>NC_068286.1:36335463-37535463 GCF_025860055.1 Xyrauchen texanus
CCAGTTTCATGTACAAAAGTAAAGAGAAGACTCAGGGGTGCAGTCCTTATGGGAAGAATTGCAAAGAAAAAGCCACTTTTGAAACAGAAAATCAAGAAAAGGTTAGACTGGGCAAAGAAACACATACATTGGACAACAGATAATTGGAAAAGAGAGTAATGGATCATAACCCCGTTGAGTTTTTGTGTGATAAGCAAGACTATAAGGTGGTGAGAATTGCCCAACAAGACAGCCACATCTATGGCAAGTGCCACAGGAAGCGTGGGGTGAAATGTCACCTGAGTATCTGGACAAACTGACTGCTAGAATGCCAAGGATCTGTAAAGCTGTCATGGCTGCAAGTTGAAGATTTTTTTGATGAGAACTCATTTTAATTATTTGTATTTTTTTAAATGACTTGAAGTCGTTTTAAAAAAATTTAAATAGTAATTTTTCTCATTATTGTCTTGACTATACATTGTGATCAGTGGAATGCCAATTTCTTCCCATATGAGCTAAATCTGTACATTATTACAAACATTTGACCGTGTGTGTATATGTATGCATGTATGTGTGTGTGTGTGTGTGTGTGTGTGTGTGTGTGTGTGTATATATATATATATATATATATATATATATATATATATATATATATATATATTTTCTACATACACAAAACTCATCTCTCTATAGTCGACCTTCTACAAAGGACTCGTGCATCTCCCAACCGCACGAACGGGCTGACAACAGACCTGGTACAGGTAGCCAGTGCAGCAGGACGTGTACAGGACATGCTTGCTACAATGCTCTCATATATAGAGGATGTACTGGTGAGCGTCTTGTGTGTCTCTTCTAGGAATTACTTGAACAAAGGACTTTCAGATTAAATAGTGGTGCTTTAAGACAATCATTTCCATGTTGTATTCATATTATTTTTACTACAATTTAGAAATAAACATATGCTAAAAGCCATAAATGTAGTGAGCATCTTTTTTTAGGCGGTCTTTACTGTATTGTTGAATGACTGCTAATCTTTTTTTTTTTTTTTTTCTCAGTCTGGTAAAGTGGTGGCAGATAATAGTGTTGGTCGTTACCTGATGGATCTTGTGAACAAAGTGCCCAAGATTACAGCAGAAGATTTTGAGAGCATGCTCAACTCCAACATTAATGTGAGTGACACATCCTGAAATAATCTTTGTGACATCGTTTTAATCGTTTTCGTCAGCTTGAGCAAAAGTTTTGCACTGGTGCTTCCGAAGTGCTTAAACGCTTCTGTTTCTTTCAGGATCTGTTGATGGTGACCTACCTGGCGAATCTCACTCAAGCTCAGATCGGGCTTAACGAGAAACTAATTGTACTCTGATAGAAAATAAAAATAAATAAAAACTGGCTTTTCATTCCAACAAACTGTGTGGTTGTTTTTTTAAGTATCTGATGTAAAATAAAATATGTAAAATATGAGCACGAATAAAACCAAGTGTGTGTGGTTGAAATTAGACGGAATGTTTAGTAAATGAATGCGGTTGGTGGAAACCCCTGGATGCGTCACGCTCTTCCCTGCATGACGTTATCAGGAAGAACGCTGATGGAAAGATGGCTTCGTTTCGCTGTCGGCGAGATCCATGCGGCTTTATTTGTCTAATGTTAACTTATTTCAGCGTCTTTTACGCCGACTATGTGGTGATTCAGTATGTGCTCATCCCCGCGTATTCTGAAAGGTGAGTGCCGTTTGGAAGACGCTTTGAAGGGGTAGCGTTTGTATCGTGATGCTTAATGTTTAGGTGACGTTACTGCAATCACGCTCATGAGATCATCGGGTTATTTTTCCACAGAATCACCCATTGCAACAATAGTTGACTTTAACCAGTGTTTTACGGTGTTTTCCATCGAAATGTGACCACTGTACATGTGAACTGAAAGCATCTATTTCAGTGCTGCAGTAGTGCACCATTACACGTTTGTTACACAATGGTTTAAAGTTTCATGATGGCTTACTGTTGACATTATCAATCCAAATCACTTGATGCAATGTTTTTTTCGTCAAGTACCGTGGTAGTACTACGGTATTCGTTGAAGTGCCATGCAAGATCCATACATTACTACAAGTCAAACGATTGTAAACAATTCGTTTCTCTATTTTAATATAATAATTATTTAATTAATATAAAATATTTATACTTTCAGTTCAGCTTTCGCCCATAACAGCTGATGGTTGGCATTTTTATCATGTTGAACTTATTTTTATTCATTAAGGACAACTTGTTATTTTATTATTTAAAGGTGCACTCAAACCCCCCATCTTAAGAAGTTTTACTCTAAAATAAATTCATTATATATTTGAAACATATGTATAAAATCATAACCACTCACATGAGATATCAGGAACCTTATAAAATCGGTTTTATTCTACATGGAGAACGTCCCCTCATGGCGCTGCCATGTTGAGATCACATGACCAGCCGAAAACTACCTTCTTAATCTCAATAAACACCCCCTTATTAGACAAGTTTATTCATGGTTTAAATAATCATGGCTTACTGTGAATTGTTAAATTCTACAGTTACTAAAAACGATTGATTTTCAATTATGCTAACTGCATCCACACCACTAGGTGTCACTAAGTCAAAAATGACACAAATTTGTTCAATAAAAAACATGAACATTAATTAATGTAACACCAATGACATATACTTTTTTTTCACATGGTTCATTTATAAGCTTTCTTCACTGAAATTGCTTGTTTTGTATTTTCAAAACACAATTTTTTAATGGGGCAAATATTGTTTTTAAATGATTTAATTGTATTCGTTTTTTCAGGCAATTGACAAATTCAAATATATTAGGTTAGGTTATAAATGTGCCTTTTAAATGGGATTGACTATTTGAAATCTTTGACTGAAAAGTCAAGGGACATGTTTGTCACCACATTTTGTTAATGACCCTGGTGATCCAAACTTCTACCTGGTTCTAGTTTTTATCAAAGTGCCATGGTACTACCACCTGATACCATCAATGTACCATGGTACTGCCTCAGTACTATTTTGTAAGGGACTATCAAGTGAGAAAATAGTATAGTTTGAAGTCATTATTTTCTTTTTTCTTTCTCTGTTTAGTGTATGGTGCACTATCCATGGATCTGTGTTTAATATTATTTTGATACTGCTGCTGGCGTGCCACTCAAAAGCTGTGTTTTCAGACCCTGGTGAGTGTTCTTGGTATTGAAACATTACATTGCTTTATCTTTTTCTAATGACTCTCCAGTCTGTCATTCTTTCTGGCTATGTGGTTCATAAAAACACCAATCAGTCTCCTCTGACATTTAAATATCAATTCATTGGAATTAATGTCACACTGCCTCTTCTCACAGGTGTTCAATCATAATGTCACCCTTACCTATTTGTTTTCCATTTGTTTTCAGGTGAATCTGTGTTCTACTCATACACAATAGATAGATTGTATTTTTGCTTACAGCATGTGAACTAGCCTGTACTTGTGCATTGCAGGTATGGTTCCTTTACCTGAGACAGCCATTGACTTCTCTGACTTGAGGTCCCAGTCTAACCGCCTAAATGACAGAGTAGGTTCAAGTTTAGCTGGCTAGATTATTTGCTTCCTATTTAATATTTTTGTGGTGGCTAGCTTGCATTTGTTATTGTTGTAACTGTATTTAAAATGCATTTTACTTTCAATGTCTTTTCAGTTTATTGTTTATTTGTTATGGGCCTTAGTCAGTGTGGACGTCGTTTTTCACGATTAAAATAAAACCCAGACAGACCATGTACATCTCTGAGATGTCATTTTTAGATCTTTTCATCTGGAAAGCATCGCAATCTAATTAAAATCTGCTAAACATTTTGAAAAGATCAGATTTTCAAACACTTTAAATCATAAACATCTCAAAGACATCTGCTGAATGTCTCATTGACATCCAAGAGGAAACTATTCCTTAAGGAATAGTTCACCCAAAAATGTAAATTATTACTTTCTTCTGCTGAACACAAACTGGGATTTTTAGAAAAATATCTTAGCTCTTTTGGTCAATACAATGCAAGATAATGGTGGCCTGAACTTTGAAGGTCCAAAAAGCATATAAAGGCAGCATAAAAGTAGTTAATATGACTCAAGTGGTTAAATCCATATCTTAAGAAGTGATATGATAGGTGTGGTGAGAAACAGATCAATATTTAAGTCCTTTTTTCCATAAAATCTCCTCCCTGCCCAGCAAGTGGCAATATGCACAAAGAATGCGAATTGCCAAAAACAAAAGAAGAACTTTTAGGAGAGGAGAGCACTCAGGAGGGCTGTTTGAAAGTGGAGATTTATAGTAAGAAAAGGACTTGAATATTGATATATTTCTTACCCACACCTATCATATCTTCTGAAGACATTGATTTAACCACTGGTGTCATATGGATTACTTTTGTGTTGCCTTTTTGTGCTTTTTGGACCTTAAAATTTCTGGTCACCAGAACTGAAATATTTTTCTAAAAACCTTTGTGTTCGGCAGAAGAAAGAAAGTCATACACATCTGGGATGGCATGAGAGTGAGTAAATAATGAGTAAATAATATTTGGGTGAACTATCCTTTTAAAAACATATTGCAAATGAGCAAACAAATAAAAAAAATGTCTTCCAGATGTAGATGCACACATCAAATAGACGTCTGATGTATGTGTGTTATCAGGGATGGCTGTAAGAGATACAGTAGATGTACAATCCGTTCAGTGTTTAAATGTTCTAGACCACATCTAATTATTACAACCCATGATTTCTGTAGTTTTGGTATCAAGTGGATTTCTTTTGGCATTACCTACTTTGAATGTTTAGTCAACTGAGTGATCTACATTAAGTTATTAAAGATAACAACCCATTGAAAAGACTACAGCCATTCCTCACCACCTCGTTTTCAATCACAAATTATTAAATATGGTGTATAGCTGGACTAAGGTCTATAATGATTTTGTGGTGATCCTTACATTCAGCTCGTTTATTTAAATTGTATTGTGTGTATATATTTTGGTAGCTTTGCAGTTTATTTTTTACAATGTGTTTACTCTGTTAAATTGTCTTTAAATCATTGCGCTGGTTGTCATCAGGGCTGTGAAGGTTGGACAGTTTGCAGCCGCTGTGAGACGTACCGGCCACCACGTGCACATCACTGCAGTGTTTGCCAGCGCTGCATCAGGAGAATGGACCACCATTGCCCCTGGTCAGCCTTTCTCTTTCTCTCTCTCTCTCTCTTTATCTCTCTTGATCTCTCTTGCTTGCTCTTTCTTTCTGTGTCCGAATTTGCATAATTTCAGTATTTTACTTCGTAAATAAATTATATTCTTTATAGAGGTCGACTGTTAGTGGATTTTGCCAATACGATAATAACTGAAATAACATAATTCGGTCTACTTCTATGTATGCAGATGTGTTGCATAAATACATTTCCGGGCATACTTCAGCTGGAAACGTGGGCAACTTGGCATTGTCCTGTTACCTGAATATATTACGTAATAACCATGAAATTATTTACTCTGATGTTGTAAAAGAAGTACAATTTAACCACAATTTAACCTATAGCACTTACACTAGAGAAGAGCCGCCCAACTTGCAGTTCTATGCAGTTTTTTTAGTTTATATTTATCCCCTTTTCTCCCAATTTGGAATGCCCAATTTCCACTACTTAGTAGGTCCTCTTGGTGGCGCGGTTACCTCAATCCGGGTGGCAGAGGACAATTCTCTGCCTCCGCCTCTGAGACCGCCAATCCCACATCTTATCACATGGCTTGTTGTGCATGACACTGCGGAGACTCTGAATGTGGAAGCTCATGCTACTCTCAGCGATCCACGCACAACTAACCACGCGCCCCATTGAGAGGGAGAACCACTAATCGCAACCACGAGTAGGTTACCCCATGTGGCTCTACCCTCCCTAGCAACTGGGCCAATTTGGTTGCTTAAGAGACCTGGCTGGATTCACTCAGCACGCCCTGGATTCGAACTCGTGATTCCAGGGGTGGTAGTCAGCGTCAATACTCGCTGAGCTACCCAGGCACCCTAATGCAGGTTTTTTATTTTTTATTCATTCTTTTGAATCTTAGCGCCTCATCTACCGTGACCTTATGGGATAGTAAAGTATCCAATGGATGCGCACTTCAGAATCTCGGCAGATGCAGTAGGTCTTCTCTGAATTTTTCACTTAGTGCTACATGAATACTGAGGATTTGTACTTCCTACTCATTTGACATGCCACTTTTAGCTTATTATGTAATAGGTAAATAAGCATATCCCTTTCTCCTCATTCTCCATTGACTCTCTCACCTTCACTCATGAGTTGCTGATTTTGTCCCCGAGTCCTTTTACTATCTTCATGTGCTGATGAATATATTTGTATATGTTTTTGCCCCATTGTAGGATCAATAACTGTGTTGGAGAGCTCAATCAGAAATACTTTATTCAGTTCCTTTTCTACACAGGTACGTTTTAAGACTCATGTAAAAGACAGTTTGATCATTTTTAGCCTGTTGGCCCATTGGATATGAAGTATAAACATTTTGTCTGCCCACCCTCTGTGTGTTTCTGTGTAGGTATGGCCAGCCTATATTCCATGGCACTGGTGGTGTCGGCATGGGTGTGGAGAATAAAGAGTGAAATAGAAGGAGATGCAGATAAAGAAGGTGAAGAAGCTCCCAGCAAACACCTGATTGTGTGAGTTATCTTCTGAGATGCAGTACTACGCATATACAATATTATCATTCTTTGTTAGCTTTTCACATTATCCATCTTTTATATTCATGTTATCAGCCTCTTTCATTGTTCTATAGGGCACATTATATAATTCTGTTGGTGGAATCAATACTTTTTGGAGTTTTCGTCTTGGTGATATTTTATGACCAGGTATGTTTCAACATTTGTTTTGGCTTCATTGGGAGCATTTTGCACTCTATCATGACCTTGATAGACTGACATTTTGAAAAGCATTTGAAAATTTATTCAGGGAGTGACATACAGTTAGAGTGTTCCACATGTGCCCCATTACTTATTACAGTGCTTTCAAGGCAGCACTATATTGATACACCTTTTTATTCGAATTTAGTTTTATTTATCTACACATATAGCTCAGTAGATTTCTACAATTAATTCAGCTTGAACCACTTTATTGAACATACTCCATTCAAACTTTGTTTTATAGACATTTTAAATTTTAGGTAAGCCATTTGTTTTATTTGTTCTACAAATGTATACTTTTACGATCCTTTTTTTTATTTCCTTTTCTCCCAATTTGGAATGTCCAATTCCCACTTCTTAATATGTCCTCATGGTGACACGGTTACCTCAATCCGGGTGGCGGAGGACAAGTCTCAGTTGCCCCCGCTTCTGAGACTGTCAAGCCTCATGTGGCTCTTATCACGTGGCTTGCTGTGCGTGACACCGCAGAGACTCTGCACGTGGAGGCTTACTCTCCGCAATCCACACACAACTTACCATGCGCCCGTTGAGAGCAAGAACCACTAATCGTGACCACGAGGAGGTAACCCCATGCGACTCTACCCTCCCTAGCAACCAGGCCAATTTGGTTGCTTAGGAGACTGGCGGGAGTAACTCTGCACACCCCGGATTCAAAATCATGACTTCAGGGGTGGTGACTCAGTGAGCTATCCAGGGCCCCTTCTTTTACAATTCTTACTATTAAAGTTTGAAAATCTTCCATTGACTTGCATTGTTACAGTATTCCTGATTGTGAAGTAGGGATGTGCACGAGTAATCGGTTAATCGAGTTCTCATTTAGCTTCAAATATTTGACTTGTAAAAACACTACTCGAGTATTGCAATTAGATTTTTCCTTTTGTACCTTTCCTGCCATGGACAACGATGAAACTTCCTCTCTCACTTAAATCTTGCCGTTACAATGCAATGCATTGAGTGGCACTTTGGATTCATGATGTTGTTAAAGGAATAGTTCACCCAGAAATGAAAATTCTCTCATCATTTTTCTCATCACTCACCTGCATGCCATCCAAGATGTGTATGACTTACTTTCTTCTGCTGAACACAAACAAAGATTTTTAGAAGAATATCTGATCATCATTTACATTTGCATTTGGCAGAGCCCTTATTACAGGGCCTGTAGTTAAGTGCCTTGCTCAAGGACACAATGGTGGTGGCTGTGGGGTTCGAACCAGTGTCCTTCTGATTACCAGATTACCAGTTATGTGCTTAGACCACTACACCACCACCACTCCAAGAATATCTCAGTTCTGAAGGTCCATACAATGCAAGTGAATGGTGACCAGAACTTTGAAGGTCCAAATATCACAAAGTCTTCATAAAAGTAATCCATCCATACGACTCAGTAGTATAATCAATGTCTTCTGAAGCAATCCAATCGGTGTTGGATGAGAACAAACCAAAATATAATTCCTTTTTCACTATAAATCTTGACAGCATTCTCCTTGGCAATCATGATTTCAAGCTCTATTATACTTCCTATAGCGCCCTCTGGTGCTCTGCGCATGTATCAAACACTAAGAAGTGTAATCAAGCTTCAAATCTTAATCGTGTCCAGAGATTGCAATGGCAAGATGTACAGTAAAAAAGAAGTTACATTTTGGTTTGTTCTCACCCAAAACCAATTGGAAGACATTGATTTAACAACTGGAGTCATATGGATTACTTTTATGATGCCTTTATGTGATATTTGGACCTTCAGATTTCTTGCCACTATTCACTTGCATTGTGATGACCTACATAGCTTAGATATTCTACTAATGATGAAAGAATTTTCATTTTTGGGTGAACTACTCCTTTAAAAAAAATTTAATTATTTAAAGGGGTCATGACATGCACCCTCTGTCAGAAACACTCAGTTTTGGTGCTGTTTCTTCTTTAAGAATTGACAGTAAACGCCCATTGTTATGATTGACTATCTGCTCTTCACTGACCTGCTCTCTCTACTTGCCATCTCAATGCTCACCACTACAGGTTCGGGCTACTAAAATACTATGGTGTTAATTTGTTGTTGTGGAGGCGGTCAGATGCAAATGCCTACCAGAATATGGAGAAAGTAAAGAATGAGTTGTTTTGGCAGCTTGGTGTCAATATTTGCAGTGATGAGGAAGTTTTGAGTTCTGAAACTTAAAATATGCTTTATAGTACAATAAACTCTTATATGTCAAAAAATCAAGGAAATCTTGATAGTATGTTTAAGTGATTTTATCCCTTCAAAAGACTTGTATGTATGTTTCTATTTGTGAGTGTAAATATTTTGTCATTTCTGAATCTAGATGTTGCTATTTATGCATAGTACTTATTCTACAATAATACAGGTTCAAAGGTTGACTTGAACTATAATTTCAAGATTTGTGTGTGTGTGTGTGTGTGTGTGTGTGTGTGTTAAAATACTCGAATAGAAAATTAAAAATGCCCATCACTACTGTTAAGTCGGTAATATTTGCATATTGAATAGCGAATCGCGAATTTGAATAGCAAATTTATTTGCATACTGTTTTTTTTTTCTTTTCTTGCACCTATTTAACCCCTAATCCCTTTTCACAATACACAGTTGCAAAGCAGCTTTACAGAAGGTCATACCTTAATGTCTCATAGTCCCAAGTGAACAAACCAAAGATGACTGTGGCAAGGAAAAAGAAATGTGAATCTTGTTTACACGAAAGTGTTGCATTTTTAGTTTTTGCTTGTCTCAAACTCTTTTTCTCGTCCCAAGCTGGTGTCCATTATAACTGATGAAACACCCATTGAGCAGATGAGGAACAGACTAATGAAAGATAAATCCAATAACATTCAACCACCACACCTCACACATACAAGAAAGCCAAAAATTGCATTGCTGAGGGAGGTGTTTGGACGAGGTAAGTTTAACTGTTTGTAGCATTATGTCCTACTGTCAGCCTTCTATTCTTGTGTAACAACTCCAAAACAATGAGGTATGCTACAGATGTTGCTTTATTTTTATGTCTGTTTATCTATCTCACATTTGCAGGATCTATAATATGTTGGCTGTTCCCGCTCCATTCCACCCCTCCCTCTGTTGGCGGCATCAGTTATTCGGCACTTCCTGATTATGATGTTTAATGCTGATCATTTTTTTTATCAGTTCCTTTTGAACATTCCATCAGTATCACATCATGTTTTGGACACTGTGAATATTGTGTTACTGAGGTACAGATTTTGTATGGTGCATTTGCTATGATGAAGGAAAAAGGAGATTTGATTGAAGAGTGCTGCTGCTTTCTAAGTGTTTTTGTACACTATTACTTACTGTTTCTTGAACACAAAACCTCTAATTTTTCAACATATCCCAAATCCCCCTACAGGATTAAAGAAGTATCTTAACTTGTAACCAGTTTACTTTGAATTCATAAGACTGATTTAATGCTAACAGATACTTGCACAAGGTCAGCTGTGGTGATTTTTTATTTTAAAATTATCTAATTTATTCTTTATTTGTAATTTTGTGTGTTTTATTTCAGTCTGTTTGAGTACATGGACTGTACTCCATTTTACATATGGATTGTATATAAAGTATTTTATAACTTTCATTTCAAATAAGGTGTTGCTGCATTTTCAGGGTACTGGACTACTTTTGATTACATGCTTGTGTTTTTTATTGTAATGTTACTGGTTTTTGCTATGTATTGACAGCGAGGTATGTGTGTACATAACAGATAAATCATGCATTGATAATGTTTACATTGATATTTATTCTAATTTATTTGTGGATTGCTGTGGCAAAATGCTGCTTTTACATCTTTACACATTCTGGCTTCTTTTTTTTCCACCCCTGACTACAAATTTGAGTGGAAATAAACCAGTAGTGTTAAATATCCATCATTGCGGTTTATTATCCAGGAAATTATGAGACCGGTTAGTTGACATTTCAAGAGTTTTTAAGGTACATTTTCCTCATTCCTACATTTTAGTTGTCAAATGTCAACCATTAAAAAACATATGCATTTACTCACTTAAAGGAATATTCTTGGTTCAGTACAAATTAAGCGCAATTGACAGCATTTTTGGCATAATTTTGATAACCACAAAAAAAATATTTCTACTTGTCTCTCCTTTAATAATAATAAAAAAGAATCAAAAATTGAGGTTGCATTAAGGCACTTACAATAGAAGTGAGTCTGTAAATGTATAAATTCTCACTGTTTTAAAGGAATAGACACAATGTTTAGTGTGATAAAATCACTTACTAAACTTTTCTGTGTAAAGTTATATCCAATTTTAGAAATGTGTTGCCATGAAAATGTAATGCTGTAAACCATAAAACAGAAATAAAAACAAATGTGACTTTACAGCTTAAATAATACACAAGTTTTAACTGAAGAATTAAAGAATGTGCTTTTATAAAATTACAAGCTTCACATTTGTGCCTTAAAATACTCAACAACAAAACAAATGTCCCTATTCACTTCTATGGTATGTGCCTCAATGTAACCTCGATTTTTGCATTTATAAAGAAATTAAAATTAAAAATTCTCTCATAATTTACTCTCCCTCAATCCATCCCAGATGTGTGTGACTTTCTTCTGCTGAACACAAACACACATTTTTAGAAGAATATCTCAGGTCAGTTGGTCCATTTAACACAAGTGAATGTGATCAAAACTTTGAAACTTCAAAAAGCACATAAAGTAATCCATACAGCACCAGTGGTTTAATTCATGTCTTTCGAAGAAATACAATAGGTGTGAGTGAGAATCAGATCAAGATTTAATTAATTTTTTACAATCACCTCATTTGACCACCCCCAATTAGCAGGTGCCGATATGTAAAAATAATGTAAATCCCCAAAAACCATATAAATAAAAAAGTGAAAGCGGAGATTTAATGTAAAACAAAAATTACTTATAGATCTGTTTCTCACCCACACCTATCATATCACTTTTAAAGTCATGGATATAACATGTTGAATTATTCCTTTAACGGGTTCGTGGGAAATATTATTGTTTAATCTAAATTAGCTCATTAATTAAAATTGTATAATTATTTTTCACTAATACAGAGTCGCTGTGTGAGCTCGTCGCTTATTGGACCGATTCGTGATCACGCGCGTGTGTTGTTATTTGTGTTGTCCACTTCCTGGTAGCAGAAATCATGTGACGCTTCCTGTATGCTTTAGTTTCACGCATTACTGTTGCGCTTCTTAACAACATTTAACAGCAGCAAAATCTCAGCGGAATCAACGCCCGGTTACGGCATGGCAGACGGGGAGAGATCGCCTCTGCTGACGCACAGTCGCGACGAAATGAAAGGTCAGTCACAGAGAGATGAGACCTACCGACCTCGGCTCAAACCGAAAAGTGAGAGCCAAACCTGATTCGAATGGATCGATGCTGTATCTCAAATCCTACTTAGCTGCCTACTTAGGGGTCAAACGCGTGTTATGTCTGTCTGCGCTGTTTTTCGATTGCTTTTCAATCTAAACGTGCTCTAGTCAGACGTCTTTGACCGTTGCTTCGCGTTTTTAGACGCCGTGTCAGGTTGAAGAATCTCAACATTGTAAGCGTTTCTTGAGAAAGCCGCGTTCTATTTCATTCGTTGCGCTTCGTCTAGCTTGGGCAGCACACAGGCGTTTGAACACTCGTTTTGAACGCGTTGACCGCATTTGTGGCATGCTGTCTGGGTTGGCAGCTCCTTGGGTTTTGGAACACAGACAGTTTTATGTATTTACATTTACGTAGAGTGTAAGGTGTTTGCATATAGGTGATTCAAATCAGGTGATTTAACTAGAGATGGTATAGCAAACTGTGTATTTACAGATTACACAATACTGTAATTTTTTTATCATGAGATTTGGTTTAGTGCCAGATTGCAGTACACCTGAGTCTGGTGACTAAAGAGGAACCGTCATGATTTTTGACCTCAAGTATTAGTTAAGTGTGAGTAGCCTACACTTTCATGCCATTATCTAATCAATAACAATGTGCTGACTTTTGCCAATCCCTAAAAGGACAGAGGTCAAAATAAATAAATAATTGCAGCAAACAAATTAAAAACACATTTGGACTCAAATAATACAATTTCAAGTTTCTGTTCCAAATATATTTTTTATTTTCAATTTTACAGTAAAATAACATGTAAAACATAGGAACCATTACATTGACTTTTAGATAAACATGCCGAGTTGATGCCAACGTTTATATAATGTACCTAGTATTTGACCTGAGCATTTTTTGAAACCTACTTGCTCTTATAATCACAGAAAAAAATAAAATGTGTGTGTGTATATGTATATATATATATATATATATATATATATATATATATATATATATATATATATATATATATATATATATATATATTTCTCTCATCATTTACTCTCCCTCATGCTATGCAAGATGTGTATTACTTTATTCTGATGAACACAAACAAATATTTTTAGAAGTGTGTCTGAGTTCAGAATGGCATATTACTCTTACTACTTCTGCCATATGTGTCTATGGCAGAAATAGTATGAGTAGTGTCGTAGTATATGCAATTTCAAACTAAGCCAATATCTCTGCTCTGTTGGTCCATTCAATGCAACTGAATGGTGGCCAGACCTTTGAAGCTCAAAAAAGGACATAAAGGTAGCATAAAAGTAATCCATACTCGTATACAGTGGTGTAATCCATGACCTCTGAAGCAGTATGATTGATAAGTATGGGTAGTGTTGTCACAATTCCCAAATTTCAGTACCAATACCATTGAAATGTCACAGTTCTCAAAATCAATTTTAAAAACAACAGCAAAAATATGCTTGTATGGTAAAATGGTAAAAGTTTGCTATTGAGCTCACTCCTTTAGCCTATTTAAAGTTACATTTCAATGTAAATAATACATTAAAATGTATGCATGTTTCTTTCAAGTGTTTCTGAATTAAGCATGCATTCCAAAGTGTTTTTTTAAAAATGGCCCTTATTCAGATATCGGTTTTATTTTTTCACAAATTCTGTTTTTGTTTTTTATTTATTATTTTACCAGAATTCCTTGTTTTAAAGTTTAATATAATTTCATCATCAAAATGGTGTCTAATCAAATGAATTCTGACAACTTTTAAAATCCTTTACCAATAAAATAGAACAATTACTTTTCATCATACCATTGTGTTTTGTAACAAACATGTATTCAGAACAAATGCAATCTTGCTTGTGATATATTGCTTAATTTGAATTATTATTATCATTATTGATAATTACTATAGTGAATATTATATTTTACTATACAGTTGTAATACATTCCTTTTGCAATTACTTCAATTTCAGGCACCTAGCTTTTATTTTGACTTGAACTTTTATTTTGACGTGTGGTTTTGACGGAAGCTTCACATCTTCTGATGGATAAATAGTTCACTACATGGCCCAGTGTGATCATTAAAGCACAAATGCTGTGATTTAACTGTATACATATATACAGTAGTCTACATGTAATATGCACTTCACAGTGGATTAGTGCTCTGCTCTGTCATTACACATAACATGAATTTTTCTCAATGTCTGAGGAGTTTCCACTGAATGAGGGGTTGGCTTAAAACAATAATATAAAGCACGAAGCTTGAACGCAGACCAAGATTGCAGCCTTTCAGAGTTTAATAATCACAGTAGGACATATCGTGATTTTAATTTGATTAACTGTCCATTTCAATGTAACAGGAGTAACAGAGCACACACTCAATAAGCTTGTGAGCATTTGGAAGCAGTCGTGTGTCAGTCAGCGTGCAGGTACCAAAATAAGTCAGTGCCTGCTACTACCTGTACTGTAGAAACAGTGGTATTGTTACTGTACATCTTCTTTATTTTAGCCTAGACTTGGTACCGAAATACTGGTACTTTTGACAACACTTGGTGTGTGTGAGAAACAGATCAGTACTTAAGTCCTTTTATACTATAAATTATCCTCCCTCCCCAGTAGGTGGTGATATGCACAAATAATTAAAATTGCCAAAAACAAAAGAAGAAGAACGTGAAAGCAGAGATTTATAGTAAAAAAGGACCTGCTTATGGATCTGTTTCTCATCCACACTTATTTACATGTGCATTTATGCATTTGGCAGACGCTTTTATCCAAAGCGACTTACAGTGCACTTATTACAGGGACAATCCCCCTGGAGCAACCTGGAGTTCAGTGCCTTGCTCAAGGACACAATGGTGGTGGCCGTGGGGATCAAACCAGCGACCTTCTGATTAACAGTTATGTGCTTTAGCCCACTACGCCACCACCACTCCGTTATCATATCGCAATGTTATCATATCGCTTCTAAAGATATGAATTTAACCACTTGAGTCGTATGGATTACTTTTATGCTGTCTTTATGCTTTTTGGGCCTTCAAAGTTCTGGCCACCATTCACTTGTGTTGTATGGACCTACAGAGCTGAAATATTCTTCTTAAGATCTCGGTTTGTGTTCAGCAGATGAATGAAAGTCATACACACCTGGGATGGCATTTTTGGGTAAACAATGCCTTTTAATAATATTGCGAATGAGAATTATCTAAGCTTGAACTAAGTTTGCACTCTGGCCTCTTAAGTTGCAAAGAATAATGTCTAAACAGTCTTTTCCTCACTTTCTTGGTCTGTCTTCCTCTCTCCTGCTGTCTCTCTTCATCTCAGGTTTTCCAACAGTCACTTCATCACCGCCACATTCCTCTTCGATGCTGGGAGAGGCTCCTCCACCATACTCCTCACTGGGCTCCCCTGAGAGTGACAGTGCTCCTATCATCAGCTGCAGAGTGTGTCAGTCACTTATCAGTGTGGAGGGGAAAATCCACCAGCATGTGGTCAAATGTGGGGTCTGCAATGAGGCTACAGTGAGTTAACAAATGTATTCCTTTAGGATTCTGTTCAACAGTCATACTTAATTCAATGTTGGATGATGTTTCGATGACATAATAAAAACTTTAGTAGATTTAAGTGAAAGTTCAGACTTTGACTCCACTTCCTTTTTATCTAGCCTATAAAGAATGCTCCTGCAGGAAAGAAATATGTGCGCTGTCCCTGTAACTGTCTTCTCATCTGCAAAGTCACCTCGCAGAGGATTGCCTGCCCTCGACCATACTGGTGAGAAAAAGTAAAAGGATGAAGGCTTTAAATTTATTACGATCCTCTTAGACCTTTACAAAAAAGTACCATGAATCTACCATGATGGTACCATCATATCAGATGATATTAAGAGGTTGCTTTGATATATGCCATGGTACTGAATGACTGTCTTATTCATATACCATGGTATTTACATGATTCTTCAAAGCATACTGTGGTTTTACCATGTTTGTGTCCAATACAGATGGTATTATCAAGGTATGTGTCCAAAAATCTGTGGTATTGCTATGGTACCAATTCCAAAAAATGGTAAATCCACAGTACTTTTTAGTGGCGGTTAGCTTGATGTAGATATTTATGAAAGAAAAATATTGGTGTCACTTTACAATAAGGTTCCATTCATTAACATTAGTAAATGCATAAGGTATTATGAACAAACAATTAACAATATTTATTTTACAGCATTTATTATTTTTTGTTAATGTTACTTAATATAAATGCAATTGTTCACTGTTAGTTCCTAGTACGTTAACTAATACAACTTTTGAATTTAAAAATGTATTACTATATGTTTTAATAAACATTAAGATTAATAAATGCTTAATAATTATTGTTCATTGTTAGTTAATGTTAACAAGTGGAACCTTATTGGTAAGTGTAACCAAAATATTTCCAAAGTAAGTATTATATACTAGGCTTGATTGGATGCCCAAAAGTTATGTTGTAATGATGTTAATATCTTTGTTTTATTAAAAATGCCAAAACAGATTTAGGCAATATTAGAATTATTGGTTCAAGAATTAAGTTAGAGGATAAGACTTAACTAATGTTAACGAATACAACATTATTGTAAATGCAATATACAGTGAGGAAAATAAGTATTTGAACACCCTGCTATTTTGCAAGTTCTCCCACTTGGAAATCATGGAGGGGTCTGAAATTGTCATCGTAGGTGCATGTCCACTGTGAGAGACATAATCTAAAAAAAAAAATCCAGAAATCACAATGTATGATTTTTTAACTATTTATTTGTATGATACAGCTGCAAATAAGTATTTGAACACCTGAGAAGATCAATGTTAATATTTGGTACAGTAGCCTTTGTTTGCAATTACAGAGGTCAAACGTTTCCTGTAGTTTTTCACCAGGTTTGCACACACTGCAGGAGGGATTTTGGCCCACTCCTCCACACAGATCTTCTCTAGATCAGTCAGGTTTCTGGGCTGTCGCTGAGAAACACGGAGTTTGAGCTCCCTCCAAAGATTCTCTATTGGGTTTAGGTCTGGAGACTGGCTAGGCCACGCCAGAACCTTGAAATGATTCTTACAGAGCCACTCCTTGGTTATCCTGGCTGTGTGCTTCGGGTCATTGTCATGTTGGAAGACCCAGCCTCAACCCATCTTCAATGCTCTAACTGAGGGAAGGAGGTTGTTCCCCAAAATCTCGCAATACATGGCCCCGGTCATCCTCTCCTTAATACAGTGCAGTCGCCCTGTCCCATGTGCAGAAAAACACCCCCAAAGCATGATGCTACCACCCCCATTCTTCACAGTAGGGATGGTGTTCTTGGGATGGTACTCATCATTCTTCTTCCTCCAAACACGGTTAGTGGAATTATGACCAAAAAGTTCTATTTTGGTCTCATCTGACCACATGACTTTCTCCCATGACTCCTCTGGATCATCCAAATGGTCATTGGCAAACTTAAGACGGGCCTTGACACGTGCTGGTTTAAGCAGGGGAACCTTCCGTGCCATGCATGATTTCAAACCATGACGTCTTAGTGTATTACCAACAGTAACCTTGGAAACGGTGGTCCCAGCTCTTTTCAGGTCATTGACCAGCTCCTCCCGTGTAGTTCTGGGCTGATTTCTCACCTTTCTTAGGATCATTGAGACCCCACGAGGTGAGATCTTGCATGGAGCCCCAGTCCGAGGGAGATTGACAGTCATGTTTAGCTTCTTCCATTTTCTAATGATTGCTCCAACAGTGGACCTTTTTTCACCAAGCTGCTTGGCAATTTCCCGTAGCCCTTTCCAGCCTTGTGGAGGTGTGCAATTTTGTCTCTAGTGTCTTTGGACAGCTCTTTGGTCTTGGCCATGTTAGTAGTTGGATTCTTACTGATTGTATGGGGTGGACAGGTGTCTTTATGCAGCTAACGACCTCAAACAGGTGCATCTAATTTAGGATAATAAATGGAGTGGAGGTGGACATTTTAAAGGCAGACTAACAGGTCTTTGAGGGTCAGAATTCTAGCTGATAGACAGGTGTTCAAATACTTATTTGCAGCTGTATCATACAAATAAATAGTTAAAAAATCATACATTGTGATTTCTGGATTTTTTTTTTTAGATTATGTCTCTCACAGTGGACATGCACCTACGATGACAATTTCAGACCCCTGCATGATTTCCAAGTGGGAGAACTTGCAAAATAGCAGGGTGTTCAAATACTTATTTTCCTCACTGTATAACATAAACTAACAATGAACTATTGCAGCATTAATTCATCTTGGTTAATTATAATTTCTGCACATTCTAATATGCTTTATTTTGTATTTTTTTGTGGTAACACTTTAATGTTACAAATGTAAACGTGTTAATTACACTCTTTAACATAAACTAACAATGAACTATCATTTTTCACCACTTATTAATCTTGGTTAATGTTAATTGCCACATATACTAATACACTTTTTTATTATAATTTTATATGTGCTAACATTAGTTAATACATTATGAACTTGAATCAACTAGCAATGAAAGATTATATTTAAAAACATTAACATTAAGATTAATAAATACTGTAAAAATATATTGTTTTATTTATTATTATTTATGTTACCTAATGCATTTACTATGTATATGCATTTAAATGTAACCTTATTATAAAGTGCTACCCATTTGTTTGTTTTTTACAATAGATGTTGTATAAGTTAACATTAGTTAATGCAGTATGAACCACATGAACAAGCACTAAACAATAGTATTTTGATTAATTAATATTAACCAAGATTAATATATACTGTAAAAAATAATTGTTAAAAAATCATTTATTGTTAGTTTATTAAACCTATTGTGGCCGTCCACTAATGTTAACGAATAAACAATTTTTGTGAAGTGTTACCGGTTAGAACTCTGTGATTAATGTGTTTGTTTTTTGTTGTTGTTTTTTTTTTTTGGTGGTGTTTAGTAAGCGCATTATCAATTTAGGTCCAGTTCATCCTGGTGCAGGGAGTCCAAACCCTCAGCCTAGTGGTGCCAGTGTCTCATGTGGCCACTGTGGAAACACTTTTCTGGTAATTATCATCATCATCATCATCAATATGAAACAATCATCCATTCATTGGTGTTAATTAATTAATTTTGTCTTAATCATAGTCACAATAGTGTTGTTGTAACACAATTAGTGTCAGAAATTAAAAGGTTAGTTCACCCAAATAATGTAAATTCTCTCATAATTTACTCACCCTTATGATATCCCAGGTGTATATGACTTTTTCTTTCTTCAGCAAAACACATTTGAAGAAAAATATCTCAGCTCAGTAGCTCCTTAAAATGAAAGTGGATGGTGATCAGACATTTGAAGCTCCAAAAAAGAACAGGCAGTCAGCATAAACGTCATCCATATGACTCCAACGGTTAAATTAATGTCTTCTAAAGTGACAAGATCACTTTTGGTGTGAAAAAGATCAATATTTAAGTACTTTAAGTAACTATAATCCATCACTTCTGGTCAGCAGCAGAATGCATTCACAAGAGTGCTGTTTTTATCCTTATAAGGGAGGCTTGTTACAAAAATGCTCCCAAAATTTTTAAATGTGGGAATAAAAAATGCTCTTGTTTCTGTTTTTTATTTATTTATAACATCTCATAATTCTTAATATTCTTTTCAAGACCTAGTTATACACATTATCACAAACTATGGTTTGATGTTGATATAGCCTGATTTTAAAGGTAGAAGGGAATATATATATATATATATATATATATATATCTCAGTCTAAATATTCAGATTGAGAATTTATGCATAATTTATACAAACTGATTAAATTTAAGGATTTGAAAGAATGACACAGAATATTTTATTCTGTTTAGAAAAATATTTCCCTGAAAATTAAATCCAGGGGGCAAGAATTAAATTCAGGGGGCAATTACTGCCCCTTTATGGTAAAGTTAATTTCTGACACTGAACATAATGTCTCTCTGTTGTTCCTTTAGTGGACAGAGTTTACAGATCGGACATTGGCACGCTGTCCACACTGCAGAAAAGTGTAAGTTTAAGCCTATCTGCCAAAAACATACCACGTTTTTTGGTATCCTTTGAACTGCCACATGTAATTGCTTACTCTGTAATATGTGGTATACAGCAGTGACTCTCAACTGGATTTGCTTCAGGACCCAGATTTTAAATTGGACATTAAGTGGTGTCCCAACACATGATGAGGACATGTCACACAACCTGACCATGTTTGCATCTGCCTAATTTGGCTAACTTCCACCAAGTGACAGATAAATTTGTGCCAAAACACAGTAGAGTTTAATTGGATGCTCTGCCTTTGACTTCAAAAACAAAAGTTATGCAAAGCATTTTGTCTTCCCTTTTAAAAGTGGATAAGTCTATTTATTTTGCATTTTATTATTTGCATTTAGTGTTGCTTTTCCCCTGCTCTCTGTGAACAGATCAGAACAGACCTGCGACTCATTTTTGGGTTAAGACCGACTAGTTGAGAACCACTAGTCTGCAGTACCACTAGAATTAATACCATTAGTGATTCCAATCTTTTGTCCATATAGCTCATCAATTGGCCAGAGGTACCCTAGAAAGCGGAGTTTAATATGTTTCCTGTTGTGTATGATCTTCACCATAGCGACTGCAGGATTGATCGTAAGAATGCAAGCAGATTAGAGTTAATTTTTCCAAAGAACATCATAGTTTCAGAAAGCTAAAAGCAACTTTTCTCTGTTCCCTTTTGTTTTCTCTCTGTAGGGGGGTACGTGGCGGAAGGCACATGACAATAAGGGGATATATGCGTCCTGGGTAATTTTCATTCTCCTGGTGCTGATCTGTTTGGTCAGAGCTCTTCACTGGATCTGCATGAAAATCAGTGAGCCCCTGCACAATTATTCTTAAAGTAAGAGATCCAAAGAGGAGGAGTTGGTAGAGATGAAGGAGAAAACAGAGCCAAGCTGTTTGCTGACAGATATGGAACAGAGTAATGTTCAATGGGTGAATCTTATGAAACCGCTTAAGAACATCACCAGGTCATATTTCACCCCAAAATAAAAAGGCAAATAAATAAATGAAGTTTTAGAATAGAAGCTTATTTTTTTAATTTTGCATTATTTTTATACAATGAATCACCCACACACAATTTATCCTCAGTACTGCAATTAAAAAATATAATATTGTAAATTTTAAAATGCATCACGGTAGTATTTGTTGTACTGCTTTTGATTAATGTAGATTTAAAAAATATATATTACAGTAAATTTGGGATTTGTGACTGATTTTAATAGCTATTTTATTATTATTATTATTATTATTATTTATTAATAGCAATACATTTAGTAATAATAATAATAATAATAATAATATGAAATGTCTTTTTTTATTTTTTTGAAAATGTGACATGGACATGAATTTGTGAGATTCACCCAAATAATTTTGTTGTTCTTTTCTTTATTCTTTGAGAGGCTCCACTCTACTCTACGTTTCTCTAAACTGATTCCAAACCTTACATGTCCACATTCCTAATAGGAATCCACTTCCAAAACAGTGCACACAATTTACAAAAGGCATACAGCAACAAATACTTCAAGACTTTCAGTTTAAATGCACATTCTGTTACAGGTTTTGACTGTACTGTGTACAATACCATGAAGGCATTGCAGACATATACTGGAGCATTAGAGTTGCACTGAGAATTTTGTTATGAATAGATTCCTGACAGATTATTGACAGAAGTGCCTCACATGACTGCGTGTTCTGTCGTTTATAGCCAGTAACACGTAACTTATAAGCTTCCAGTTATTTATATATGGTGGTATTGCAACTTGGCATTTTTAGCTGACTGAACTAGGATATCTTGTTCGGGAGAATTCAAAGAAAAAAGGAAGTGAAAACGCCACTCTGAAGCATTTGGAAGGTTTAAAAAAGGAGGAAAAAAGGAAAATAAGCAGTTATTTTTTTAACTTAAATGTAGCTCACCCAAACATGAAAATTATGTCATTGTTTAATCACCCTCGTGTTGTTCCCAACCCCTAGTTTTGTTTCTCTCTTCCATAGAATACCTTGAATTTTTTCTGATTGGTGTAGTAACTCTATATTTAAGGCCTGGATCAAACTGATAGAATATTTTGACAAAGTGACACTTAATGCACTTTATTGTCACATTATTGGAATGTGCTGTAGATAGCCAATGATAAAGTAAATCATTCTTTCAGTATAGTGTACTTGCATCTTAGCTTTTGAGGTTTAGTGAATATTATTCAGTGGATCTATTGCATCCTCTTTAACGTGCGTGGCGTTCCAAGACCAAACCCTTCCTCTTTCACCTCCGAAACAATCAGCAAGTCTTTCTGTGTGTCTGCGCCCTCAAAAACAGCATAGGCACCTAAATACGCTTCACTTACTAACTTTAAAAGGTAATCTAAGAATATCTGACTATTTCCATGATATTAACTATATTCTGTAGATTATTATTAACCTTGTAGCGTTCGTTGATGCGGTTTCATAGACAGGCATTGCTGCTTATTATTTGTACCGTCTGTGGTTGTGTAGTTTACATTAATTTGAAAATCAAAATTGTATAGCTGCATTAAAATCTTCTCTTTTATCTGTAGTTGAGACCTACAACTGCAACATTTCCCAACAGAATAGTATAGGTAGAGATTAATATGACATTTAGAATGTTTGACAATAAAAACATCTGCTTTGTAAAGAGGTAATTTATATTTTCTTTGCTTTGCAGAAACTGGTCATAAAAACATTCATATACTACCAAATAATCATAGGTAAATGCCATCAAAGAGAATTGATTAATTTATAATTATTTGATAAGATGTACTGTAATTCTACTGGGTGACCAATCTTTTAGGCTCATTCCAACTGAGCTCGTTGAACTCTTTGTATTCAATAAAGATAAACAGACAGTGAATACTGTACCTATTCTATGAAAATATACTTCAGAGATGACCAGTGTTTTGTTTTTATTTTTTGTTTTTTTTATTATATATAGAGATTATGAATTGTTTACATGGTTGTGCAGCTGAACTGTGAATTTACCTGTGTAATTTACACTGTTCTTTTGTTAAAATTGTATGTATTGTTGCACTACATTTTAGCTACATGGCTACCTGATCCTAATCATTCCATCGTTAATTGTGTTGTTGATTATTTTTGTACATTCCTTTGTTGACTAAAATGTTTTAACAAACTCTTGAGATTATGAATGTGTTGGGAGGTGGGGGTGGGATTAAATGAAGCTCTTTTGAAGGTAATTAAAATAGCTAAAATAGTATAGCATGATGCCCAAGTTTCATCCAAAAATACCTAAATCTTATACATTATGTAGATTTTATGCTGTAATAAACTACAACTGAGATCTACAGACTTGTATGATCAGACAAAGACCAATTAAGAATTACCTTTAAATATTAAAATACGTTGTGGAGTCTGTCATGTGATGGTTGTCAGGTATGGTTAGAATTTATTAGCCTAGTTGTATGACCTCGTAAGGACTTTTTTGTAATGTGTAATAAAATAAAAATAAATAAATACAAAATAAACCGATCGAAAAGAGGCTGTCCTTTTTTCAAATGATTAAAATGATAATGTTTTAACAGGGCATGAGTTGAAAACTACAAATCTACTATTTAATCTTTACAGATTATTACAGTTTTAAATATGTTAGGTTAAACCTTAAGTGCCAATATGAAAATTAAAGGGATAGTATACACAAAAATGATTAGTCAAAATTATTTTTATAGCGCTTTTCACAACAGGTGTTGTTTCAAAGCAACTATACATGAATTTATGGTATAACAGAAAATGTATGAATATAATGCCAATGTTTGTTATGTTTAGAACTATTAGTGGCTAAAATGAGTAAACTAAGTGGTGTGGGTCAGTGGTTAAACAAAATGATTTTGTATGAACTATCAGTTTTATTGTTAAAGCCCTTGAAGTCATCCTGAATGAAGTGAGGAAATGCACGTAGATGAATTGTCCTTTGATTTTGGCAGATGAAAGCTTTTGTTAGTGGTTAATTCATTTTCTATGTAGTTCTAAGGAGTGTTATCCCTTCTTTGACGAAGTTGGTATAGATATCATTCAGTGAGGGGCATCGCATTCCATCTGGAAACTTATGGCAGGTAAATGTGATAGAAAATGAAAATTCTCTCATCATTTACTCACCCCCAGAGCTAATATATTCTTCTACACATCTAAGATGACATGAGGATGAATAAATGAGATAATTTTCATTTTTGGGCAAACTATCCCTTTACTAAAATTGCAAACAAGCCCACATCTTTGTAAGGTTAAACAAATATGTTCAGCCAAAGAAACAAAAAAAATACTGCAAATTAACCATGTAATGCTAATAAAACATTTTATACAAATATCCTATACATCTCCTTTAATAACAAAATTTATTGACAGTTAAAAAAATCTATTGACAAAAGACATGATCCTTGCAAAATTCTTTTAAATACGTATCACAACAGTAGCACACATATCAAAGAAAGTGTTGATGGTTTTCTGTCCAATCATAAACATCTGCATTGTTTGCTGATGGATGCATCTTTCTATTAGATACAGAACTCTTGTTACTTGATTTCCTGAAAATTTACTCAACATCATTACAGAGTGTTTATCCATTTAATAGAAGTTAATTCTCAGCAGAGATAACATTTTGTGAAATAAATGATGTATTGACTAAATAATTCCAATGCAGTTTACCACAAAATATAACATTAAATCAGAGATGCAAATACATCTTTCTTATTTTTCGTATTTACAGCATATATCTAATTGATAATGAGTACCCTCTGTCTTTAATACTGGCCAAAGGTCTACAGGTCACAGCTGGTCATATTATTTGTTCAGCAGCCCCATTAATCATGGCCGAGATCAAGACTTTGCTCATGGTTACAACTTCACCACATTAACAGAGGTGAGAACTTTATTCTCCCCATCATTCTGACCTTCCAAGTCCTCTTCCTCTCCATCCTCTTCATCTAATTGAAGGCTTCCAGAGGAGAAGCGCATGCGTGCCAGTGGACCAGAACGTACCACTTTTCCCAGTGCAGGAAAGTAGGGGTAGAATGTGTCTGAATCCGAATCACTATAACTGCCTGTGCCAAGAACGCATAAAGAGGTAGGTCTTTCTGGGAGAGGTGATGTGTTTAGGGGAAGGTAGATGGGCCTGGCAGGAACTTGGTGTCGAGAGATGTGTGGATAATACCCAAGCGGACGATATTCGGATGCGTAGGCAGCAGCGTTTGAGGCAAGTGTGGGTCGCTGGAATTTGACATCTGGTTGGCTGGAGGCTTGACGTGGTAATCCAGTCTGAAATGTGGAGTCATCACTGTAATGGCCCGCCTCCACTCTACTCAATTCCAGTTTCCTGTTCAATCCTGTCCTCAGCCCTCCTGCTCCTCTAGGATAAAACCTTGATTCGGCCAATCCTAGGCCACATGACCGGAGCCTTTCATGTTGTTTTTGTAGTAGTGGTGACAAAGAGGATGGTAAGGAGTGGCCAATTTGTCTGGGTAAGTATTGCAGAGGCAAAGAGCTGTGATGGGTTTGAGGAAGGCGGTCTAGGGATGAGGACATGTGGTCTTGGAGTAGGTATGGGTGAGTTGCGAGCGGAAATGTGGGTAGAACTGGGTGGAACTGCAGATGGGGTGTTTTAGGATAGAGGAGCACAAGATGCTGGGTGCTTGGAGACAACCGTTTCTTCGGCTTCTGTCTCTGAGCTCCCCTACCGCGATATTCTGCTCCTGATGTGGACAGCGAGCGAAGCTTAGGAGAAGCAGAGTTGCTTAAGAAGGCGGGATTTCTTGGCAAGGGCCTGGATCGTTCCAGCTCATTAGCGAACATGACTTCCACAGCCGATAGGCTACGTTTTGCTATGGTTGACTGTTTGTTTTGTTGCTCTGCAACGTTTAAGTCAGGAGGTAGATTGGACTGTTCGTAAAGCTATGTGAAAAAAGAACATACAGTTATTTGAGAATCATGACAAGAGATACTGTTGCTGTGATCGTCTCTAGATAGGGTCGCAACAATCCCAAAGCATATTGGAAATCCAAAGAACTGTAGGACAGTACCTGCTTAGAGACATCTGTGAGTATGTCAGGAGAGGATCTGCATTGTCGAGCTTTAAATTCAGTCTTACAATGGGTTCTGAAAAATAAGGAAAATTGAGCTGGAGATGCAGTAAAATTGCTTACAACATTGTCCATCTGTAATTTAGCGATGATGTGTGTAAGAATGTATTTTAAAATTCTCCTATCCCAGATTACGACACTGAGACAACTTTAAGTAAGCCATGCATAGGTTGATTGTGTAAACACTGAGGCTCTGTTTGAGTGGCCCAACATAACAACATTGACACAACCAACGGCTAGATTTTGAGATGGGTCTACCTTTTCGTCTCACCAATAGCAGATGGGCAGAGTTTAATAATTTTTGCAATTGCGTTTGGTGCCACAAGTGGTGTAGAAATTGAACAATTCCCCTTTAAACTTAATAACACAAAGTGTACATAGGTATTTTTTAATGTGACAACCCACAACAAAAGATCTTACCTTTCAAAAGGCAAATGTTTATTTTCTCTGGAGCCCACACACTGAAGAAGTTGCTTCTGTGTCCTGCCACTATGATACAACAAATGTGAACAAAATAGATACAAACTTTTAGACCAGAAACATACTTTATGCAAGACTGTGTATGCAGATGCAAGTGCTTGACCAATGTCTTGTCAACGTGCAATCTGGTTGAACATATTTATTGTCCGTTCTTGCGTAACTGTGGCGTTAAAAACATAATTATTCAAGGGGGTGATAGAGTTACATTCAAAAGTCTGTGCCATTGAAATGGATGTGTTATTATTCAGGAAAGTTCATATAAATATATCTGCTCAACAATATTCTTTTCAAACTGTTGCTCCACCATAACAGGCTTGAGAATGAAAACCTACTATAGAAGAGGACAGTTCACACTTCACACTAATGTCCGCTATAGTGTCCCTTGTGACAATGTTGAGAATGCAAAGCTTACATGCATTATGTTATGAATTGTGGTCTGACACATTTGAGAATGTAACTAATATTAAGCTTGCATCGCTTGAAGTGTCTGTGTTCACATACTTGAATAGGTATGTTCCGTTATTTACGAAATTATTGTTAATGACATGTTCAGTTGACTGATGCAAACAGTTGTATTATAAACCACTGAACAAGTTTTAAGTTGTGTGCCCTAAAATTCTTTGTCTAATGTTCTCATTACAAAAAAAAGGTCCTCTTTTAGAGGGTTTAGGTAGGACAATGCAGGGAGTTTCATAGCACAATGTATGTAGACATCTGGGGCTGTTGATCGGATTCCATAATTGGTCTAATCTAAAGTCTCTGTGGACACTGTGTCTGTTTTATACCTGTATCTGAAACTGGATCCTTTGCTGGAGAGAAGGGACTTGTGATGTGACTTGGGCTCCTCAGCCAGTCTGAAGAAGGCATGATACTCCACACACATCTTCCAGAATGCCTTACACACATCTCTGCTGGCCATGGAAAACTCAACTGTGTCCCTCCTTGAAGGCTAACATGTTAAGATTTGCCTGAATGACACTATTGAAAATTCTACACCATAATATTGTGTTGATTTTTCAGCCTCAATTCAATTGCTTTGAAACAGGCAAATACAGACTTGCGTAAAAGGAATAGATGTTTCAAACATTTCTGCCAGTCATTAACATAAAATATTAATTAAATTGCTTTCCCGTTTCACTACTTTATTGGTGAAAATGGACAGAGGGTGGATAGAAATTTTTATTGAGAAAAGCCAACTTGATGCCAACTATCATAACAAAAAAGGTCAGCACTAATGGAGATAAATAAGACATGAAGAGGAAAATAATTTCAAGTGTTGTGGAGGAACTATTGCATTCTTTTAACGCCTGTTTCAGACAGCACACCAAAGCAGAGCATCAGCAGCACGATACAGCACACGGTGACACATTTTTTTTTCTTTTTTCATGACTCACCCCAGTCTCAGTGTGGAGTTTGATCAGGAAATGTTTCCTCTTGAAGCTCAGTTTACGGATCTTGGCCCAGCTGAATGTATTGATCTTTGTGTTTCCCTGATAATGGAATAAAATTGTAATATTTAAACATGAGTGAGAGGAGAGTGTTCATTATTATTTCTTAAAAGTATTTTATATTGTCAGTAGGGTTGACAACTTTTCGGCATCCGAAAGGGGATGCTTGATCATGTTGAGCACTTCAAAACAGGATGGCGGTCCCCCTCAAGTACTCGCCACTAAAATACAAGCCAGTAAACATCCTGTAAGGGACCTCTTCAATTCGGCCAAAACATGGACCGAAAAATAATTTGGCAACCCTAGTTGTCAGATACTGTCAACTGTAAAATGTTTGCGAGTATTCAATTATCAAATTAGCAGGCTGAACTTAACTTTACCTGAAAGACAAGAACTCCCATATGTGTGACAGCAAGGTTGATTCTCATGCCTTCTCCGTCATGTGCAGGGTGTGGGCGGATCCCATACATGTCCATTTTCCGGGCAACCTCCAGCAAATGGATATCCGATTCAGCAGGAGTGTGACCTCTGACCCCATACCCCAAAAGGTATTGTGTGAATGATGATGGACAAAACTGACTTTAGGGTTTGTTTAGACAGGCATCAAAAATTTGATGTTGACTCATTATTTCATACATTCTGTTTTTGTTATCTGGGTTGTTCAGGGAATAAAATCCAGTTTTTACAAGCCTGATCCAAGCAACTCTGTACTAGGTGGTTTGAAATCTTTTTTTAATTATTTTATTTTTATCAATGTGTCTAAATCTAAATAGTTGAATCAGATTTAATGTAGATTTTCGACATTTGTTTTTTTGGGCAGATTGTTACAGAAGTCTGGTGTTGTGACAAAAAGACACGTAAGACACGTTGAAAAAATAACCAATAGTGAAATGTCCATTGTCAAAGTCTCAAACATGGTGAATATACGCAAGTTTGCGTAGTTACTAAGACAACCAATATAGATGTGCTAGCAAAAGTGCAGTCTAATGACTAAAAATCTGATCAGGCCACATATGACATACAGTTCGATCAGATGGTCAAAAAATTTTGATTTATGAAAAATCGGTGATCCCCAACAGTGTGAACATAGCTTAAATGTTCTCTAAATTGAACTGACCATTTAGATGGCATATCGTGTACAACGTTTTTCAGACCGTATACAAGTGTAAAAGGGAATGTCATCCTGGTATGTCTGTGCATGTCGAACTGTGTGTTACCTGTGTTTTTTATGAAAGCGAATGATTTTGTGGTCCAGATATTCCTGGTTTGGCACATACTGCTTATTTTCAAGATGATGAGCATCAAGCTCCTCATCAAAATCCCCGATTTCTGCTACAAAGAAGGACAGAGACAGAGTGTTAACTGTCTGTTACTGTGAAGAGAGAGAGAGAGAAAATAGATAACATCTGACAGTTCTAGATTTTTATTCAATGTAACATCAATGAGAGGAGATACCTTGCAGTATATGAGAGACCAGCAGGGCGGCGCTGTTGTCATTACAGGTGAGGCTGCTGTTTGACAGATCCTGTTTGATCTGAAGGGCAAAGAGATACCTGCATAAAAGAGGCATCAGTCAGACTGAATGCATATCACCTATCACTATCTATCAATGTATCTGTCTATCTATGATACAGACATGCATGGTTCACCTGGTTAAGCTTCTCTGCAGTTGTCCCAGGTCAGGAGGAAAAAACTTCACAATAAAATGGAACGCCACCTCACTGGTATCTAAGAAAAGAACAAGCACTGCATTAAGAAAACTTGAAAAGGACACATACTGTATTTCCTTAAAGCAATAGTTCAACAAAAAATTAAAATTCTGTCATACATTGCTCAACATTATGTCTTTCAAAACCTGTTTGACTTTCTTATGGAGAACACAAAAGATGAAGTTGATTTATATTTTTCCCTATCTATTCCAATTGACAAGTGATCAGTCACGTGACACCCAGTCCCGGAACTGAGCGCCCATGAGTATAGATGGCAGCCTACATTTCGCTAGCTTTCTGGGAACTCTGCGCTAACTGAGGACAGTCATAGAGATGAATGGGGATGCTAACGGATAGCTCTCTCCAGGTATTTTATAGCTCCATGGTTTCAGTTGGGGCGCAGGTCGGGAGGCTGGTTCTGTTGACAGCATCACGATTACCAGCTCCCATTACTGTGCACGCTCAGGTAGGGCCGCGCTCTTGTTTCACAGCAACAGTGAACGAGCCACCGTTAACTTCTTATTTGCTTCACATCCGTTTCTTATGTGCAGGATTCAGTGACGTGCGGTGATGTCTTAAAGAGGCTAGGCACTGAGTTATGAAAGCCAGATTACCTGATTTATTGTTTAAGCTAATAATACGTAATAACAGTGAACGTTACGCACAAGCGCGGCATATCAAGAAATGTACAAATCAGGATGTATATCGTGTACTCTCTCTCACACACACACACAAGCGCGTAAACAGTGAACGTTACGCACAAGCGCGGCATATGAAGAAATGTACAAATCAGGATGTATATCGTGCACACTCTCTCTCTCTCTCTCTCTCTCTCTCTCTCTCTCTCTCTCACACACACACACGCGCGCGGCATATCAAGAAATGTACCTTTTCATTGTGGTAGGTTATATTCAGCTTCCTTTGCTCGTCAAGTGCAAGGTCGATCCGAGATTTTCCAAAGGTTTTCAGTGTAATTTGACACTGGATGTGAGCTGACGACTTTTCATGCTTGGTTAAAGCTGCGGGCAGGTTGTTCAAATCACATTATCCTGCTGAAGTCCAAACAGTCTGACTGGTTGAAAAAAGCAGGCAGGGATAGCAGTACAGCCGCTGATTGTTAGAACAGCCACATAGCCAATCTTTTCTTACATACAATCAGTTTGAAATGATCGGATAATTTTTGAGCCCTTTTGCTGTATTAGTCCATCTAAGGCTGGTGTAGACCTCCCTCTTGCAATGAACTCATATTTGGAATTAAAATCGAGCTTGGAAAAATTTCTTAATTCCGTGATTACGGCCGGTGCTGTCATTTTGAATTTGGCGGGAATTAGGCATGTACGCTAGCTGTGGTGTAATGACGTTAGCTACGCAAATGTCCAGGAATATCTCGATTTTAATTGGTCCATGTCTGATACATAACGGAGATGATTACGGGCATAACATATTTACGTCAAAAGGCACAGCAGATTTGTGCTTTTTGCCGTACATGTTAAAGAATACAGGATCGAAGTGCGCATGCGCAACATGGGTTTTCCGCTTGTCGTCTGTAATGAATGGACCGTAAAAGCACTGCTTATTCTACCATTTGTTTTTAGTTGATTATGCGTAACTGCTACATTTGTCATCATAACGTCTAAACAATTGGAATAACACACATATTGCATATATAAATCACAAGAATAAAAAGTAAAAATACAAGTTTATTATTTAATAAACATTTTATTTTAGAATTTTGGCAGGGTAGGCAGTGCCTAGTTTGCCTACCCAGACCGCACATCAGTGGCAGGATTCCCAGATCCAATAATATCATGTAAACTGCTTCTACCATCGTCCAAAGACAGGCTGTCTTACATCCTCTTCGAGCGGCACGTGCGAGAGAGGGTGTGTCTTATAACTGAGTCAATTCATTGGTTGCTCCCACGAGTCAACAGTCCAATGGCATTTTCTTAACTTGATTTTCAATTGGAGAAAGAAAAGGAAAAGAAAATGGAAAAAGAAAATCCATTGTCAAATGGATGAGGAAAAACAATTGGCAAATGAATTTAGAAAAGTAATGGAATACCTTTTGAAAATGCAATTTAAAACGTGCTTTTAAAGTGCATTAAAAAGTGCAAGACTCAATAATGAAATAATTTATTGCTACATTTAAGGACATTTTAAAAATGAAAAAACATGGTTTATTAATGCACCATTGTATTGTTAAATATAATTACATTTTTAAACATGAATTTATTAAACACATTTAAATGTGTCTTTTTGAGTTTTTATTTCCAAATTAATAGATTTATAATTTATTCCTTAATTCTTTTTTAAAAGGCACTCCTGGGCTTCCATAAATATGTTCATTAAAATGTTTCTCTTTATGTTCTGTATAAGAAAGAAAGTCATACCATAACATGAAATTGAGTAAATTATGACAGAATACAATTTTTTTTTTTTTTTTTTTTGCTGAACTATTCCTTTCATAATCTTTTAAGACAAAGAGGCAATGGATAGTAATGGTGTCTGGGATTGTAATAAAAACATTTGCTGGTTCATTCTGAGGTAGAAAAGACTACAAAATGCAAGTAAAAACAGGCAAGTAAAACACCCAATTCTCCCCTACTGTAAGTTAGGATAACAAGTAACCAGTCAAAAAAAGGTGACTTTCCATAGTGATACTCACAAGAGTATCACTATAGAACTTACTCTTGATCTGTTTAGCCACTGGTTTCAGGAGTTCAAGCCAGACCTGTGAAACAAAGATTTCTTTCAAATATTTAAAAGAAATAGAAAAAACTAGCCAGCAAGTACTTAAGGGTCAATACGGTTTATTCACAAACATTGTTAATGACATGATTGATGGGTCAAAGGTCTTGACTCACATAGCTGCCAGTATGGTGACGGAACTCCAGGCCAAAGTACTCTTTCTCCAACAGCTTTAGATGACCACACACCTTGTTGAAGAAATCAAAACCCAGGATATTTCTCTGTTAAGAGATGAGAAAGGAAATAATGTCATGGCTAAAAAACAACATCATTGTAAAATCGATATGTTGGTTCCGAAAGTTCATGTACCCTGAAATAAACCCCATTCCGCTGATTTACTAACAAGCACCATCCCAATCAGACATTTTTGCATTATTTCAATGGTGGTAACCTTCCTTCAGCTAGAGATTGCATTTTCGCACAAAAATTACATCACTCTTTTGTCAGTTAGGTTTAGGTTTAGGGTTTGATCCAGTGGCCCAGGGCTGCACAACACAATCAAATTAGCATAGCAAATCAAATCTGAAAACACAACAGAAATAAGACCAAAGCACATCAATATTAAGTCACAACACAAAAAAATTAAGCCACAACACAACTAATTAATTCACAACATAACTAAATAAACCACCGGGATGTTAAAACGCTCAGGGGGATCCCCCAACCTGTTGGATGGAATAACATTCCTATCAAACAAACTTAGCCCTCCTAACCATTAAAGGTGCACTTAGTAACTTTGTTTGTGTGTGTATGTGTGTGTGTGTGTGTGTGTGTGTGTGTGTGTGTGTGTGTGTGTGTGTGTGTCAAATTGTACTTACTGTGACACCTAGTAGTGTAGATGCAGCATCATTCAAAATCAATAGTTTCAGTTAGCGATGCAATTGTAGAAATTCACTTTTCACAGTCAACCGTTTTTAATTTAATCCAAAAGTGAAAGTGTCCAATAACAGGTTGGTAAGTACAAGTGTATTCAACTGGTCATGTGAGCCAAGCATGGCAGCCCCCGTGACTTGAATGTTGATCAGGGAAGATGATAAATGCTTTTTACACGGTTCAAAACTTGTACTTGTCTCAGCCAGCATCAGCGATTCTTTTGGGTGATGTGACATCAGTGTCACATTGGAATGAATTTAAGTGAAATTAACACAGATTTAGTTCTTTCTTTAGCCTCTCTATTCCTTGATAAGGGTGGTAATATGACTGCGATGTGATTTGAGAAGAATGTTGGCACAACTTCCTCTGGTAATTTAATCTGTAGCAACTGAACTGCTCTAATGGGATTATGGCAAAGTCAGATGCTTACTGAGTCAGCCTCAAAATACAGGGTTGCTGTCTGATGAGTGTGTTTATGTGTGGGGGGTACATATGTGTGTGAGGATGTGTTCCTAAACCCTGTATTTACTGTGACAGTGAGGAATAGAATCTCCCCATTATCTTGTCACAGAGAAAGAACAAAAGAAGAAGATAGAAGGGTAAAGTCTAACCCTTCTATTGTGAAATGGGAAGCTGAAACAAGACCACAGTACAAATATAAAGAAAGATCAGAACTTAAAACATCACATCTGGTTTTTGAATCTCTAGGGAAGGAAATATTTTCAGTATGTACAGTATACTGGAAAATCTTTCAGATTAGGCTATTTTTAAAGAAAACTTGGAGAATTTCTCTAATGCTTTATTCGGGGCTAAATTGGATTTTGAATTGATTATAATCAATTATAATTGACTGAGAATACTTATTTCTCTGCAACTAACAATATTTCTCTCTTTCCATCTTTATCTACTTTTCTTGTCTCTATTTTCTCTGCCACTTTGCTAATTGCATGTTTTGCCTGAGGATGTGGAGGGATGCTGGTATGCTCTCTGGAATGAGGCCAGGACATGCTTGTGTTCAACATACACAGGGATATATATCCCTATACAGACACATATAGTACATACCTCACGGTCACTAACCAACTCACTCACTCTCCATCCCTCTCTTTCTCTGTTCATCTCTTTCTTCATCTCAATTTATATCTCACCTGCTTTTCCTCCCTATTCTTTTGCATTTTACCCCTCATCCTGACTGGTACAACAAGACTGCACCATGTAAAAGCTGTGAATACCCTCCAGGCACACATACACACAGCAACCCCCATGGAGGAGAAGAAGCAAGTGGATAATGGGACATGAAATTATGCTCCTTTACAAGCAAAACACAGCTGGACCAAAAGTGAGAGAACTCCTCACACAGACATTAACCCAGAACACAAGGATGATATATATATATATATTAGCCCTATATTTTTTATTTTTTTTATTAAATTGTTTTTTTATTATTATTAAAATTAATTATATTTAAAAGAACAATCTTCATATAAGCTCCATGTTAATGCTGCCACCATTATTTATTGCCGTTGTAGAACACTTTTACACAATTTAAAGAAACTGTCATACGTCAGTGAATATTTCACAAAGTGACCGAGAGAAATCACAAAAAATATTTTAATAAATGTAGTATCTATAAAATGGCCTGTCTCTTTATTACATTATATTTTAAAAGCTGTTTTTCTAAATGCACATCAATATATGAATGCATTAATATTTTTTTATATTTTTTTATATACCTATCAAAATGAATAATATACGCATATGTATAGCCTGTATTAAAAAAAAAACCGTCCGGTTACATTGTACGTCATCTTAACTAAACACTCGAGACAGTGTGATTTCTCACCTCCACCTCAAAAACTCTCTCGCTGTCATCCAAGAAGATCACACGTAGGCGCAATTTCTCATTCTTATTACGCGCAGCTCCCATTTTGACAGGTGTCCTCAGCAACTCGAACTTATCCCCCATCTTATTTCATGTGTATATTTAGGGTTGAAGTAGCCTACCTTAGTGTATTACTAAGTAAGGAACAGAGGGTCCATGTGGGTCATTATCCGTTTGATCTAGCGAAGAGTTGCGCGCGACTGTCTCGTGACGACTGTTCACGCATCCTATTCAGCGTCAGCATCACTTCTGTGAACCCACTGCATCTATACTTCCACACACTTTATGGCGGTAACCAATAAACTACCGAACCAACACAAGTCTATAAGTCTAAAACACATGCAAACTAACCGGTTCTTACGTCGTGGACCAAAGTGAACGGACCTAGTTTTTGTTTTAGTTACTATTTCACGATTGCAAACAATTCAAAGAAATACAAAGTAGAGATCTACCTGTCTGTCTGTCTGTCTGTCCGTCTTTCTGTCCGTTAAACTAAATATGTTTTCTTCTTCTTTTTAGATGTACACATTTACATTTTCTTGAAGGTTTATTTATTAAGAGAGAGAGAGAGAGAGAGAGAGAGAGAGAGAGAGAGAGAGAGAGAGAGAGAGAGAGAGAGAGAGAGAGAAACAGTAAACATTTTTCTATCCTCTTTCTGCCCGGTCGGAATGGGCCATCCACACAAACAGAGCGCACGAGGTTCGAGAAATCACGTTATTTGCACCTCCTCATACATTCCATGAGAGGGCAGTATTTCCAAAGAAACATTAATTCCAAGAGAAACGAGATAACGCAGCACAGTATTTCAAAATAAGATCTTAATTACTTATTTGTTTGTTTATTTAACTATTTCACCCCACTCACCTCCTCTCTGGCGTCCTCACCTTTTGTGTTCCGTATTCCTTGGCAGGTGAATGTAATCTTCTGTTTAGATACGGCGAAGCGGAAACTGTAACGGAAGCCGAAGCCGGAGCGCTGGTTCCATTACATGTCATCATCGGCCCTGTTTGATTTTCCGTGCACCTGTCTGCCTGCATGTTTTCTACCATCACCTGATGCTTTGCATGTGTACGGCTGCTTCAAGAGGTAATCTGCTTCTTTGAGCACGCAAATGTAAATTTTCATAACTTGTATTTTTCACATACACTCACAGAATGATAGCCTAAGCATCAAATATGCCAGATGATGGGATTGGTTTGCTTTTATTGAACCAGTGAATATTTCTCCAGGAAATGTTCTTTCCTGTATAGATACATGCCATGAAGTCTTGGTTTCAAAAACGTAGTGAATATTACCACTGTTATTGATTGCCAGCAATTAACTTAAAGCTACACTATGTGAGATTTTTAGTTAGAAATGAACAAAAAATGTTTCAATGATGCCGCCTACACTGGAAGCATACATTGCGGTGCAACGATTGTGCAGACAATAAACAGGTGTCGCGTTCCATTTTGCGTTGCATACACTGGCGCTACTATACAAATTAGATTAAACGGCTGTCGAATCGCCCAGTGTAGAGAGCGTCAAGCCGTAGTACTGCACCATGGACATGCCTGGATATGGTGTAAGTCTATTTGCCTGCTAGAAGAAGAGCAGAGCCAAAGCCCAACACACGTAATTACCAAAAGAACGTTGCTCCGCAAGTAACTTGCACTTTTATGATTTAACCGCTAGAGGGACAAATGTTACATAGTGTAGCTTTAAATCATTGAGATATCATGCTCCTGTGCACCTTATTCACAGTACTGCCATATTTAATTTTTGATGGGAATGACAAGGCTGAGGGTTTTCAATGGGTTGTAGGCTACTGTTCTTTAAAGTGTTTTGAATTGTTTCACTAATGCAAAATAGAAAAAAATATTTCCAAGATATTTCCGTAGACAATAGTGCTGCACGATTAATCATATCGCAATCGCGATGTCAGCCTGTGCAATTATATGACGGCAAAATGCTGCGATTATATTAAATAAATAAGTGCATGTGTGGACGTGACAGCCCATTCTCTCTGAGAGCTGTTTGCCCATTTTCTACACCGCTAATAAAGATGACCAGTCAGTCTGAGTTTAGGGAGTGGCACGTGTGGTCATGACGTGTGAGTTTCCGGTGTTCAGCGTGGAGATAGATGCCGAGCAGACCGACATATATGGCGATATATCTTTATTTCATCCTCAATTAAAGTTCATATAGTACGGGAGCGTACCATGTAAATAAACACAAACTCCAAAACTGTCATTCTCGGTGCGGTTAGAGCCAGTCGCGGAAGACACAATCTGAGCGGGAGTCGATACTGGGAGAGATTTAAAGTTCTGCCGGGTGATGCGCACTGTAACACGGAGACGCTCGTCTCTCACCCCCGCTGTCTGCAGCTTGCAACGTGTAGCATCATTGATGAGATCATCATAATAAGGTCAATCTTATGTGAAAAATAACACTAATATGACAACAACAATAAAATGTGTGTGCGTGTGTGTGTGTGTGTGTGTGTGTATATATATATATATATATATATATATATTATTGGTTTTGGATAGACAAGATTGGCAAATCCTTATCAATAATACTCTTATGGCTAAAATGTTTCCAGTGTTCAGTGGCTAAAATATCAATATGACTAAATGTTACTAAAATATTACTAAAATGTCAACAGTTTTCTTTGACTAAAACTACATTAAAAAGCCCAGTTAGCCAAACAAAACAAAGCACAATTCCAGATGTGTTTGCGAGTGTCACCCCATATGACAAGTCTTCACAGAGATATAAAGAGACATGATGCACCGTTAGCAAAGTGGGATTTCAGAAAATGATCCACATACTGGACAAGAGGTACCAGTGATAAGTAGAACCTTTTTAGAAAGAGGATTTGGAAATACCAGTTGGTCATTTAAAAAAAAAAACACAAACAACAACAGTTTTAGTGGTTTATTGAGTGAACCATACTTTTATATTCAGTTTCCTTTTCAAAAGAGTTTATAGAAAATACATGTTACATCCTGATTAAATGTCCCTGTTTGTTTGGACAGTCTTATTGTCATGAACTTTATGCAGTAATGCAAAGATGTTATTATATAATTTTGTACAAATATTTTAATTTGAAAACAATGTGCATTTATAGTTGTTGTTGTTGTTTGAGAAATACACATTTCAGCATTATCAGTAATCTATTTGTGCATTTACCTTGATAACCAAGCAAGTTGACTCATGTTACCGTTTGTTTATTATATCGAAATCGCATATCGCAATATTAACCTCAATAATCGCAATTATGACATTTTCCCCAAATCGTGCAGCCCTAGTAGACAAAAAAACTCAATAAAAAAATAGATATAATCTAGGAGATTTATACAGTATTCCTTTAGACAGTAAATGTATCCCTCACAGCATCATTTTCATTCACGTTAAAAATCAAATATGGAACAGTTGCGAATAAGGGCCCTGTCCCATATGCCACGTCACCCAACACCCTTGAGTTCTTCCTCTGAGTCCAGACTTTGGTGAAGTAAACAAATTCAGACTGATGGGGCGCTAGTGAGCAATTCCATGAGAGTAAATGAGTTATAAAATCGGGCATTTGGGGCAGACTTCAAAATCAGATGACGCATTTTTTATACATTATGTTTTATATACATATCATTTTGTGAATTACTATTAGAGAACAAAACAACATTGGTAAAGGAATAAACTATAAACTAACTCTTGAATATTTGTTTTTATTAAATAATTCCATGCAAAACAGCTTTACAAGATTTAATCATGAACATCAGAAATACAAAGCACACATACTGTATAACAGCAATATAAAGTCCCATCATTTTAAACATTTACAGAACAAGTAAACATGAATTGGCCACCTAGATGGTTGCATACCGGTCCTTAAAACAGTCAAATTTATAGAAAAAAGAACATACTGTACATCTCACACACCGCAGTAGATCACAAAAATCATTGAATTTATTTATATACAGTACATAGCCATACTTCTTCAGGTATATATATATATATATATTAGGGTGCATCAAATTTGAATGGGAAATTTTAATTTCAAAATATCAATTTGGCTGGCATTGCATTTTGTTCCAATTAACATAAAAATGACTTTTGCAAAGTTTTGAGGAATTCCATTGAGATTTAGGGGTGCCACCTAACACATGAACTTTTGCGAAATTTTGAAAAATGTGCAATTTTTAGTCTAATTGCCAAAAGGATGACCTGGAAATGTTGAGTACAGTGAACTTTTATACAGTAACATGTTCTATAGGGTTATCAAAGTAAAAGTTGTTTGTTTGCCCTTTGGGCAACTTGGGCATTTCTCAGAATTCAACTTTCAAGATTTTCCATTAATTTGTCCTATAGACAAAATGAATGGAGGTCAATGGGACGTTCACGTGGCCTTACCCTGATTTTTGTGCAGCAGTGATGGATGTCGGACACACATATAAAGTTTAATGACTTTATTGTTAAACACAAGGGGCGATACTGACACACTTAAAAGAACAAACCCTCTCTAGTGGCTAACTCACTGGCAACTAACAGGGCCTAATGGTAAGAGCTGACACTAACTAAACTTCAAACTTAATTGCTCAGCCTGTGCCAGATTCTGCTCCACTGAGCAACATCACCAGGCCACGCGTGAAGGCAGCCTGTTGCATTGGTGACATCTTCAACCTTGTAGCCAGTGACACGACACTTGGTCGTCTAAGGATGTTATGTGGAATGAAGACGTTTGTTCCAGTCTTCTTATGCTTGTGGGATGGTTCGCCCTCAGATGGTTGATAGACTGTGTTAGTATCCTCCTCTGACTCCCCATCACTCTCCGACTCCAAGCTGGACATTGCAGTCATCTCCTCCAGCTCCTTTTCACAGCGGGACTGCCTGGCTGCTGCGGCAGCTTGACGCTCCTCTCCCCGCTTCACCTTGAGCTGCAGCTTTTTGTCCAATACACCAAATGTGGCCACTCTGTCAGTCTTCATGCTGGCCAAGAAAGCTAGGTCTTCTGGGTTATCAATCAGCTTTTCAACATTTGGAGGCCACAGCGGAAATGTGGCATCAAGTCTGCACTCCATTGTCTCCAATTGTTTCGCTGTAGTCTCACTGGAGCGCTTGGCCTGGGAGATTTTCCGCAGCTTGTTGTTAGCATTGATTAAGTCTACCACCTTGTGGCACGCACGCTTGTCGCTCACCATTGGGATATTGGCTTTCTTGTAAAATGGCCGCACCTGCTCCAGGACAACCTTGGCTGCCTCGAACTGCGACAATGCTCAATTTGCACCAGGTTTCATGGCAAGCATGCAGTGTAAGATCTGACGACCAGTTGGCAGTTTGGCGCCGGTGATGATGCCATCCTCACTGGTGATGCTGGGGCCCAGACCAAAGACCAGGCTGCGACTGCTACTCTGGCAGGGACCAGTTGGTGAAGGCAGCATCTTAGGAGAGCTGGATCCTGGGGTGGGTTGTGTTGTGCAGTGCCTGCAAATGAAAAGGATACAAGCTCAAGGAAAGTGTTTAAAATCATATCTTACTATACTTAATATCACTCAATTATAATAAACCATTCTTGCATAAGCCTCAAATTTTAGCTGTACAAAGTCTAACTTCATCATAACTTACCGTTACATCACTACCAGAGTAGCTAGCTGTGCTTGCAAATATACATGTAATTAAAATGTTAATTTACTGTAACAACTACAATGCTACTCTCAATAAACATGAGACATCTATACTCTGAATATGACATTGTCCACTCTAGAATATTGTTGATGTTAAGCTTAATAGCTTAGCTAACATAGATAGCTAACTGTAGTTAGAAAACTGTTCCTAGGTAACGTTAGCTAGATGTAATGAGCACCAAATACCTATAAATATGACTTATGATAAATAAGTATACAAAGACACAATTCCAGATATTATAGTAATATGTAATAATACATACCTCAAACAGAAAGATCACCTCAGTTTTCTTGAGCTGTAGTATTGTTTACATAAGATCTCCATGGCGACCATGTGCACAGATGTGAAAAAAACTGATGTGCGGTGGCACCCCTAAATCATCATGTACTGGAAAAATATTTTGCATGTGATGTTTCTACATATATTGGAACACTTTTAGCACCCAGCCATATCAAAATTCAAGAATTGTGTTTTTGATGCACCCTAATATATATATATATATATATATATATATATATATATATATATACAGTGAGGAAAATAAGTATTTGAACACCCTGCTATTTTGCAAGTTCTCCCACTTAGAAATCATGGAGGGGTCTGAAATTGTCATCATAGGTGCATGTCCACTGTGAGAGACATAATCTAAAAAAAAATCCAGAAATCACAATGTATGATTTTTTATCTATTTATTTGTATGATACAGCTGCAAATAAGTATTTGAACACCTGTCTATCAGCTAGAATTCTGACCCTCAAAGACCTGTTAGTCTGCCTTTAAAATGTCCACCTCCACTCCATTTATTATCCTAAATTAGATGCACCTGTTTGAGGTCGTTAGCTGCATAAAGACACCTGTCCACCCCATACAATCAGTAAGAATCCAACTACTAACATGGCCAAGACCAAAGAGCTGTCCAAAGACACTAGAGACAAAATTGTACACCTCCACAAGGCTGGAAAGGGCTACGGGAAATTGCCAAGCAGCTTGGTGAAAAAAGGTCCACTGTTGGAGCAATCATTAGAAAATGGAAGAAGCTAAACATGACTGTCAATCTCCCTCGGACTGGGGCTCCATGCAAGATCTTACCTCGTGGGGTCTCAATGATCCTAAGAAAGGTGAGAAATCAGCCCAGAACTACACGGGAGGAGCTGGTCAATGACCTGAAAAGAGCTGGGACCACCGTTTCCAAGGTTACTGTTGGTAATACACTAAGACATCATGGTTTGAAATCATGCATGGCACGGAAGGTTCCCCTGCTTAAACCAGCACATGTCAAGGCCCGTCTTAAGTTTGCCAATGACCATTTGGATGATCCAGAGGAGTCATGGGAGAAAATCATGTGGTCAGATGAGACCAAAATAGAACTTTTGGTCATAATTCCACTAACCGTGTTTGGAGGAAGAAGAATGATGAGTACCATCCCAAGAACACCATCCCTACTGTGAAGCATGGGGGTGGTAGCATCATGCTTTGGGGGTGTTTTTCTGCACATGGGACAGGGCTGACTGCACTGTATTAAGGAGAGGATGACCGGGGCCATGTATTGCGAGATTTTGGGGAACAACCTCCTTCCCTCAGTTAGAGCATTGAAGATGGGTCGAGGCTGGGTCTTCCAACATGCCAATGACCCGAAGCACACAGCTAGGATAACCAAGGAGTGGCTCTGTAAGAAGCATATCAAGGTTCTGGCGTGGCCTAGCCAGTCTCCAGACCTAAACCCAATAGAGAATCTTTGGAGGGAGCTCAAACTCCGTGTTTCTCAGCGACAGCCCAGAAACCTGACTGATCTAGAGAAGATCTGTGTGGAGGAGTGGGCCAAAATCCCTCCTGCAGTGTGTGCAAACCTGTTGAAAAACTACAGGAAACGTTTGACCTCTGTAATTGCAAACAAAGGCTACTGTACCAAATATTAACATTGATTTTCTCAGGTGTTCAAATACTTATTTGCAGCTGTATCATACAAATAAATAGTAAAAAAATCATACATTGTGATTTCTGGATTTTGTTTTTTAGATTATGTCTCTCACAGTGGACATGCACCAATTTTAGACCCCTCCATGATTTCTAAGTGGGAGAACTTGCAAAATAGCAGGGTGTTCAAATACTTATTTTCCTCACTGTATATATATATATATAGGCAGTAGACCGAATGTTGCTATTTAAATAAATATAATGAATCTTGCAAGCAACAGCTATATGTGCTGGAAAGCTATATAATCCTCTTTGAACAATAGCAAAGGTTTTGTTGTAAGTTCCCTATTTTTATGAACACAAAACTTCCCCAAGAAATACTACTCTATACAAGCAGAATATGAGTGATTCAATATCTGTAAACTGAATAAAACAAAGTTATTTAAATCAATAATACACATTATATTAAAAAGTTATAGTAGGGCGATATCGAAGGGCACATCGAAGGTGCATTCGAGTTGAGATCCATATGACTATCTTCTGTGGATCACATAGAAAAAAGGAAATAATAGTGACTCGTCAGAAACATCCAACCTCATTGGTGTTTGTGTCATGGTGATGTCATGATGCTAGAACCAACATGGTTATTGACATGTCATCTTATTTGATTTGGCCGCTGTTTACAGGAGTTGATCAATTAATTGATTTGATTTGAAAGTGGATGATAACTTAATTTTCAGTCTGTTTATTACACAGAGTGATCATATGGCTTCACAAGACCTGGAAAAAGCACACTAAGTTGTATCGACTACTTTTACAGTGGTTTTATGGTGTGCCTTTTTAGTATTTTATGAAGTTTGGCAGCCTGGAGTCATTATTTACTTTCTTTATATTTCATACATTAACACGAGTAAACAATAACAATTTACATTTTTGGGTGAGCTATTCCTTTAACCTCGTGCGACACCTCGTCAACATATGTGAACATTTTATTTTGGCCTTGCTATACGTAACGCAGAATATACATTAATTTAAACCGAATACTTATAACATGTTAACAACACCCTGCACTGTCATTTAAAAGTTTAACTTCTGGCACACCGTGTCACGACACAACAGTATGACGTTGATTTCCGTGAAGCACTTCTATGGGTGCAGTGCCAACAAAAGTGGCCCTAGTAAGAAACCTCTTTAAGTTTTTGATTGAAACCTGTTTGGTTGTAAGGAGTAGTGTCTATAGTTTCATTTGATATGCTGCTTTAAAAATCCATAAAATTTTTTAATGAAAAATGGAGTGGTGGTGGCATAGTGGACTAAAGCACATAACTGGTAATCAGAAGGTCGCTGGTTCGATCCCCACAGCCACCACCATTGTGTCCTTGAGCAAGACACTTAATCCAGGTTGCTCCGGGGGGATTGTCCCTGTAATATGTGCACTGTGAGTCGCTTTGGATAAAAGCGTCTGCCAAATGCATAAATGTAAATGTAAAAACAAACACAACTTTTTTGAGTATAAAGCAGTGTTAGTGTTTGCACAAGCTTTCCTCTGTGTAAGTGTGTGTGTGCAGATAGATGTGTGTAAAAGACAAACTGTCTCATGCATTTGTTTCTCCCACCTTAAACGTGCTACTCCTTGTTATTGCTCATTATCCACTTGAAGGATATAAAAGCACATGCTTATAAAGAGTTATTACAAAATGTCAAGGGTGTAATTCGGAAAATTCCACACACCGCCTGGCATAAGAAGGGTGATATATTTTAGAGCTTTGCTGTTAATTTAGTAAGCCATCAGTACTCCTATGGTTCATCTCACCCTATGGGGTCTGGGAATAAAAAGCTACCAGAAAAGGTCTAAACCATTCCAACTTTTGCTCTTGATGATTCATTCACATACACACTCAAATTCACATATTTAGCCAAACATCTGCCTTAAACGGTTTTCCTATTAGCTAATTCCCTGTAGTTGTTTTCCTGCCTATTTGACAATGTTGTATAACTCAAGTAATTTACTGCTGGTTATTTGTCAGGTCATTACAGAGGAAAATTGGACTGAAAATTGGTTTCCTATTAAAGGTTAGATTCAATTTTTTTTGTAACGTTATGTAACATATTTGCAAAGAACTTTAAACTGCATCCACTACCCCTTTTACTTCCGTAATGTGATATATTTCAGAGTGAAACTGAATGTTTAATGAGAGACTTTTCATCGGGTATTGATTGGATTGTGAAAAGTACTGTAACTGTCCATATCAGAATGGAAAAAAGAAAGTTATTACATATTGATAAAAGATTTTGAAGACAATATTATTTCTTTGAATAACATGCACTGATAAATCATGCACTATAAAATGAATGTTTTAAGAAATGTGAATTAAGAAACTAAATGGGGTCAGATTTGATTTCATGTATTGGACCTTTAATAGCTGCTTCAGAGATGATTTATGCCTATTAATGTTGTCACGGTATTAAAATTGCAGTAGTCGGTAATGATACCAGTGAAATTTCACTGTTCTCGATACCAATTTCAATTACACAGTGAAAATATGCTAATATGGTAATGTGCTATTGAACACAGTTCTTTAGCATTTATAAAGTTAAATTAAAAAGATATTTGTGTTTACTTCAAGTGTTTCTCAATTAAGTATGCATTGTTGAAGTGTTTTCAAGTAAGGCCCTTCAGAAATCCCCGCAAACTTTTATTTAGTACAAATGCACTTGTGATATGTTTCTTAATTTTTATTAGTGTAATTATTAATTAATCATTATTTATTATTATTTATATTGCTATAGTGAATATTACATTTAACTTTATAACTTTATAACTATACAGGTGTAATATATTTCTGTTACAGTTTCTACAATTTCATGCATCTGGCTTTTATTCTGATGTGAGCTTTTATTTTGTGTGTTTTTGACAGAAACGTAACTTGTCTGGATAAAATATTCGCTACATGGCCCCGTGTGATCGTTAAAGTTTAAAGCGCAACTGCTGCGATTGAATGAATTTAATATACAGTATAGTCTACATCAGTGGCGTTTCTAACTTGTATGGCGCCCTTGGTGAACTCCCCCTTCAAAATTTGTTAGTGGGGGCGGGGGGCCACGTCTGTCCAAGTCACCCATGCCTAAATCTGCCACCGGTCTACATGGGCTGACCGCTTCACATTGGATTTGTGCTCTGGATTGTCATCTCGCACAACGTGAATGGAAACTCCACAGAAATTGAGAATCAGAGGATGAGCAGTCGGCTTCACAAATTCATTTAAAACATGCAGCTCTTGCAGAATATGATACTACAGTACTGATACAAAATAAGTGACGTTAAATATCTCAAAGCCTTATCTCTGTATAACAGAGGTCTGCAACTGTTTTGAAATGGAGTGCCAGTTTTTATTTTCCTGGTCAATGGCTGTGCAAATGGCTTGCACGTGCTGCACAAGTCTGTTGGGTATACTGCAGTCTTGTCACATTTTAACTTTTTGTTTAGCCTTCCATTCAGCTCATGAAAACACGCTGCGTTATCACGAGGAAGGATTACATCAAGATGTAGATTGGAATGCAGGTGTGGAATTTCATATAAATAAAATAGCCCCTGCTGGTGTGCCAGTGATTACCCCTCCAGCATTGGCATGCGTGCCATAGGTTGCCGACCCCTGCTTTATAAGGAATTTCAATAGAAAGATCCAGCTAATATACAGTATGTGCAGCCCTCAGGTACTGTATGTCAGTTCTTACAAAGGAAAGGATATGAAAGTGTCTTTGTGCCCTTTCTCACAGGACAATCCCAAGTCCAACCCCCTCACCCCTCTGGGGGCCATGTCTCGAGAGAAGTATTTCTATGTCTTCGCTCTCCGGCTGATGTCATGACCAAGGACAATGTCACAGCCCATTAAAATCGTCCCCACTGTTGGATCAAATTCTGTCTTTGGTTTTCAAAAGAAGTACTGTAGGTTGAGAGGGAGAGATAAGGAGAGCAATCCCTTTATCCACACTAAAATTAAATTGAAACCCCTACTGTTTTAGTCTGTGGAACAGACGGTAATGTGGATTCATTCTTGTTTGATTTTCTAAATCTCCTCCTCCACTTGTGTTTTAAATGAGATTACATGTCACAGTTTAAAAGACTGAGGAATTTATATGGAAAGAGAGAATCTCTGCTATGGTTACTTTGCATGCTAATTGGGATTTTTAAGGGTTTGTTTACCAGAGACTCAAGCATGTAACAGCAGAACACGTTGAGTTTTTATAAAATGTATGATCTCTGAGCATGCATTTGGGAGCTATATTGCTGTCAGCTTAATTCAGTTGTACTGTTGCAGCAGATTGTACTGAAATTGGAGGAGTCGTCTGAATGACTGCCGATGAGGTGGTCCATCAAGGTGACCTAAAGCCACTTGCCACATCATCTAACCCTTGTCATTAACATCTTACCATCTTTTTAGACCTGAGAACTTTGAACATGGAAAGGTTTTTCTACATACAACATATCTTACAACTTTTGTGTCTGGGGTAGGTCTGGGTAGATTACATGGTAAGCGAACAATCAGTTCTCGTATTCAACGTGTTGAATGTAGGAGAAATGGGAAGGGGCCAAATTGTGATGGCCAAATTGTGAGGGTCAGACCATTTCTGAAACAGCAAGGCTTGTAGTGTGCTCCTGGTCAGCAGCTTTGAGTAACTACTGACAGTGATCCGAGGGGGGATAAACCACAAACCGGTGACAGGGTTTTGGACGTCCAAGGCTCAACAATGTGCAAGGGCAATGAAGACTATCCCGTCTGGACCAAATTGACAGAAGGTCTACTGTGGCACAAGGTGTTTTGAGGTGTTGCCTCCAAATTTCCCAGATCTCAATACGATTGAGCATCTGTTTGATGTGCTGGACCAACAAGTCAGATCCACGGTGGCTTCACCTCGTAATTTACAGGACTTGAAGGATCTGCTGCTAATGTCTTGGTGCCAGATACCACAAGACACCTTCAGAGGTCTTGCAGAGTCTATGCCTCGGTGAGCCGGCGCTGTTTTGGCATTACATGGAGGACCAACAGCATATTAGACAGGTGGTCATTATGTTCTCGCTCTTCAGTGTATATGAAATTACATTTTGTATAAAGAAAATCAAGCCTATATTTAGAACCATTAAGATTTTCTGTACACTTAAAGGAACAGTTCACCCAAAAATGAAAATTCTCTTATCATTTACTCACTCTTATTCCATCCCAGATGTGGATGATGTTCTTTTATTTGCAGAACTCAATTGAAGATTTTTAGAAGAATTTCTCAGCTCTTTTGGTCCATACAATTCAAGTGAATGAATGCCAAACTTTTGAAACTCCAAAAATCACATAAGTCAGCATAAAAACGATCCATAAGACTCCAGTGGTTAAATCAATGTCTTCAGAAATTATATGATAGATGTGGGTGAGAAACAGATAAATATTTAAGTCCTTTTTTACTATATATTCTCTTCCTTGACCAGTCAATGGCTGCATCTGGAACCAGGACAATGCTGCCTCCAGAGTCTCTTTCCGAATCCATCCGTTCGCATCACATCCTGTCTACTGTGATACCTTCAGCTGATTGATTTTTGAAGGTAGCATTGTATCAAATCCCACAATCCTGTGCTTGTGGATCCACAGCAGTTGAGCTGAAGAAAAAAAGAATGGCGGCCTAAGAGGCGGTTGATAGCCAATTTGTGTATAAATGTATGTTTTTCCCACTTTCACATCTTTTGATTCCATTTCTAGCGAGAAATTTGTATTGTAGTTAGGAGGTATGCACTTGGTTATTGCCAAAACTAACTTGATTTTGTTCTAAATTATTAGATTATTGTTGGATGAATGAAGAAGGCATGCTACCTTTAGTGGACACCAGATGTCGATAATCAGTTGCTGGTATCCTAGAAACGATGTGACCTTATGCTGCCTCAGTAGCCTGTCCAAACCAGTTTCTGGAGGTACGTTCATACGCAAACACTGTCTGTTGTGTCATTGACTGAAAGTACGAACGCAGCCAACCTCCACTTTAACTTTCACGTTCTTCTTCTTGTGTTTTTGGTGATTCACATTCTTCATGCATATCACACCCTACTAGGCAAGGAGAAGAATGTCTAGCAAAAAAAGGACTTAAATATCGATCTGTTTTTCACCTACACCTATCAAATCACTTCTGAAGATATGGATTTAACCACTGGAGTCTTATGGATTACTTTTATGCTAACTTTATGTGCTTTTTGGACCGTCAACATTTTGGCACCCTTTCACTTGCGTTGTATGGACCTACAGAGCTGAGATATTCTTCTAAAAATCTTAATTTGTGTTCTGCAGAAGAAGAAAAAAATCATATACATCTGGGATGGCATGAGTTAATGATTAGAGAATTTTCATTTATGGGTTAACTATACCTTTAAGCACATTTTAACCCCCAATTGTCTTTATCTCAGTGGATATGTATACTATTCCCATTGTTTTCTATATTGATTATCATTACTGCAACAGACGTTTTTTTTTTACTTTTTACAAAGATTAAAAAAATTGAAATCAGTGAATTTCTGCTATTCTGATATATATAAATACTTGACAATTTAAATAATATACCATTTTATTCATGTTGCGATAATGAGAATATCATTGTTTTTTTGCATTGCTTTATTTCATTATATGCAAAATATTATAAATTTTTTTTTTTTTTTTTTTTGGAGGAAAAAAGGACAAGGACATTAGGTCTCCTGTGAGCAGGTCAGGTTTCTTGAAAATCGCCTATTGGACCGACACGTAAAGCGATCAGTACAGTTTGTTTTGATTTTACATGCTGTTTAGGAGTGGGCTTATCTGAAATAGTGGATGTCACATAAATACAATGGGGTGGAAAAAATTATATAATTTAAAAATGGTATCAATAATTGACTCTTCAGGAAAAAAATTGCAGAAATTTTGTATACACTTTGTAATTGGACTTTCTGATCAAAAAAAAAGAATTACTGAACATTTCACACACATAATCAAAGCACTTGTGGACAAATCAGTGCACCTGTCTCCAATATGTTGCATAGGGCTATCCATGCAGATTGGAACTGCCAATTTTAGCCAGGTCTTTTCATTTTCTGTGCAATATGTATCATGAACGGTCCGTCTGAGGCTGATACAAGTCACATGTATCATTGTGATAAAAAAAATTATGCTGCTGATTATACGGAGGATACTAAAATCTTCTCTGAGGATGAGGATTGTATCTGCCTAAGCTCTGTCTCTCTCTTTCAGTCTCCGTCTTCAGAAGTCTGAAGTCTGTGTTGTCTCATTTTATGTCAGGGTGGTGAGGAACAAAGAGCCGACTACCTGCTGAAAGCTAAACTTGTGTCATGATACTCCTGAGATGATTAATGGCTTTGCTTATGATTTCATTAATCTATTAATGCCACTGATAAGTGTCCTGCAGCAGCGAGAGAAGGTCAATGTCAGAATAAATCTGGACACTCATTAACCCCTCAAGCCAAACCTCTGCTCTTCTGAAAGGTCTGCACAGAGAGAGACAGATGGAAACCCCCCCACCCCTCCATTTGGCATTGTTTCTTTCTGTGGAAAAACAAAGGAGAAATTTTGAAGACTGTGACGGTTGTACTTTCCCATGCTGTTACAATGAATGGGGACAAGAGCTTTCAAGCTGAAAAGAAGACACTAAAGCATGTTAAAAGTAGGCCTATATTTAACCCAAAAATGAAAATTCAAATTTGTGAACAAAATATGCAGATGGGTTTTCTGAACTGGATCAACTGATTAATTGAAAATATCTGATTGAAGAATGATTCTTTCACAAAATTGACTTCTCTCATGAACTCATTAATCTGCCAAGGACAACTACGGTGGATGTCAAGGTTTTCAGTGAATAAATATTGTTCTGTTTCTTCAACGTCATTGTATGTTACATGCAAACATGAAATATAACGTTCTAGTCATATGCACCAGTTTTATAATATATTTATGGTGATTTTACATCTTTTATGAAGTTTCAAAACTCAGGTTCCCATTCTTTGTAATTGCAGGAAAAGAGTGACCAGCACAGTCTTCAAAATTTCTCCTCTTGTGTTGTATGAAAGAAATACATAAGGGGTTGGAAAGATATGAGAATTAGTAAATAATAGCAACATTTTCTGTTTCAGTGATCTATTCCTTTAAATGTATGCAGAGTGCACATGTCTTGTAAAGAGATAAGAATCTTAAAATATTAGTGACAGGTCAGTGACAGAAAATCACAATTGATGGATTGTGCGTGTACTCTTGCTCTTGATCAAGGAAAAAACATAAATGCTTTCATAAGGTGCCCATAAATCCAGCCTTACACCTGATAGACTCTCTAAGATTAATACAAGACAAGACAAGACAAGGTTTTTTTTTAAAATCTTTTGCATGATTGATCTTTTGGGGAATTTTAAGTTGAATACAGATAAAAGGGCTCAAACTTTAGGTGTTTTTCCATCGTCTACGGTGGCCGTGAAGTGCAAAACAAAACAATAAATCTAAAAACACAAAGGCAAATCCAAAGACAAAGTAATTCAGAAACACAGCAACAAATCATAAAACAAAACAACAAGCTAGAAAACACAACAGCAATTCTGTCGAAATAGAAATGGTAGGTACCCTAGCTTCACACCTGATTGGCGACCTAGTGTGAATGAGACATAGTCCTTAATTCAGGATTGGTTCATTGATTATATCAAAATCCATGCCAGAAGGTAACTGACTAAAATGTGGAGTGTTTTCTCTCTTGGGAAAATAGTAATGGGAAACTTTGTGACATAGAGAGTAAAAACAGTGAGCAGGAGAAGTTGGTTTTAGGTACAATGTTCATCTATGATCTCATGGTTCATCTGATTCATAAGCAGTGGCGGGCCATACATTAAAAGTCTAGGCCTTCAGTGTGATTCATGCCATTAAGAAAACACAGTTTCACAAAGAATAAGACACCCTATGCCTTTGGGCATCATAAATTATGTCACAGCTAACTAGTAATACCAATTGACCCATCCACGCACGAAAGCCAAAACTTGAAACGACAATTAATTGCTCTAGCAAGCCTAATTTGAACTGCAGCATGACTGTTTTGTGAAATAAATCTCCTGAACAGACATTCAAAAATAATATTTTTTCATTTGAATCTACCAAGGAGGTCTATAATACCTGGAAAAATCTATCTAATAATATTTGCGATTTAAATGTTGCTTGCAAAAAATTTTATTTGGTCAGGGTACACGGTTATGCTGCGTTCCATTCTAGTTGGATGTGGGATATTCTTACTTGATATCTCTGACCATAAATGCACTCCATTCTCCGATATTCGGAACTGCTGTGCTCCTGTTAGCTTAGCAGGGATTTGACTCTCATTAGAGATGTATCCTAGCAACCCAACTGATAAACAATGCTGCAGCGCTAGAATCTGTGCTTCAGGTGTACGATTATCAAAAGAGATTATAATGTTTCTGCAGACGTTTGTTAAACAAGCTTTAATATCTTGTAATTTGGAAACAAACTCATTTATCGATATTACTTAAAGGGCACCTATTATGGCATTTAAAATGTTCCTAATATTGTTTTGGGAGTCCCCAACAACAGTTTTACATGCATGCAATGACAAAAAACACTTTTGTTGTCTTATAATATGCATTTATGTTTACCTGATTTGCTCACCGACTCCGAAATGATTCGTTCAACGTGACACTAATCTGCGGTGATTGGTCAGATGACTCAGTCAGTTGTGATTGGTATACTCTGTGCAGAGATTGTCAGAAACGGAACGCCCATCACCGCTTTGTAGTTAAAAAATCTAAATCAGAGAAGGAATTTGAGTTGATTTATGTTAGCGATCATAGCCCAAAGTTCGGTGGTAAACACCCAATCAGTTATTGTTTGCGTTAGCCCAACGCATAAACATATTGGTAAAGCACTGCATTACTACAAGTTATTGCTCTATTCTTTATGACAACTCCAATAACATCGACAAACATTTCACATATTTCAAAAAAATTGACATTGGAGACCTAGAAGCTGCGCTGAGCGTAACTTACACAACACACACAAATACTTATTAAGCATGCTAAAAAACACATAAAAGCAACAATTATTAATAATACTTACAGGTTGTGATTCGGAGGAGGAAGCTGATCCAAATAAACTTGGTACTGAACCTTCCTTCAGTATCAACCGGCTCATGAATCCACACTTGAAAGCATTCACGTTCAGTAAAGCAATCGTCATTAAAATGACGCGAACACAGCACAAGGTTCGGGCTATACTTGTGTGGTATAGTTGTAAATATAAACTCTAGCCACTGATTCTTCACATGCTCGTCCCTGGGCAGTGAAAAAAGGTCAGCTTTGATATGCACTTCAGAACACAGCGTCTTGTTGTCGACATGATGTTTTCAAGTTTTCCCTTGTGTCTGCGCGCGCAATGAGTGGGCGCGGCCAATTTGATAATTTTTCGTCTTGACGTCACAACGAAAAGGAAAATAACTCGTTGGAAAATCGATTCATTACATTAGGAGTCCACTCCTACTTTTGAGAGACAATACTTTTTTTAAGGTGAACTTTCATATATAAAACTTTGCAGGATGTCTTTGTTCACTTAAATCTATGTTACACATTACATGAAAGGTAATTTTCAAAATTCCATAATAGGTGCCCTTTAATAAAGTGAATGTTTATCACTTACTTTATATATCTCCCTGAGTCTCGACATGTTTGTGTGACATCATGCCCCTTCATCTCGGCGAAATCAGAATTTTGATTTTCTGCACAAGCCTACAAGTAGTAATTCTGACTTCAAGATGCATTTCATTGCACTTTTTCTAGTAGGAAGTTGTAAAATCCAACTTTCCGAGTTGAATGGAACGCAGCACTACTTCTCAACTTGATCCAACACTGAATGCTCCAGCAGCCTAATTTGCACTTAGAAAACTAATGATGTTGCCATAACAAGGCAAAACGCATTTACCAATTTGCTTGGAGTGAAAATCAGTTCCTTTCCTGATTAATAAATTAAGCAATCACAAGGTCACGCAGAACATCTCAGGTTTGTAAATACATAAGGATCTCTTTCTCAATGGCGATAGCGGCAGTAATGACAGTCGACTCATCAGCAAGATCTTGCACACTTCGCTTTCAAATTACGTCACTTAAAGTGTGATTGCGTCCCTCAAGGCCAGCTAGAAGGCCTCGACCAGGACATATCCTAAAGATCACACCCACCAAGAAAAAATTAATTAATCTGATTGGCTGATGAATCTGACAATCTGACTTTAGTTGCCCATTTATTTGCACTGTTGAGGGCTTCTGTGGAAATTCTGAAGGCCTGAGGGGGTGAAGCTCAAACTCACGCGCTGCTTCGGCTAGTGAACTCTGCTTTGGGCATGCAATTTGTGAAACAGTTGTCACACTTTGCTTGTAAGCATCAAGGAATACATTCTGACTGGATGAACTTTTAGTTTGTAGATAAATTAAGAGTGGAAAGTGATTACGAATACATAGGCAAAAAGGTGATTGAGAATGAAAGGATGAAAAGTATTTATTTGGCATGTTAGGCCAGCAGAGAAGGCTTTGCTGGCCCTGAGAATTTGCCACTGTGCATAAGAGACCGTCTTAATGTCCACAAACTGCACTAAAACGTTGGTTGCATTCAAGCTTTCGTTCAACTTGCATGTTATAACTTAAAAAAAGACACTGTTGTTTAAAAATAAAATAATTAGAAAGGTTCCGGTTGCTGCCAGTGGATAGATTTTCCAAATATATCTAATTATATGGATACAGTATTCAATTATTTGAGAAAAAACACCACTAAAATTCATCAAGATGTAATTTTTACATTACAAAGGTTGCAGCAGGCTGCCAGTGGTGTGAATGACTAACTTGCATTGATAATTATAATAATTATTTATTTTTAATAATTGAATACTGTATAATTCCACATCCTGGGAAAATCTAACCTACAGTAAGTCAGCATATCTAATAGCAGCATTCTGCAAATTTTAATAATATGTAAATAATATCTTGGTAAAAAAAAATCAAATCAAAATAAAAAATAATTGAACACTGTACTCATTGGACATGCTGGCTTAAAATGTAGAAAGTGAACCATTTCTATATTACCATTTATGATATTCTACATTTATCATACCAGCAGTCTACTGCAACCTTTAGAATGAGAAACTTTTTTATTTTTTTGTTGTTATGTTAGATTATACAAGTCGGCGTTTTAGCGCAGTTTGTGGAATTTTTAGATGGTCCCTTACACATTGTAGTTGCACATCGTACTTAAAACTATATTTTCCCGCTCGCTGTTTTTGCTCTCTGTGCAATATAGTGTCTCATTACTCTTTTGCTGAGTGACAAACCACTCACAATTGTCAGTTATTGAGCATTTGGAATTCATTTTGAAATAATCGCGCAAGTGGGCAGAGAACCAGTCCTGAGGCAATCAGGTCAGAAGCTATGTTACAACCCTTTCTGGTTGCTGTTGTGTTTTCTAACTTGTTTTGTTTCTGGATTTGTGGTTGTGTTTCTAAATTGTTATTTTGTCTTTGGATTTTTTTGGTTGTCTTTTGGGTGTTTTGCACTTCATGGCCACCGTAATTGTCTCATGGATCAACTTTTTCCTTCATGTCGACTTTTTCATTTTTTCACCTTATCTGGGCAGATTTCAGAATTTTTGTCCTTTTGCCTTAAGTGTCCTGAAAATGGAGCCGTTTACAAATGATGCATTCATCAGACTTCAAAATCATGTCCTGTTCTCTGGTGGCAATCAGATCATTTGAGCACTCACTGCATTAGAGTTTTATTTCAGTTTAGTTCGATGCACGGGTAACTTATATTTATAGTCACAATTAAAACCCTTAGGACTTTTTGGCCCTTTTTAATTAAAGCGATAGCATTGATGGCAGTGGTCTATCGAAGATAGTAGAAATAAAAAAGGTTTTTATTGTTTAATCAATGTTTAAATTTGTGAGGTTTTACAGCAGCTATCCTTCTCACATACTAATGCTGTCCTTTGACTAAACAAATTTCATTTTACTTAATAATTTCTGCAATACTCTGGCTTTGCCCAATGTTTTAAAGTGTAGCTATGGCATTTGGCAATAATTCAATTCTACAATAAAAATGAAAGTTCTTGTGAAAGTTATTATATTCTTGTGTTGTTGTTTGTGTGTGTGTGTGCGTGATAAATTTGTTAAAATTGAAAAGTAATCCATCAAAATGTTAATTTACTGATAACTAGATTACACAGTTTCAGTGGAACATGCGAATGGTGCTTGCCCTTGCAAAATGCGATGCCACAATGCTAAGATGCTGTGGGTGGTTTTCGCGGTTTTGCTTTTAGTTGCTAAAGTGTTCTGGGTGGTGGCCAGGTGGATACATACTGGCAATAGAGCCTATCCCTAAGTCATTATGATATTCTGGGCTATAAATAGGGCTTGGGACCCTCCTTCAATTTAAGTCATTGGGATTTTTTTTCAACCAATTTAGAGTCTGCCAGGCAAAAATCATAAGTCCAATCGCTTAACTCTCCTCAAAAAGCTGCATGATTTGAGGGATCATTCATGTCCGTAGCACAAATGGTGGAGGAACAACTTAAAGTTAGGGCATGCTGAATTTTGAAGTTGAATCAAGGCTTTCTAGGCCTTACCAACAAAATAAATCACAAAACCTTATCTTGTTCAAAGTCACCAAGACATGCAGGTGGATATTTTTGTAGTAAGAACATGCTACAACTTGATCTAACCACTACAGCTGCACAGCAGATACTCAGTCCTTTGGTTAACTACATGTTTGTCATTGATGGTATAATTGTCTGTGTGGGATTGTATAACTTTGACAATGTGAAACAATGAGCTCAGTGTTTTTCCCTCATCTTTTACCAAGACAGTGATATCTGCAACATGGTGGAAAAAAAAAACTGTCCAGGCATTTTTTCCCCTCCAGATTTATGGAGAGTGAACGGAAAGTCGTAAAATCTGGTGCCAGCTCTTACCTGGCCTTCCAAACCCTGAGATGAACTTGAAGCAGAAAGATGAGTCAAAAGCAATACAACATTGATTTAGAGCCTCACAGTGGCCAGTGTTCAGGGAGTCCAGAGAATCTCTTCTACACCAGGTAGAAATAAAAGAGGGACGTGAGGAAACTTTATTGTGGAAAGTAAACAAGGGCCAACATGTGGAACATCTCCATGAAGAGGAAAAGAAACAATACGTGTCAATGTAAGAGAGGATGCAATAGAGGTAGTTTTTAAATCCCATGCTGCTTCAAATGCTCCGTTATTATCCCCATCCCTAAGAAACCTAAAATCACAGGACTTATTGACTACAGACCTGTCGCCCTGACATCTGTGGTCATGAAGTCATTTGAGAGACTGGTGTTGGCCCACCTGAAGGACATCACTGGACCCTTTCTGTACCCCCTTCAATTTGCTTATCGAGCAAACAGGTCTGTGGATGATGCAGTCAACATGGGTTTGCATCACGTCCTGCAACATCTGGACAGACCGGGGACATACGTAAGGATCCTTTTTGTGGACTTCAGCTCGGCTTTCAACACAATCATACCAGATATACTCCGGACTAAGTTAAACCAACTCCCTGTTCCCACCTCTACCTGTCAGTGGATTACCAGCTTTCTGACGGACAGGCAGCAGCTTGTGAGGCAGGGAAAATTCACTTCCACCACCTGTACCATCAGCACTGGTGCCCCCCAGGGATGTGTGCTCTCCCCACTACTCTTCTCTCTGTACACCAATGACTGCACCACCAAGGACCCCTCTGTCAAGCTCCTGAAGTTTGCAGACGACACCACTGTCATCGGCCTTATCCGAGATGATGATGAGTCTGCATATAGAAAGGAAGTTGAACGGCTGGCTTTCTGGTGCAGTCAAAACAACCTGGAGCTGAACACGCTCAAAACGGTGGAGATGATTGTGGACTTTAGGAGGAACACCCCATCATTGTCCCCCCTCACCATTCTAAACAGCACTGTGGCAGCAGTGGAGTCATTCAGGTTCCTGAGCACTACCATCTCACAGGACCTGAAGTGGGAGATACACATCGACTGCTGCTGAAACAGTTCTACTCAGCAGTCATTGAGTCTGTCCTCTGCACTTCAATAACTGTCTGGTTTGGTGCAGCTACGAAATCAGACATCAGAAGACTACAAAGGACAGTTCGGTCTGCTGAGAGGATTATTGGTTGCCCCTGCCCCCCCTTCAAGAACTATACACTTCCAGAGTGAGGAAAACGGCTGGTAAAATCACTCTGGACACCACTCACCCTGCCCACTACCTTTTTGAACTGTTGCCTTCTGGCTGGCGCTTCAGAGCTCTGAACACCAGAACCGTCAGACACAGGAACAGTTTTTTCCCTCAGGCCATCCATCTAATGAACAATTAAATTGCCCCATTGAGCAATAATGATGTGCAATAAACAGTTTAATTTTAATTTTAATTTATATTATCCAACATATCCACTTCTGTCATTACTTACATTGCTCTGCACATAATATACAGTTTTTTGTTCTTTATATACAGATTGTTTTAGATTTGCACGACGTGTGTGTATGTGGGTATGTATGAAGGTGAGTGTATGTACGTATATGTGTAATTATTTATTTTGTGTTCTTTTTTGTTTTAATTACCTATGTCTTGCTGCTGTTTTTGGTATTGTTTGTAGACTGGAAGCTCCTGTCACCAAGACAAATTCCTTGTATGTGTAAGCATTCTTTGCAATAAAGCTGATTCTGATTCTGATAATGCTGGTATGTATGCTGTTTTTTTTTTAGTTAAGTACAAGTTAAGCTCTGTGGCATTCTGTCAATTTCCACAGAAAATAATTTCTGTACTTTTTTTTGTACTCCACAGAAAATGATTTGTACTTCAGTTTGTAAAGCATACAAAAACCTGTACAGAATTGCACTTACAATGGAAGTCTATAAATCAGCTGTTGTAATACTTGCATAGACTTCCATTGTACATGCATGCAACTGTCAATGCAATTTTTCTTTTATTTTTACAAATTGAGGTATGGAAATATCTTCTGTGGTAAAACAAAAAGTAAAGAATATATTTTAATTACATTTAGCTTCTTTCGTAGAAGCACATTAAGCACAAAAGGCATCTTTATGAGCTATCTGATTTTTTATTTAGTTTTTTGACCGTTATCACCATGTTAGGTGTAAATGAAAAAGCGTTTTCAACCCATTTTACTTTTGTAATGTGACTGTGGCAGGGTGGAGGGCGGGCCGGGTCGTGATTCTGCACACCCGATCCCTAATAAAGCTAATCAAGCCTCAGAGAGGGATAAAGGCAGACTGGAATCGCAGTGTGACAGAGAGAGAGACAGCTGTCTGACACCTTTGTGTGTTTGTCTTTGGTTTCAGTTTTATATTCAATATAATTTCTATCGTTAAGCCCTTTACACTGGTGCCGAAATCCGGGAAGGAGGAGGGATGTGCCGTAGCAGAGTCCTCGCAACTACCTTATACCCCAACAGAGCAGCCACGGCCATCCGCCAGAGGACGGAGGCCGTCGACCGCGAAGGGAGAAGGGGCTCCTAACCGACTGCCTGGAGTGGTCAGGGCCGCTGCCAGGGGTGGAGGAGGCCCCTACCAGCCACTGAAACGCGGCGGGGTATGAGACCGCCAAACGCGAGTGGGGAGGGGCTCCTGGCCGACTGTCTGGAGCGGGAGAACCGCCGTTGGGGGAGACCCATTCTGTTTCCAGAGAACGCGGTGTGGTGTTACATCCGCTAGAGGCCGAAAGACTGCCTACAATCTGTCCGGGGAGGTGCGGCTGTCATCCGTTGGAGGTTGGAGGAGTGGCCGAGGACGAAGCTGCGGCGTATCAGAGAACCGGCGAGTAAGAGATTTTTTTCCCTCACTCTCCTCTCTCTCTTCCACTGCTGCTCCGTGTTGGCCTTCCCCTCTCTTTTTAAAATGATTTGTTAATTTGGCACGATCGGCATTACGGCGTGTAGGTGCCACACATTTGTTTTGTTTCCCTCCCCTTGTCACCTCCCTCATACAGGTAGACAGGGATGACCTGCCGGCAGATGGTGCGGAAGGCGCCCCCCCCCCAAGGAAAAGAGGTTGGGGGGTATACGTCATGCCTGGGTCTCCCTTGCCTGAGAGAATGAGGGAGGAATGTGGCAGGGTGGAGGTCAGGGCCGTGTCGTGATTCTGCACACTCTGCCCCTAATCAGGCTAATCAAGCCTCAGAGAGGTATAAAGGCCGACTGGAAGCTGCAGCGAGAGAGAGAGATAGAGATTTACGGACAGCTGTCCGACACCTTTGTGTGTTTGTCTTTTTGTTTCAGTTTGTTATTGAAACTAGTATTTATATTGTCAAGCCTGTTCTCACCTTCTTTCCATTAATCCCTTTACAGTGATGTATTTCCAAGTGAAACAGGATATCCTACGAGAAGAATATACAGTATATGACGAGGGTTGATTTTATCAACGAACAATTGATTTGGATTGTGAAAAGTGGTCTCTGTATGACAGGAGTTTGAAGGGCTTGGTAATGTCAGCTGAAAAAGAAAATATTTCAGAGCCAGAGCAAATTATTACATTTTGATAATTCAAAATTACTTGTATTATTTTTTTTTCTTGAATATACTGTATATGATAATTATCATGCTGATACTTTTATCTTCCTGCTGAAATGTGTCAAATAACTTCCTGAGAGCTTTGAAAAAAAGCTTCTGAAAAAATCTAAAATAAATCAAAACTATGTTATATTTTAGTATCTTCAAAGTGGCCACACTTTGCCTAGATTTTGCAGAAAAATACTCTTGACGTTTTCTCAACCAGCTTCTCGAGGTATCACTCTGGGATGCTTATTAAACAGTATTGAAGGAGTTCCCATCTAAATGCTGGACACTTAGTGGCTGCTTTTCGTAATTATTCGGTCCAAGTCTTTTTTTTTATATAAAATTTACATTTTGTTATAAAATAAATTAATATGTTGTTAATATATTTTTGTCTACAAAACTAATTTCAAACATTTAAGCATAAGCCTTCATATCAAAAGGTTTTTAAGATCACGAGAAACATTTCAGGCAAGTAACTCCAAACTTTTGAACGGTAGTGTATAACAAACGACAGTCAAATGGAGCTAGAGCAGTCTTCACATTTCATCAGTGTCACTTTAGGCAACTGTCATCCCAGACTCATTTAACCAAAAGCAAAATTCATAAAAGTGGTTTTAGCATCTGCCAGATAAGCAGCACATCTGTTCTCATTTGCATACAGTGACAAAGAGCTGCTGAGAGCAAGAGGTGTGTATTTATGAGACGGATATGTTTTTTCTTACACGTTACTGTCTTTTTCATTCTTTTTCAATGTGACAACATGTGACATGCTTAACTTTCTTTCAGAAGATGCATATCCAGTTTTAAATAACAAAGAATTAAGGTGTGTATAGTATATGGGATGGGTTTGTGTTTTCAGAATGTGTATCACGTTTATGATCCTCTGTCATCCTGGTCATTGTTTATGTTCTGTAAAATTTATCCTGGAACATCTGGATTTGCTTTCCATTTACTGAAGACTTTTGAGCATTCTTCTGATCTTTTCTTATATATCATGTTTATATTGCTCTTTTGAGTGACAGATCTGTGTCTTTTGGTAAATGCATGTGTTTTTAAAGAAGATTTAAAAGTTGGTCCACATTCAATTCTTGATCCCCTGAAGTGATCTGATGCATAGCCAAAACTCTGACCATCTGACCTCACATAATAAGGATTTGAAGAATCCCCGATCCTTAGGTATTAAACTTTGGTGCATAACCCATCCAGCACTGTTTTTGCTACTTAAACAAATAATATCTGAAATTGTGTGGCTTGTTAAAGAGAGGTGTGCTATTACTTTTATAAGCAATTGGATTTCTGACAAAATGGGTAAAAGAAAATCCCCTAGACGTGCATTGAAGCAGAGTCCCGATCTTTTCTAAGCGACAGGTCTGAATTATTTTCGTTTGGAGGATAATAAAATGAGTGAATATATAGGAGCCATATAGGAACCATAAACTGTGCTGGGCTCTTTTGATTTGGGGCAGTAACAACTTAACAACCAACCACCCACAAGACCCTAGCAACCACCTGGCAGTGCCCCAAAAAACACCCAGAACATTCTACATACAGTTGTGGCCCAAAATATTGGCACCTTTGGTAATTATGAGTAAAGAAGGCTGTGAAAAATATGTCTTTATTGTTTATTCTTTTGATTTTTCATTCAAAATATTCACAAAAATCTATGCTCTAATGGATATCAAACAATTGCAAACACTGCATAAGTTTTAGCAAATTTTCATATTTTTGTATAATATATGTGTGGCACAATTATTGGCACCCTTTTATTCAATACTTTGTTCAACCTCCCTTTGCCAAGATAACGGCTCTGAGTCTTCTCCTATAATGCTCAATGAGGTTTGAGAACACATAGCAAGGGATCTGAGACCATTCATCCATACAGAATCTCTCCAGATCCTTCATATTCTGAGGTGCACACTGGTGGATTCTCTTATTCAGTTCACCCCACAAGTCAGGTCAGGGGACTGGCATGGCCATGGCAGAACCTTTATTTTGTGGTCAGTGAACCATTTTGTGTTGATTTTGATGTGTGTTTTGGATCATTGTCTTGCTGGAAGATCAAACCACAGCCCATTTAAAGCTCTCTGGCAGAGGCAGTCAGGTTTAGATTTTTTATCTGTTGGTATTTGATGCCATGTATCTGAACAAGATGTCCTGGACCTTTGGCATAAAAACAGCCCCACAACATTAAAGATCACCACCATATTTAACCATGGGCATGAGGTACTTGTCCATATGTCTACCTCTCTGTGTGCGCCAAACCCATCTCTGGTGTTTGCTGCCAAAAAGCTCTATTTTTGTTTAATCTGGGAATAGATCCTAGTCCATTTGAAGTTCCAGTAGTATCTGGAAAACTGAAGATGCTTGAGTTTGTTGTTGGATGAGAGCAGAGTCTTTTTACTTGAAACCCTCCCAAACAACTTGTTGTGATATACTCAGGTGATTTCTGATTGTAGTTTTGGAGAGTTTCTGACCCCAAGACCCAACTAATTTCTGCAATTCTCCACCTGTGATCCTTGGAGAATTTGTATGGCCACTCGAACCATCCTCATCACCGTGCGTGTAGAAAATATAGACACTTCCTCTTCCAGGCCGATTTGTTACATCTCCAGTTGATTGGTATTTGTTAATTAATGCCATGATGGTGGAAATGGGCATTTTGAATGCCTAAGCTATTTTCTTTTAGCAACTTCTCATTTGGTGAAGCTCAACAACCTTTTGCCGCACATCATAACATTATTCTTTGGTCTTACACATTGTGATGAATGACTAAGGGAATTTGGCCTCATATTTATATTAATGTGAAACAGGAAGTCATGGCTGAACAATTGCATGTTCCTAGTCACTCAGGGTACTAAAAAATATAAAATATGAATGGGAATATACTTCAGATATATTTTGCTCATAAGAATTTCTAGGGGTGGCAATAATTGTAGGAAATGTGTTTAAGAGAAAATTATTGATCTAATTATGAGATTTTTCCCCCCTTTTAATTCGTTTTCTTGAATTAAAGGTTATATTTTTGTGAATATTTTGAATGAACAATCAAAAGGATAAACAATAAAAACATATTTTTCACAGCCTTCTATGCTCATATTTACCAGGGGTGCCAGTATTTTTGGCCACAACTGTAGCAACCACATAGCAATCCCCTGGCAACCACTTACAAAAGAATCTAGTTAAAATGACAACAAGATCACACAGGAAGTCGGCATGTTGTCTCAGAGAGGACCCTAGGATCGGCAACATTATGGCGACTCACTGACAAGCGGCATCTCCTATCAGACATTTTTGCATCGGCTCCACTATGTTTACCTTCCCATGTGGCGTGACTAGAAGCACATTGCATCAGCAGTGTTGAAGATCTGGGTTTGGTTCCCTTATTGAAACCAGGAAAAAAAACACATTTGCATAATCATTGACGAGCATGATTTGGAGGTTAATTTTCCCTTTAATATGACATTTTTACTCCACTGATGGTTAGGTTTAGGTTTGGGGTCTGGGTTGGGCGTATAGTTTATAAAATATGCATTCCTCTTGGCTGTATTACAGCCTGTACAGCTGAAAACAACTCACTTCACAACATGCTTTTTAAACCCAGAAAATAGAGCTCATGCCCATTCGCCCAACAAGACTTACCACTTTGGCAGTGTTTCAAATTTTGGATAGCACAGACCGATTTTAGCTAAACAAAAGTCAACCAACTGTTTCCAATTTCACTGTGAGATCAGTTTAAACATGTGTATGTCCATTTTAATTATTTGCCTTTCATTAACATCCAAGTTCTGCCCTCTAGGATAATTCAAGTACTTTTCAGCAAATCTACGTAAACTGCCATGTTAACTTAAATGAGCATCAATTACTTAAAATGTAATGAACGTGTACATTATGGACTGCTATTTTAAGATGCGGTCAAAAAAAATAACTTGCAGTTTAATTGCAGTACCATATATAACTTTTTCAATGATAATGTAGCACAACCCCCCCCCCCACACACACACACATAATAATTTTCCTCTGTTACTAAAGCTCTCGTACCATTAATTTACTGTCCATTGACCATTAAAAGAGAGACATGTCAATCCAACTTGTTATACACGCTTTACTTTAAATTGGATATAAATGGATTAAATCCACTCTATTTTCCCAGAAAGCCTCATTCGAGCCACACATAATTACGTTTCATTCTGAAATGCAAATTTAGGTCATAAGTGTTTTAAGTCTCATAAGGTCTCTTGTTTCTTTATCATTGTCCTCCATATTGAGGGTTGACATGTCTTACTAGAAGTTAATTTGTTCAACGTTTTCTTCTCTTTAGAAGAAGTTTTTGCTCATAATTGTTAATAAATTGTTTAGACTGACATGGATCTAAATTTGTTTATCAGTACTATGTTAAGCATAATGTTTCATAATTGTGTTGTGACTCACCGTTGTTCAAGCACAGCCTCTTCTCCCTTACTACACTCTTGAAACAAAGGTTCAAATTAGAACCAAAAAAGTTTTAACAGCATAATGCATATTCTCTACTTCTTTTGAAAAGCATATGAAGTGTTTCGAAGAACAGAAAACAATAAGCTGATCTAAATATATAAGATTTAACATCAATTACTTTTTTTTTTTTATGTAGACATAACCATACAGCTAACTAAAAAAACCTAAAAGAAAGCCCTTGTAAATCACATTGTATTTTATAAGTAGGGGGAATAGATTTGTTATGAAGAATGTTCAGAGTGTGCTCACAATGACTGATCCAATCACAATGGAGATTGAATTGTTTATAAAGTGCTTTCATAAAAGTATTCAGACCCCTCAATTTTTTTTTTAAATGCTTTGAAAAAAATTAAAAAATAAAAATAATTCCACACTCCATACCCTATAATGACAAAGCAAAAAACAGATTTGTTTATAAATTTTTAAATGTATTAAAAAGAAAAAAACTGAAATATCACATTTACATACACTGGTGGACCAAAGTTTGTACAGATTTTGCTGTTTGAATGGAAATTGGTACTTTAATTCACCAAAGTGGCATTCAACTGATCACTAAGTATAGTGACATTACTGATGTAAAAAACAGCACCATCACTATTTGAAAAATGTTATTTTTGTACAAATCTTGATAGGCCCCATATCCAGAAGCCATCACTCCAACACATTATCCTTAAGTAATCATCCTAAATTGCTAATTTGGTACTAGAAAATCACATTATATCAAACACAGTTGAAAGCTATTTGGTGCATTAAATGAAGCTTGTCATTGTCTTTGTATTTGTTTTTGAGTTGCCACCGTATGCAATAGACTGGCATGTCTTAAGTTGATATTAGGTCAAAAATGGCAAAAAAGAAACGGCTTTCTCTAGAAACTTGTCAGTCAATCATTCTTTTGAGGAATGAAGGCTCTACAATGCTTGAAATTGCCAAAAAAACTGAAGATTTCATACAATGGTGTACACTTAAAGACAAAGGACAGAAAAGATGTGGAAGGCCAGATGTACAACTAAACAATAGATAATCAGCGTTTGAGAAATAGATGCCTCACATGTCCTCAGCTGACAGCATCATTGAATTCTACCTGCTCAATACCAGTTTTATGTATAACAGTAAAGAAAAGACTCAGTGGTACAGGACTTATGGGAAGAATTGCAAAGAAAAAGCCACTTTTGAAACAGAAATACAAAAATAAATGTTAGAGTGGGCAAAGAAACAGAGACATTGGATAAAAGATAATTGGAAAAGAGTGTTATGGATCTTAAAGGCACCTCTTAAGGAAAATATGCTTATTTGTAGTTGCAAAGTATATCAAGATTTAAAAAACAACATTATTTAATAATGATGGAGCAACAATGTATAACATGCAAATACTTTTGAGACCAAGATGCTTTTTTGAGTAACAAATTAAGATGATGCATATTCAAAGTAAACACTTTAGCAAAGAGTGCACCATTTTCTGTTAATTTCATATTTTGCATTTCATTATACCTCAAGTATTATACAGTGCTTTCATAAAGTATTCAGACCCCTTTGTTTTTTCAAATTTTGTTATGTTGCAGCCTTATGCTAAAATGCTTTAAATAATTTATTTTTCACATCAATCTACATTCTATATCCCATAATGACAAAGATAAAAAATATTTTTTGATAACTTATCAAAATAAATATCACATTGACATAAGTATTCAGACCCTTAACTCAGCACTTAGTTGAAGCACCATTGGCATCGATTACAGCCTCAAGTTTTTTTGAGCATGATGCGACAAGCCTTGGACAGCTGGATTTTCTCTGCCAATCTTCTCTGCAGATCCTCTCAAGATTTGTCTGGTTGGATGGGGAATTTTGGTGAATAGACATTTTCAGGTCTCTCCAGAGATGTTTGATTGGGTTCAAGTCTGGGCTCTGGCTGAGCCACTCAAGGACATTCACAGTGTTGTCCCTATGCCACTCTTCATTGTCTTGGCTGTGTGCTTCGGTTCATTGTCCTGTTGGAAGATTAACCTACGGACCAGTCTGACTTCCTGAGCACTTTGGAACAAGTTTTCATTAAGGATATCTCTGTGTTTTGCTGCATTCAGCTTTCCTTCATCCCTGACCAATCCCCCAGTCCCTGCTGCTGAAAAACACCCCCACAGCATGATGCTACCACCCCCATGCTTCACCGTTGGTATGGTATTGCGCAGGTGATGAGCGTTGCCAGTTTCCTCCAGACATGACCCATAGGTGCGGCTGTGGCTCAGGTGGTAGAGTGGGTCGGCTGTCAAACGCAGGGTTGGTGGTTCGGTTCAATTCCCGGCCCACACAACTCCACATGCCGAAGTGTCCTTGGGCAAGACACTGAACCCCAAGTTGCTCCCAATGGCAGGCTAGCGCCTTGCATGGCAGCTCTGTCACCATTGGTGTATGAATGTGTGTGTGAATGGGTGATTGGGACACAGTGTAAAGCGCTATGGTAACCTCTAAGGTTAAAAAAAGTGCTATATAATTGCAGACCATTTACCATGGAATTGAGGCCAAACATAAAGCCCTTATCAGTGGAGTGTTGCAGTACTGGTTGTCCTTCTGCAAGTTGCTACCATCTTCACAAATGATCTGACCAGAGTGACCATCGGGTTTGAGGTAATCTCTCTTACCTCCCCCGATTGCTCAGTTTGGTGGGGTGGCCAGCTCTAGGAAGAGTCCTAGTTGTTCCAAACTTCCATTTAAGAATTATGGAGGCCACTGTGCTCTTGGGAAACTTCAATGCTGTCAAAATGTTTTTGTAGCCATCCCTAGATCTGTGCCTCATCACAATTCTGTCTCTGAGCTCTACGGGCAGTTCCTTTGATCTCATGGCTTGGTTTTTACTCTGATATGCACTTTCAGTTGTGAGACGTTATATAGACAGGTGTGTGCCTTTCCAAATCATGTCCAATCAATTTAATATTTCCACAGGTGGACTCAATCAATGTGTAGAAACATCTCAAAGATGATCCAGAGAAATAGGATGCGCCTGAGCTAAATAAAACGTGTCATAGCAAAGGGTCTGAATACTTACAATGTCAGCCAAAAGTTTGGAATAATGTAAAGATTTTTTTGCTCTTATGGAAAGAAATTGGTACTTTTATTCACAAAAGTGGTGTTCAACTGATCATAATGTATAGTCAGGACATTAATAACATGAAAAATTACTATTACAATGTGAGAAAAACATTTCTGAACTTCTTAAACTACTTCAAAGAGTTCTCATAAAAAATTCCTCCATGTGCAGCAATGACAGCTTTGCAGATCCTTGGCATTCAAGCTATCAGTTTGTCCATATACTCAGGCGACATTTCACCCCATGCTTTCTGTAGCACTGACCATAGATGTGGCTTGTCGCCACTTCTCACACACCTTACAGTCTAGCGGATCCCACAAAAGCTCAATGGGTTTAACCCCATTGTACTCTACTAAATTAGTCAGTGTTATCAAGTTTTATATATTGAAAGCTCATGCTGAGTAAAGACCGTTCTGCAAGAATCTGTAACAGAAATGAAAAGTAGTCTGAATGCTCTTCAACAAAACTACTGTGAAATCTGAATATATAAATATATAAATCATGTTTCCATTCTGATTGATTGGGCACCTTATGTCTCAGATAGGTGTTCTGTCCAGTTGCAGGTAAATCCAGGTGTAGAAATAACTTTACTGAGTTGCCATGCATGTCTTAATGGGAACACAAATGTGGTTAAAAGGATGTGTGGGATACAGTATTTTCATGGCATTTCTCTCAGGATTTCTAGTTAGTCCCAGGAGGGGTACACAGAAGTCTTTCCACAGACACATCCAGATGTATGAGCGTGTTTTCCCAGTGATGCTGAACAGATGGCATTCAAACGCTTGAGTACCTGACTTACCGTGACCTATAAAAGACAAAGCTGTTTCTTCTGTTGCCTAAAGATCTAATCTTGCTTCTTACAGTATTCCAAACTTTATTTTCTTCACTCACTGTGTACAGTTAATACACACTGTAGAAAATGGGAAGTTGTTGGGTAGTTGACCAATAACATGGCCATGAACTTTTTTTAACGTAAAGATTTAGGTTTTAAAATTTCAGAGTGACTATCGCACTTGTAAATAGCACATATAACACTGCACGGATGTTCACCCAAATAGTCTAGATTTCCTTGCAGTGATTTGATCACAGTGAAGTTAAGTTAGCTGAGAGAAAGGTTTGATCCTTGTTAAAATAACCATGTTTTTACTATAGTACTTAATATTTTTGCTACTTGTTTTTTTTTTTTTTTTTGTTTGTTTTTTGGTGGAAGCCTTAGTTTAATGCAATTAAATGTGGTGTTACAACAGTAATATGCTGATAATATATAACCATGTTTAATTTTGTGGTTACAATGATTTTATTACACCAAGGTGATATTATGGTTACTGTTATAAAACCATGGCTAATTATTTTAAGGGAAGGTTAGGGTTACTTATTGTAAATAGCGTCTATGGCTATTTGCACTAAGTGCACTAAGTGCTTTTATTTGTAGTCAAGACTTAAAGTAATTGTCTATACAGAAACTGACTTATCACAAATATAAATCTAACCTGTGTCGTCTGAAACGGAACATACAGTAACAGCTAAAAAGAATCATCGAGATGCACTTCTCAATAGGGGAGGAGTTCTGCAATTTCTCGACCTCCAGTGAAGTCTTTGCCTATAAATTGGAGCAAATGCGATTGGCAAAACGGAACATCATTCTTCCAGTTAGAGGCGGGGCCAACCGAACAGAGAAACGCTCCGTTCATCTGTATTTTCACACGGGTAAAGAGAGGCGCTCGTCTAGGTGGTGTCTGTTTGCTCACTGGACATAGTGCCAAAGAAAGGGTTATGAAAAAAGGAAATTGAGAGCCTAAAAGAACACATTGGGAAAATTAATTTGTATTGACCACTATGGCCGTTCCTGCGACTCTTCCGGTTCACTCCGGTACTTCTGCGGTGTCCGGTAAACTCTTCAGGACAGACCCGTTCTACACGAGTCCCGCTGACTCGCCGCAACTGATAAACTCCCTGAACGAGACGCTTCTGAGCGGCGCGGCGACCAACGAATGCAAAATCGTGGAGGTGCACGGGGTGAAAGTCGCTGCTTTCAACGTTGATGGACAGGAGCTCATTTGTCTACCGCAAGTCTTCGACCTTTTTTTAAAGCACCTCGTCGGCGGACTGCACACCGTGTACACGAAACTCAAGCGTTTGGATATTAACCCGGTGGTGTGCACTGTGGAGCAGGTGCGCGTGTTGCGCGGACTCGGTGCCATCCAACCCGGAGTGAACCGCTGCAAACTCATTTCGAGAAAGGATTTTGAGGCACTGTACAACGACTGTACCAATGCAAGGTTGGTGTAGTGATGCTTCAAGCAAATTTCTGCTGTTTTTTTCTTTCTTCTTTTTAATCATCAGTCACCTTATTAACCACGCTTATGCATCAACTTCTAAATTGCATTAGACCATTACATGACAATATTATAATTTATGGATTTCAATATAATGGATACAAATAACATAGATTTTTTTTTACATTTATATGTTTATGTATTATTAGCGTGAATCAATACGCACTGTTTAGTTGTTTACAAACAGGCTGTATTTTAGACAATAGTGTAGTTGGGAAGAGGAACATAGTGTCCCGTTATGCTGATGCGCTCTGGGCAACTAAATTCAATCCTCTTGAATCATTTCAAATGAGATCCGACAGCAACAAGTGGAGCGTCACTTATATTGTGTGCTTTCTTTTACAAATAATGTAGGCTACAATAACGGGTACGTATAGAAACGGTATCTTAATGCCATAAATAAAATGTTTGTTTTTTTTAAACTTTACTTTCAATTTGTTAAAGCGTGTCCCCATCCTCTAATTGGATGGAACAGTTACGTCAGAAATCATTAGTCCTTACACATTGTGCGTCAGCTTGTGAATTTTTCGTGGCCAAATTGTAATTGGCGTTCTTTGAAGCCAAGTGCATGCTTGTCCTATTCGATCTCTTTTAATCCTCGAGTACGAGACACAAATCAATTTTCCAGTTTCTCCGTGGTCATTCTTGAAATGCTCTCCTCTTTATCATCTTTTTATTCATCATCTGCACCAAGCGTGCTTATTTAAGTGGGTTGGTTGAGACTGCACTACATAAACGAGGTGCACAAGTACACAATTTGGCGCTCTCTTACAAGAGGTTCTCTCGTATTGCGTAAGCTAGCTTACGCTACGGGAAAGATTAATCTTTTCTGAGGTATTGAAGCCAAAAAATTATCCTTAATTTTGTATCATTTGTCAACGCAGTGCAGCAACTGCAGACCTTGAGCGGGCTAGCTAGCGAGCTCATTGGTTGCTCTGCGGCAACTGCTGCAGCCTATAGACGAACTCAATGAGAGGCGCCCGCGCGCTCACTGTCCCAAAGCCCGCCAGAATGGGCGTGGCTAGGGTGCATATAAGCGCAGTTCGTAGGCTGGAACCCTGATTTTCATCTCTTCAGCCAAGCTCTTTGCATCTCTGAAACTGCAAGAAGCCGCGTCACCGTTCGAGGGGCATCAAGCAAGCTTGGACAGCGCTCGAAGAAGCCGGCCGCCGCCACCTTCAGCCATCCTGCGAGCTACGCCATCCGGCGACGTATCCTTTTTAAAGCAAACTAGTTCCTCAGTGAACTTCACAAAAGAGCATGAGCGTCTTTTTAAAGATGCCTCGCACCTGCGGTTCATGCCGCACCCCTCTCAGCGCCGGAGACCGCCACATCATCTGCGCTTTCTGCCTGGGACTGGGGCACGAAGAGCTCGCCTTCGCTGACGGCGGATGTGACCTCTGCGAGGAGCTTCCGATGTCGACCCTGCGGGCTCGACTCGAAGCGGTCAGGACCGAAGCCGCCGCGCCGGAAGAAGCGCCGCTCCCAAAGGCTGCCGGAACCGGGTTTAGAAGCGACTGTCTCGCCGGAGCCTCTCCCTCGAGCATCGCGTTCACCCTCCCCGCCCCCCCCGGGACGCGCAGTTGCCGCCGAGCAGCCGCACTGCTGCCACCTCGGAGGGCGAGGCGGAGGACAAGGGCTGCTGTTCCATCATGGCTTCGGACAGCGAGGAGTGGTCACAAGCCTCCTCATCGACCCAGGAATCCAGCAGGACCTGCGCCGGAGTCGAAGGGGAATTGATACGCCTCCTCACACAGGCCGTCGACCGCCTCGGGCTCGAGTGGTCACCGCCCCCTGAGCAGGCTCCCAACAGACTCGACGGCCGCTTTCTTCAAAGCCGTCACCGCGCGGCGCCCACGGCCCGGGCCGCTCCCTTCCTGCCGGAACTCCACGCGAGCTCTCTAAATCGTGGAACGCACCTCTCTCGGCCAGGATTCGATCCCACATCTCCACCTCTCTCGCTTCAGTGGACGGCGCCGCCGAGAAGGGCTACTCTTCCATCCCCCCGGTCAATAAAACAGGGCTATTTGCTACAGTTCGATCGCCGCCCTCCCCGCTTCAGGGCGCGGCTCGAAACTACTGTGAACATGGAAGCAGCCTGCATGCTTCGTTCAGAAATAGCAAACCTTCTGTGCAAAAGGGCCATAGAGAGAGTGCCGCCTTCACTGAGTGAGTCGGGGTTTTACAGCCGTTATTTTCTTGTCCCCAAGAAAGACGGCGGCCTCAGACCAATATTAGATCTCAGGGTTTTGAACAAGGTGCTTGCAAAAAGACCGTTCAAAATGCTTACAATCAGGAAACTCCTCGCGCATGTGCACCAGGGGGACTGGTTTATTTCTCTCGATCTGAAAGATGCCTATTTTCAGATTCAGATAAATCCCGTCACAGGCCATTCTTGAGATTCAGCCGGCGGTCAGGTTTATCAATACACCGTCCTTCCGTTCGGCCTGTCCTTAGCACCCGTACTTTCCACGAAGTGTATGGATGCGGCGCTCGCACCCCTGCGGAGTCAGGGCTTGCGAATTCTGAACTATTTGGACGATTGGCTGATTTTGGCACAGTCACATACGGAGTTTCTGTCTCACAGGACAGTTCTCCTCAGTCATCTGAACAGTCTGGGTCTTGCAGTCAATTGGACCAAGAGCTCACTACAGCCCAATCAGGCAATTTCCTGCCTTGGAATAGAACTAGACTCTGTGGCAATGACGGCTCGCTTATCTACACGGCCCGCGTCTTTTCAGATGAACAGCCTCACGCCTCTGAAAAAATTTCAGAGAGTGTTAGGTTACATGGCCTCAGCCGCAGCAGTACTTCAGCTGGGTTTACTGTGCATGAGCCCGCTTCAGCATTGGCTAAACACCAGCGTCTGCGCCGGGCGTGGGCCACAGGCCGCCAGCCGATCAGAGTGACTCAGACCTGTATATCAGCTCTGCAGCCTTGGACGGTGGCCGAATGGTATCAGTGGGGAGTGACGATGGGAGCTGTATCTCGCCAAAAAGTCATCTCGACAGACGCGTCCAACACGGGTTGGGGCGAGGGCTCGCCGGTTTTCGGCCTATGGTCAGTTCAGGAAAAGCTCCTTCACATAAATTGTCTGGAAATGATAGCGGTCGAGTACGCGCTCGTGCGCTTCCTCCCGGTCATTCAGGGTCACCACGTCCTGGTCCGTTCGGACAACAGATCTGTGGTATCCTATCTAAACCGTCAGGGCGGTGTCAGATCCAGGAACCTCTTCCATCTGACAAAACGCATACTAAGTTGGTCCCAGGGCCACCTGCGCTCGCTGAGGGCGACGCGCGTGCCAGGCCACCTGAACGACGGCCCAGACAGACTGTCCAGAGACAATCCCCCAGGGAATGGTCCCTGCACGCTCAAACAGTCCAGAAATTATGGCAAATATTCGGCAGAGCAGAGATAGACCTCTTCGGCGTCAGAAGAGAACTCTCACTGCCCAGTATTTTTCTCAGCGAGGGCAGCTGGCCCAGGACTGGCCCAACCGCCCGCTTTACGCCTTCCCTCCCGTCTCGCTATTGCCACAGGTTATGCAGAGGATCAGGGAAGCGCTTCACTCGGTGCTCCTCATAGCCCTGCGCTGGGAGAATCAGACATGGTTCCCGGAGCTTACGCAGCTGTCACTGACAGCCCGTGGCCCATCCCAGTGTGAGCAGATCTCCTCTCTCAAGCTCGCGACGCGATCTGGCATCCCCACCCAGAGCTGGGGCTGCAGCGTGGGTGATCAGCGACTACCGTCGCTTTGCCAGAAGGAGTAATGAACACTATCATACACGCTAGAGCCCCTTCCACGAGAAGACTCTATGCGTCCAAATTGTCGGTGTTTTCAAAATGGTGCACCGACGGAGACCTGGACCCACGGACATGTGGGGTGTTGTCACTGCTCGTGTTTTTACAAGAGCTGTTGGATAAGGGCAGATCCCCATCCACGCTCAAAGTGTACGTGGCGGCCGTCGTGGCGTTCACCGAACCCCTGCACGGCCAATCACGGGGAAAAAACGAGCTGGTCATCCGCTTCCTCAGGGGATCTAGAAGGATGAACCCCCTGCGCCCCCCATCGGTTCCTATCTGGGATCTTTCTGTAGTTCTCGAAGCTATGAAAGCCCCCCCTTTCGAACCACTTGAATCCGTGGATTTGAAATACCTTTCACTAAAAACCGTTTTTCTGACTGCCCTGTCATCAGTTAAGCGTGTGGGAGACCTTCACGCGCTGTCTGTCAGCTGCGTGTATGGAGTTTGGACCAAGTGACTCCAAGGTCATTTTAAAGCCTAGACACGGCTATGTCCCCAAGGTGATCGGTACTCCTTTCAGAGCACAGATTATTTCCCTATCGGCTCTGCCAGCATCCGATAGCTGAACGCGACACAAATCTCCTTTGCCCAGTCAGAGCACTGAGATTGTATACTGCGCGCCTCGCCTCTTTCAGACGCAGCTGAGCAGCTTTCGTTTCGTTCGAGGGCGCACCAAGGGTCTCGCCACCTCGAAACAGACACTGTCTAGATGGATAGTGGACGCTATTGCTGCCGCGTGACGTGTCGAAAGACCTGCCATGCCCGTTAGGCATTAGGGCTCACTCCACCAGAGGCATGGCCTCCTCGTGGGCATGGTCCAGCGGGATTTCCATTCAGGACATATGTGTGGCAGCGGGCTGGGCTTCCCCCTCCACCTTTGTCAGATTTTACAATCTGGAAGTGCCCGCTCTGCAGGCAAAACTACTAGCGGTTTAATACGCTACAGCTCCCCTGGTGAGCTGCACTAATGGGACACATTCCACACAGACCGGCAACGCCGCTCTGTTTTTCCCTTCCCACTATGTGCTTATGTATCACACACACACTGACCCGCACTCTTGCCGGCCAAATATTATTTCCCCACTCACAAGGGCTCCCCCGGGTCCCCCTTAATTCCCTGGGGCTCATGCAGTGGATGCTTGGCGCGCACGGCGTTGACAATGGGTTCCCGTAGCGTGAGCTAGCTTACGCAATACGAGAGAACCTCTCGTAAGAGAATGACTTGGTTACCTACGTAACCTCGGTTCTCTCTAGATGAGGGAACGAGTATTGCGTAGCTGGCCGTGCTCGCGCCACGAGCGATTTTCGCTTCATTCAATGAAAACCAGGGTTCCAGCCTACTGAACTGCGCTTATATGCACCCTAGCCACGCCCATTCTGGCGGGCTTTGGGACAGTGAGCGCTGGCGCTCTCATTGGAGCGAAGTTCACGCAAGTTCGTCTATAGGCTGCAGCAGTTGCCGCAGAGCAACCAATGAGCTCGCTAGCTAGCCCACTCAAGGTCTGCAGTTGCTGCACTGCGTTGACAAATGATACAAAATTAAGGATAATTTTTTGGCTTCAATATCTCAGAAAAGATGAATCTTTCCCGTAGCGTAAGCTAGCTTACGCAATACTCGTTCCCTCATCTAGAGAGAACCGAGGTTACGTAGGTAACCGAGACGTTTTCCTACTTGTCGAGCGCTCATACCTTATTCCTAAAATAAAAGACTCACCTAAAGGGGCGTTCACACAGGACACATTATAGCGTTTCGTCTGCGCTATTTTCCAACTGTTGGACAATGTTCACATGCGTCAGACAGAAATATTTGCCTGTTGCTTCGTGTCTGTTTTTTTTAACATCTAGACGGATTTCTGATTGGTTGAGGCTATTTGCACCACTATTTTTTATCCCCTTTTCTCCCCAAAGTGGAATGCCAAATTCCCACTACTTAGTAGGCCCTCCTGGTGGCACGGTTACTCACCTTAATCCGGGTGGAGGAGAACAAGTCCCAGTTGCCTCTGCTTCTGAGACCATCAATCTTATAATTTTATTACATGGCTCAGTGTGCATGACACTGCAGAGACTCGCAGCATGTGGAGGCTCATGCTACTCTCTGCGATCCACACACAACTTACCATGTGCCCCATTGAGAGCGAGAATCACTAATCGTGACCATGAGGGGGTTACCCCATGTGATTCTACCCGCCCTAGTAACCGGGCCAATTTGATTGCTTAGTAGATCTGACTGGAGTCACTCACAAACCCAAAACTTACAGTGCAGTATTACTATTTTACAGTATATATATTAATACATAAGTATGCTATAAGTATTACATTCATATAAAAGTATTATATACTTGCATTTGTAGTATTTTAAAGATTCAAGTATTGCAAATGAATTGCAAAATTGTACAAAATTAGCTGCAGAAATAAAAGGGCATCTTGTGGAGCACTTGCTTCTGTTTCACACTTGACAATAAAAGACTGGGCTCAAGCTGGTCCTGAATACATAATTTAATCAATTACAATAATGACAATTGTGCATGTGCACAACTTTATTTTTTACTCTGTGTTTGTGCATTGTGGGATTCACATTTTTTCAAGTGGTTTGAGTGTTTTGACTACATTCACCAAAATTAGTTCAGATCCATTTAAAGATTTGTTAAGTGACCATTTCTGGTCAGAATCAATTATCAAAATAAAAATGTAATCCTTTATAATTTGTATGTCTAAAGACCTACAAAGAGACTTAAGTAAAGGTTTTAAGCATTATAAGAACAAAGCAAATCTATAATTTCCCTACAGTTTGTAAGCTGCTGTGCATGAATTTTGATAACAATTATAGTCTTATAATAAAAGTTTCAATAACCTCAGTACGTTTTCATGTATAAAAAAGTGTGTCTGTATCTATTGACTTCAGTCAAATGCATGTGTTCTAAGGAGACAGCAGATCTATCTTTATTACTGTTTGTCGACTGCAAAAAATAGGAGCTGATATTAAAAATAGCTTTACATATTACATAGACTTAAATTAGCAAAAATAACCAATCAAACCTTTACTCCACAAGCATAAAGTAAAAATAATAACTTTATGAAGACACATAAACTCCATTTACAGTGTGTGCTTAAAAGAAGTATTGTCCTTTGTTTTTTGTCTGCAGTGTATTTCACGTAATACTGCCAATCAAGAACGATATGCCGATAAATAACTCCGGTTTGTTTGTGTGTTCCTCATCTCTAGATTATTAATTTAGATCAACATCAATACCGATATAAAACATGGATAAATGAGCAGTGTTGAAAGCAGCTTATATGAATGGAGCTAGGTTGATTAGACTGTATGACTGACGACCTATTACGTAAGGGATATTTTGACTCATGAAACTCACCTGTGATTGGATGGATGATTGCTCAATCGACCCAATGTAACAAAACTCAAAGAATACTGTATACAAATCCACCATTTGGACTTGGTATAGCTTTAACTTGAAAAAGTGCGGGGGACCAAATCGCCTTTTTAAAAAGTGCGGGGGACGTGGCTGCTGCACCTTGACTGCAGCAAGTTTGTGTTTATTTAGAGTCCCACAGACACCCTACACCAACCCTCTAACCCTCCCTTACAAAAATTAATCATGGTTTAACTAGCCTACAGTAAATGGGTCTAGGTCCTTGTGGTGGCGTAATGACTCGCCTCAATCCGGGTGGTGTACGACGAATCTCAGTTGCCTCCACGTCTGAGACCGTCAATCCGCGCAACTTACCACATGGCTTGTTGAGCGAGTTACCGCAGAGATATGGAGGCTTCATGCAACGCTCCGTGGCATTCGCGGCACATTCACGCGCCCCACTGAGAGCAAAAACCACTTTTATAGTGACCATGAGGAGGTTACCCCATGACTCTACCCTCAACTGGGCCAATTTTGTTGCTTAGGAGACCTGGCTGGAGTCACTCAGCATGCCCTGGATTCCAACTTGCGACTCCAGGGGTGTAGTCAGTGTCTTTACTTGCTGAGCTTCCCAGGCCCTCTTATTATAAGTAGTATTAAAGGAAACATTAAGAGTAGAAACAGGAAACGTGATGGGGGAAAAAGTGGGACAAAAGGTAGATTCTATAATAGGTCAAACGAATGAAAAATAGCACATCCACACTGTTGTTACAACCCACACTACTGCAGCCACACAAAGGGTGTAGTTTGTCTTCAATTTCTGTGTTTCCACCAGACTACTGGAGTGCAAAAAGCTGCATAGTGTGGCAGGTGCTATGTACAACTAGTGCAAATTGTCACTACGTTTCCATTGTTTGCTGTAGGAGCACCATGTTTTTTAGAAGCCTTATCAAGAATTTCAGCTATTTAAATATGTTGTTGTGAAAGACCCCTAAGAAAGTAAATTTAAGTAAAAATCTGTCAACATGTATAAATGCACATCGAGATCCCTGCGTTCCATTCCGCTGCACTTTGTTTAGCTGTTCTTGAGGGCGAAAATGCGTGTTGTGTAAACTCTCTCTAATAGTGTATAGATGTAAAGCCTCTGCAACCTAATCATTGTAAATAATATGAAATGCATTGAGACATGTTTATCCATTTAATGACCTTGATACTTTGCTTGTTTTTGATATTGTTTGCATGATGCGCTTTAAGAATTTCCTTTCTAAATGATTCATCTGTGTGTGAGATTTATTAAAAGACAGAACATTTGAGTAATTGTCTTGGTTAAAAGGCTAATATTACTTAACCAGCAACATTAATAATAATAATTCAGAGGACTTCTAGAGAAAGTAATTCTCTGAGAGAGAACCTAAGACCAAATATGTTGAATTTAGCCTAATCATTTTGTACATTTAAGCATTTCATTTGAGTAACAGCGCTAATCTGTTTTATCTTAATCCTCTCAGAGTGAGTAACTACATGACTGTACATATTTTAGTGTGTTGTGTGCAGTTCTGTGAAAACACTGGGATCGTGTAACCGTCACAGAGTCAAGTTACTGCCGCGCTTTATCCTCAACAGACAAAAGGTTCAAATATGGGGCTTTGAACGTGATGTCTTAATCCCTCTCTTTGTTGTGGTCTGTTTGTGCAGAGACCATAACTGAATAGAGGGGAGATATACTGTATTGTCGTATTAGGCCATGTGTTTTAAAGAGTGTCTGTCATCATGTTTCAAAGGGTGTTATTGGCGACATTCAAAGGTTTACACAACATATTTTATGGGGTGTGAAAGTCAAAAACTCTGCTGACCTGGTTAAATTAGGAATTTCCTCATTTGAAATGGATTTTGAAATTATATAGTAAGACTATAGTAAATAACCTAACATTTTCATTTAAATGATTACTAGCATACAGATTAGGAACTTATCAATTAATTATAATTGTTTTTGCATTTACACAAAGTATGGAATGTATAGAACATTCTCTATCTTCTTTTTCTATATACTTATTGAAGTTATATTAATTTACTGTGTAGGAGGGAAAAACAAGGACAAAATCGTATGATTCTAAGAAGAGCAATATTATTTTTCATTATTGTAATGCGAATTTAGTATCAGTCAGATTTCACCGTTGTATTCTCTGGACTATATTATGTTTCCTAGCAGATGGCTTACACTTGTGTGCATGCGTGAACTGCTTATTCACTGTGTCATATATGGCAGAAAAGAACACACACACTCAATTTTATACCTCTGTATATACAGTGATGTCTCGCCATACACTGTATGAGTCCAAGCTAAGAAAACACATATCACTATTATATGCTCCAAGGGTGGCTCGTTTTAATGCTGAGCGAGTCATAATGACCATTATTTTTTATTGTTTTAATTGCACTTAATAAACATGAACATTTATTAGGCAGATTTTGCAAGCCAAAAGTTTATTAAGCACAATTTGCAAACCAAAAGATTTGGTATAATAAAACATGGTTACGATTAAAGGATTACAGTACAACAAAGTCATATGTTCAAAGCCTCAGAATTGTCATGATTGAGTCGGTATGAAGTGCATGCAGAAGTAAGTCTGTATATGGGAATACTGTAGATAATTAATCTATCATACTATTCTCTATCTTTTATCAGGCTAGCCTCTGGTCCTGAACTTTTAGTGAGCTCTGCTTGCTGAGTAACATTTGCAAGGTCTGGGTGTGGAGAGAAATTGAGAGAAGCAGTCATTCATTTGACTCTTTATTGGGTTGTGTCTTAGCTCAGGCTTTGGGCACTCAGTACATTCAGCACTAATGAGCTACACTAGAGGTCCAATTGTACTCTGTGAGGTTAATGTGTAGCATGCAGTGGACATTTTGATAACACTTAATTACATTTGTCCATATCAGAGGAGGATGTTGGATGGTAACTTCTGCGTCACAGCTTAATGCCGCTCTGTCAAGTAAGAGGCTGTAAATATTAGAAACGTCCTTATCAGAGTTTAATTGTTCAAACCAGGTGAACTTCAGGAACATATAGATAATAAAGCCCCAATCTGCTTCAAATGTATTCTTTCACAATAAAGCGCTAACTTGAATGCCTGATTGGTTGCTTACTGGCCAGTCAAATAGACCTCCATCCATGATATTCTGGTGCCTTTGACTCAGGTTGGTATGTTAAAATAATTGTCTCATCCATTTTATCATCAATTTCGGCCTTTTATCATCCATTCCCACCCTTTTATTTCGAAAAGTACGAGCACATCTCTCCGAATGTTATTATAACAAAATTTTTACAAACTGACATTTGTGCAGTGTTCCACATTTCGCCTCAGTTTCCTGGTGAAATTAAATCTAGTGGTGCTACAACAGCTGAGTTTTATTCACTTTCACACAAATCATGACTATAAGGACTGATTAAAATTGAGTTGTAGTTTTGCCTGTAAATGATTTAATACAGTCAAAAGAAATGTACATTTTAAAATAATCTCTTAAAATCCTAAAAACTAAATTTCCACCATTTCACTCGCTTTTGGCGCCCCCCACTGAAAATTTCACTTGGAAATTGATATGAAACCATGTAATGAAGCACATATTTAAGTTTTGTACAGGGGCGCCTGCAGGATTCTGATCCAGGGTATGCAGACAACTTAAAATTTGTAATCATTACTTGTATTTGGACCCTATATTTGCCACAGTCATGTAATGTTCAGAAATTCAGTTTTGAATGACCTTACAGCATGGCGATTATATTTGTTCTCCCGTATGAAGTGCCCTCTGAAGGCATCATTTAGGCCCTTTGGAACATTGGGATAGACAAAGAGGATCCCAAAGCAGTCGTAGTGTGCATGTGTTGAACGTGTTCATATTTGCTTGTGTTTCGCTCCTGTTCTTCCTGCTCCGTACGCGACTCGAACCGGCGTCTCCTGCGTGGGAGGCGGGTGTGCTAACAAGGAAGCTAAAGGCTACAGCCTCTAGCGTCAGTCGCTAGTGTACCTCTCGAGGTCAGGTGAGTGAGGTTTATACACACTGCACAGCTATCTATCTGCTGGCCACCATTACACTCACCCCTCTAAACCTCACTCCCATCCAGGTCACGGCACCATTGTGACGCTCCTGTTCTGCCCGCTCCGTACGGGACTCAAACCGGCATCTCCTGTGTTGGAGGTGGGTGTGCTAACAAGGAAGCTAAAGGCTACAGCCTCTAGCGTCAGTCGCTAGTGTACCTCTTGAGGTCAGGTGAGTGAGGTTTATACACACTGCACAGCTATCTATCTGCTGGCCACCATTACACTCACCCCTCTAAACCTCACTCCCATCCAGGTCATGGCACCACTGTGACGCTTCTTTTCTTCTCGCTCCGTACGGGACTCAAACCGGCATCTCCTGTGTGGGAGGTGGGTGTGCTAACAAGGAGGCTAAAGGCTACAGCCTCTAGTGTCAGTCGCTAGTGCACCTCTTGAGGTCAGGAGAGTGAGGTTTATACCCATTGCACAGCTATCTGTCAGCAGTTACACTCGCAATAAGAAGAGTATACTTTGAAAGGCTGAGCGCTCAACCGTGTGCAAGATGACCTGAAGTATACCCAAGCTTTTGGGATTGGGTTTTGGTTAGAAGGTAGGGTTAATAAAATTAGCATTTCATTTATTTGTATTAAATCATTTATAGTACATCTGAAAATACAACTCACTTTTGGTGCCACCTTGTGGATAAGTCACCTCAACAACACTCTCAGCTTTGGCCACTGGGTGCAGTGGTTTGAATTTCGGTAATCATAGACCGATTTCCTGTTGCCGAATTCACAGTGTTATCAGTCTGTAACAGGTTATGGATATATCATTTTCCTTTGGCTTCTTTCAGAAAGACAGAAATTGTCGAAATTGTGTTAATTCTTAAGAAGATTTTAAATAATCCACTTAGAATATCTTAATGTTTGACTATGAAGGTATGAGCCATTTTTCCTCTGCTGTTTGTTCCAGCAGGTTTTGCATAATGTTTTTCCATTTAACCAAACAGCAAGACATTAAAAATGACATGACTTTTTTCTTAAGAGCTTTTTACCATTTGTGGAGAGATAAGACCTTTGTTTAGTGATTTGGTTGTGAAGGGAATTTCTGTGTGTTATGCCAAGCGATTAGCTGATTGCGAGGTGCTAAGTGACAGGTTAGCATGTTAAGTTCCTGAGATACCAAATGAAACACTATTTAAGCTGGTATCTTTATTTCATGACGCATAAATGAATGATCCCGTCTAGACGAAACAAGAGTCAGCTTGTTTTCAGGCTAAAAGATCCTTGCTGACTTCCTTTAGCCTTAGCAACATGACCTGTTTATGACTTCTGTTGAGTGTTTCACTCGTAAATGTTTGCAGTGTGGTCATGTAGACGGGTAACATGTGGATGGATAGATGCATTGTGAAAATATTTCTGTTCGCCTTTCTTATCTGACTGAGGGTGATAAGCTGCTGTAAAACAGTCCGTTTCCCCTTAAGACTGTCAAGCAGACAAACACACACTCACATAAACACACGCTCTGCCCTCCCCACCCTCTTTCCTGTAGAGGTGTGGATGTTATGGATGGATGTTAGACACACGATAAGCCCTCTCTTTCTACTCACGTCTCCATTTGACACAGAAGAAAATAGTTACTGCAAGTGGAGCATGAAACTATTCTGTATGTTGCGAAGACCTTGCAATACCTTCAACTTTTAAGCAAAACACGCATTATAAGAATGAAGATCGTTGCCCTGTGCACATTATAGGAAGAGTTCACCCTTAAATGAAAATTCTGTCATTTTTTACTTAAAAAAATATTCGGATTCAACACCTCACGCATGCAGTCTGTGCTGATGATGAAATGTGCATCACAGCACTGTGCGCATTCCAATCAGCAACGCAGACAACAAAAGTATACTTTGGCCTTAAAGGAATATTCCGGGTTCAATAAAAGTTCAATCGACGGCATTTAAGGCATAATATTGATTAATTAATTTAGACTCGTCCCTCCTTTTATTAAATAAAATAGCAAATATCTGGGTAACAGTGAGCTTACAATGGAAGTGAATTGGGGCCAATACTTATACTTACTAAATACTTACTGTTTTAAAAAAAAATAAAAATAGCCGCAAGATGTAAACAATATCTGTGTTCAAATGATTTTAGTATCATAAAATCACTTACTAACCTTCCCTGTGTAAGTAAAATCCAATTTTACAACTTTGTTGCCATGACGATATACTGTAAACAAACCCTACTACCCTTTTTGTAAAAACCTTTACAACTCAAATAATACATGAGTTTTAACAGAAGAATTAATGTAAGTGCTTTTATAAAATCATAAGCTTCACATTTCTGCTTTTTAAACCCTCCAAAAAACGGCCTTATTCACTTCTGTAGTTTTAACCTCGGTCATTGCTTTTTTAAAAGTCTAAATGATCTTTTGTGGTAATCAACATTATGCCACAAATGCTGCCTCATGTGGCTCATTGCTTTATTCCATTATTGACTGCTCTGTTGTAACGCATTCCTCCAGTTCCACCCACGCTTGCTATCTGGCACCTTTGAGAATGCTGCTCGCGTCTCTCTGTCTGATCACAAAGTGTCATCCCTGACTGCTGACTTGGCACTTTGACACACACACACACACACACACACACACACACACACACACACACACACACACACACCACACACACACACACACACACACACACAGAGCTATCCTTATTAGGACTCTCCATAGACATAATGATTTTTATACTGTATGAACGATAGATTATATCCCCTATCCCTAAACATAACCCTCACCAAAATTGTTTTTTTACATTTCTGCATTTTTACATTTTCAAAAAAATATTGTTTTGTATGCTTGTTTAAGTGATTTGAATTATGGGGACACTAGAAATGTCCTCATAAACCAAATTAATAGCATAATACTCTTTGGTTATTGGCTTGCAAATATGTCCTATGTTGAAAAGGACAGAGAGGCAGTAAGAAGGTAGAGAGAATTGAATAAGCAAATAGTGTATAATGCAGGAGGAAACCGGAAGAGTGGGGAGATGGAGGGAGAAATATTGATGTGGTTAAAGCACAAAATTCAAAGCATTTCAATTCGATTCGACTAACATGACTGAAAAAGTAGTTTAAATGAATTTATAGTATTCTTTAAATGCATCCCCTAATGCATCTTGGTCAGGAAAAAGAAGACAAGCAACTTCAGACCACTTACAGTTTCTTCAGAATATGTACAAATCTTGTTTACTGTACAGCTGTGTTAAGCACAAATTGAATTGCCCGTAGATGAACAGAAAACAGAAAAATGTATTCCCCTCTCAATTTCACTAAATCCATTTTGGCCCCTTCATTTTCTAAATTTGACCCACATTAATATTAATGTAGTATGTTTTAGTACATAACAGCATATCACTAAATGTAAAGGTTAATAAAATGTATCATGGAAAACTGACATGCAGACAAAACCTCCCATAGGCCTGGTTAAAATACTGAGCATAAGTTTGCTATGAATATGCATCACTCTCATGAAACAAACTTGGTCATTTTGTCTTAACACATTTCGTTATTTACACAAGCAATAATAAAGAACACGCTTGAAACCACCAGTTGTTGTTTCATCTCTCCCCCTCTTCCTCTTACACTTTATGAATAGAAATCAGCGTTTATGTTTTCTGTTTGCTTCTGTGATTCTTTTTAGAACAAGAATGAATGCCGTCTTTGTGTGGTCAAGGAAGAGAGTGGCAGATAAACTGTGCCTCTCTTTCTCTCTGTCCATTTGCCTCTCTGGGGCTGTCGCTCTCTGCATTAATACAACTGGTCTTAATTTAATAAATAATCTGTAGATAATTTGTTTTCAAAATTCACATACACCATATACGGTATTAGGTAAAATTGCATTGCAGTGTGCATAGAGTGCAACAAGTTTTTACGTATTTTTTAAAATAAAATATAGATTTATTAATATTTATTTTATTATTTATATAAATAATGTACTATTATTATTAGTAATTACTAATTATTAACAACAATAATAATAACAATAATGATTATTGCTTAAATTATCAAATAAATAATTACATTATTGTTGTTATTAATAACAATTATTTTGTATTTTATTATTTTAACAGTTTATTATAATTATTATAATCAATAATATGTTAATTATTTACATAATAAAATAATTATAGTAATGATAATCAGTTTAATAATAATTTGCATAATAGTCTATTTTAAGTGGTGTAATAAAACTCAGCAAAAAAAGAAACGTCCCTTTTTCAGGACACTGTATTTTAAAGATAATTTAGTAAAAATAGCTTTACATATCTTTTTTGTAAAGGGTTTTATCAATGTTTTCCATGCTTGTTCAATGAACCATAAACAATTAATGAACTGCACCTGTGGACACTAACAGCTTACAGATGGTAGGCAATTACGGTCACAGTTAAAAAAAAACTTAGAACACTAAAGAGACCTTTCTACTGACTCTGAAAAACACCAAAAGAAAGATGCCCAGGGTCCCTGCTCATCTGCACGAATGTGCCTTAGGCATGCTGATTGGAGGCATGAGGACTGTATCAATTGCAATGTCCATACTGTTAGATGCTTAAGACAGCGCTACAGGGAGACAGGAAGTACAGCTGATCCTCCTTGCAGTGGCAGACCATGTGTTACAACACCTGCACAGGATCAGTACATCCGAACATCACACCTGTGGGACAGGTACAGGATGGCAACAACAACTGCCCAAGTTACACTAGGAATGCAAAATCCCTCCATCAGTGCTCAGACTGTCTGCAATAAGTTGAGAGAGACTGGACTGAGGGCTTGTAGGCCTGTTGTAAGGCAGGTCCTTACAGACATCACCGGCAACAACGTCACCTATGGGCACAAACCCAGCTTCAATGGACCAGACAGGACTGGCAAAAAGTGCTTTTCACTGACGAGTCGCGGTTTTGTCTCACCAGGGGTGATGGTTGGGCTCACGTTTATCGTCGAAGAAATGAGCATTACACTGAGGCCTGTACTCTGGAGCAGGATCGATTTGGAGGTTGCAGGTCTGGGGCGGTGTCACAGCATCATCAGACTGAGCTTGTTTTCATTGCAGGCAATCTCAATGTTGTGCATTACAGGGAAGACATCCTCCTTCCTGCAGGCTGATTCTGACATGACCCTCCAGCATGACAATGCCACCAGCCATACTGCTCATTCTGTGCATGATTTCCTGCAAGATAGGAATGGCAACAACTGCCATATTGATTCAACTTGAATCAACATGCCAAAATCATGGCAGTGTTCTGCCATAGCCAGCAAAGTGCCTGGATCTCAATCCCATTGAACACGTCTGGGACCTGTTGGATAGGAGGGTGAGGGCAAGGGCAATTCCCCCATAAATGTCCGGGAACTTGCAAGTGCCTTGGTGGAAGAGTGGGGTAACATCTCACAGCAAGAACTGACAAATCTGGTGCAGTCCATGAGGAGGAGATGCACTGCAGTACTTAATCCAGCTGGTGGCCACACCAGATACTGACTTACTTTTGACCCCCTCTTTGTTAAGGGACACATTATTCCATTTCTGTTAGTCACATGTCTGTGAAACCTGTTCAGTTTATGTCTTAGTTGTTGAATCTTTTTATGGTTATAAATATTTACACATGTTATGTGTGCTGAAAATAAAAGCAGTTGAAAGTGAGAGGACATTTCTTTTATTGCTGAGTTTAGATTTTTAGAAAAAACGCTTATTAACAAAAAGTATGCGTAAGAGTAATATGATGCTTGCCTAAGCAAACACCAGTAACTGTACTATCATATGTATTATAATTAACAGTAAGACTTCAGGGCTTGCATTGTGTTATTTTCAAAATACCCTGCATTCACTAAATCTATTGTACCTTTATACAAATATAAAGTGTCAGGGGTTGTAAATGATATTGGTTTGAATATTGAATGAATTCATTCTCAAATCATCTCACTGTGATCTAACTCATTCTCTCTCCCATTTTTCTTTTTATGTCTTTTTTCTGTCATCTCCTACTCTTCTCACTCAAAAGAAAATAAAGGAGTGTAATTAGCCCTTCTGTGGTCTACACAAAACTGTCCAGGGAAAAATGAAGCTATTGTATCACTCAGAGGAAAGTCAATAGATGTCATTGTATATATGTGTGTGTGTGTGTGTGTGTGTGTGTGTGTGTGTGTGTGTGTGTGTGTGTGTGTGTGTGTGTGCGCTTGTCTATCCTTATTATCATACTTGAAATCAGCAGAGGCAAAGGACTGCATTAATTCAATACCTAGTTGAAATGAAAAGAAAGTAAAGAAGACAACCCTGACCAATCAATAAAGGGAGGGATTCCCTCCAGAGTTGTGCTCGATGACATCATAGTAGAAAAAAATTCTAAACACAAAGAAACAGACGCTCGCAGTGTTATCTAAGCATTGTTCATGCATTTGAAAGAAAGTCCTTCAAATACAATGCATCTCACTTCAGTGATATTGCAATAAAATTGATTGATTTTTAAACCAAAAACAAGAGTCGCTCAATGGAAAGTGATAATGTTAAAAATATGTCTGTATTATCTACAATTGTGCAAGGAGAGTTTTGTTTTGTTTATGTAGATGTTTATTAATCATAATAGGTGAATGTCATGAAACCAGTCAGGAATGTGTCCCACCCGGGTAGTATTTTACCCCTAAGTCAAAGAAAAGAAATAAGAAATTTGATTTTGCTTCAATTAGAAGAAATATTTTTTGCATTGCGAAATAATTTTCTTGACAATTAAAAAACATTCTGGGTTTAGTACAAGTTAAGCTCAGTCGACGGCATTTGTGGCATAATGTTTATTTTGACTCATCCCTCCAAAAATCGAGGTTACAGTGAGACATGTACAGTGGAGGGTAAAGGCAGAAACTTTAAGCTTTTTTTAAGAAACATTTAAGCTTTAATCGCATTTTAGGGTTTGTTGACATTAAATTTTCATGGCAACGAAGTTGTAAAATTAGATATAACTCAACACAAAAAGGCTAGTAAGTGACATTAAAATCATGTTCACATGATTATTGTTTACATCTTGTGGCTAAACTTTTTAAAGAGAATATTTTAACATTCAAAAATGGTCCCCATTCACTTCCATTGTAGGTGCCTCACTGTAACCCAGATTTGAGGGGGTTTTTTTTAAAAGAAGGCACAAGTCAAATTTCAAGTCCGATTTTTGTGGTAATCAGTAGTGTGCCACAAAAGCTGTTGATTGAGCTTAACTTGTATTGAACCTGGAATATAATTTATTTAAATAAAAAATGACCATATAAGATTAAATAGAATCTAATGAGACTCACCATTGAGAATAAAAATAACTCAATATACATCCAGACGCATTATAATGAAAATGTATGGGTGCTTATCATGAAATATTGTTTATTTGCTATGACTAAATCAACCTGAACAGTTTACACTTAATCAGGTCAGATTGTGCAAAAGACTTTGCATAGCACATAAGATGTTTCACAAAAGCATTTAGCTTAAGATGATTATTTATATCTTCAGCTTTAGTGTGTCAATAGGAAAAATAGATGTTATGACAAATGTCATGGCCCCCACAAAGCCCCCCACTGAACGTCGTGTCAGTCTGGGTTTATATAAAGAGACAGAAGCAATTGAGACACCCTAAATAGATAGAAGATCTGTGGTAAATTCTCCAAGAAGCTTGGAACATCCTATCTGCCAACAACCAAGAAAAACTGTGTCCAGGTGTACCTTGGAGAATTGGTGCTGTTTTGAAGGCAAAGGTGGTCACACCAAATATTGATTTAGCTTTTTTATGTTTACTGGACTTTTTATGACATTTAGTGATAAATGAAAACAATTTAAGTCATTATTTTTGATGACATCCTCACTATGAAATATTTTTCACAAGTGCCTAAAACTTTTGCACAGTACTGTATCTATAGAAATATCTCCTAAAGGTAGTAACAAGTGGATATATTCACTTTTAACTGTACAGTGTTGTTTGTTATCATTTATGAATGCAAAGAGGAACTGCAGTGAAGTGCTCTAGTCAACACCCATGCTAGCTTTCTGATATATCTTGACAATAAATTGTAGACCTAGCCTCCGTTTGTATGTGTGTGATGGACAAAATTAATAGCTGTTGAACTGTGTGTTTGTGTGTGTGTTTGTGTGTGTGTGTTTGCCTGAGCTTTAGTAATATGTCTTTGATCTCATGGGGAATCTCCTTGTCCTCCATCTCCCACCAATCATAGATGATGACAGAGTATATTGATTGAGAAGAGGTTTCCATAGTAACAGGATCTTGGGTGTGGTCTGAGATATGTTTTATACAGAGTTGAAGGTGAGGAGATGGGGGGGGGTCTTGGGTCTTGGTCTTTGACAAAATGTAATTATATTTTTACGTGGACTCTTGGGCAAGAGTCACATCAAGACACGTCTATAGAGAAAGAAATATTTTTTGTATTCACAGTGATACAGCGATACAATAACAGAGTGATACATAACATTAAGATCTCTTATACAGCCCTATATGTGAGTGAGCATGTTTAATTCAGGTAAATAAGATTGATTGTCCATGAATGTGGGACAAAATGGCTTAACTATTTTGTACATGAAATAAATAAACAGTAAAAACAACAACAAAAAAACTGACATTTTTCTGGGCATTTTTGTACACACAGACATGAATTAGTCTCCGAATCTCACAGATTTTATCAACACATTTTAAACACATGCTTATTTTCCCTTTTTATTTCCAAAATGTCGTCTGTTTAATGAGGTTTTTAGTTTTTTCTTTTTAGTTTTTCAATATTTATTTATTTATTTAGTTAAGTCAGGAAGTAAGTTAAACATCATTCCTTAATTAATTTCTGTTCTCACTTGAAACACTTTAGTTGCATTATTTGTTTTTTGATCAGGAGTCAGGATAGAAAGGATGCCTATATTTTTCTCATTTAGATTTGTCTGTTCAAAAGAAATCCAGATTTTAGGATTGGATTTCTAATTACAAATAGTGTTGTGGTTATGTTTCATTAACATGAAACATACCAAGGGTTTTTATAAGTACCTCATATATATGGTGTGTGTGTGTGTATGTGTAATATATACACACACACACACACACACACACACACACACACACTTGTTGTGTTTCCATGTTTTATGGGGACGTTCCATAGACATAATGGTTTTTATACTGTACAAACTATATATTCTATCCCATGACCCTAACCCTACCCCTAAACCTAACCCTCACAGAAAACTTTCTGCATTTTTAGATTTTCAAAAAACATAATTTAGTATGATTTATAAGCTGTTTTCCTCATGGGGACTGACAAAATGTCCCCACAAGGTCAAAAGTTTCGGGTTTTACTATCCTTATGGGGACATTTGGTCCCCACAAAGTGATAAATACACGCACACACACACACACACACACACACACACACACACACACACACACACACACTCTTGTTGTGTTTCCATGTTTTATGGGGACTTTCCATAGACATAATGGTTTTTATACTGTACAAACTTTATATTCTATCCCATAAACCTAACCCAACACCTAAACCTAACCCTCACAGAAAACGTTCTGCATTTTTAGATTTTCAAAAAACATAATTTAGTATGATTTATAAGCTGTTTTCCTCATGGGGACTGACAAAATGTCCCCACAAGGCCAAACATTTCGGGTTTTACTATCCTTATGGGACATTTGGTCCCCACAAAGTAGAAATACACACACACACACACACACACACACACACACACACACACACACCAAGTTAGTTCCAAAGTTCTCAAGAGCAAGTATACAGTCATTTCCTCATTTATTTTCAACATGAATAATAAATCATATGTAACTAAACATGTTTACATACTTTGAACTAACTAGTTAGCATTTTGGCTGTGTTCTCACAGAACGCCAACGCAGAACTATAAATGAAAACCAACACAGGTCAGATCAAATGTCCACTATATGTATTGTGTTGGAAGTTCATCAACAGATTAATACTTGATTGCTACCGCATTCTCTACATCACATGGCACAGCTGCAGTGTAGACCGCTTTATTAATTATAATAAATGGGAGCGGTCACATTGTTTTCATTTATATTTTTTTTTATACAGCTGTTATAGAATACTGTCATTAACTGAAGGAGCAGTCTGATTCAGGCAAAGCCAGTTTGGTTTTTGTTTAAACTAGTAGTCTAATCACTTTGGAATTAAACCCATAACCTTGATTTTTTAACATTCACATAATATCGGCTCAAAGTCTTGATTATATATATTATGAACTAAAATAATAATAAATGTTTTTTTTTAACATTATACAAAAATAATAGTAAAAAAGGTCAACATTTTTTGTTTGAATTATAAAATAATAGTCAAAATAGGAAGAAACCATACTTTCACTGAATAAATGTTTTCTCTCTGGACACATTTACACAGGTTACACCGGGTACAAAGATTATTACACAAAAGAACTTACACTTTTTTCCAAAGTGACTTTACATTAAAGGTACGCATGTTATCAGTACGTGTTCCATGGGAATGGAACCCATGACCTTTCTGTTGCTAGCGTAATGCTGTATCAGTTGGGTGCTGTATCTGACACCATCACTGTACCATGGTAATATCATATACTTTTGTTTGTTTAGCCAATGCTTTTCCAGTCCCTAAGGACAGCGCTTCACTCAGTTCTATGAGAGTTTTTACTTTACAAGTGTGTGTGTGAGTGTGTGTTATGTGACCTCTGAATGACTGCATTGCTCCCATCAGCAACTCATCCTGTCATTCAGTTAAACGAGAGCAATTCTTTTCTCTCTGATTGTACAGAACAAAAGAGCTGTCATCTGTAGATCTGGATTAGCTTTTTTGTGTGTGTGTGTGAGTGAGAGAGAGACCGAGAGAGAGAGAGAAGTGGTATCAAGAGATCAATGAATGAGTCTGCGGCACATCTCCGAGAGCTGTATTACTGTAAGCTTTGTAAACAAAGTTCTTCCTTTTGTCTGTGCTTTTAAGAAAGAGGAAACCATTCACACCCCCGTACATCAACACACCATCCCACACACACTGCACACATTCCTGTTCAGCTGACACAGCGGGTTAGTGGATGTATAAACATTACATACAGGGATGAAAAGAGAGATATGAACAGCTTAATCGCTGTGGAAATGCTCTTTCATTCTTTTCTCTCTGAGATTCATCCACATATGCTTGTGGCCCATTTAGACATCAAACTAATGATGTGTTCAGAAAACATAAACAACCCTTTTGTTTCAAAATCAGAGATTGCCTTCTCAACACCCTTAAATTGAATGTAAACTAATTAAGTACATTTTATTTCACTTTTAATTAACTACTTAAGTACATTTTAAATCACCTTACGTTAAATTGGCTGTGTGCTTAAAATCCAAAATACTACGGCTTTGATTTAAAAATGTAAACAATTGAAAACAGGATTCCTTGATTTTTATATAAAAGAGTTTGATCAACTGTTTTCATATTGCAAAGTGCCTTCCACAGTCCAGCCAGCCTATATCAAGGGATCAGAATGCCATTGAAACTTTTGAACAAGCAGCAACCTAGCAACCATCCAGAACACCCTGGCAATGCTCTTGCAACAATTCAGAACAACTCAGTAACAGCATGGCAATGCCCTGGCAACCACCCACATCAGATTTGTTTTTGGTGCAGGAAACCTGGATTGTCAAAACCCTAAATGCTAAAAAAAAAAAAGTGTATGCCCCCTTTAAATAAACCTGCCATCTGGTTCACTTTAACTTCTCGTGTCACTTGCCTGTTCTTAAAAAGGGGTCAAGAATGTTATGCTCTCTGCATAGGACAGATTATACTCTTGTTGTGGGTGTCCACTACCATAGCCATATAAATCAATGAAGGGATGTTAATCTGCAGTGTGTTCCTCTGTCAATCATGGGCCTCTGTTTAAAGGTCTCTCTCTTTTTCTATCACATTCTTCCAGGGCAAAAGCCCTTCAGTGTCTTTTAACCTTTGACTGCTCAGAAATCGAGTCTCTACCCGGAGATTATCTTTTGGTGTTATAAACAAAAGCATGACAGGCGCGACAAGCTACCGGCTGTTCTCTCTCTTTCTCCTCCTGTTACCCACACCACCTTGAATGACTGAGCAGTCCATGTTTTTGATTTTGGCAATTTCAACTGATTTCAGAGGAGTTGGTCTTGTTTATTCGGTCGGTAATTGTTTAGTTGGACCATGATTGACAGATGACAGACAAAGTGGGACTTTAAAGTTTGCTAATTACTAGAGATGCACCGATCGACCGGCCAGGGACCGGAATTAGCCGATTTTCCGCATGCTCGTTCTGGCCCGGACCAGTAACCGGCAGGTCAGCCTCACGTCTTACCGATTCCAAGCCGGTCCGTTTTGTAGCCGCATGTAAACATGTCATTGGCGTGGGAGATCTTCACTGTGTGAGTGAAGAATACATAAAGTTCGAAATGTGTAATAATTGTAAGGCCAAAGTAAACTGTGGGGGAAACACCACAATAACTTTCGGATCAACAAACCTAATTAGACATTTATAACACCATCACCCAGCTAAAAATGCCCATTTTAAAAAGAAGCTAAAAAGTGAAAGCGGCTAAAGCTAGCCAGAGCTCAGAGCCAGCCACAAGTCAGCAGCCTCTCCTATCATCCCTTGGAATGAGCAGCGAAAAGACCAAAGCAATTACGAGGAAAATTATGGAATTCATGGCCCTGGATGACCAGCTGTTCTCCATAGTTGAGGACAGAGGGATCAGAAATCGGATAAATTTCCTCGATACAGAGTATGAGGTACTTTCCGACGTCGCGTTGCCCGAGTTGTTTAATCTCGTGTCATGTCACACACACAGCCTGTTATCTGTCAACATTTGGGTACACAAATGCGGGAGAGGGGAAGGGGGTGCTGGATGGCAGAGGCAGGCAAAATACATACAAATTGTGCCGTTGTGATTTAACGTAATTTTTCCCACCGTGTCCGATATTAAAATCAGTGCGACACACATTGCAAAAGGAGTGGGCATTGTCGATATGGCTTCGGGATATGAAATTAAATTCTTCCATCCAGCTGTTGTTAAATGTACATGTATATTTTGTATTTTTCACCGGAGCACCAGCTGAGTCTTCTCCTCCCCTCTACCAGTGAAAAAAGGTAGATTTTGTTTGTATATGTGGTCAGTAATAGTTCTTAGAAAGAAAATCGGAATTGGAAATCGAAATCGGACAAGAAAATTGCAATCGGTGCATCTCTACTAATTACTTCCTTAATACACATCAGGTCTTATTGTGAATGCATTGGTGCACGTTATAAAAAATGTAATAAAATTAACTTAAATTAAACAATATTAGTCTTTAAATTTAAATAGTAACTTGCGCCGCCTCTGAAACAAATTTTCCTTTTTTCAGCTGATGTCACTTATTTGTCAACCATCATTCTCTATACAGTGCATGGTTTTTATGGTCAACGTAAACAACAAAAAGTTGATAAAAGTGTTTTTTTTTTTTCCTCCCAATTTGGAATGCCCAATTCCCACTACTTAGTTGGCTCAAGTGGTGGCGTGGTTACTCACCTCAATCCATGTGGCGGAGTACAAATCTCAGTTGCCTCCACTTCTGAGACATCAATCCGCACATCTTATCATGTGGCTTGTTGGGCATGACACCGTGGAGACTCCCAGCATGTGGAAACTCATGCTACTCTCCGTGATCCATGCACAACTTACCACGCACCCCATTGAGAGCGAGAACCACTAATCGTGACCACGAGGAGGTTACCCCATTTGACTCTATCCTCCCTAGCAACTGGGCCAATTTGGTTGCTTAGGAGACCTGGCCGGAGTCACTCAGCACACCCTGGATTCGAACTCGCGACTCCAGGGGTGGTAGTCAGCGTCAATACACAATTTTTTAAGAAATAACAATAAAAGGCAATTCTGTTGTAGTCATGCCAAAAAAATAATTCCCTGTGGATCAGGTGGTAGAGCGGGTTGGCTGTTAGATTCCCGGCCCACACGACTCCACATGCTAAGCGCCTTGCATGGCAGCTCTGGCGCCATTGGTGTGTGAATGTGTGTGTGAATGGGTGAATGAGACTCAGTGTAAAGCGCTTTGGTAACCTCTAAGGTTGAAAAAGTGCTATATAATTGCAGACCATTCACTCCGTGTCAGACGCATGCAATTTTCTTTTGAAACAGCATATAAACTCTAAAAGCTTTCTCAAGGACATTACTTGATATTAATTTAATATGTGAGGGAAATAATGTTTTATTTTCTACTCGCAAACTTTCCGATCGGAACAGTGATTTGATGGTATGTTTGAAAGTTTGTGTTGAGTAAATAATCATATTTCATAAGTTATGGAAACAGAACACTTCTAATTTGTTAGCAAATTAAAAAGCACCTGGTAAGAGTTGGTTATATTGCATGTATGCATTGTAAAGACTTTAAAACATCACCAATTTTGTGTTATTGAGGCGAGTAGTTATTATTGTTGATTTCTTTTTCAGCACGAAACATTAAAAGTATTTTGTATATGATGTATTAGTCTATGTATTATTAAGTGACTCAAGAGCAAGTATACAGTCATTTCCTCATTTATTTTCTGCCTGCAATGCAGGAAACATGAATAATAAATCATATGTAACTAAACATGTTTACATACTTTGAACTAACTAGTTAGCATTTTGGATGTGTTCTCACAGAACGCCAACGCAGAACTATAATGCAAACCAACACAGGTCATATCAAATGTCCACTATATGTATTGTGTTGGAAGTTCATCAACAGATTAATACTTGATTGCTACCGCATTCTCTACATCACATGGCACAGCTGCAGTGTAGACCGCTTTATTAATTATAATAAATGGGAGCGGTCGCATTGTTTTCATTTATAATTATTTTTATACGGCTCTTATAGAATACTGTCATTAACTGAAGGAGCAGTCTGATTCAGGCAAAGCCAGTTTGTTTTTTGTTTAAACTAGTAGTCTAATCACTTTTTAAAAAATACCATGGTATTACCATTTTTGGACATGTGGGCTACCCATTCAAAACCATGATGATGAGGTCAGAATGGAAGCAGCAGAGATCAAATTATAAAATTAGGGTACAGTGAGGTGAGAAGTGAAAAGAACGATGAGACAAGAAAAAGTTTAGAGCCCTGTAAAAAAAAGAAAGAAAAAAAGACAATGTGCCGTTACCAGGGTAATACCATGGTGCGGAATGATTACATTCATATTTTATGATACTGTCATAGTACACCAAGGTACTTAAAAAAAATGGTTTATAAAGTTTGGAGATAATTTTTTTGAAATGAGTGATTTTCATTATTCCATTAACTGAGAAGGGTGTAATGGGTTATTGGTTATATTAATCTTTGATTTAATAATTGTATTTGTTGATACTGGAGAAACTGTCCCCTCCCTAGACTTGGGAGGCACTTAAGGCGGTTCTTAGGGGTCGGATCATACAATAATCCAAAGCAAAAAATCCAAAGCACGAAAAATCGTGGAATTGGAAGGGAATATTAAAAGTGCCGAGGCAGAGCTGAAGGCCTGATGGCCTCAGAGAATTGAAATACAGATATAATACTATTTTGTTGCGGAAAGTGGAGTTTTGGTTATTCAGGGCAAGACAAGGCAGGGAAGCTTTTGGCTAGATATATAAAACAGAGAGTCTTTTTCTACCATTCCCTTAGTGATATCTGCAGGTGGTGAAATTTTTTCCTTGGCCATTGATATTAATAATGCTTATAAAGAGTTCTATCTTTATATCTATAGTTCCACTATAGAGAAAATTTGTGGAACCATCAGTGCCCTTTTTTTATCCTTTGTCCTCTGTCCCTGCAGAGGTCTGTGCACGCCACTTCCACACTGGCAGAATATTTCCAAATGGTGTAAGTGTAATATCTGATTGGGTGATTTCACCTCTTGAAATCTGGCAACCACACACGTCAACCTCTAATTATGATCAGCTAATCGCTGTTATTTAAAATCTGTTATTCAACAAAGGTAGAAAATAAAATATTTTTCTAAGTAATACATGACACAACTGATCTAAAGGGGATGGTAAGGGTGATGGTGGTTTTACAAGGGGGGTATGTTTTTATACACATTGGAGCTGGTTCTTTTTGTTCATGGCTTAGAAATGTTTTATGAAGGATTTAATGAAATCCCTATGGAAAAATTCATGAGAATACTTCTTGAACTAAAACGGCTGATGAAGTTGGCGGTTTGCGCTATATTATGGAATGGAATGCCCACTTTTCTCAATCAATCAATTCTTGCCCTACATTTTTTCTTGTTGAATGTTCTGTTTGACTCAGAAATACGTCACTTTATGGAAGTAAAATGGGTTACAAAGACTGTTTCATGTTGACATTAAAGCTGCAATTGGAAACGATTGGGAGATGCAAATGTACCCCTTTAGGAGACTATTTGACAGTTTACTCATTAGAAGTCCAACCTCTGTCCCTCTTGTTCTTTTAAAAGGATAGTTCACCAAAAAATAAAAATGATGTCACTATCCAATCACCCACATAATGTGTCAAACCTGTATGACTGACTTTCTTCCTTGGAACCCAACAGATGTTACTCATTAGCCCTTAGTCACCATTCATTTATTTTAATTTTTTCATACAATGAAAGTGAATGGTGCCAGAAACTAACATTCTGGATCTTTCATGGATGAAAGAAACAGGTTTGGAACAACGAAAGGTTGAGTAAATGATGAAAGAAATGTCATTATTTTATTATAATGTTTATAACTGTCTGGTTTGGTTCAGCCAACAAATCAGACAGAAGGAAACTTCAACAGACAGTCAGGACTGCTGAGAGGATTATTGGTGTCCCCCTGCCCACCTTCCAAGACCTGTACGTCTCCAGAGTGAGGAAATGGGCAGGTAGAATCACTCTGGACCCCACACACCCTGCCCACTCCCTCTTTGAACCGTTGCCCTCTGGCTGGCACTACAGATCACTGAGCACCTGGACATCCAGGCACAAGAACAGTTTTTACCCTCAGTCCATTTTCCACAAGAACAATTAAACTGCTTCAGGACTCCCCATATCTCATGTACAGTACATATGGAAATTCACATATTTAATTCAATAACTGTGAACACCCCTACCTTGCACATACATTGCCACTTGCACATGTACAAACGCCATTATATGTCCTACTATTTGTATTATATTTATACTTTTTCCTTGTTTTATATTCTGTGTCTCACTGTAATGTTCTGTGTACACTTATCGGAAAAAAAGTCCTTTTGTACGCAAGAACAAATGGCAATAAAGCTCATTCCGATTCTGATTCTAAACTATTCCTTTTTAAGATGAATGCAGTACTTATGTGTGCTCACACCCTTCACAGCTCACGTCCTGGACGCCCACCTAAGCGCTCCTATGTGGCCAGTGTGCAGGAAGGCCCCAGAGTTCTCCACCATAGAGCAAACAGCCTAATGTCACCAGCCCTGCTGTCACCCACAGGTAAAACCACCATACACACACACACACACCGTCTCCTTTTTAACAACCTTAACTGATAAGTAAATTCAGGTGAGGTTTGATTTACTCACAGCGCCCTTCAAACATATGAAAAGTATATGCTTAAATCACTCCCTCCTCTGCTGTCCTCCTGCTCATCTTTCATTCTTTCAGTCTTTTACGGATGACAGTGATGAATGACACACCCCAGCGGGATCACTCATCCATCTGTTCATCCCTCTCTATTTCCCTCATCCTCACACTGCCCAAAAGCACACTCACATCCCCCCGTCCTCTCTTCTCAACTCTACTGTATCACATTGGGATGGGTTGATGCTGGAAATGTGCTGAAATCTGCCCAAATACTTATGAGCGAATCAAGTGTGTAGCCTTCATACCTGAGGGTTCAATTCTGTTTAGTCTCTTTTTATCATTTAATTTGAAATTATTACTGCTAAACTTTCAATAGCTACCATAGACCTTGTGATACTGTAGGGGAAAGTGTCCCCCAATAATCAGATTTTACAAAGATGGGTTTTCCAATCCTAAATATGTGGTTACAGCCTTGCAAAAAATAGCTTTTATAGGAATGGGCGATGCCACTTATTTTCTTTTTGATACCAAGTGCAATCAAGCCAATCGCAAATACCTCCTCATTAAGTGGATTTATTTTTTTTCACAATGTTTGGGGTGGGATGTTACAGGGTTGAAGATCAGTGTCTAAATGTTTAGCTAATGGCATTGCGCCACACCACATCATTTACAATCTACATTCTTGTGCTTTGCGGCAAAAGCATTTTTTTCTTAAGAAATGAAATGGATCATTATAATTAAGAGGAACTGTTGAGCTTGACAAGGCTGATATTAGTTTAAACATAATGAAAGACTAATACTGAAAGGAAAACTTGCCACTGTTTGAACCAAGTGGTCAAAAATTTTAAATTATGTCACTCCATTAATATGATGTCAGAATGATCAAACCATTATTTTTTAAAGAGGGAAATGTCACTGCATAACGGAATTGAATATAAAGTGCAGGGAAAAAGACAAAGCTAATTTTGGGGAGATAATCATTACTTTTCAAGGGCCATTACCTTAATGTGCCACTTTTCAAATGTTCCCTACGCAGTTTTTTTTTATTTTATCAGGACGTTTGTGTGTGTGTATTATTAACAAAACACACACGCACACACACACATACACATGCACACAAATTTGTGGGGTCACCATGGAAGATGTGCTAGACTGTGCAGTGATATTTTGCAATGTTTGAGTAGTTACCGTGGAGATGTCACTTAGAGTCTTGGCATCGCCAAGTGCCAGATGTCAGGACTCATTAGGAACTAGAGTGGGGCAGTTTGCTTTGATTTGCCAAGTGCTCAGTCATTGTTTAAGGCTATGACAGTTGGGTTAAACAAAGTGGTGGTATCATTTGAGCAAAACAGTGATTACATCCTAATGGTAAAATGCAACAGACCAGCAGACACAATGGAGACTTGAACACCAATGAGACTAAATGGAGAGCAAATGCAGACTTGTGCTTCTTAGATAATAAATGTGTCTCCTCTGGAGTTTTAGAAGAGATCTCATCAAACTGTTCAATCAAAAGTCAGAGATTTCATAATGAACTGAAACACATCAAATTCTTACAAGACATAATAATCTGAACTATACTATCCACATTAATATTTATAGCTCTTTACTCTTACTGTATATTAACAATTTTCTTATTTGTGTCTATCATTTTTTCTCCTTTTGGACAAGGCTCAACAGTAAGGATTTAGGGCCAGTGCTGTGTTCTCTCTAAATGTTACATTTGTTGTTCTGGTAAATTAGGTTTTATGCCTTCCAAAGTTAAATATTTAAATTTATTTGATGCATTGAACATTGTTGTTGTAACTTCTCTGATTGAAACTTTTCATCAAAGTAAGCTAACATTGATAAGGTTTTGTCGAAATTGTAAGAATGATCTGTGATGGTGTGGTGGTGGCGTAGTGGGCTAAAGCACATAGCTGTTAATCAGAAGGTCACTGGTTCCATCCCCATGGCCACCACCATCGTGTCCTTGAGCAAGGCACTTAACTCCAGGTTGCTCTGGGGGGAATGTCCCTGAAATAAGTGCACTGTAAGTTGCTTTGTATAAAAGCATCTGCCAAATATGTAAATGAGATAATCTTGGAGGCATCAGTAAGTATGTGTTAAAAATAAAAATCTATCAGTGAAAATTATATATATATATATTCTTTTCACTGATAGATTTTTATTTTAAATTTGTAATACATTAATACAATAGTGTGTGTGTGTATGTATATATATATATATATATATATATATATATATATATATATATATATATATATATATATGGAGGCCCAAACCTGCATAAATGATAAATAAATAAATGTAATAATACAAAAAGGAATAAATGTCTTGATAAAACAAATATAATTCGTTTTTAATTAAATTTATTCCTGAATTTATTATTGTATGACTTTATTCCTTTATTATTTTCTATATTTATTTTTAACTTTATTTTTATTATTTTTAACTTGTAATTATTTATTCATTTATTTTGCATATTTTTTTTATTTATGCGTTCATTTATTTTTTAGATTTACTTATACCCACATATATTTATTTCCATATTTATATATTCCTATATATATTTATTTATTTATACATTTTATTTTTACTTTTCTGTGTGCAACATGGAAATGAGGGAGGCGGTCCTTGCGTAGCTCCAGTGCATCATTGGTTAATCGGAAGCAGATGGACGTCCCACCTTAGCACCTCTGACTCGCACAGATTTTGAATATGCAGGGAAACGTTTTGCAGAGAGTTTAACAATCCAGTATGTGCTTCGACATTCATACCGGCATACAGCTCTCCTGAAACATCAATAAGCACCTCTACTCTAAATGAAACACAACTCTCTAGATATATGTGAAGCATCAGCTATAGTTTTTTTTATTTTATTTTTTTTATTGCAGAACTTATATATACATACATACATAAACGATCAGGAAATTGAAGCATGGTTGTCTCTTTTACAATGAACAATCATAACAACAGAAATCAATATTATGGATTTGCGGACATCAAAATATGAAGTTATATACACAGAAAAAAAAAAGAAAAGCATAAGGTTAAATCATTATAAATCATAATTTATGAAACTTGCTCATTTTGTGGATTTGTTGAAGAAACAGCTCCCATTTATTTTGTGATTGTAGTGTAACCAATAAATCTTGGATTGACTTAAGCTCTTATGTTTTTAGCCCCACAAATAGCTATAGTTTACACAATATGTAACGTCACATCAAAACAAGTCAAGAGTAATCGAGCACACGCTTCAATCTACAATAAGCCAATGGTAAGCAGGACCCGCCCACATAATTATCATACAAGAGACAGAAATGTAAGAATAAATACAAAAATAAATAAATGTGGGAATATTTAAATATAGAAATAAATACATGTGGGAATAAATAAATATAAAAATAAATGAATGCATAAATAAATAATAAAAAAAACTAAACAAATGAAAGAATAAAAAAAGTTTTAAAGAATAAAAATAAAAAGAGAAAATAATAAATAAAGGAAAAAAAGTAATACAAAAATAAATTCAGGAATAACTTTCATTAAAAACTAATTATATTTGTTTTATCAAGACATGTATTCCTTTATTTATTTTCTTCTTATTAAATTTATTTATTTATGTATTTATTTATTATTTTTGCATGTTTTGTCCTCCATATATATATATATATATATATATATATATATATATATATATATACTACATATATACAGTGATATACACTCACCTAAAGGATTAACACCTGTTCAATTTCTCATTAATGTAATTATCTAATCAACCAATCACATGGCAGTTGCTTCAATGCATTTAGGGGTGTGGTCCTGGTCAAGACAATCTCCTGAACTCCAAACTGAATGTCAGAATGGGAAAGAAAGGTGATTTAAGCAATTTTGAGCGTAGCATGGTTGTTGGTGCCAGACGGGCCGGTCTGAGTATTTCACAATCTGCTCAGTTACTGGGATTTTCACGCACAACCATTTCTAGGGTTTACAAAGAATGGTGTGAAAAGGGAAAAACATCCAGTATACGGCAGTCCTGTGGGCGAAAATGGTCAGAGGAGAATGGGCCGACTGATTCAAGCTGATAGAAGAGCAACTTTGCCTGAAATAACCACTCGTTACAACCGAGGTATGCAGCAAAGCATTTGTGAAGCCACAACACGCACAACCTTGAGGCGGATGGGCTACAACAGCAGAAGACCCCACCGAGTACCACTCATCTCCACTACAAATAGGAAAAAGAGGCTACAATTTGCAAGAGCTCACCAAAATTGGACAGTTGAAGACTGGAAAAATGTTGCCTGGTCTGATGAGTCTCGATTTCTGTTGAGACATTCAGATGGTAGAGTCAGAATTTGGCGTAAACAGAATGAGAACATGGATCCATCATGCCTCGCTACCACTGTGCAGGCTGGTGGTGGTGGTGTAATGGTGTGGGGGATGTTTTCTTGGCACACTTTAGGCCCCTTAGTGCCAATTGGGCATCGTTTAAATGCCATGGCCTACCTGAGCATTGTTTCTGACCATGTCCATCCCTTTATGGCCACCATGTACCCATCCTCTGATGGCTACTCCAGCAGGATAATGCACCATGTCACAAAGCTCGAATCATTTCAAATTGGTTTCTTGAACATGACAATGAGTTCACTGTACTAAAATGGCCCCTACAGTCACCAGATCTCAACCCAATAGAGCATCTTTGGGATGTGGTGGAACGGGAGCTTCATGCCCTGGATGTGCATCCCACAAATCTCCATCAACTGCAAGATGCTATCCTATCAATATGGGCCAACATTTCTAAAGAATGCTTTCAGCACCTTGTTGAATCAATGCCACGTAGATTTAAGGCAGTTCTGAAGGCGAAAGGGGGTCAAACACAGTATTAGTATGGTGTTCCTAATAATCCTTTAGGTGAGTGTATATATACACACACACATAGGTTTTTATTTTTTACCAGTTCTTACTGATGCCTCCCAGACTATTCATTCTTGATCATATTGTTTCTCTCAGTTTGAAAAATTAAATAATTCTTATTTTTATGTTCCCAAATCTGCAGCTGCTGTGAATCCATGGTAACACAACTGGCCTTGTTGGCATGTTTTTGAAATTTTTGTAGTTGTTTATGACAATGGGGTGATGACAGACAGCAGGGGGTGGTGCCAATAGAATGAGAAATATTTATAGCTTTGTGTGAGAAAGCAACCGAAATTCTGAAGTGAGAACTATTGGCATTCGACGTGGCTTGAAGAGGCAAGTTTGAATGTGTGCAAGTGCAAATGAGATTTGAGATCTATAGAGGAGGGGAAGAGTTGAAATGAGTAATGACTTACATTTCAGTCTGTTCTTCTTGGAATATAGCGCACAAGTTGTGTGGATTACTTTTATGGTACTTTTATAGTGCTTTAGACCAAGAAACAATGTCAAACTGGTTTGAAATTGTTGTTCCACATTCTGAGGAACAGATAAATGAATCACTGATAGTTTGGCTTCAATCTACTGGTGTAAAGGTATGACTTTGTGTTTGCTGTCATTACTGGTTTGCCGTTAGATCTAGAAGAATAGAATTTCCCCCTCAGGACAATCTCACCTCACATGAACAAGTGGTTTCCTTCTTGTCAAACAGCTTACATAACTCAACTCAAGTCTCTGAGGATTGTTTTTTTTACCAAAAGCCCACAGAGATGCTCATGTAACAGCTGCATATTAGTGACTGTATCGGAGCCATTCAGCATTTATATGATTTTGTTACATATACAATGTAATTCATACATTTTAAGCAATATGTCATTATGTCCCTTCCCAACTTCCTGTTTCAACAGGAAATACATCAGTACAGGAAATATAGCTCGCCTTGTCTATTGATTAAATGGGGTCTCCAAGTGTGGCTCAGAAGTTCAGATAGTTTTGGGGCCACTGTGTATTTATTCACCTTAGTGCATTTGGTTTTATGCATGAGCTAAACATAGAGACAAAGAAGGAGTTTGCTGCCATTTTAACATCAGTCAGTGGTTCAATGCTGATCGACTGCCTGTCAACAATCAATTACCTTTTTTTGATGATATCCAGGGTAACCAAGGACAGAGCTCTTAGCCTGGTTAATTTAGTTGTTTGTGGAAGGAGATTAAAAGCATTGACTGACAGATTTCTACTTCTTGGACTGCTTCTATGATATGTTTGTATAAATAATGCAGTCCACCTAACAAAGAGCTTATTCAGGTCCCGTATCTCACTCTGTCCCTCCTGTTGTCCTGACCAAACCATTGCGCTAATGACAGCATTCATTCACTATCAACTAAGGTATTTATTGCTGTTACTTTTACTTTAATGTGCTTCATCTCTTAGCAGCCTGATGTCTGGGCAATTTGTTGTTTTTTTGTTTGATTGTTAGGGGTGCATTTTGAGTGTGATGGGCATGAAACCAAAAAGTAAGGCCCATTTGTTGTTTTGCATTTACCAGAGTAAAACGTTGTGGCTCAGAGGTTGCTCTTTCAAAGAGTTATCAGTTACGATCTAATTTAGGATCAATGATGTTTCTCTTAAAATGCCTTAGGACCTATTCAAATAGAAACAAATGAGATCTGAATTGTTGATATACTGTATATAGAGCTTTAAAATGAATGTGCATACAAAGTGGTACAATAAACTGCAATTGTGACCTTAAGGAGCAATTTCTACCTGATCTAACCCTTATTATAGTTTGATTGTTGTAACCTATTCAGATTCATTCAGTAATGTTAAAAAACATTTTTACTCTTGGAAGAATTTGATGAGAAATTATGAGTTCATCTGGAAATTCCTATCTATATCTACAGTATATCTAGTAGAAATATCTATTCTATCTATTCTATATCTATGACTTTTGATCACAGACTTTGGTGTCTTGGCAAATCTGAACACATATTGTAAAAAAAAAAACAATTGGCCTAATTTTGAGTTCCTTGAACTTATTTTGATTAAAAATGCATACTATTAAGATTTAAGAAAAAATAATTGAAACAGTGTTGACTTTTGATTTAAAATTGTAACAAAATGTGCTACATGCAGTAACATCTGAATGAATTGGCTTTATTTAAATAACAACTATTTTTAATGTCACTGAATCAACCTGAATACATTAGGTAATGTCAATGAAAGTCATCAGGTAGAAATAGCTCCTTAAAGTAAAAAATATACAATTTCACTATTTACACTGAAAAACAAAAATAAATGTGTTGGCTCGACAACCACAACATATATAATATACAACATAAATAGCTCTACTCAGAAATTTACATATTTATAATATTTGTATATTTACTTAATTTTCATTCATGTGTACAACACAAAATATACATTTTAAGGTAAACTTAGAGAGTTGTATAAAGTAAATGAAGAATCAGGAGTTCCTTGCATTTATTTAGCTTACAAATGCATACAATTAAGATTTGAAGTACTACTAATTTAATCAAGTACAAAATTTAGGTTCTGGGTAATACCCATAAGTCCCTGTGCTTGAATAATTAAAACAAATTTGTTTGGTCAAAAAGAACTTATGTGGGCATTTAATTCGTTTTTATTTAGAATTCATATACATTTGAGCTATTTTTAGTTTTATTGATGTAGTTACTGAAAATAGCTGTTTTGTGTCACCATTAGGGTGATTAGTCTTCCATAAATAGTTAACTTGGATCCTGTTAAATCCATGTTATCTTTCCTTGCTCATGTAAATGTGTATATCTGCAGTGCAGCTTTATGTGCACTCCTTAGTTATTATGTTCTTTAGTCAAGTTATTTAAGTAGAAACAGTGATATAAATGTTATTTTGAATAAACTTGCAATTAGTTGCTAAATCTTATTTGTGTGCCATATATTTAGAAATAAATAAAGTTGTATGAAGTGATGCATTTGTGTGTATCTAAGGTTTTCTAGTTGTGCTGCCAAGTTGAATTACATTAAAAGTGTGATGCAAATATGCTACGTATATATTTTAAGTAAATCCACACATCATTTTTCTCAGTGAGGGCAGTTTGTGATGCATGAAAGAAATAGATCACAGATTTTTTTTCTCCCTTGCTCTCAATCTCATTGCGTCTTGGAGAAACAATTAAAATAGTAAAGAGATCTTTTTGGGGATTTTCCTTTCCAAACCGTTGTTATTTAAAGGCTAAAACCAATATGACTGTTTGTGTGTATTGTTGTGTTTATGCTGTATTGTTCATGTATGTAGCAGGCCTGACAACAGCAGCGGTGGCTGAAGCATTGAAGATCCAAAAGATTAAGAGGATGATGAATGTACACAAGAACCACAACGGCTCAGAATTCGATTCAGATGAGCTTAATTCTACTACAGGTACACACACACTTTCCATTTCTTCAGTTTTTTTATGTGTTTGTTTAAAGAGTTGTGTGTATGTGTGTGCACTCATGTGTTAATTTGTATGTGTTATGAGACTTCCTGTGTATGTGTGTCTGCATGTGCTTTTATTTGTGTTCCTATAAAGGCAGCTTGTTTAAAGTGTAATCTGTAGATGTGCCAGACAGATGGCCTTGCAATAATAACCTGGGCCTTGTGGGTGAGATGAGCCCCATCATAGAGCTCGCTCAGGGGGCCCGTGTCACAGGGCTGTGCTTGGTTTACAGAGACTAATGGTGACATTAATGACTGCTGCCTGACTGTGCATTTAGAGAGGACCAACAACAGACAGGAGAATAGTTAATTGTACACCTGCCTCAGAGATAAAAGACATTTGGTCGAGGGGTACATGCATGCATGTGTGTGTGAGTGTGTGTGTGTGTGTGTTTGTGTGTGTATGTGGGTGGGTTTGGGTGGTTTATAAGGACATTAAGTTACAAACTGGTAATTACAAGGGTATCATGCTTTAAATGTGATTTCTGAGGACATTTCTAATGTCCCCATAGTTCAAATTGCTTAAAAAACAAAACAGTTTTTTTGAGAATGCAGAAAGTTTTTTGTGAGGTTTAGGGGTAGGGATAGGGTTAGGGGATAGAATCTATAGTTCCTACTGTATAAAAATCATTATGTCTATGGAGAGTCCTCATAAGGATAGCCTCACCGACATGTGTGTGTATGTATGTGTGTGTGTGTGTGTGTGTGTGTGTGTGTGTGTGTGCGCATAAAAGCATAAATTGCACAAAAAATCCAATAGTCAAATCTCGTGCTTGATTAAATTGATTTTCATGCATCAATTTATAAAGTTTGGTCTTCAAATGCAGCAGCCACATACAAACTCTGGCTAAAACGAACACAGATAATGTTGACTTGAAAGGTCACTCACACACATATTTGTGAGGAAAGCAGCCTAGTGTTCCTAGAGGGAACATCTGTGGATGAGCAGATGAGAGAATTTTGGGAGAAGAAAAAAGATCTTCATCAGAAGATGGAATGTAGTCAAGAAAAATCAGCATCAAGGATGACATCAGAAGAGAGGCGAGAGAGACTTTTTCCCCCTACGTTGACAAGTTGAAAGAAAAATTCCATGCATTATTTAACAAGATGGCTGAAAGCTGTCACACAGGTGATTGGCCAAGTTAACAGAAACAGATGTGTGCTGTGTGCGCACGTACGGGTGCATGTTAGCGCATGTGTGCTTGTTTTCACGACCGCATGTGTTTAGCAGGGAAGGCATGTATAATGTAACGCACATATTATCTCTTTACCTCTCTCTTGCTCTGCGAGCATATGGTCAGCATTTTTTGTCTTCACGCATCCACTCTTATTCTCTCTCATCTTCTCTGTTTGAAGTCGCCTTTATAATTTTGACGACTGCCATTGTTGAAATCTGTATTTTTGTTTTTATTAGACAGGCAAAAGTTAATGTCTATGTGTGTGTGTGTGAGTAAATTCACCCTAACATGTAGAAGTGTTCTTGTCAAACATACAAATCTCTTCTGGTTGACTTCCAAAATGTATAAAGCATTGCGGCAGTAACCTTGCTCACTTGATCAATCAGTCTGAAAGGCTGACCATCTGGTGTTTATTAATCACTAAGTTACAAATTATTAAGTAAACACCATTTTTTATGGATGTGTTTGTGTTCATTTGTTCTCTAGTTCGGCTGAAAAAAAAAATGCTGATCAATTTAGCCATTGTTTGAGATTGATTTGACGAAATTTGAGGTTCAGTACGTTTTTGATTCTTTAAAAAGAATGGCCTAATAAAAGTAATGCATTCGCTAGGAAGTATGTTTCTGTCGTGTAGATTCAGTGGAACTGACTCATCAGAGTCATTTGTTTGGGAATCGGACCACACTGGCCATGCTGCCGATTCAAAAGAACCGGCTCATAAGAGTCATTCGTTTGGGAATAGGACTACACTGGTCATGCTGAAGATACAAAAGAACTGGCTTATAAGAATCAATCATTGGAGAATCAGACTATACTGGTCACACTGCAGATTCAAAAGAACCAGCTCATAAGAGCCATTAGTTTGGAATTCGGACTACACTGGTCACACTGTATGTTTCACCATGCAGATTCAAAAGAAAATCTTCTAAGAGTCATTTGTTCAGGAATCCGATTACATTGGTCAAACTGTAGCTTTTGTGTTATAGATTCAAAAGAACTTGCTCATAAGAGACATTTGTTCAAAAATCGGACTACACTAGTCACACTGTATGTTTTGTGCTGTAGATTCAGAAGAACCAGCTCTTAAAATTCAATTCTTCTGGAATCGGACTACACTGGTTGCACTGTATGTTTCGGAACTAAAAAGTCATACAAACCTTAAGGTTCTTGTAATTAAAAAAAAAAATGATCTCAAACCTTGTGATAACTGGCATTTTATCATCCTGATTGTGGATCGTAAGTCTTAAAATAAACATGAAATGGCATTTACATCCCATTTCACATCGCAATATGACATTTTTCAAAGTGAAACGAATAAAATTGTATGGTGAGACTTTGTATATTTTGTAAATCGATTACAAAGACAAAATATTTTTCTCAATCATGGACAATAAGATCAGGAATGTGTATTAAGAATGTAAATAGGATAAATATTTATTTCACGTTGACAGATCAGAGGTAGACCTATCATCAAAAGAATCAGTAATCCAAAATAAGTCTATTACAGACATCCATTAAAAGCTGAAAGCTGTTTCTATTTGAATACTCGACACAGGAGATTTTAACATGTGCATGTGTTTGTGTACATGTGTTTGTGTTTCACAGAACAGCTGCAGCTCTTGTTGTCTCTGATTGCTCCTGCTTTTCCTCGACTCATCCATCTTTATCTATCTGATTACTGTGAATTAGCACCCTCTCACTTTCGTTAGAACTCCAGTCCCAGAAGATGTGTGTGTGTGTGTGTGTGTGTGTGTGTGTGTGTGTGTGTGTGTGTGTGTGTGTGTGTGTGTGTGTGTTCAACAGTCTTGATTTCCATGGACGTGCAGATCATTGCACAGATGGCATTCTATTGTACGTGTTCATGTCATAGTGAATGGTCCATGCTGTAAAGATGTGCCTTGGTGTTGTAATGTTACTGTAGCGGTTTGCTGTAGTGAGTTAAGTTTATTGTTTATAATAAGGCTATTTTAATCGGCTAGTCTGAAGACCCTATTGGCTGGAGCACATGAAAGTTTTAAGGGGACCAACTTATCATTGATTAGTTTGCCACAAACTGTCACCTGAACACCATCTGCTCACAATGACACTCACATTCATGATGATGAGAGATTATGTTCAGTACATTTTGGCTGATAGGTATTGGGAAGCATCTCTTTATGTCTCTGAAAAGTAGCTATATATTATGTCCATCTATATTATTTAATGTTTGACTTTTTTGGGATAAGTTATTTAGTGCAGTAGTCTAAGTGTGTTTGTGCAATATAGTTGTTAGTTGCCATTGTCAATTGACAACAGAGATAAAGTTAGACAGCAGTTGATAAAAAAAATATTGTTTTTCAAATTATAACAAAAAAATATATTATTTTTTTGCTCACCCTCGTTTACTCATATTTGACTTCTATTTTGAACATCTTATTAACTTATATTTTTATATAGGACATAGTGATTTGTCCTGGGAGAAAGGGAAACATCCATCACTTGTTTCAGAGAAAACACAGCACAACATGAAGAACTCTCAGCTCAATTCTCTCCAACACACCCATCTACTGGCCAACAGTGAGTATTAATGCAACAAGTCACCCACTAATCTCATGTCGTTCCAAAGCCGTATGACATTCTTTCTTTTGTGGAACACAAAATGAGATTTTAGGCGGTATGTTAGGACTGACATTCTCAGTCATCATTCACTTGAATTGGATTTTTTTTTCCCATTCAATGACAGTGAATGGTGACTAAGGCTGTCACGCTGCTTAATATCTCCTTCTTTTCTCTCTTTCTTCCCCTCTCAGGACTGGACCTGCCCTTCATGATGGTGCCGCATCCCCTGCTTCCTGTTGGACTTCCTCCTGCCTCAGTTGCTATGGCAATAAACCAGATGAGCCACCTTAATACAATTTCCAACATGGTTGCCAGTGCACAGGTGCACAGCCCTATCTGCAGGCCGACATCTGTCATCAAGGTAGGAAAAACTCAACACACACACTAAAACACGAGTGTGCACTTTATCAAGGATTACTTAAACAAGCTGTCAGACAAATTAGTCCCAGGTCCCTGAGGTCTAGCTTGACATTGATGCTTTTGGAGATTTTGCCGGTGTACTATGTGACTTTTTACTTATTTACTTCTTTGTCCTGTGAAAAACCATCTTAGCCTAGCATGAATTTCAATACTGGTCCAGGCTGAGCTCTTCCAACATTTATGGTCATTGGCTGGTCCAAAATTCATATATATATATTTATTTATTTTTTATCCCCTTTTCTCACCAATTTGGAATGCCCAATTCCCACTGCATAGTAGGTCCTCGTGTTGGCATGGTTACTCACCTCAATCCGGGTGGTGGAGGACAAGTCCCAGTTGCCTTCCGCTTCTAAGAACGTCAATCTGTGCATTTTATCACGTGGCTCGTTGTGCATGACACTGCGGAGACTCCCAGCATATGGACGCTCATGCTATTCTCCGCGATCCACGCAGAACTTACCACGCACCCATTGAGAGCGAGAACAACTAATCACGACCACGAGGAGGTCAACCCATGTAACTCTACCCTCCCTAGCAACCGGGCCAATTTGGTTGCTTATGAGACCTGGTTGGAGTCACTCAGCACACCCTGGATTCTGACTCGCGACTCCTGGGGTGGTAGTGCGCAATAATACTCGCTGAGCTACACAGGCCCCCAAAATTCACATTTAATCTTTCATTATTTTTCATTCATATATATATAAATGCAACATTAATTTAAAATTGTCCAAGGTGGTTTAGATGGTTGTTCAGGTGGTCTACCAGCAGGTGGGCCAGAGATCTATCCAGTAGACCACCTGATCAACCACCTAAACCAGCTTGGACCATTTTGGACCAGTCAATGTCCATAAGTGATTGGCTTCAGCCAGCTATAAAGAATGTGAATCCAAGCTGGAATTTTCAAAAGATCCAACCCAAATGATTTCCATGTTGGCTCAGGGTAGTTTATGCTGCTCAGTGCTGGTTTGGTACTGGTCTAGCTAGTGGATGACCATTTGGAGATTTTTATGGTACACTTTTTGACATTTCATGAGTATTTTTTTGTTTGTCCTGAGAAAATACCAAGTCAGACCTGAATTTCTATTCTGGTCCAGGCTGAGCTCTTCCACCATTTATGGTCACTGGGTGGACCAAAATAGTCCAAGCTGGTTTGGACGGTTGCTCAGGTGGCCTACAAGCTGGTGGGGCTGAGATCTACCCAGTGGACTACCTGATCCACCACCAAAACCAGCTTGGACCAGTTTGGACCAGCCAGTGGCCATAAATGACTGGCTTTGGCAATCTAGCAAACATGGAAAACCAAGCTGGATTTTTCAAAAGAGCCAATCTAAATTATAATTTCCATGTTGGTCCAGGGTGGTTTATGCATCTTAGTGCTGGTTTGGTACAGGTCTAGCTGGTGGACTAGCATAGCCAAGATCAACCAAGGAGACCATCCTGGTAAACCTGGTGAGAGTTGGTAGACCACCATGGCTAAAGAGGTTCCACGAATAGGTTGATATAGCCTGGTTAAATGGCCACTGAACTCAACAACTGTCAGTGAACATGACAGTTATAAATCTCATTCTGAAAACAATTTTCCTTTTTTTACAAATACTTTCCACATATGAGAACATAGTATCTGATCTTCTGCTGGATCTCAGACAAACCGGGCCAATGAAGATCATGTCTAGAGTTTATACAGTATATGATTGTATAAGTGATTATGTGACTGTGAAATTATGTGATTATGTGAAATTCCTCTTGTCCATTTCAGCAGGAGTGTTTTGAAGATAGTCCCTCTCTGACATCATCTGTAGAGGGAACAGTTCCTCAGAAAACAGAGCTGTCACCTCAACATACCAGTTCAGTTTCCAGCAGTCCCACGCACCCTCACACACACTCTCCACAAAAAGTAGGTGAGTCAAGCATCGCTCTTACTATGTCTCAGACTTGCATTTGGGATTGGAACAAGCGCCTAACAACAACTATTAGACACCATTTGTCCTATGGACATGGTGATACCTCAAATTTTGTGGCTTGTTGAGGAGAGGTGTGCTATTACTTTTCTAAGTGAGATTTCACACATAAGATTTTTGTGTGGTGAATTGTAAAGCAGGTGAAAAGATTACATAGACTTACATTGAAGGAGGAACCTGAGCCATAGCAAGGGCTGTATCGAAAGAATTCCATATTGTAGACTTTGGGGTCTGCTTTTTTTACTTGAGCCAGTAAGTGGCCACTTAAAACACCCTAGCAACCACATAGAAATGCTCTTGCATCAGCAGTTTTTCCATGGGCAAGCACCACTTCCATTTTCTTCTGAAAGTAAAAATCCAATTTTTGAATGAAAGGAGACAGTTTTTGAGGTTATTCTCTTTATCTGGATGTGTGATATTACAGTTGTTTCATAATATCTTGAATATAATGTCCATCATAAACAACATTATATGATTCATATGGAGTAAAAAAGTCTTAAACTAATCTAAAAGATTTGCAATGTTTCTGATGTATGTACAACAAGTACAAAGCAATATGTTCAGAATATTCTCTGCTATTTAGAAACCTCTTGTTTTATTTATCTTTTATCACTCTCTCTCTCTCTCTCTCTCTCTCTCTCTCTCTCTCTCTCTCTCTCTCTCTCTTTAGCTCATGAGTTTCATGATGAACAGAGGGAGACAGATTCAACTCTGCATATGAACAGGTTTTCCAATGACAGGGGTGCGTTTCCTCAATATAAATATTACATAACATAAGCAAAACCCTCTGACATTCTCTAATATATATACTTCAATTATTGCACAGTTACAGCATCTATTGAGTTTAGTTGTGTGATGTAATGGCATATTCAATTAGGCTCATATCAGCACATGAAGAATCTTTAAACATTGCAATTAAAACAATATGCTCATAATTGATATCATCCTCTTCCAACAAATATATAAAACTCATAAACTGACAGACAAGCAGCTGAGACATCACTACGTTTGGAAGTGTTCTGGAACGTGCAATAGGTTCGCACTGAAATTAAAGGAAAATTCTGGGTCATTTTCAACTGAAAAACCTTTTGAAATATTACTTTACGGAAACTTTTTACACTTATACATTAAATTATCATAATTAGTATATATGTTGCATTTTTTTGTTTAGTTTCAGTTATTTGTAATTAAATGGTGATTTTACTTAGGCTATTAAGTTAATTAAACGGAGTCTGAATCCTTTGAGCAGTATGTTTGATCACTTAAATTGAACTTTGTTCAACTGCATGTGAACTTTGCAGATGGTCCCTCAGGTAGTTTTCATTTCCTTTTGGAGTGAAATTATACTAAAGATAGATTTACCCAGAGATGTACTTAAGGGAAAAAATGATGCCAAATGAGACAAATGGACTAGATGCCAAATGTTTATTGAATACACAAAATTTTATGGAAAGCTTGTGTGCTTTTTGTAAACACAACTTTTTTCCAGTTTACCAATTTTCCACATTTAGGCACTATTTGTGGGATTTTAAGTTAAAAAGCCTTTATTGTGAGGCTACATATTATAAAAGCACCAACACGTATCGGCCCAAACAGGCCTTCATCAGGTTGTCTCAAAAGAAAAACACAGGAAGTGACTTAATAGTCTTCCCATTGTGCTCTACGCATACTGGCCACTCAAGGCCTAAAGTTGTATGACACCAACATTAACTTCCAAGCAAAACAAAAGTGAAGCAATATACAAAATATTTTGAAAAAATATTTCATATAAACCAACACTATTGTACATTGCCATACTATACCATTTACCTCTACAGAACATGATCAAGGAAAACAGACATCAGATTTATTATGACACTATCTCCATCCATGATTTTTGAAGTGGAAATGGGCAAGATTAATGTTCTCATAGTCATAAGAAAGGAGATAAATCTATGTTCTCATTAAGTCTAGGATGTCACAGAGCTTTTAATGTATGGATCCAGTAAGTCTCCCACTGTTTTAATCTTTTCAATCCATCCCAAATGTCAAATGACACAACTTTATGTCCTCACTGGGGTTTGTTGTCGATTTGATAATTAAGCCATAAGATTAGTTTTTCTGTTTTGTTTTTGTGATGAGACAAAAATTAGGAAAGAAAGAAACCAAGAAAGAGTCAAAGAGTGAGAGGTCCAATGTCACTGATTTCTTGTAAAGTCCTGCTTTAAAAAAAGGGCTGTTTTTTATTTTAATTATTTTACAAAAAATATATAATAATAGTTAATTAATTAATAACTGTAAATCTATAATTTAGTAAATATTTAAATAAATAATTAACTTAATTATATAATGTTTATATAAAATATGATATATATATATATATATGATAAATGCATTATTAAAATTTTTTCATATTTTGTGTAATTTATATTTCTGCATTTCTTTATGATGAGAATGATGGCTTAGCAGTCAACAAATTTAGTGCTGTATTTTATTGTAATTATTTTAAATAAAATATGAAATAATAGTTAATTAATAACTGTAAATATTAAATACTTTTAATAATAATAATAATAATAAATTATTCCAAAATATTTGTTACAGATTTTTTTATATAAGAATATGATAGATGTATATATATGTATCTATCTATATATCATTTGATAAAAAAAATACAGCATTATGTTTTCAAATTTTTTATATTTTATATAGAATTTTATGTATTATTTTTATTTCTGCATTTCTTTCTGATGGAAATGATGGTTGAACACATTTAAATCTACAAATAATTCAACACTTTGTGTGCATATGTCTGCAGTTGAGCAACATACGGTGAAGCCAACAATATTTGAGAAGATCCCCCCTCAGACGTTTCCCCCGGGATTCCCTGCTTCCCTACTATTCACAGATGGCCTCTCCTCTGTAGAGACACTACTCACCAATGTCCAGGTACAGCCATGGAGGAATGCATGCAAAGGCATACACGAACGCATAAGGACTGTCCATAATACTGAACACGTGTATTTCAGGGTCTGCTGAAGGTGGCTTTGGAGAACGCTCGTGTGCAGGAGAAGCAGCTTCAGCAGGAGAGGAGAGAGCTGAAGATGGAGCTGTACAGAGAGAGAGAGATGAGAGAGAGTCTAGAGAGACAGCTCACCTTTGAATTGCACAGTCGAGGTACTGTGACATTCATTGTACTACCATCATGTAGTACTAGGGACTTAAAGCAACACCTAACTGAATTCTGATTCTTTTTTGTGCAAGAAACCTTCACTAATACTATAAGTGAACTTCAGGGAAAATATTAAAAAATGTAAAACATGTACCCTTTTAATATCTTATTGCTCTAATGTTGTCTTTGGTGTCAATAGAGCCTCTGTTTTATCTTGTTTTTCTCCTGTAGCCACCATTCAAAGACGTTTGAAGAAGGAGAAGAAGGCAAAGAGGAGGTTGCAGGAGGCTCTGGAATATGAGTCCAAGAGGAGAGGGCAAATTGAGCAGGCTTTACAGCAGGCCACCTCTTCAGACTCTCTCACACTCGGTGAAAGACACTTTTTAACACTCTTAGTTTCATTCAGAGTGATACTCTTTCAGCGGGCTTTGTCAGCTGTTGTTGTCTGTTAACACAGATCCAATCAATCTGGACATGGACATGGAGCACTGCAGAAGCCCGGAGGACAATTGCATGTTACAAGGTATTGAATTTAAAAGAAAGGTAGAAGAACTGGCTGCTTTGTAGATTAAAATTAATAAAAAAAATGTATTCATTCTAAATATTCAAAAGTCTTAAAGGGATAGTTCACCCAAAAACAAGAATTCTTTCATCATTTACTTACCCTCATGTCATCCCAGATGTGTATTACTTTCTTTTTCAGTAGAACATAAACAAAGATTTGTTGAAGAATATCTCAGGTCTGTAGGTCCATACAATGCAAGTGGACACTTTAAAGCTTCAAAAAGCACATACAATCGTAGTAAAAGCAAAGAGTATAGAAGCACAAGAGCTGAAGGCCGTTCCATTGCAACATCTGAGTGCAACAGCAGAGCTAAGCCTCCGCCATTTTGGACTGTGAATCCAGGGCTGCATTATAAAAGTACAAACAAAATTATCAATATCCCACCATAGCATGTCTTACAGACAATAATAGGTTAGCAATGAATTGAATTCGGCCACTGTATTTAATTTAATAACCCCATTCTTACTTAGAGGCATATCCATATGAATCTAAATGAATATGAAAATACTTTCTACGCTTTTGTGAATAATGACCTGTCATGGTCTTTAGGGAAACGGTGAAAGGCAAGACTATGTTTACTATCGAACTGATAGTTGTTGCAGTTAACTGATTAAGATAACTTTCTGTTGTTTTTCCACTTTGACTTTGCTTTCGAGCTCATGGTGTCAGTACTAAGTTGTGTGCTGTTGTCCCACAGTCCAAAATGGTGGCACCATTTGACGCTACCGCTGCACATCTAGCAGCGGTTGTCAAAAATCCATTATGGCTGTCTCCTGTGCTTCTATACTCTTTGGTAAAAGTAATCTATACGACTTAAATTAATGGTTTCTAAAGTGATACGATTGCTTTGGGTGAGAAACAGATCACAATTTAAGTCCTTTTCACTATAATTATTTCCTTCCGGTCGTCCTCCAATGCGCTTTCATGAGAGGAATGAGTACATGCTGCATCTCACGTGACGTAAGCACGATGGCATGTTCAAATGAAAGCAAAACCAATTAAATTTGTGAACAGCATTCTGTTGTAAATAAACCAAGCTTTTTTTTGGAGCTTTAAAGTGCAGATCACAACCCACTTGCATTGTATGGACATACAGAGCAGAGATATTCTTCTAAAAATCTTTCTTTGTGTTCTGTTGAAAATAGAAAGTCATACACATCTGAAATGGCATGAGGGTTTTTTTGGAACTATTCCTTTAAGTCTCCCAAAAATGTCTTAATATGGCCCTAACACCTAATATAAACACTATTCAATTGGATTAAATATGAGCTGCCTATTTATATTTCAATTCAAATTCAGATATAGAAATCCAAATTAGAAGTCTTAAATATTGAATGCTCCAAAAATATCTTAATAGGGCCCGAACAGTTGAATATACTGTAAACACCATTGAACTAAATAAAACATAAACCAAACTAAATTTGATAAGGCCTTTTATATGTTGGCTTTTTATTTGCCCCCATACAAAACACATACTTATAAACACATTTATAAGGGCTCTAAATAGCGTATTCAGATTTATCATCTTGACCTCACTTCCCCATCCGTCTCTCTCTCAGCAAAACCTTGTCACTCATCCGCATCCTCTAAACAGATGAGATCATCGGCTCCCTCTGTCTCAGAGTGAAACCATTAGCAAATAAACACATAGATGAATCAAAAGGCCGGGGACTAATTGCATGTTTCCTGTGTAAGCAGTGGCTCACCGCATGAATATTCCAGCACTGCTCTTCCACTCGTTTATCTGTTTCTGCAGCTGGCCGCTGTTTCTTTCTCTCCCCCTTCTGTGAGACAGCTAATGTTACATGATAAATTACTTGAATTTCACCTTGTGCTAATTTTAGTAAAATGGCTCCTTAATGCCATGAAAATCTGCTACACATTGGCACCACAGCGCTGAGTGTAATGCATTACTAAGTAATTACTGTAATTAAATTACTTTTTCATTGAAAAAGAAAGTGATTACTCAAAAATGTTCAGTAATTTAATTACAGTTCTGATGTAATTGTGTTAAATATTATATAGACTATAGAGCAATTCTATATAAAACATGTAATGTCTAATGTTGAAATGTATGTTTCCTATTTAATGCAGCCCCCTTAAATTCTTTGGCCAGTTCATGAATAATTTATTTGATTTTAGATTATTTATTTGAAGAATTAAAATAACAATTTCATGTCTATCATTATATATTTCATCTGGTCGAGGTTGATAAGGTTTTTAGAATGTAATTAGTAATAAGTAATTTTGCAATTACTTTTCAGTCAGAGTAATATAACTTCACTGTAGATGTAATTAGTAGTTAGTAATTAATTACTTTTTTAGAGTAACACCCAACACTGTTTATTTACTCTCTCATGTCTGTTTGACATTATGTGTTTCTATTTGCAGAGAAAGCTTTGACAGTTTTAGGTGGCATTAAACATCCAAATATAATTTTGAGATGTTACAACAACTATACCTGTCGACACCCGTTTTTCCCAGGAGTCTCCCATATTTCGAGGAGGGTCTTGCATATTTCACACCCATCTCCTGCTGTAACCCGCACAAGAAGAGACAGTCACGATGTAAAGTAAAACTGCTTTATTTGCAGGCAAGGCAAAAGTACAAAAGGGCAAATCCAGAGAAGAGTAGTCAAGGGGAGCGAAAGGTCGAAGCCGGGGAATCAGATTATGACAAAGGGGCAAATCCACAGAAGAGTAGTCAAGGGGAGCGTAAGGTCGAAGCCGGGGAATCAGAATATATATACAGACGAAACAAGCGAGTTGAAAAGACAGGGGAAGCTAGGGGAACACTAGAGCTGGCAAAGCGAAGGGGTAAACTAAACAATAACCAACAAGCGTGAAGCGAACGGGCAGCGGATATATAGGGGAAAAAACGAGCAGTGCAGGTGAAACTAATAATCTAGTGATTGGAACGAGTGCGGGTGAAACTAATACTTTAGTGATTGGGAGCGAGCGTGAGAGCTAGAGGGGGCGGGGTGAACTTGAGAATCAGAGTTTGTTACACCTGCCCCCCTCCCGTTTTGTAATTTGTATGGCCCAAACCTCGTTTTATGATAATCACATCAATATATTATTCCAAGGTTGTCCAGTTGCCAGATGTTGTATAAAATGCATCCTACTCACACAATCGACAGACACATCATACAAATTTCAACCCATTTGTGACCTCAACCTGGCAACCTACAAAATATATATATATATATACATGTAAATTTAACAACAGCTGGACAGAAGAATTTAATTTCATATCTCAAAGCCATATCAACAATACCCACGCATTTTGCAAAGTGTGTCACACTGATTTTAATATCGGACACGGTGGGAAAAATTAAGTTACTCAGCACGTTAAATCACAGTGGCAAAAATGTTTTATGTATTTAGACTGCCTCTGCCATCCAGCAAACAAATAGTTATTTATTGTTACTAACAATAAGTGCTATTATAATTAGCACACTATTTCAATGACATCACCATTTGGAAATGATATATTTACTAATTAAAATAAACATACAAAATGTTTTGGGGTTTACATTTTTTTTTTTATTATTTAACTCCCTTAACCCTTAAATGCAAACCCAACGTCGGGTCACTAAAGACCCAATGTCTTTAGTGACCAGGGACCTCACTCCACTTCCTGTACCTGTAATTGCAATTATGCCCACACCTCTTTAGGATTCCTTTATCTTAAGAATAGTGTTTAACAAAATAAAAAAGAGCCCAAATAAATAAATAAAAAATTACTAATTGCTTAATTACCAAAAGTGTATTGTGTCATTAGTGACCTGAGATATGGAATTGTGTCAAAATATATATTTGTGCTGCCATAAATAATATTTTTATGATTATTTCATATCTACAGTATTTCAGTTTACTATGACAGTATATCTATTTCTTTGTTTATTATAATATGAAAATGTACTATATTCATAAAAATGACTACTATTATACATACTATTTATTACTCAACATTGGCACTGCTGTTTCATGGATTGACTTGATTTACATTTGACATTGCTATTTGACGAAGACACCCCGTTGAAGTAAATTATAGCAAGCACAACAAATGAATAGCATGATATGGCTATTGCCATTTGGGTGGACTTCTGACATGTGCCTGAAAAAATACATACAGAATATGTAGAGAATGTGTAGCTTTTGTGTTATATGTTGCTCAGTATGTGTTTGACAGCCAGTTCTGGGTACTATCTGGGTATTGTGTAGATCCATTCGTGATTTAAAAGGACCTTGGTCAAAGAACCCCTTTTCATCATCATTTAAATTCTGTTTTTTCCAGACTTATCTCATTTACAAATTATACATGTGGTTTAGTGTTCTTTAACCTCTCTCTTGTTATTTTCCCACACAGAAAGCAGAACATACACAAAGAACCCAATAATGTACTAAGAAGAGGCCACCTAAAGGCAAGCCTGTTCCACACATTGTGGATAAAACCTACACAAAAACAACAAAACAATAAACTTTCCTAATGCAGATACCAGCATGGACTTTTTAAATAATGGAGATGTTATTGTTATACAGTATCTACATAGACTTTACATAATTCCCTGTTTAACCCTTGTGCGTCAATAAAAAAGTTACTCAGAGGTCCTTAGTGGACAAAAATATCTGCATAAAAAACTGCCATAATAATAATATATATTAATATTATTTTCCACTTTTAAAGAGTTATTTTTTTAACCAACACCAGTCCTGATCATAACTACCAAATATTCATTCATTTTCAGGATTTTAACCCTTTAAATGCCAGTTTGTTTATATAATGCCACTGTTGTTTTTTATGAAAAAAAAAAAACAAAAAAGAATTATTTTCCATATAATAAACGCTAAGGGGATTTTTTTTTTTATTATTATCACAGTCTGGGATATGTCAATGATTAGCAACAACATTGATTTTGATGCATTATTATTTTGTAGTGTCAGATTTAAAAAAAAAAACTCAGGATCTTAGAGGACAAAAACATCTGTGTCAAGTAAACGTATGATATATTAATATTATTTTCCACTTTTAAAGAGTTATTTTTTTAACCAACGTCAATCCTGATCATAACTACCAAATATTCATTCATTTTCAGGATTTTAACACTTTAACTGCCAGTTTGTTTACATAATGCCACTGTTGTTACACACACACACACAACACACTCTGACATCCATACCAACACACCCATTTAGCTGCATCATTAATTAAATTGGCCTGCAGTGCTCTATAATACAGCAAACAGAAAATACGAAAAAAGCATGTATTTGCTCCATAGGCTAAACATGAGAAAAATGGCGCCATCTGATGGAAAATATAAAATATTTACATTTGGAGCTAGGGCTTTGGAATGAAAGCATAATATATATGCTTTAATGGCACTGGCATAAAATATTGCAATTTTAATGGGTTTCAACACTTTTGTCCTTAAGTTCCTGAGTGTAACAATTTTTTGTACACAGTGTATTATAGATGTATTATAGGAACTGAGGTTGAAATATGAAAATTCCCCCCAAAATACACACCATTGGCATTAACACTAAAATGATTGAAAAAACAAAATGAAAAAGACAAAAATGTCCCGGAGGTCGCACAAGGGTTAAGCACACTTGACGTATGGAGAGCAGTAATGCCTTCCTGTTATTTAATTGGAAGCATCTACTGAAATGGATTCTGCTGTCACTTTAAGGACAGTGACCTACAGTTCCATTTGCTCAAGATGGAATGATAAAAATGTAAAAAAAAAAAAAGAAATGGGACAAGAGAGGGAGCTTGCATCTGGCTTTCAGAGAAGACCACTTTAGTGTTTTTAATTCTTCTTGTTTGAAAGTTTCGAAAAAAAAGCATGCTTTTCTGTTTTATGTCCATGTTATGGTTTTTCTATCCATATCTTTGTAGGTCTGATTAGCTTCCCGATTCTTTGTTGATGTACAAAAAAGTTGAAGAGTTGAAGAGTCATAACTGTTTCTTCAGTTTGAGAATTTAATTTTTTTTTGACTGTATGTGATAGTTTCCAGTTTTCATGAACTTGCATTATTTAATTGGCTTTCAATCGGAAGGAAAAGCTACTGAATCCCACTCCAATCATTTAATGTATTCACAGTATTCTGTATTTTGAAAAGTTCTGTTTAAATATTTCTTAGTCAACATGAAATCAAAATTGACCCTATTTACTTTAATACACCTTCCTTAATGTGAACAAATCGTTGGTGCACATTATTCCATAGAGAAAATGTTTTTGTCTGCAATATTTCATCAAATTTGATCCGCCTCTAAAACGACTATCCCTTTCAGCTGATGTCATCGAGCTTTCTTATATTTTAGCCCCTCTCCTCCAAACTATTGTAATAAAGGCCACTTTTCACAATCTATTTAATCGCTGATTAAAGTACCACCCTATATTTTTCTAATTTAATTTCCGTTCACTCTGAAATTCAATATTGGAACATAAGTCTCATTACGGAAATAAAATTGGTTGTGAATGCAGTTTCACAATATAAATCACACTTTAAGCAATATATGTTGACTTAAATTTTAAACCGATCACAACATTCATTAAAGCTTGTTTCGAAAGTCTCCCTTAAATTTACTCCCTTTATCTGATAAGGAAACCTCTGGTTTTGTTTAATCTGTGGATTTTGTAGATGTGTTTTCCTTTTCCCAAGCATTTACAGAGATTTGATTCACTAACCATTTTAGCATCGGCTAAAACTAGACACTAGACCCCAGAGGATATTTTCTTATGTGTTTGGCATTTCCCCTACATATGAGTCTTTATTTAGTCTGAGAGTTACTTAAAGAGGAAAACAGACTTCCCACGGAACATAATTCCCTGCTGATGTCATCAGGATGAGCCATCGATCCTATAGACATTCAAATGCTAATGATGTCTCAAAAGGTCTAGATCAATGTCTGTCACAATTTTATCCTCCAAAAAGAAGCAACAACACAAATAAACAAAGGAATGCTCATGTCAGTGGTGTCACCTTGTCGTCAATAATGTCCCCATTAGAGATTAAATGTCTCTGAGCTGCAAAGTATTGGCTTTCATTGACAGATATCAAAGTCCTCATTAACATTCATTGTCAGTAGTTATCTCAGGGTATAATGACTGGCATTTCAGAGTAAGTGTCGGTTGATGATGCTACCATACTGTTCCTGGAAAGACTCTGGTTTTTGGTATTTGACTGTATATGGTTCATTCTAATCTTAGGCCAATGATACCAGGGCCATAACAACAATAGACATAAGATAGGATCAGTGATCATCAAACATAGGTTTTCAATGGCTGGTTCTAAAACTATTACCCCAAATCCTAAATACAGTATGTCAATATAGTCTCATGACAACTCATAATAATTCATACAAAATGGCAAAATCGTACGATTGAATGAAAAGAATACAACTTTTATTCCCATACATACCAACCAATTAACAAATATAATTTCAAAAGTTTTTAAAAGTAATTGTGGCAGGGTGCAGGGCAGGGCCGGGTCGTGATCCTACACACCCGGTCCCGTATTAGGCTAATCAAGCCTCCCGAGAGGGATAAAGGAGGAGGCGAGAACTGGCTTGACGATATAAATAATATTTGAATGAGAAACTTAAAAGACACAAACACACACGACGGACATGTCCGTAAACGATCTCTCTCTCCCGCACGATCCTCTGTAGTCGACCTTTATCCCTCTCGGGAGGCTTGATTAGCCTAATAGGATCATGACCCGGCCACGCCGTCCGCCCTTCCACATTAATATAATTTATTTTATTTAGATTTAAGTCAGTTTTATAGAGCCAACATAATTTAGTTGGATTAGGTCAAATAAATATTCTATAGCAGTTTTAACTCCGTTTACTAAAGTTTATTTATGTTGGACAAACTTTTTTATTTATCATTATTATGTGCCATACGAGCAAGTGCAAGGGCAGCAAAACTGTTGCACTGTCACTGTTTAGTAGCAGCTGTAACTTTTAAATAAAGTTTCACTTGAAAGTAAAATCCATCTTCAAACTAAGCACAAGGGCCATTCTTCACCACAATATCTTATTCACAGCAGCGCCATCTTTAAATTTGAAAGGGAATGACAACATGGCTGTGAGGTCTCTTCAATGGGCTCTACTGCAGTTTAAAGTGTTTTTGGATCATTCCATGGACAAAACACAGAACATTTTAGTTACAACAACATTCAGTTGACAAAAAAACTTGTGGAAAATCAGATGGGATCTAGGAGCTTAAGACAGCTTTATACTGTGCGCGTCATTATGGGGACTGCATACCTATCCCACACAGCCTCATTTTCATTCAATTATAACGATAGAGCTCCTATGAATAAGGTCTATGGTAACCCTTACAATTGTAGCATAACACACTTTACACTATTACTAAAAACAATATAACAGAACATAAACATTTACAAATAGTTTCCTATTGTCGTCTTGCTCAAAATGCATAAAATATCACTTAATTTCAACACTTTTTCTTCCTATCCTGTCCAATGCAAAGCATGCTGGTAATGGAAATCCCTTGCCCAGTTTCATCAATGCTAGATTAATGCCACAAAATATTAATGTATTTCCAACACAAATGGATTAAATAAACTTCCATTTTCCAAATTTAAATGGATAGAACGTGATCTGACAAAATGTGCTAGAATGTTCTAGAGTGATGCTTTAGTTTAACAAGCAGCAAAATGCTTTTTTTTTTTTTTTTTTTTTAAGCACACAAATAATTTCCTCATAATGACCCATATGTAGGTGACTCATATTTCAGATTGTGGTGTGACTAGTGACTTGGATGTTGTAGTTAAAGCAGACTGAAGGTCTACAGTGATACAGTGCAGCTCCAGACATGTAAAATCCTTTCCCGAACAAGGATATAATGAAACCTGTAGCAATAATTTATTGTGGAATTCTAATCTTCATATTTTTCTTTTACATATTTTTGGAATATCACTTGAGACCATAAATCTTTGGGGACCATAAATTGATTTGAAAACAATCTGTGATTTAAATTGCTCTAAATTAGACTAGCTCTTTAAAAATGGGAGATGGCCATTTAGAAACGTGGGAAAAGTGTGGTTTAAAAATACAGATTATAAGATAGATGGAGTGGGAGATAAACATATTGTTTTGATATGGCTCTGTTCACTCCAATGTATGTGTGTGCAAGTTTTTCCATCCATTTTAGCATCTGCCAGGTAAACAATTATAAGTCTGATTGATTATAAAATTATTCTCACCTCTCTTCAATTTAAGGTCTACACAGACTTGATTGTCAGGGACACTGATTTGCAGTCTTCCTGTGTTTTACATGTAAATGTATTAAGGCCAGGTACTACAGGCAATAATTATGATTTTTGTTCCGTTTGTCAATTTTTAGATTTTTTTACTTTTTGCTTGTAAACTCATAACATGCACACAATTATTACCAAAAACAACTATAAATTGTTCATTTTTATGCTTTTATACAACCTTTGCCATGTAAAATAAATAAGAAATAGGAGTCGGAGATAAATACAGAATGATACAATAATTAATTTCTGACCTTGGAAACCTTGGACCTTCCCATGTACAGAACTATATGCTATGTTTTATTTGTATGTCATATGTAACCTTTTAATTGTAAATTAAATTGTACAATATAACTTGTTTGTGGAAAACACGTTCTAACACTTCTAAACGTTTTAAAGCTGATTTTTTCAAAATGACCTTTTGCACACATGCCGAGCTTGACACCTCATGTCTCATAATAGGTAAAGCCACATAATTCTACATACTGCTCAATACTTGGAATAGTTAGACATGTTCAGAGGGATTTTTTTATATCTTATGTCATTTTCCTTTTATGTGGTATTATATGCACACACAAAAATGGCCAAAAATCATGTTTTTTTTTAACATGTGCCAAGTGTATTTTAACATAATTAACTGATAGAACAATATTTTGACAAAAGCCTCTATAGATTACCAACCACTTAGTTATTGATCACATTAAAACAAACCAAACATTTCTGACTTCATCTAAGGTCAATTTTGTGTTTTACTTAATATGCAAATTGGTGCATATTTAATGAGATAACACTTAATTTGCATATATTAATGGGGGGGCTAAAAGTTACAATACAAAAAAAATCTTATATTTTTGGGGATATTCATCTTGTAATTTTTCATTCTGAAAGAAGAACAGGATTTTTTTTGGCCTATTCACCTGTAGTACCTCCGCTTAAAGGGGGGGATGCAATTTTTTACATACACATACATTTTTTATATAATTTAAATAAGGTTGTTGTCTCAAGTGAGCTTAAAAAAGAGCCGCCATTTCATGCACCACAGCCTTGAAATAAAGATATATATTATGGAGCAAACACTCCAACATGACATGGAAAAACTGTTTGTTTAACAAGATTACCCATATTAGGGCACAGTGGAATGGAAGGGAAGGAGTTAGTTTGAAAAGGAAATTTTAAAATTGTGATTAAGTCAATGAACCCATGAACTTTTCTCTTGACATCTGAAGATAAGAGAGGATGTTTTTCCTCATCTAAAGTGACCAACATTTCACTCTTTCTTCCCCTGTTGAAGAATGGGAAAGTTTTAACATGGATGGATGGAACAGGGAACATAAAAAAATAAAATAAAAAACAAATGAAGGCACAATATATATTCACATTCCTCCTCACACTCTCTCCAGTGTAATACCAGGTGATTGCAATGTAAAAGATCAATATTTCAATTTCAGACAGCATTTTTATTCCCAGAGATTAGAGAACAATCAAATTCTCAATTTTCTCCAGATGACGAAGGAAGAATCTCTCAGCTTTACCGACAGCAAAATGAAAATGTTTTAGTCTACGTGCAAGATGTTTGTTTTTGTGAATTATTCATTGAGATCTGTTTGTGCAAGTGAATTGCCACTTGCTGCAATATCAAATGGCAAATAATACAGATTGCTCAAACACAACAGAGGAATTTGACATTGAGAAGTGGAAATGCAGACAAAGCTTTCTGCACCACAGCAGGGTCACTTGATAAATAGACCTGTGACAGACTTACATTATGAACAAAGTCTAAAGCATTCTCTGTAACAGTAAAAAAAAAAAAAACTGTATACTGTATATCACTTACAGTTGAGCCATCTGACTCCTGGTTAACCGGCGTTTAAATTTTGAATGTGATGTCGCCTAAGCTATCAAAGGGATTATCAGAAAAGGTCCAGTCGATCCTCAGTTCAGAATCTTGCCGGAATAGTAGGTCATCCAGGTATTTCTTGCTTATGAATACTGAGGATTCAAACATTTTTTAGCATACTATATAGAAGGGAAGTACAGCTCTTCGGATGCTGCGGTTATTTTAGGTCACAACCTGATTGCACAGCTTTTATGACATAGGAAATTGCAGATCATCAAAAACAATTCTGGCTGCTGGGCGAAATGCGCGCGTTATATTTATATATTTTGAATATATAAATATTAAAGTGGTATTTTTACCAGCTGAGAACAACTGAAGAGCTAATAAAATGTGTAAAGGAGTCAAACAGTGCCAGGAATTCCTCCGTTGTACACACAAACGAAGTAATGCTGCAAGGACAGCTGACGGCGGTTCCGACTCCTGTACGAACTGTAATGGGCAACATAGCTCCTATGATGAGTGGAACCAGGTATGCTTGAGGTCAGTATTAGGCAAATTACTTCCTGTTTTTGGTACATTTAGACAACTTTGGTCAATGATGCGTTCATATATCAATCGAACCGCACCAGATTTTGTTTGAAAGCGGACCGAGACACAATATTCAGGCGGTCTCAGTCCGCTTGTTTGGTGCGCACCAAATTTGTGGTCATTCCTATGTTCTCAGGGTCCTATGTTCCCCAGATTTTACATAATGAAGACATGACAAAGTGTCCTATTCTCCCAGGGTCCTATGTTTCCCAGATTTATAGGGTTTGATTAGTGTTAGGGGTTAGGGTTAATTTAGGACCCTGGGAACATTGAACTCTGTGAACATAGGACCCTGGGAACAAAACATTTCCCCCAAATTTCAGTTAACGATGTGTTGGTATAGCAGCTTTGCAATAAAAATGCTAACCATATGGAAAACAATCCTTTCATTTAATTGAAATACCAATCAATTTGCACCAATCAGTGCATGGTTCTAAAATGTTGTTATATAATTGTTTAATCCACCTTTTAGATGGTTTCTAGTTGGTCAAAGATGGTCGATGAGCTTGAGTCCCAACCAGTAATTTCACCTTTTCATCAATGATCCAAAACTTATATAAAAATTAAAATTAGTTTAACCCTATACATCTTTAAACTGTAGTTACCAGATGTGTTCTGGCTTTGCTAAAAAAAAAGATTTTTAAAGCCTCAAACCAGGACAATTGTATGTGTGTGTGTAAGTGGGTTACTAGGACTTTTTTTAGGTTCCAAACTGGTCATTACAAGGGTATTATGCTATAAATGTGGTTTATGAGGACATTTCTAGTGCCCCCATAATTCAAATTGCTTAAAAAAAACATACTAAATGTTTTCTTGAAAATGCAGAAAGTTTTTAGGCTAGGGGATAGAATCTAGTTCATGCAGTATAAATAGGGTTGGGTGGGTTACTTTTGAAATGTATTCCACTACAGATTACGGAATACATAATGTCAAATGTAATTTGAAACGTATTCCGTTAGATTTCTCAAGGTCAGTAACGTATTCTAAATACTTTCGATTACTTCTTCAGCACTGGTAGATTTTTTTCACTTGTTTTGACTATAAAAACTCTGCCAGTACAGTAACACACATTAAAAATACATTCTCTGAAAAACCTAAATATTTTATGCAGTGTTGTTTCTAAAACAAAATCAATCAAATTGATCTTGTTTTAAGGATTTTTCGTTATTTTTACAGGAAAAAATACAAAAATTGTTATCAAGAATATGATTTTTGCACTAATATCAAAGGTCTTATTAGAAAAAGAAATTATGATCCAATGTGAATTTTCTTGATAAAAAAATATTATTGTACCTCACGTGCATGTAAAATGGCTAGAAATAGCATTTTAGCTTAGCATAAAGCTGACAATTTATACAAGATTTATTTCTATTTGTTTTCTGCTCCAAACTTACTTTTTTGTCTGCTGGTACGAATGTAGTAACACATCATAAGAAAGTGTTTCAATGCTGTTGAAATGCACTTTGGATCGTATCATTTAAATGGTTTCCATCTGAAAGCAGGGCCGGAGTGGGATTCATATTCAGCCCGAGATGTCATGTCCAAGTCAGCCCACACCCAAAAGGGGGGTTGGAAGTAACAATAAAACAAGATCACAGCAAAAATATGCAAGATATGCAATTACTTGAAAATTATTTAAGGTCTCCATGTCATTATACCACATACGGCATTCACTAAGATTTTCACTTCGACATAAGACTTTATAGAAGAATCCTTTATTTTAGTCACATATTATACACACAGTTTTTTTGCATATATACAGTGAAATGTATTAGTTTTCACATATCCCAACTAAGCTGGGGTCAGAGTGCAGGGTCAGCCATGATACGGCGCCCCTGGAGCAGATAGGGTTAAGGGCCTTGCTCAAGGGCCCAACAGTGTCATCTTGGTGGTGCTGGGGCTTGAACCCCCGTCCTTCTGGTCAGTAAACCTGAGCCTCAACCACTGAGCCACCACTGCCCCTGTATGTATGTATGTGTTGTCAAAATAAGCCATCCCAGATGTGTATGACTTTCTTCTGCAGAACATGAATGAAGATGTTTAGAAGAATATCTCAGCTCTGTTGGTCCATTCAATGCAAGTAAAGGAGAAGTGGTGAGGAACATATCAATAAATAGTAATTTTTTACTATAAATCTCCACTTTCATTTTCAGTGCTCTTCTCTTTTTAGAGTTCTTCTGTTGTTGGTGATTTACCTATGCACATCACCCCCAACTGGGCAGGGAGGAGAATTTATAGTAAAAAAGGACTTAAATATTTATTACTCCTCACGCACACCTGTCATATCGCTTCTGAAGACATAGATTAACCCACTGGAGTTGTATGGATTACTTTTATGCTGCATTTATGTGATGTTTTTACCTTCTGTGTTCTGATCACCATTCACTTGCATTGAAAAGACCAGCATAACTGAGAAATTCTTCTAAAAAGCATAATTTGTGTTCAGCAGAAGAAAGAAAGTCATACACATCTGGAATGGCATGAGGTGAGTAAATGATGAGAGTAATTAAGTTTATTTGAAAGACTATCTAGGCAAACTGTAGAATATCACTGTAGAACTATAACGGTTTATAACTATTTCAAGATGTACTCACACTTTAAATGGTCAGTGCTTTGTATTTTAGATCATTAAAATAGTAACAGATCCACTGAAACAATGAAGGTTGAGTGATTGTTTTTACATGCCATTCAAAAACTTGCCACTTTACAACTATAAGAGTGAAATAAAGGTCTAAAAATTACACATTTGTACTTTTCATTTACTTGGAATATAAATGTTCAGGACAAAGGCAAAATGGTTACTGTCTCTTTAAGAGGGTTTTATCGCATGATATAATATTGAAGGCATTCTGTGCAGTGTGTTTCGTTGAGTAATACTTTGAGAGCTGTAAAGTCCCATTATTTTCGTACTGTGTATTGCTGTTGCATCTGTATTCATTTACTTTAAGTATTCTGTTATTTTGTGACAAAAAAATTATAATAATTTTGCTATTATCATTCTGCAATGCTAAGGAAGAGGATTTCAGAGATTAATTGATTGAGATTGTGAGACTGCAGTGAGTATTAAAATGGTGATGATCTTGTACCAGAAGCACGTTCATCCATTCAGCTATTAGTAGCGTATCTGTTCTAGTCGGAACTTCCATGATACTTCCCGCGCCGTCAAGTGAAGCGGCGCAATATCAGCAACATCAGTTTCGTCTCTCACATGCTACTCTCTCATTTGTTTGGGTGTGAGATGATAAAATAAAGACTGCGTCTGCTATAATAAGGAACGCAATTCTGATCCTTTAAATGCCATATATACGGACTGTTGGCAATTGTTATGTGATATATGATGAAAGTTTGTCAATCAACATGCGGACCAAACCGGCCCAATTTTTGACCGGCCCAGCGGGAATTCTCCCGATCTTCCCGATTGCCACTCCGGCCCTGTCTGAAAGGACTAAATATTAAATGAAACAAATGACAATAAAATGCCAAGTAATCTCTTCAGTAATCAAAATACTTTTTGAATGTAACTGTACTCTAAATACCAATTATTTAAATGGTATCTGTAGAGGAATACAGTTACTTATATTTTGTATTTTAAATACGTAATCCCGTTGCATGAGTATAAAAATCATTATGTCTATGGAGAGTTCTCATAAGGATAGCTGCACCAACATGTGTGTTAGCTTTTTAAATGTAGCTTACAAATTCAATGTAGCCCTCAATATCCATATGTAATTTTGCATGTGTAATTATGAAAAGGCTTGTCATGTCAGGCGCGTATTTTAACACAAAATGCACAACACTGGAACCTAAAATTGAAACAACACCCACATCTCAACATTTACATTAAAAAGTGAAGTGTAACTGTCTCCGTGTGACATTGTCTGATTTACCGTCGTGCTCGTGGGGAAAAATTAACATTCAAAGTGACAGAAAACACCTCGCTTACATTTGCACGTGTTGCGCAAATAAATGGATAGGCTTCTTTCAGCTCGTCGTTGAAAACGCATTTTTATTTGGCTATCTATAACTGACACGACGAAAAAGAGCGCGAGCGCATGACGTCATGGTAACTAGATACATTTCAGCTGATTTACTGAAAGACTAGAATGAAAGTATCGACAAATCAACGTGCGACGCAACGAAATTGATTCTCCGCTCTGCAAACAGAGACAACAGCTAGAAGGACAATTCAGTTTTTTAAAAAAAAACTTTTTTAATTTAACAAGAAAAAAAAATAATAATAAATCAGTGAGCCTACCAGCTGAAACGTGATAAAAAAAACTATTCTAGAGAATTCTCGTGAAACCGGGACACACCTCTTCAATGCGGGACTGTAGGACGCCTGGTCACTCTAGTTTTATCTAGAGAAATAGTCTTCATCTATATAAATCAAGATATAGTCTATTGAGATGCCCATTTACTTTTCATGGTTCCCACACTCGCATAAAAGTTCATAACCTTCCCTCAAGTGCAGACTCCTAACGTGATCTATTATTCCTTCTTGGTTTTGCCGGCACCTTGTGGTGAAGACTGCAACTACTGCTTTAATAAAGAAAATTATTATGAGTGTTTTTTTTTTTATATTTCTTTTTTTAAATAGGCGCCTTAAACAAAACTGCTTCATGTTTTCCATTTTATTCATCTTCACCTCAACAAATGCTTAAAGCTTCAGCTCCAGTAATGAGACGATGCCAAGAAACAAACATTTTTTCACCCATTTTAATATTTGCATATACGGTTCAAACTCAGGTCAATAACATTCATAAACACTGATTAAGTATACAAACACCTGCAGGAGCTCTCACAGCTACACACATACGCACCTTTTGGAAATAGCAACATTTGATATCAGATAAAGTTTAAAGTAAACAATACTGTCCAGAAAGGTAAAACAAAACTTGACTAAATGTTCCCTATAACTGACATCACATACATAAATACTGCAGAAGCAAAAACAAATAAGAACAGTTTAGGCAAACATTTTTAAATGGTTTATCTTTATTTGGAGAAAAAGAAAGAAACGTCCCAACTTTTTGGATTGCAAATCGCTTTCTCTCAGTTTCTCAACCATTATCTGTGTTACCTCATCACTGAAATTAAACATTTGGAATATTAATAGGTCAAGTCTGGCATTACAAGATGGAAAACTGAAATTTTTGTCTCTAAAATAAAAAAAGGGAAACATTAATACAGTTTTGAAAAAAGAAAATCACATTTTATGTATATGTTGAAGGGAAAAACACAATCAGCATTTTTTCACGTTAAATCTTACTCAAAAAATTGTATCCTTTATAAAATAGGTAAAATACTCAATAGTCTTGTATATCTAAAAATCTGTAACACCACAATATAATACAGAAGGACAAAAATGAAAAGTTCCAGCCTAACCAAAAAGGACATCTCCTGATTTCCAGAATGAACACTCAAGGCATGTATTTTCTTAGTCTGAAACACAGAGGGAACTTTAAATTGAATTCAAAACAAATAAATGTACAAACACCTTTAAACGGTCTTTCATTTGTCTGGGGAGCCTGTAAAATCTACAAATATTTATCAGATAAGAGTTGTGGAGAAAGGAAAAGAGAACCATGAATTTCCTGAATCCAACAGTTACATTTGTCAGCACACTTTATTGATTAAAAACCTCCAACATAAAACAACAAACTGCATTCATGTCATGTCAGAATGACTGTAATTAAAAATATCTTGTTAAACCATTCACATCTTTGTTGAACCCGTAACTAGTTTGAAGCATTGGAAACCCAAAATGCCAGAGGCTTAAACAGTTTGGAACCTTTGCACATATTTATGTTTGATATATCTGATGTGGTGACATTAAGGTGCACAGAGTCATTTTTTGTTCATGTTGTGCTGGTCAATAAGGCAGTCATCTCTGAAAATCTAAAAGCATGCAAACAGCATCAAGTAATATTTAGCTGGTCAATTGATCTAAACATGGCAGCCCCCATGAGGGGACCCTCTCCCATATAAAAGAAAACAGCTTTAATGTTACTGATATGACTGGAGTGCATATAATATTACACATTTGATTTATAAATACTTTATATTTCTTTAGGAGTAAAACGTTTTAATGATGAGGAAATTACTGTGTGCATGTTTAAATATGTTGCAAAATTATACAGATGAATTCATGTAATTAGTAGGCTCTGTACACTATGTAGTGATTAAGAATTTCACTGTCTTTATCATTAAAGCCTTATTAGCATTATGAATGTTGCTATGGAAACAAGTACTTTCCAAGATGTGATCGTTACAGTAAGTTGCGGTTTTATGGTAATTCAGACATGATGTGAATGCAGTTCTTTTCCTGAAAGCAAGATTCCAGCATGTGTAAAACATCACCAATATGTACCAGCAAGAGCAGCAAACATAATAAATGTTGGAATGAAAGCACTGATTTGATTGCTTAACAAGTGCATTGTGCACCAGCTATTAGATCTGAAAATGGCCACTTATTTTAGCTTTATCTGAGCAGAGTTGTCATGGGACTTTTCCACTTTGACCTATATTTACTTTCTAATAATGGACTAGATTGCAGTATTTTTCTACTCTCAGTATAATATCTACACATCCTTAAAATAAGAAATGTACATAAAAAAAATAAAAATTAAGACAGTACGATTTGCTTTCAAAGAAAATATCAGCAACTATGTGTCAGCATTAATCTCACAAATTGTTTTTACATTTAAGCGAAAAAAAAAGCCTATTTGCCAATGCAAGAAAAAACAAGTGTTATCGTACACATTGTTAAAAATAGTTAAATAAATCTTGTTTTAAGGATGTTTAGATATTTTTGCTAGAGAAAAAGACAAATATATATATATATATATTTTTTTTTTTTTGCAGTCTAAAACTCAATCTAAATTTAAGTGTCATAAAACAAAGTAAAAACTGCACCGAAGAGAGGCATGTCAGAGTTCAGTTTTATCCTGTTTAAGAGGAACTTTCTTTTGAATCTGCTCCTCGTCTGAGGTGTATACGACCTCTTCAGTTTTCTGCTTGCTGGTCTCAGTCTCAGGAAGCTTGGACTTCTTCTTCTTCTTCTTCTTCATTTTCTTATCTTTTTTCTGACTGTCCTCACTGTCTTTACTCTTCTTCTTTTTGCCTTTCTTTTTCTTCTTGTCCTCTGCGATAGCCGCGGTGTCTCCCTTTTTCCCGGACCATGCCTCATTTAGACAGGCTGCAGAGAAAGTGTCAAAGGCTGCATTTACACAAGGCCTAATTCACAGGTACAACATTTTGACATCTCCCATTTTTTGTCCCATCTGTTTGCATTCACTTAGATATAACCGACTAGGTTTACAGTAATATCCCACCAGTCTGTTCATGATGATCTTCGCTGGACTATTAGTGATTTGTTCAAATAAACCGATTTGCTTTGTGCTGTCCAGTGGGTTTGCACGAATATAAATGCTGCCACAGCCACATGTTTACACTGCATTAATTTTCAATCATTAGACTGATAGACTGCACTGTTAAAGTGAACAAATCAGATGTGCGAGCTCATGAAAAATAGTCATATTCTGGCAGATCTACATTGGTTGCTATAGTAATGGCACAGGCTTCAACATAATGCCAAATCATTATTCTGTTGAGATCCAAAAATATCTCATAATTTGACAAAAGACTGCTGAAGGCAGTACTGCAATAAGAAATGCATTTCTTATTTCCAAAATATTTATCAAAGTGAAAAAAAAAAAAAAGAGAAAAAATAGTCATATTTCCTTACTATTCCCATCCCTGGAAACAAATGTAAATCACAACTGTGCTGATACTCAGTAAAACAGCACATTTGCAAGTGTAATACAAAATATAAATGGTCCCAGTGCTGTTATATTCAATATGAGCACTCTTGCAATGAAGCATGTGCAATCACATGGACTAACTGTTATATAATATACTGCTTTGCAAGGCTAAAACGCAGTAACTATAGACATACTCGGACAGGATCAGTTTTCCAGACATATGTTCATAAAGTAATTATTACTGGGGACGTCGGTAATGTTTAACAGTGATTTGCACAGGACAAGCAATGTCTGTAACAATCAAAGAGATGTGTCTGCTCTATATACACACTGCGGTCACACGGTCACAAATGACCTGGGCTGGACTGGCAATCTGGTATACCGGGCATTTTCCCGGTGGGCCGATCATGGGCGGACTGGCCAGCGGGAGAACCAAGCGGGCCGGTGGTGCGTCCGCGAAACGTGCCGGGATAAGCAAAAATGAGCCACCGCATTGTACAGACCACAAAACCGTGCCGTGGTATGCAGAAAACGACAGCGAACCTCCACTAGGTGTCAGTGTAAGCCTTACTTCAACATAACTAAAAAAATTACTGAGTGCACCTTTAAAGAACAGGTTTACAAGAGTCACTTTTGAATACACTGGTTGCTCTGTCTGTTTTGATTCAATAAAAAAATAATCGGTTCAAAGAGTCATTTGTTTGTGAATCGGAATACACACACTGGAAGTTGCTGTGTTTCGTCCGCGAGGACAGACTCATTTGAAAGATGTGTTTGTCTCACCAAAATTCAATTCAGACTGCAACCGGACAATCACAACTCGGTGCAAGAAACTGCCATTTCAGGTGAAGCCAAGAACTAAGTGCAGCTTCTTCTGTTTTACAATGTTTTCGAACCTGTGCTTGAGTGGAACATCATCCGTCTGCAGCATTTGCACAGATGCACTTTGGTCAGAGTGGAATAATTTCGATTAAAGTGTTTACATGCCTATATAAATAGATAGGAGTACTCCACATATCATACTGCGATTATCATTACTCTGAGTATTAGCATAATCACAATAAAATTCAAGTTTACATGTGCAACAGTTTATCGCAGTATTGCCTTAATCGCATTGTGATCTCATTATGAGGGTGAATGTAAATGTAGCCATTGTCTACAAGACCTGATTTCATTCATAACTCTATTTGGACAAAATGTCCAAATAGACATTGCAAGGCAGAATAGTTTAATGCAACACTGATGTTATAATACAGTGTAGTTGTTGTGTTAGTTTCACGGTACCTTTGTCTTGTCCTTTCAGCACATGTTTCTCACACAGGTAAGTAGTGAGATCTTCCTCTTGGTTGCCCTTATACCAGTCTTCAATCACTTCTTCATACTGCTCCAACATCACATCACACTGATGGGGAAAAACACACATCTATCAGATGTGATTTCATCTCAATAGCTGCATACTATACTGACTGCATTTTAACACAATAATCCATATTCATAAACTAACGAACAGAATGAATTACTGAGTAAATCATTTATAAATCCATTCGTACTTGCAGTTTACACAAAGATGCATTCTTACTTGTATATCATTAATAAAACACGTTGGTTTGACATACATTGCTATTGTTATATTTAAGATCTCTCTCTCTCTCACACACACACTCACAACACACAACACACACGCACACTCTCTCTCTCACACACACAGCACGCACGCACGCACACACATACCTGTTTCTTGAGGTCAGCCACTTCTGCACTGGTCTCGTTCCACAGTTCATAAGGAATGTCCATTACCACCTTCACACCTTTATTGACCAGGTTATGTAAAGTTGAAAATGTCTCAGACATGCCCTGAGCAAAGAGATGCACACAGACGATCAAAACTCACAGTCTAAATTGAAGCTATCTATCTATCTATCTATCTATAGTATATCTGTCTGTTTGTTTGTTTATGTACAGTACATCTGTCTGTCTATTAGGGTTGCAGCGGTATGAGATTTTCACGGTATGATAACCGTCTCAGAAAATATCACGGTATATGGTATTACACAATTACTATTATCAGTGAAAACAGAAGGGTTATATATATATATATATATATATATTTATTTTAGCAAACACTATTATAATTGAAACCATTTATTTTATTGATGTGAAAAAAAAATGTCTCCCTTTTGAAAATAAAATAAATAGAAAAAATAAGAAAGCTAACAGAATTATAATAATAAATCGAATTATAAACATGATAAAAAATAGCATGTAACTATAACATGTTATATAAATAAAGCATGTTAGTTTATGTTAAATTAACTACTAAATGAAAAATAACATCAGCTGTGTGAGCTTTTAAAGTAATGTCCTATGATTATTAATAGTTAACATATACTGTAGGTGTGCGACAGGGAGGCCAAACTGCTCTTGTCTGTGCCTTTAACGGTCTGTGGTTCTCAACTGGTTTTGCTTCAGGACAGATTTTACATTGGAAATCAAATGTCAACCTGCCATAGATTAAACATAACCTGTATTTAATGTATCTTGGGTTGCATTTCCTTTTATGTTGCATAGTTTTGTTCATGGTTTTCCAGTACATGGACATGCATCAAGTGACAGTATTTTTATTGTTAAAGTCAATTTTTGTTGTTGATGTCAACTTTTGACTCAACATACAACTGAATAACACAGACTGCATGACTATGATGAATGAATACTGCAAGAGTTAGATTAACATACAGGTGTGAAGGGACTTCAACATTTCTAAATTGCACAAATAATAAATACATTTACATCTCTGGCTTGCTTTTGCTCGCATGTCAATGATTACTCCTCCGTGTGTCAATGATGCTGAGATCTACTTTTATCACTGAGAAGGTTTACCTGCAAAATTAGTAGCACCAAACATCACAAGCAGCCTCAAGAATGAACACAGAGTAGTCGTATAACACTTTTCATATAGCAGAATATTGCACTACAGATCGCTAAGTTTGGTCAAAGGGGAAAGCCAGATAGAAATAGCGCACTCGTGTGCATGGTTGCCAGATTGCAAAAAATAAGTATTACATTAGGCGGAATATTTCCAATTTGCGCAAGTATAAGTCTCTTATCTGGCAACCATGAGCATGGTAAATGCTTGTGGAGATGCGTTATGTCCCAATGCAAGTTAACTGAAATATCCAATGAAAAATAAAAACGCTTTTATGATAAATGAGGTTGTAAATTGCCCATGTCTGCTTTAGCAGACATCGCTGTTTGCGAGATTATCATTAAATCTGCCTCCTTTTCTTAAATAGTCTATCACTCCGGCGGCCGCCGAAATATCTTCAATGGGAGAACCATGGCATTGCTCTTTCCCTGCTGTCTGCAACCCAGTCCGAATAGACCAGTTGAGAAACACTGCTTTAACTCACACACACACTCGGCTCGCTTCTCTCTGACATTTTCTCGCTGCATTTGTGTGTGTGTCGCAAGTTGACGAGTCTGACAGGCAGACAAGGAGGAAAGGAGATGCACATGCGCATGTGAGATTCTCCATCCGGTTGCATTTTTTTCTCAATACCGTAGATAAGCAAATGTACATGGTATGATAACCGTCAATTTTCAAACCGTGGTATACCGTGAAACCGTCTATCTCTCAGCCTGTCTTTCTGTCTCACTATCTACAGTATATCTGTCCGTTTGTTTGTCTATGTACAGTATGTCCGTTTGTTTGTCTATGTACAGTATGTCCGTCCGTCCGTCCGTCCGTCCGTCCGTCCAGCTACCTATCTCTGTCTGTATGTCTATCTACAGTATATTTGTCTTTCGGTCTATATCTGTCTGTCTATCTAGCTATCAGAATGCACATTCATTAAGAGAAGTCAATTGTTTGTTTATTAAGGTAGGTGCATTAAACTGCTGCAGACATGGAGTAAACTGCAATCCCACCTTTGCAAATCGATTGCTGCCATCCCTTTCTTTGTGTAGATTGTACTGCATGATCCTTGAGCAAACATTCTCCATCACCTCTATAAAACGGATATCACTAAATTAAAAAAAAATTAAAAAGAGAGTCATAAGTCCATTAGACAATGATGACTAATTATGTCAAACTGCATTAATATGTACATATAGACTCAAACATCAAATGTGTTTTAATGACTTTCTTTCTGATGTTAGGTAGAATGACTATACACCATTCACTTTCACTGAACAGAAAAAATAAAATGGATACTGAAACTAGCATACTGCCTAAAAGTTTTGTGTTCCACGAATGTGGGTTTGGAACAATGTGAGGGTGAGTTAATGATGACAGATTTTTGGGTGAACTATCCCTTTAAATTTAAGGTTTGTACAACATAAAAACGTACTTACGATTTAACATATTTGATTGGCGGTGCACCTTTATCATCCAGGAAGCGGTAGTTGGTCTCTATCACTTCTTTTGTTTTTCCAGTCTCCTCAAATGCAGACTTCATCTCAATACTCACAAATTTGCATACTATAAAAATATACAGAGCATATTTAGCATAGAAACAGGAACAGAAAGTGACTATGTTTTTTTTAAATCCCAATGAGCTGCCTACCAAGGCAGAATATCTGGGCATCACAGGTGTGTTAAATAAAGCATTAGAACATTTCTGTTATTGATGCCAAAAACATGCGGTTTAAATGTTCAAAATACAAATATGCCTGAAAATGCCGTCTAGGTATGCAGCTCACTAGGCTTTGAAACACCACAAGTGTCATGGTTACAGAAGTAAAACAAGAGTTCCGTTAAAAAGAGGAAATCTGCTGCTCTAGATAGTGTGTGTGTGTGTGTGTGTGTGTGTGTGTGTGTACTATTGTTCTTTTTTTATGATAATAATTATGCATTTATTTTTATTATGCAATTATTGATTTAATTGCCAGGTAAATTTAAGACAAAGCATAAGTGGTGTGAAATAATATACGGAATAGTCTTGACAGCTTAGAATTTTAAGAAATTTAAATGTATTTGATAATAGACTATCTGTTCTCTAAAACGGCTGGTTATTAAATTTGTTTCAGTGAATGTATCATCTGGCCATAAAACACTCATGACTTACACATGCAAATTGGCTTATAAAATTCAAACTGTACATTTTATTTATTTATGTGTGCATTTTTACACTGTACCGTGATGACAGATTACAGACCTTATTTAGAGTAAAATATATATTCCTCCGCTTGATTTACATGATTTTGACAAGCATTGACTATCAAATTTAAATCGCACAAGTGATCATTATCTTTTTCAAGCAGAATATTGGTCAATACCCTGCTAGAAAATTCATCTTAAGCTGCTAGCTGTGTTTTGGGGGCATGGTAGCTGGTTTCTAGCTGGTCCAAGCTGGGAGACCAACATAGACCAGCTACCGGCTTGTCATACCAGCTCAAAGGTGGTCAAGATGGGTTTTGGAAAACACAGCTACCAGCTTAAGCTGGCATTTTATATTCAATATGAATTAAGGTAAGTCCGCCTACCTTCACATTTATTTGGCAGATGCACCCAGTCATCGTCCCCGCTTTTGTTAGCAGCTGCAGCACTTACGCAAAACAACACAATGCAGATAAAAACATTCATTTTTTTTAATGTTTTTTTGTTAGTGCGAAATATATTAAATGAAGAGTGTTACAGTGCGGTTAAAGCTTATTTGACTAGCCGCTACATCTGAATCTTTCACTTCCGTTTTTGCAGATTGACGCAGACGCTAAAGATCGGACCAATCACCGACGTCGAAGTGGCAGTAGAGAGCCAATAAAAAACGTGGGCGGGGTCGAGAACGTCAAGAATTTTGCACGACAAGTGTTACAAAGAACGTTTCATTGAAGTGTATTCATATTTATTTTGCCTGTGCAATTTACCTATGCTGATTTGAGCAAAATAAATAAAAAAAAAGGAAATGTACTTTTATATAGTGTATATAGTATATAAAAACAGCAACGTATTTTGAAATGAGTCCAACAAAATTGAACAAAATATATTTAAATACACAAGTGCATCATGTCTCATCCGACTCTGCTACTGAATTTATACTATATATTTACAGTTTTTCACAGACCACAATTTAAATTCTCAAAACTACTTGTTCAACCTCCGTCATCTACTTGTGCACACCATAAAAGCAATTTCTCATTCTTCTGAACAAATTGCCAATGCTTTGGTACATTCATGCAATTGATTATGTACACTTGTCTGCAGTTTCCTACATTACCAATTACTTATGTCATGCTGATCAAAATATATTATAGGCTACTTGTTCTCTGTTGAATAGTCTAACGCCCGTTTCACACATACTCCGTGTGCAGTGCGTATGCGGTACGTATGCGGTGCGTATATGTGAAAGCACTATAGCGCGTGATGCTCCTGTACCGTATACGCACCGCATACGCACTGCACACGGAGGATGTGTGAAACGGGCGTTACCCCCCAAAACATCTAGGCATCAGTTCATTGCATAAGCCATTAAATGCAAATTGGTTGAACCAGTTGTCATAATCTGTCAAGTATATTTTCTATACATTTCTATTAGACTTTTTTTTTGTAAATGTGTCCCGAATTGATGAATTGCTCTCATGTGAATCTTGACTTTTACTAATGAAGGGGAAGTGTGAAGCGTTAGATAAACCAATGATCAACCAGTTCTCTAAAATAGCTCAGAGGTGTATGTCATGAACCTTCAATTGGCAAGCATATATAGACAGAGCACAACACAGTGTTACAATTTTGAATTTTGGACAGTGGAAGAACAACAAGTAAATGAAGGGTCAACAGCAAGGAGAAGGAGAAGGAGGAGGCGGAGGAGGAGGAGGAGAAGAAGAAGAAGAAGAAGAAGAAGAAGAAGAAGAAGAAGAAGAAGAAGAAGAAGAAGAAGGATGCATGGTGGAAGGGTAGGGAGGCAAAACAGAGGAAGAGGTAGAAGAGGCCAAGCACATATAGCACGTTTCCGATGAAATAAGGAACACTATCATGGACCATGTTCTCAATCCCTTACAATAACCGAGGCTGGTTGAATGGTGCAGCCAAATGTTGGGAGAACAACTGTGTCCTCAATCATTCAAACATTTCATAGACCGAACATGTATGCAATCCAACAATATGTACTGTAATACTTTATACTTAGGCCTACTATAATGCTTCATATTACAATAGTCCACTTGCATTTTACAGTATACAATATACGTATATTGTGTGTGTGTGTGTGTGTGTGTGTGTGTGTGTGTGTATTTGTACAGTGAAATTTTTCCTTTGTGCTGTAAAATAGTCCTGTCTTTTTTTCTCTTCTGTATCGCAGTTAGAGCATAAACATGAATCTGTCAATCTCTTGCAATCAATATCCCACATATTGTAATGTGTAACTTTGTACTGTTGAAATTAATATATGCCATACAGAAAAAGTTCAGTGTTGTGTATTTTCAAACATTGTCATCAAACCCATAGCCATGGTTTACATCAGAAAATACTGACAGAGTACACTGTTATTGACAACATGGCTAAGCATTTTTATCTTGTTTGTGAACAATGACAGAAGAACTTGTCATTCTGATGGCACCGATATGTTCATTGACATTAAATATTTACTTTTGAGAGATGAACTAAGGATTTTGAACAAGTTACAGGCTTTTGCAGGTAATCCACTGCGTGCCGTTTGTACAAATTGTTTCGAGAAATGCACTTACTGGTTTGCAAATGTTAAGGATGATTTGAGAAGTGTACCAAAGCGACTGAGGAAAAATATAGGCCAATGCCGGTGAATTTTTGTGCAACAGATGCATACAAACACCAGAGGGCGTTACATTCCACATTATTAGATTTTCCACTTTTAATTTTCTCTCAGAAATTACCATGTCATGTTTGCCAGTTACTACTCCTGTTACAGGTCAGTGGTGACAGTGTTTGCTAATTCAATAAAGACCCTCAATAACATTTTCATTCTATGCAATTGGTCAGGTCTGTAAAGCTGTTGTATAGATGTTTCTTAAAGTAATATTTTGGGTTTAATACAAGTTAAAGTAATAGTTCACCCAAAAATGAAAATTCTCATTTACTCACCCTCATGTCATCCCAGATGTGTATTTCTTTCTTCATCAGAACACAAACGAAATTATTTTAGAAGAATATCTCATCTCTGTAGATCCATACAATGTAAATGGGTGCCAAAATGTTGAAGCTTCAAAATCCACATAAGGGCTACATAAAAGTACTCCAGATGACTCTGGTGGTTAAATCCATATATACTGAGACAATATGGTGGGTGTGGGTGAGAAACAGCTAAATATTCAAGTAATTTTACCTTCAATATCTATTGATTCAAGTTTCATGTGCATATCGCCACCTATTGGTTGGTGAGGAGAATTTATGACAAAAAAAAAAAAAGACATAAAAATTGGTCTATTTCTCACCCACACCAGTCGTTTCGTGTCTGAACACACACAAACTTAACCAATGTGGTCATATGGATTACTTTAATACTCCCTTTATGTGGATTTTGGAGCTTCAACATTTTGGCACCCATTCACTTGCATTGTGAGGATCTACAGAACTGAGATACTCTTCTAAAATCTTCATTTGTGTTCTGCAGAAGAAAGTCATAAACATCTGTGATGATAGGAGTGTGAGTAAATCTTGAGGGAATTACAATTTTGAGGGGTAACTATCCCTTTAAGCTCAATCGACAATATTTGTGGCATAATGTTGATAACCACCGAAAATAATTTCAACTCGTCCCTCCTTTTCTTTAAAAAAACAAAAACAAATCTTGGTTACAGTAAGGCACTTAATCCTAAAGTTTTCTTCGCTTGTCCATGTTCCATGACAGTCTGCGCATAGTCAATGTGATGTAATTTTCATCATTAGCAATAGGTGTCCATGTGCAGCCGGATTTTTCAGTCCATGCGGACAAACTTGCATAAGAGTTCACTAGTTGGCAATATGCACAGTTGGGATGTACTGTCACGCAGTAGTCGAAGGACATATCCTTCTCCATCGTTTTGTTGTTGTTCTTGCTTCCTCTAATGGCGGATACTCAGATTTTCTTCTTTATCCTTCAGAGCCAGCCACTGCCTGTGCATTAAATCTAGGCCTTCGGTGTGATTCATGCCAATAAGAAAACATAGTTTCAACTAATAATACCAATCGACATTTTAAAAACACGTCCACGCACGAAAGCCAGAAACAAGGAGGTCTAATAGCATGAAAAGCTCTCTAATAATATTTGCGATTTAAATTTTGCTAGCAATAAATTGTTTCGTCTGGGTACACAGTTACTTTTCAAAACTTGATCTGACAGTGAATGCTCAAGCAGCCTAATTTACACTTAGATAACTCCTGATGTTGCTATAACAATGCAAAAAGCATTTACCAATTAGCTTTAAGTGAAAATCAGTCCTCCTTTCCTGTTTAATGCAGAACATCTCAGGTTTTTAAATCCATAAGGATCTCTTTCTCAATGGCAATACCAGCAGTGACGACAGCCGACTCGACAGCATCTTGCGCTCTTCGCTTTCAAAGTACGTCACTTAAAGCGTGATTGTGTCACTCAAGGCCAGCTAGAAGGCCTCGACCGAGACATATCTTAAAGACCACACCCACCAAGAACAAATAAATCAATCTGATTATGCGATGAATCTGGCAATCTGACATTAGATGGGCATTAATTTGCATTGTTGAGGAATTCTGTGGAAATTCTGAAGGCCTGAGGTGGTGGAGCTCAGACTCATGTGCTGCTTCGGCTAACGAGCTTTGGGCATGCAATTTGTTAAATATTTTTCACACTTTGCTTATAAGCATCGAGGAATAAATTCTGATTGGATAAATTTTTTGTTTTTTGCTATTTGTTTGTAGATGAATTAGCAGTGGAAAGTGTTGAATACATAGGCAATAAGGTCAATCAGAATGAAAGGATGAAAAAAGATGTATTTATTAGGCATGTTACGCCAGCAGAGAAGGCTTTGCTGGCCCTGAGAAATCGGCACTGTTGAGAGCGGATGTCCTGGAACTGGCATGACTCGGTGCTGCCCTCTAACGTCTGGTAGCATATAACAAAGCAATTGTCCATTCCCGCTCATCCGCATGAGATATAATTTCAAAGCTGTGCACACATAACCATGCGGAGACGGAACGGAATGTGCAAAGTGAAGTATACCTGGTCCAGTTTTGGAGACAGAAATGTGAAGCTTATTATTTTATTAAAGCACTTACATTAATTATTCTCTTTAAATTGTTGTTTTTACATTTCATGGCGTTTTAGGATTTCACAGATTACGGTATAAGGTCGTCATGACAACAAAGTAAAATTGGATATAACTTTACACAGAAAAGGTTAGTAATCAGTTGTATCACATTAAAATCATGTTAACAGCATATTGTTTACATCTTATGGCTATACTTTTGAAACGGAAGTATTTTAACGTTTACGGATTGGCCCCATTCACTTCCATTGTAAGTACCTCACTGTAACCCAGATTTTAGCTTTTTTTAAAAAAAGGAGGCCAAGTCGAAATTAAAGAGATAATCGACATTATGCCACAAATGATGCTGAATGAGCTTACTTTGTATTAAATCTGGAATATTCCTTTAATTAGTGTGAAATAGAAAGAAAGAAAGAGAATTGTATTTTTATTTTGTGACTTTACTTATACACTCAGGAAATGGAAACAAATCAAACACATCAACAGGATTATACTGCTTTATTGTTATTCTGCATATTCAGCATTCCCTTGAGTTCAGTTTCTGGCTCTCAGAACTACTTTTTATCTTATTCATATTTTCACACGTTTTCAAAGAAAAGTAAAAACTGGTAAGAGTCATAAAAGAGAAGCATTTCATTCAAGTGTTAACATAAGCATTTACAGCGCCTCACCAAAAGTCATCAGACCTTAACTAATGCTCTCATTTTACTGAATTACACAGCCCAACATTGAAATGTGATATTTGTATTTCAAAGCACTGACATTCATTTTTTGATGTGACATTATGTGGTTAAAATAGTACCTAAAATTACCCTAACTCTAACCCTAACATAACCAAATCAATCCCCACATTTAAATATTTTGAAGATCAACTTTTTCTAACTATGGCAGCATCAGTCTTGCAGGGTAAATAAATACTAGGTGTGATTATGGCCCATTATTGCAGGCAGATTTGCTCCAGACCATTCAGGAAAGTTAGATAAAATTTTCAAAAAGTGCAACAGATTCTCAGCTGGTTGAGATCAGGGCTTTGAGCCATTCCATTAATTAAAATTATGTTGTTTTCATACACCTAAATATAATCTGTTTAATATACTGTATTTATAAATAAAATATAAATATAAGTATTATTTACATTCCAAATGGAATACTACTGGATTCATTTAACTTTTTAATTACTTTTTAATTAATGTTTGGTCTTTTTATTTTGGGTTCAGATGACAGCAAATGGTGTACAGAGAAAATTTGCATCACCCAGATATGAGCACCTGTGTCAGAGCACACAAACTAACTTCTAGACCACATCTCTGTTTTTATTTTAAACTTAAAACAATGTCAAACTAAAGTAAGGTAAAGGATAGATTGCTTCTGAATAAATTACATATATGAAATTATTATTCATAATGTAACATTTTAGATTACACTTTTTAGATAATCTAACTTGATTACTTTTGGATTACTTTTAGATTAGTCATTGCATATTTTGATAAAAATCTAACCATTAATTGTAAATGTATTAAGTTAAACATAAGTGAACAAAAAAATCGAACAGTAACTAGATATTTTATGTTGCTCAGTAAAAAAAAAGTGCTGAAAAAGTTATGAGAAACTAAGATTGTTACCCAAGATTGAAGCCAATGAGAAATGCTTGTATTTTATTTTTATTTTGAACATTTGGAATAGGGATTTCACTTTTATTCACCTTTTGAAATGAATAATGAGAGAATGTCTCTAGATATGATATGAGATGTTAGATTTGTACTTCCTTATGAGAAGTTGTGGCTTATAACAGTCACTTTTTTCTGCCATCCTAAAGCACAGGCTGAAGAGCATTTGCATGCTGCATGTGACTGAAAACTATAAAATATTTATTTGCAACGTGTTCTTACAGAAGTGTTTCTAGAATGTACTTGTTTGAAACACAGGGTACAAATAAATAGTTTGGCATTTCTATGTGCATTAACTTAGAAACTTATTTGAAAAGAAACCAAATGTCCTGTGTGAATTTGTGGATTGTATTAAGTGCTTTCATTGCAGTGTATCAATTTCAGTATAGCTACATGCACACATGGCTAGATGATGCATCGAATTATTATTAAAATACTTGATATTTAGATAACAACATGTATACATAAATACAGTTAGAAAACACAAACAAAGCCTCCAGTCTTTTTAAATGAATATCATTTTTGGAAGGCAAAGATTGCATTGCTCAGTTATTTTTGCCCGTCTGTCTTTGAAAATCAAGTTATTTTTGTACGCGGTTATATTAGGAACGTGACAGCACTGTCTTCAATATATGTAGTGCTATGTGGCTATAATTCATGTAGTTTAGACTCTGGCTCAGAACGCTATTTTAAAAGTTATGAGCATAATCCGTAAATCTCACACTAGTTATTGCCGTTGGCAGATTGGTAAAGTAATCAAGAATGTAATCCAAAAAATGTAATTGTAATTCATTACACAATATAAAACACAATGTATTTCAATTACATTACAAGCAATCTGATTATTTAATCCAGATTATATGTACTACACAGCACTGGTAAATACAAATATAATGGAGAACTCATTTCCAATGTAGTATTTGTAATTCAGTAAACAGTTACCTGTTGGTTAAATGTCTGGACACTTTTGCGAGTCACTATTAATGGTTTATCAGCATTCATCATCGCACAGTAGGGGGATGTCTTATTCAATGCATGTCCGCAGACATCTCCCCTGTACCTGATTATTATAATATACTAATTAATATTCACATACAGTAAAAAGTAAGCAAAGGAAAAAAATGCTCCAAAAACATTATAGGAGTATAATGTATAAATAATGTCTGTCTAGACTAAAACAGTCTTGAAATTAAATCATTTGTACATGCTATTCATAATACAAAAATAATATTTCAGTCATGTTAGATTCTAACTTCAGCCCTCCGGGTGAATAATACAAGTAATGTAAGACTATGATGTGCACATACAGTATTAAATTGAAAATCCTCACCAGTACACAAGGTGAGCTGACACAACAGCTCAGTAAGTACTGCAGAAAAATATCAAATCTGTTCCACCAAGAGATATGAGTATCATATCCTTTGACATACACTGTTATGTAGGTCCATAACAGATATATTTCTTGGTCAGTACAATTTCCAATCAGAACATTTTTTAAATTACATACAATATAGTGATTTTGTATTTTGAATCGGTTGCAAATTGCATGATTTGGTTGTTTAAATTCAACATGAATAACATGTATAACATATTTGACTTTTGTAATTGGTTTTCAATAAGGAAAAATATAGGTCTGGGCTCTTTTTTTATCTAGCAGGAATTGATTGGCTGTCCACAATGCAAGTTTGCAGTAGAACGAGTAGGACTACTCACCCATTTTACTTTCTCTACCAGACCAGGACATAAGGGCCAAAAGTCAAGTTTACAATCAAGAGCATTTTGACGTATTTACATAACATTTCTTTTTTTAATATTTCATTATTTGCTATTATTGCATTAACCATTAACGTTAAACATTACCTGCATCAGCAGCCTAAAACAATGCTTAAATATAATTTAAACGTTCTTCTCTGTCTGTGCATGCTAGATGACGTCAGCCAAAATTTAAATTCTTTAAGATAAAAAGATGCCAAGTTATTACATTTTTATGAAACACTACGAAGACAAAATTAGATTATTCTTTGGAATAACATGCATTTTGTGAATGAATCATAAACAAAAGATCAAGAACGTGTAGTAGGAAAGTACATTTTCACTTTACGTTGATTTAAATTATTGATATGACTTTTTGACATTTTGTGACACAACAATGCATCCTGGCCTGCAGTTTGTTCTGCTGTTGTAGCACTTTTCTGTCCCTTTCTTTATCTATTGTCATCCATCATTTCATTATCTTACCCCATCTGTCTCATTTATGACTTTTGATTTGGTTAAATATTTGTGAAAAACATCAAATATTGCCGCAGCAAACTAAATGCAATAAACAAAAAAATGTGTTGTTGTTGGTAAGGTAATACTTATTGATGTCATCATCACTGATTATTGTTATTACGAAAGTGCTGTACAGTACATACTAGCATCACTATAGCTGTGTAGTCACTGAATCGTCTTGTTCCGTAACCCATTGGGAGGAGTCTTGTGTTTGCCGGTCACAAGTCCCAACCACTCCCTGGAACACATCCTCACTTGAGTCCAGGAGGTGGGAACTGGAGACGGAGAAACTGGAAGCACAGTGCAGGGAAGTGGGCTGTGACAGAGGTCCTAATGTCAGCAAAACATCTCTCCCGTTAGCTCTCTGTCCATTAGTTGTCATGGCAACACTGTCACCCTCATTTAAACCAGCCACATCCACCTGATTAAGGTTGATTTCGCTGCGGGTGACTGGACCATCACCTCTGGTGAAGCCCAAGTCATGCCAAGCCTCCGGCGGGTGAAGCAATCCATCTGAGATGGTATAGGTTGCAGCAGTTACACCTGCAGGTTGGGGAAGATGACTGCCCATGCGTGAAAACAGCAGTCCAAGCCGTCTAAAGGAGTTCTTCTTGGAATTCGAGAAGCGTGAAAAATGCCTCCAAGTCCGTGAGAGCGCAGGTCTTGCTGGAGCCACAGAAGACAGGGAAGAGGAGGGTGAGGGGTTCTTCCTCAGTCCGTTGATCTTTGGTTTACCCTCCCTGTACATGGACGATGCTGTTGTTTCTGTAGAAACCTCCATTCCAGAGATAGACCGAAAGAGGGCGGAGACTCCATACGATGGATCTGAAGGTGTGATCGTTTTAAAAGACACGCCTTTGGCCCCGATGCTGCTTCCATCACTGTGGTGACAGTTGATACTTGACACCTCGCCATCGTCACTGACCTCATCACGAAGTGTGGCATCACTGCTGGATGAATAGTTGCGTCGGGGTGGCTTTCGGTTCCCGAGAAGGTCTAACACTTCGTAGCGGAAGCTGGAGATGTCCTGTTTCAGCTCCTACAGCAGAAGATAATTATAGATAAATACTGTTGCAGGTTTACCACACTGTAAATACTGACAAACACATATATCGGCCAGGCTGATTAATTGACAGATATTTACCCATTTATGCCTGATTAGCTCATTAACAGGTCTTTTTGGAGTTTGGAGTTTATTTTAAGTAGATTCTATGTAAACTAAGCATTTACACAAATTCAGCAATTTTGGTGCACACATACATGATTTCCTATTTTATTATGATGACATGATTTGCATGTTATTTATCCTGCTCTCTAGATATTAGCCGCTAAAACAAAACAAATCAATCAACCACTAACCACGAATTACTAATGTTATAAGGACTTGATGGACTACATATACTATATTTAATTATAAACATGCTATATATGGTATATTTTATAGACTCAAATGTGGGTTTATTTACAAAAGACTGTGCCTGATTTGACTCATTAAAATGTCTTTCAGGTCCAAAATCAACAGACTGACATCAGGGGCAGATTATGAACGGCAAGGGCTCAAAAGTCCAATTATCTTTTAAAGTTGAGATCTACGCAATACATTTTTATGCCTTTTAATGCCTTTCCCCCTTCTGTCACTCACTTGACGTGTGTCGATGTAGTGACACTACGGGTCGCTCTTGAGAGCCCCGAAGACCTCTATTCTTTTGAGAAAAGTCCAATGAGAATTTCCATGCCACTCCCCTGGACATACAGGTATAAAAGGAGAAGGAATGCACACTCTCATTCAGATTTCTTTCTTCGGAGCTGAGCAGTTGTTCTATCAGCGAGCTGAATACTACTGCTGTTCCATTCACCACTTAAGAATAGTATGCTGTTGGATGTATGGCGCATTTCCAGTGGCTTTCTCTCCTTCTGCACAAAGAGTATAGATTTCGCCCCTGGGTGCTTCAACAGCGCTAAAAGTTTGTAAATTCCTTCTAAAGAGTATATTTTCTCTGTTAGAGCACACATATTGACGTTGAACATCTGTTTAAAGAAGCATCTTTATAAAGATACTTTCCGTCTTTGTGTGATTCCTGGATGAGCTCGTTTTCTCTTTGCCTCTGATGGCCATGGGCGCAGCTTAATGTGTCTGGGCAGCGATTACACTGAGGCAGCGTTTGTGGATGGTTCATGTTCTCATTGCGAGAATATGATCGACTGGTGCTGGAGGCGAGTTGGGGAGTTCAATAAGCGCGGTCTCGCTGGGTAATTCCACGTGGACCTCCTGTTCTCCAGCACGCTCGTATGCTCCCATCCGGTTCCGAATTGAGACCAGCTTGACGTCTCTTTTGGGGCCTGCGAGCAGGACGAGTCTTCATTGGAGAGCGCACTGGCAATGTTGGACACTGAGGACTCGACTGGGCTGCCACCTTTGGGTCTGCCTGCCCAGTCTGAGGCAGACACAGAGCTGACTGCCATGCTTGCCTGGGCCGCCGTGAGTATCGGGTTGGACTGGAGCCATCCACCCTCCCCTGAATGCTTGCGGCTTGATGATTGGTTTGGGTTGGGGTTTGTCTCCCGGTTCCATTCTTCCTGGATGTGCAATAAGAACTGACGAGATCATGAAGGGCACCTTTCACAGCCCAAAAAAAGACTTCCGGGTTCGTCCACTCCCACTACCCTCGACGGAGGGGTGGTCCACTGGTACACAGAGGTCCCTCAGGATGATAAGGCGGTTGCGATGCGCCTGTGCCTGCAAAATGCTGCCACCCGGTGGGATTGTCCGGCGCACCCCTCCAGAGCCTGTAGGACTATGTTGTCTCTGGCGACCAAAGCCTACAGTGCCGCTGGACAGGCCGCCTCCGCCTTGCATGCCATGGCCCTCTTGCAGTTACACAAGGCCAAGGCACTAAAAGAACTGCACGAGGGTAGTCCTGATCCAGATGTGCTGCAGGAGCTGCGCTCTGCGACCGACCTTGCCCTCCGGGTGACGAAGGTCATGGCGCGAATACTCAGGCAGGCGATGTCCACCTTGGTGGTCCAGGAGTGCCACCAGTGGCTAAATCTGATCGAGATGAGGAACACCGACAAAGCACGCTTTCTCAATGCGCCCATATCCCAGACTGGACTTTTCGCCGACACTGTTGAGGACTTCGTCTAGAAGTTCTTGTCAGAGAAGAAGCAGACAGAGGCAATACAGCACATCTTGCCCTGGCATGGCTCAAGATCCCACACCCGTCTGCTCGCCGAGGGCGACCCCCCCTGCGGCGGCGAAATCCAGAGCCCAGCTCTCAGCCCCAGCGTAGAGCCCCCCCTAAGGAAGCTGAAGCCCCCCTGTCTCACAAGCCGACACGAGCACCCGGAAGGCTCCTAAGACGGATGACCCAGGGAGCGAGACGTCCACTACGGAGCTGGTGTCCAGACCACTCCATCCCCCAGTGGAGGGCTGGAAGGTAAATATTTTGTTTCCATGACTTTATTGTTCGCCCCAAATTGTAAAAAAAAAAGAGTGGTTTCCTCACTCCTTGGGTCACATAATAGATATTCACGACTGCCACTGTCACAGCGACCAGACACCAAGCACTTGCAGCCAGGGCCCGCGAACGTGGTCCCTCCGCCTTCGAGTGCCGGCTGCGCCATGCCTACGGCCAACCAGTTGTGATGAGTCTCGAGGATGACCCGAGATTTCCTCCTCCTCAGTCCCTAACCTGCCCTATGCCGGATTTGCAGAGCAAGGTAAGTGCTTCGAGGTTCCCCTCAGCATAGCCACCTTGGGGCTCCTCCCCTCTGCGAGGCAGCACCTCCAGGCACGTCAGATGTAATCATCCCTTTAGTGCCCCGTTAAGGGAAGTGGGTGTCCGCATACTCAGAGTTGCTGTGTGTTCACAGGGCCCTCACTCTCCTCACAACAGCACCTCCCTGGCAGATTCACCTGAGGAAAGACCTTCTTTCTCAGGGACGGGGCACCAGCTGGCATCCGCGCCCAGACCTCTGGAACCTCCACATCTGGCCCTTGGATGGTAAGTGGAAGACCTAAATGGCCTGCCACCAGCAGTGGTAGACATGATCACTCAGGCCAGAGCTCCCTCTACGAGGCAGCTTTATACCCTGAAGTGGTGCTTTTTCATGATTTGGTGTTCTTCCCGAGCCGAAGACCCCATCTATGCGCAGTCGGGTCAGTGCTTTCCTTCCTGCAGGAGAGGCTGGATGGGCGGCTGTCCCCACCTTGAAGGTAAATGTAGACGCTATAGTGGCTCACCATGACGCAGTGGATGGTAAGTCCCTAGGGAAGCAGGTTCCTCAGAGGTGCCTGGAGGCTGAATCCTCCCTGGTCCTTCGGGGAGCCCCCTTTGAGCCACTAGAGTCAGTCGAGCTGAAATCCCTCTCCTTGAAGATGGCCTGCCTGATTGCGCACACCTCCATCAAGAGGGTTGGGGACATGCAACTTTCTGTCAGCAACACTTATCTGGTGTTAGGTCCGGCAGATTCTCATGTGATCCTGAGACCCCGGCCGGGCTATGTGCCCAAGGTTCACACGACCCCCTTCAGGGATCAGGTGGTGAGCCTGTAAGCACTTCCCCGGGAGGAGGCAGACCCAAACCCTGTCATTGCTGTGTCCGGTGCGTGCCTTTGGCACCTACTTGGATTGCACGCAGAGATTTAAACAATCTGAGCAGCTGCTTCAGCGGACAGCGGAAAGGGAACACTGTCTCCAAACAGAGGCTTGCCCACTGGATCATGGATGCCATTGCTCTAGCATGCCAGGCCCAGGCCATGCTCACCACTTTGGGAATACGAGTACACTGTACTAGGATTGTGGCATCCTCATGGGCAATGACACTTCTCTAGCAGACATCTGCATAGCAGTGGGCTGGGCAACACCCAATACCTATGTGAGATTTTACAATCTCTGGGTTGTGCCGGTTTCGTCCTGTATTTTGTGAGGTACGAACAGGTACAATTTGGTAATACGGAACAACTGGTAGGGTGTATCGCTTGCATATAGTGCCTTTCCCCTCCCCTGAGGCGAAAGTGTGTGCTTTTACCCCCAGTTGAGTTCACAAAGTCGTGGACCCTGAATGTCCTTCCTCCCTTGCCCTGGGGCTCGCGCATTCAGTGGAGGAGTTTGTAGCCAGAACCACTATGGGTTCGAATATGCCCTGTACTGGGATAGGTGCTCCACAGGTGACGATTACTCAGGTAACCCCCAGTGATGTATTTTCAGCGGTACGGTCTCCCTGTCGGCAGACCCGCGTCTCCCTTCCCGGCCGCTGTGTTTGTAGAGCTCCTTCCCTTTGAGGCAGGACCTACTACTGTGCCCCTTCCATGTGCGCTTGGTGATGGCACGGCCTGATTCCATGCTAGTTACGTCGCTTCCACTCCTCACAGCAGCTTGCTTACACCTGCATCAGCAGTTCACGTAACACGGTTCAGCTGTTGTAACATTTTTCTATAGGGACCCCTAGTGTCACTACATTGACACAACTTTGAGTGAGTGACAGATGGGGGAAAGTCTTGATTACTGTCGTAACCTCCGTTCCGTGATGGAGGGAAAGTCATGTATCAAATATGATATGCACAGTGTTATAGGGTTAAAGAGTGGCTCAAAAAATTGTAATTAGAAACAGGAAGGCAAAAGGGTACTTTATTAGGGTTGGGGTCCCTCATAGTCACAGGGCCTTGTTGAGGGGCCTTGAATAAGCTGTGGGGTCCACATTTAAGTTTTTCTAAAAATGTGTTTTCAAATTGTTGGGCCACGAAATGGAAGATAATGAGAATTACAGTAAATACCTAGTCCCCATTACTTTCTGAAAAGACTGGAGCCTCATACAAGTGATTGTGTGCATAATACATGGATTAGAATACATAGTTTCAGAAGTACCTTGAAGTTCTCCTCCGTCAGCCCTTCGTTGGTCTTAGCGCTGCGGATCATGGATGCCACATACCTTTTTACTAGACTACGAATCACCTCCTAGGAGGTGGGGAGGAGAAAGAGAGAGAAGGCAAACAGTAATATAATAATTTTTATTTGGAAATGTGCACCTGGATCTTTGGTGTGACAGAGCAAAGAAGGAGAGAACAGGAAAACAAAGCCAGAGGCACAGCAATGTAATGAAATTACATGCACATTGTCTATATTCTCGCATATGTGTGTAATTGTAGCCCTTATTCTGCAGTCATACCTGATAATGCTGATTCTGTATTAGCCTGTCAGCATGCTTTTCCTAAAAGGAGAAACAAATATTCAAAGTGTAATTATGCAGAAACTGATCTCATTAACTAACTGAGTAAATACCACAATTAATTATTTGTTAATTATCAATTTAAATTCAATTATGTTGGTATTTCCAGGTCTAATCTCTGTTGGGAGTGATTAGTAGAACAATACTAGACCACGTACTGTATGTTGGGCTTTTCTCTCCAGAACAAACTTGAGTTAACATACTTTTAGCATACAGTTGGAACGGTTGGAATGCCTACAGTGGTGTACAGTATTTTTGATACTTAAGCCACACTTAAAAATGTCTGAATTGCATTAGAAAACAAAATATAAAATAATGTTAAATAACATAAATGTTTTGGACCATTTCTTAGCCATTTATGCAATTACTTTAAAACAGTTTTTTATTATTATTATTTGAAACATTATTTATATTCTATTTGGGGCCACTGTACATAATGAGTAGAGGCAGATGTCCTCATACACTCTTGAAAGAAATAATCCGCTTGATCACGTGCAAGATACTTACACCTGATAATAGAATAAATAACTAATATCATGGAAATTAGGGCTCATTTGGGTTTCTATCAACATAATAGTCCCACCACATCAACAGCGAGTGACGCAATCAAATTTTGATGCAAATTCACATGTGTAATTAGCTTTTTACATCCTGTGTAGCTTGTACACACAGCAAGAGCACACCGCACTTTCAATATCATATATCATAAAGTTTAACCTTATAGTTTATCTGTCTGTATAACGGTTGATTTTAAATTCTTTAAACAATTTGTACTTTTTTTTTCCATAAACAAGATTTTAGGATCAAATATATATCAATGTATGATCTAAAGTGCATTTGCTGTGACTGACCACCCTTTCTCTTATCTCCTTTTTTATTCACCTTTAGATTAAACAGATTTAATTCAAATGTCCAGCATTGTGACAAATTAACTTAATAAAAAAATTAGCAAAATGCTGATTAAAATGTTTTAAATGGAGTGTGCATCTCATCCACAGTGATGACTACTTTAAATATTACAATTCCTGAACTTTAAGCATAATGGCACTTACTATAGAATATTTCTTTTCCCTTTCTATGTCTGTTTCTGTATTTCTTCTGCACTAAGTTGCTTTGGTTAAAAGCATCTGCTAAATAAATGTTATATTATTATTATAACCCCAATTCCAAAAAAGTAGGGACAATATGCAAAATGCTTATAAAAACAAAATATGTGATTTGTAATTTCTATTTACACTGTGCTATCTTGAAATCACTACAATATATTATAAATATGTGTTACTCTAAAACCCAATAAAATATCAAAATGTCTAATTTAACTCAATCTTTGAAATATAAATAAATATATATATATATTTTTTAAATCTCAAGTGTTTAATTACTGCACCACTAGCCACTGCACAGAATTGCAAAAATAAACGTTTGTTTTCCAACAGCTTCCTCAATAGGTCCAATCAGATAGTTCCGCCACAAAGCTTAAATCTATACACACTTCAGCTTTAAGTAAACAACATTTTAATGTTACGATTTATTCTTTTGTGTTTTACAGTAAATTCATCCTTGTAGACTGTGGGAGGGTGGGGGTGGCATTTTTATACTGGGGCTCATATGATTCTAGTTACATCACTGCAAGTGAATGAAGTGATTGTTATTTACAGTTTTTTTATTATTGTTCTGATATTGCAGTATGAGCTGAAAGACCTTTAGTATTCTTATCAGATGCTGCTGGATAGCATATCTCATCTTAGTGCTACATGTAGGCAGCTTTATATAATGATCAAGGTTTGATCCCAACACAGCATTGCCTGCAAACATGTGGGAGAATTTTGAGTGTCTGTGTGTGTGTGTGTGAATGACAGAAAGAGAGAGAGAGAGAGTGTGTACAGGTACGTAGGTAATGTAGAGAGATTGTGTTTGAAACTGAGAGGATGAAGGGAATCCTGGGTGTTTCAGGGGGGTTGCAATGGCAAAACAGGAGGGGAGATTAAACTCCAGACAGACTCGGGCCATCTTACACCTCATTACATCATCAAAGGAGAAACAGAAACTTGTTGCACAAAGGAATCTTCCTGTGTATAAGTTTAATTAATTCATATGAAATTCCACTCCACAGATTCAATTAAAATGAAATCACTTGGGCCACTTTAAATGAAGGTAGTGGCTCTGGAAAAAAAATTAAAGTGGGGGGAGTGGGCTTGTTGTGATGTCACTGGATTCATCTCATGAATATTAATTATGTCTTACTTGACCATCCAATCGTGTAATCTATGATGGTCTCAGTCAATCTTTTTTGTGGTTTCAGATCTTTGGCCCCCATAACCTAATTTTGACCCCTGAGTTGAACCTGGCAGTTCATATGCTAGATTTTTAAGCTTACCGCTTTGTTAATGTCAATGTTTTTTATATTCCTTTTTTCACTCATAAATACCTGAAGGTAATACATGTTGATAGAAGTCTAAATACAATTACTGTATCCCACCAAGAGTCAAAAACCCAACTGTTCAAAAACAATAAAAATGTAAATGAGCTGTTTAAGCATTCTGTATGGTGTCACTTTGCTGTTAGTCAGTGTAATGCATGATCTGTTTCGCAATGAACCAGCTGGATTGTTCTTAAAGTGTAATTTAAACCAGAACCACTTGATAAGATTCCAATGATAGTGCAGTGAGTATGTTTAAATTGATTCAGGATTTCTCTTTACCGTAAACTCCTTCAGATTGTCGTGTTTGAGGGGGTCTTCAGGCGGAGCAGACTCTGACCGGCAGAGCCACTCATGTACCCATCGGCACAGGTGCCAGAATGATTTTGGACTGGGTATAACGTTGAATGGTGGTGGGAGTGTCCCCCCCTCATCAAAGTAACTCATCCACAGCTTTGTCCGAGCAAACTTCCACTCAATATCAGCATGGTCCTAAGGCACAGTGACACGTAGAGAAAATGCATACTCGCATAAATGAGAACTACTGTAAACAACAATCTCAACAGAAATTGCTCACATTAAACCAATGCATCCAGAATTTACCATAAGAGCTGCATAATCAAAGTTGAATACTTCAAATAACTGTGTATTATCTTTTAAAAACTTTTGAATGAGAATTTATGATGATGTATTTATGGTCACATTTAGGCCTGAAACATACTCTATGCAAGTATGTGAACATAAACACTTTTAGATACGCAGGAGAAATTTCATGCAACATTGTTTCAAAATGTGTCAGAATGCAATTCATCATGCAATATACTGTAAGTGTTGCAATTTCACAGTTGCCACAAGGGGAGCTACCATGGGGAATATTGCATAAACTGTCTTTCTGTTTTCTCTTTCAAGTTTTGCTACTTTAATGGCGGCGCAACAGTTTCGTAAATTGAATAATAACACATCCAGTTTAATGCCGCAGACATTTAAAGGTCACTCTATTGGCCCATTTAATTACGAGATTTGTTATCGCCCTAGTAATGCAATACATGTTAAAGTTGAAGTGTGTAATTTCTGCGCCACAAACGTCATTATTTACTTCTGAAGCAATAAGTGATTGTGATTGACTTTATGTGATGAACCAAATTAAATGCAAGTCATTATTCATTCTTTAATCAAATAATTAATAAAGTACAAAAGCAAATATGGTGACTACGTTAACACTAACACAAACATCAGACCTCGTTGGTTCTCACATTGTTCTCACATTGGTTCAACCACAAAACGAACAGCTATTGTCATAGGCTGTTCGGCCAGATAATGTCAGCACCAAAGCTTTCAAAACAACAGCAGCTTAAAACAAAACTAGATTGCTCTCATCATAACAAAAGCTATTCAATAGCGCCACCTACACTGAACCTTGTTACGTGATCTGCTGATGCCGATGCGGCAAGCTGTAGCATGCCAAAGAGGCATGAGCATCAGATTGCACGTAACCCTCCCCAACGCCCCACTAAGACGTCATATTGTTTTTATTAGGTTCCCGGCATCCGACCAAGGATTCCCTTGAGGGGTGGGGACAAGCGACGTGGCAAGCATGGGAGTAGGCCGCACCAGCCACGGCCTTTTTCTCTCTATGTTTCTCCTCATAGTGTGTTAGATGCGGCTGGGGCCCTTTAATGCTTAAACACACATCGGGGGAGGCGTTATTTTCCAACTCCTATTCTTTCAGGGGGAAAGACCCCGCAGAGACCTCATCCTGCCCAGGCTGGGGGGAGGTTAATGTGGCGAATACGTCACATGGGAAGATTCGCGGTGGTAGATCCAACCTAGCAAGGGAGGAGTTGCTACAAACACAGCTAACTCCATGCCGAGAAAAGAGATGCTCTGAACCGGGGAGAGCTTGCTCTTTTCCCAGCTGACCTGAAGCCCTAGACGGCTGAGGTACCTGAGCACCTGGTCCCTGTGGGCGCACAGTGCCTCTCGAAAGTGAGCTAAGATCAGCCAGTCTTCGAGGTAGTTGAGTATGCGATGCCCACTTCCCTTAGCGGGGCAAGGGTGTCCTCTTCGACCTTCATGAAGACGTGAGGGGACAGGGACAAGCCGAAAGGGAGGACTTTGTACCGGTATGCTCGGCCCTCAAACACAAAATCGAGACGTGAAAATACTCTTCCTTCAGGTCTACCACTGCGAATCTATCTTGATACGGACACATGTTAGAATGTGTTTTTGCATGAGCATCTTGAACGGGAGTTTGTGCAGATACTGGTTGAGAACTCACTGGTTAAAAATTGGCCTCAACCCACTTCCTTTTTTGGGTACGATGAAGTAGGGGCTGTAGAAACCATTCTCCATCTCTGCTGGAGGGACAGGCTCTATCGCATCCTTTTGTAAAAGGGCAGCAATTTCCACGTGCAGGGTGCTGGCTTTTTTGCCGTGCACTGAGGTGGGGCGGATGCCGCTGAAAAGGGGCGGATGCCTGGCAAACTGAATTGCTTAGCAATGGTCCTGGCCAACCAGCGCGATGGGTTGGAAAGCACAAGCCTCGTATCTGAGCTCTGCATGAGGGGCACTAAACGGATGATAATTTTTGACATACCCGGTGGGGCTTCGCAGCGGTGGGGAGTAGGTTGTGTTGCGTCGGGAGGCAAAGTTGCGACCTTAGGCATGTGTGCTGAGAAAGAACTCAAGGCACTTACCTTGCTCAGCGTACCCGGTAAGGAGCGGGTTAGTGACTGAGGAGGAGGTCCTAGTGAGGCGTCCTCTGGACCTGTCAGAACCGGCCAGCCGGGGTTGTGAACACTATACAGATGTGGATGTGAAGGTTTTAACTACCAGATTGCCACATCGCCTGTAAGATTCTGTTGCCGTAGCTTCTCCAGTGCAGCGGCAAAGTCATCATCCAGCTCCATGGCACCAACAGAGACATCAGACTAGCCGTGAGGCGAGCCGGTCTCACGTCGAGCCCGGACGGAAGCAATCGAGTGTGCCGGGGGTGGGTGGTTCGTGTGGATTTACCCGGTGAAACCACGCCCACTGAACTCCCCAAATCGTCTCCATCGCCAGCCGGGTCATCCTCAATCCCGTAGGAAGAAGGAGCAACACGGTGGCAGCTGGAGTGGCATTTTCTTTAAGAAGGAAAAGCCGCGACTGCAACGATGCCATGATCAGGTTCTCGCAATGAGTACATAAACCATCCACAAACGCTGCCTCGGTGTGAACGCAACCCAGACACACAAGGCAGCGCCTATGGCCATCAGAAGCAGAGAGATATCTGCCGCATGCAGGAACAACGCAAAGGCGGAAGGGCATCTTGATAAAGACGCGTCTTTAAAAAGACATTCAACGCCAATGCGTTAACTCTTTTAGAGAAAATAGAACCCTTTTAGAGGAGTTGTTTGCTCTTTTAGAAGACTGTCGAAGTGCCCAGGGGCGTGAACTGCACTGGCATGCAGAGGAGGGAGAAAGCTGCTGGAAATGTGCAGTAGATCCAACAGGCAAGCTCTCTTTTAGAGGTGAGAGGAACAGAAGTGATTTCTCAGCTCGCTGAACACACACAACCGCTCGGCTCCGAAGAAAGAATCTGATTGAACAGATGCGCGATCCCCGCCTTTTATACCCGTATGTCTGGGGTCGCCAATTTGGAATTGGTCTTTTCATAGTCAGAGGTATCTGAGGCTCTCGAAAGAAGCCCCTTGTGTCACTACAATCGACACAACTTTGAGTGAGTGACAGAAGGGGAACTTACAGAGTGCATGAGTCATATCAATTGTATTTAATGTGGTTTATGGCGTTGTTTTTTGTCCTATTTTGAGCTTGACAGACCAGAGTCACTATTTACATGCATAAACCTTGTGAAAAAGAAAGTGATACGGGATTGTAGCAGCATAAGGTTGGGTAAATTATGACAGGATTTTCATTTTTTGGTGAACTACTCATTTCACATACTTGTGTAAAGTTTGTTTCTGGCTTTAGGTTTACTGAGATGTGCAGGACTCACAGCAATGAGCTGGTAAGAGTTGTTCATCATGGCGATGAGCATGTTCAGCAGAACAACCAGCGAGATGACATTGTAGGTACCGAACATGGTGGCACCGACAAACTCTGTGAACTCGTGCCGAGCCTTTACATTGGTTACATACAGATTCAGGAGGCCGAATATTGACCAGAAAAGAGACTGAAGAGTCTCAAATAACCTGAGAGACAGAAACATCAAGAAAGAGAATGCAAGAGAGAGAGAGAGAGAGGAACAGTTGTAAAATTAAATCAGAATGTTGTGTAAAAACATTACAGACATATTTTAGGATGCAGATCAGATAAGTCTCTAGGGGTAAACAGTTCATAAACAAAGAATGAGAAATAAATCAATAAAAACATTTTTAAAAAGAGAATATGAAAGAATATGTGTAGGGCAATTGTAAAGGGGCATACAGGTACAGGCATACGTGACCCTACATTTCTTCAATCCAAAATGTGAATTAAAAGGTTAGAAAAATTGTTTTATTAATCCTGACAGCTTGACTAACTAGTACCATATAAAAGGGAAAACTATAAATTCATATTAATAAATGGTAAGCAATAGTTTTATTACTTTGGGGTGGGCATTTATTTGAGATAAAGAAAAATTTAATATTACAATATAAGTATTTTAATGGTACTATAGCAATGGTTTAATGGTTTCTTTATACTAAAGATGGCAGGTACATGTGTAGCTGTAGAAAATATTGCTCTTGCTCCATGGACTAGACGTATGCCAGAAGAAATGGAAAAGAATAGGGAAACAGACAGACGATCAATCAGCGTTCAAATCCATTTTGTGGTCGTTTTGGTTTATAATACTTTTCTGTGACTTGAATCCGGGAATGAAATATTGTTTTCGCACTGTTATATTCATTCCACTGCGGTGCGATTTAGAAACTCTGAATTAATCTTCCCCACTATGCCAGTTCTAAAATGTATTTAAAGATTAATGAATCTCACAAATTGATGGTTTGCACACACAGAAACATGCACATATGACACCAGCCTTTCGCTGCTTTGTAAATAACCTGCCAAAAGTTATCAAATTGTATAGCATCAAAAGTTTTAGGAGGCAATGTCTGGCTGGCTCTAAGATCCAAACTTTGTGCATCTACGCGCTCCCTTAGGGTGAAAGGAAGTGTGATTTTTTTTTTCCCTGGCATTAAATAGTCAACAGCATCAGCTTTTATCAAAGTCTTGGCAGAAATAAATACACAGTTTCCTGAAAATAGGAAAACAGAGTTACACCAGGACAAAAAAGGGCACAGAAGTGAGCATCACCTAAGGTAGCAGGTATTAGATGAACTGCATTTGGTTGCTAAGGGAGGAACTTCAGGGGCACAAACATACAATGAAACAAACAGCATGACTATTGGGAGTAGGCTGACAATGTAATGTGCTGCGTCTGGGAATCCAGTGACAGAAAAAAAAAAGGTTTATGTTCTGTTTGTCACAGACTTGTAAAATCTAACTGCCTTTAATTCCCAACAGCACATGCACTGATACATCATCGAGCTGTAAATAGTGGCATTAATTTTTAACATGTGTGACAGATTTGTGTGAATCTCATGAAGAAATGTCTGGGTCATATTTCACCCCAAAATCAAAAGCAGAAAAAAGTTTGCAAAAATGCAAAGCAAAATGTTTTCCATTAGTGCACATTTTTTTCCAATACTGTGTACATTTTTCCCCCAAATTCTAAATTATCGAATTACAAAATAAATTGCATTGTCCACTGTAATGAGAAAAATGTTTGTTCCCCTTCTGTCACTCACTCAACGTTGTGTCGATTGTAGTGACCCAAGGGGTCTCTTCTGAGAGCCTTGCGTACCTCTGAACTTAAGAAAAGGCCAATGTCAAATTGGCAGACAGAATTTGCATGTCCTGCCCCCAGACATACGGGTATAAAGGGGAGTGATCAAGCATCTGTCAGACAGATTTTTTCTTTGGAGCCGAGCGGTTGTGTGATCAGCGAGCTGTGTGTCCCGACCGCTTCACCAAACTCTGCAAGAGATCTTCTGTTGGATCTGACGGTGCATTCCTGTGCAGACTCTGCCCCTGGGCGCTTCAACAGTGCTTCTCTCCTAGAGTTTGATTTCTCTGAAAGAGTTTATTCTCCTCTAAAATAATTTATTTCTGGTAAAAGAGCAACATACACAAGCGAGCGTTGAATGTCCTTTTCAGGACGCGTCTTTTTAAAGATGTCCTTCCACCGCTGTGTAGTTCCTGGATGTGATCGGTATCTCTCCAAATCCAACAGTCATAGACGCTGCCTCGTGTGCCTGGGTAGCAATCACACTGAGGCAGCGTTTGTGGATGGTTCATGTTCTTACTGCGAGAACATGACTATGGCAACGTTGCGGTCACGGCTTTCGTTTCTCAACGCGAACGCCACTCCAGCCACCCCCCGCGTTGCTCTTCTTCCCACGGGATTGCGGATGACCCGGTTGGCGATGGAGGCGATTTGGGGATAGCAGCGGGCTCTGTTTCACCGGGCACAGCCCCACGAAACACCTGCCCCCCCACATGCTCGTTTGGTTCCATCTGCGCTCGGGACGACGGCGGTTCGCTTCACGGCCAGTTTTCCTCCTCCCTGGAGCCAGGTTTGGATGACGACATCTCCGCTGCATCGGTGAGCGTTCAGGTGTCTGACGCTGAATAGATGACCGGACTCCCATTCTCGGGCTAGCCCGCCCAGTCAGAGATGGCCGACATGCTTTCCCAGGCCGCTGTGAGTGTTGGGCTGGACTGGAACCCTCCATCCTCCCCCCAACCCTTGTGGCTTGACGACTGGAGACAAAGCCCGCTTTCTCAATGCCCCCGTATCCCAGTCGACGACGGCGGTGAAGAAACAGATGGACACCATCTTTCACATCATGCTGCGCTGTCGCAGTGCAGGCCATCTCCCGTCAGCTCGCCGTGGGCGTCCCCCTGCCAATAAACCACCGGCAGCTCCGCCTCAACCTGTGCCCAGCTCTCAGCCCCAGCGTCAAGCGCCCCGCAGGCGGTGTACGCCCCCCGTCTCCAGGACCTCCAGCACGTTGGAGGGCCAGGAGGAGAATCCTCAGTTCTCCCTTTTTCTTTCACGCACACCCTTTGGACTGCGGTACCCAAATTGTCAATAAAAGAGCAATTTCCTCACTTCCTGGGTCATCAGACCGGTTCGCAGCGTTCTCACGGCACCAAAACTTTGCAGTCCTGGCTCCCCGGATGCGGCCATCTCACCTCCACTGCCCAGCCCCGGCAGGCCAGCGATGACGAGTCTTGAAGATGTCCTTACAGGACCTCCTCCTCTGTCTATATCCCACCCCCTGCCGGGTGTGTGGAGCAAGGTATGTGCTTTGAATGTTTTCTCATCACCCAAGCCTCGGGATGCACTTTTGCCTCCCGACGCACTATTACCTGCTCCCCCCTGCTGCAAGGCCCTACCCGGTACATCCAAAACAATCGTCCCGTTAGTGCCCCTCGCACGGAGCTTAGACGCATGGCTTGCACTTCCCAGCCCATCGCGATGGCTGGCCAGGACCATCCGACTCGGATACGCGATTCCATTCGCCAAGCACCTGCCTTGTTTCAGCGGTATTCGCTCCACGCCAATGCACGGTGAAAACACCAGCACTTTATGACCAGAGATTGCAATTCCATTACTCAAGGATGCGATAGAGCCTGTCCCTCCAGCCAAGATGAAGGGTTTCTACAGCCCTTACTTCATTGTAACCAAAAAAGGCGGTGGGTTGCGGCTAATCTTGGACTTGCGAGTTCTCAACCAGACTTTACACAGACTCCCGTAAAAATGTTCACACAGAGGCGAATTCTAACCTGCATTCGGCATCAAGATTGGTTTGCGGCGGTAGACCCGAAGGATGCGTACTTCCACATCTCCATTCTGCCTCAACACCGACCCTTTTTACGGTTTGCGTTTGACAGCCAGGAGTATCAGTACAAGGTCCTCCCCTTCGGCCTGTCCCTGTCCCCTCGTGTCTTCACCAAGGTCGCAGAGGCAGCCCTTGCCCCGCTATGGGAAGTGGGCATCCGCATACTCAATTACCTCGACAACTGACTCATCCTAGAACACTCTTGAGAGTTACTATGCGCCCACAGGGACAAGGTGCTCGCCCACCTCAGCCGTTTAGGGCTTCAGGTCAACTGGGAAAAAAGAAAGCTCTCTCCGGTTCAGAGCATCTCTTTTCTCAGTTTGGAGTTAGACTCAGTCTCAATGTAAGCACACCTCACAACCAAACATGCACTGTTAGTACTCACGTGCCTCGCTCTCTTCAAGCCAGGCGCAGCGGTTCCTCTCAAATGGTTCCAGAGGCTCCTGGGCCATATGGCATATCGCGCAGCTCAGGTTGAGGCATATGAGACCGCTCCAGCACTTGGCTTCAGACTTGAGTCCCCAGATGGGCATGGTTGCACATACCTTGTTAATCACCCCTTCCTGCCATCAGACTTTCAACCAGACGCCTCTCAACTGGGTTGGGGTGCCGTATGCTACGGGCACACAACCGCTGGCTCCTGGATGGGGCACCGCCTACGTTGGCACATCAACTGCCTCGAGTTGTTGGCTGTACTCCTTGCCCTGTGGATTCGGGGCAAGCACGTCTTGATCCGTTCAGACAGCAGCACCGCGGTAGCGTACATAAATCGGCATGGCGGCGTACGCTCCTGTCACATGTCACAACTCGCCGGTCATCTCCTACTTTGGAGTCATCCGTGAATCAGGTCGCTGCTCGCCACTCACATCCCAGGTGAACGCAATGCGATGGCAGACGCGCTGTCGTGACAGGTCTCGCTCAGCGGAGAGTGGAGGGTCCACCCCCAAGTGGTCTATCTGATCTGGGACCATTTCGGCAGGGTACAGATAGATCTCTTTGCCTCCCAAGACAACTCCCACTGTCCGCTCTGGTACTCCATAATGGAGGCCCCTCTCGGCACAGATGCGTTAGCACACAGCTGGCCCCGGGGCTGCGCTAGTACGCATTTCCCCCAGTGAGCCTTCTTGCACTGGTGCCGTGCAAGGTCAGGGAGGACGAGGAACAGGTCTCCTTAGTGGGTCCTTATTGGCCCACCCAGACCTGGTTCTCGGATCTCACGCTCCTCGTGACAGCTCCTCCCTGGAAAATTCCCCTGAGGAAGGACCTTCTTTCTCAGGGATGGGGCACCCTCTGGCACCCATGCCCAGACCTCTGGAATCTCCATGTCTGGTCCCTGAACGGGACTCTGAAGACTTAAGCAGTCTACCACCTGCAGTAGTAAACACAATCAACCAAGCCAGAGCTCCCTCTATCAGGCAGATTTATGCCCTCTTGAAGGTGTATGTCGCTGCTATCGCAGCCCACCTCAACGCAGTAGACGGCAAGTCCCTTGGTAGCATGACTTGATTATCAGGTTCCTTAGAGGCGCCAGGAGGTTGAACCCTTCCCGGCCAAGCCTGTTTCCCTCCTGGGATCTCTCATTGGTCCTCTCATGCCTTCAGAGACCCCCCTTCAATTCAGTCGAGCTCAAAGCCCTCTCCTTGATGACGGCCCTACCGATCGCGCTCGCTTCCATCAAGAGGGTTGGGGTTCTCTGTCAGTGACACTTGCCTGGAGTTCGGTCCGGCAGATGCTCACGTCATCCTAAGACCGCGACCGGGCTATGTGCCCAAGGTTCCTACGACCCCTTTCAGGGACCAGGTCATGAACATGCAAGTGCTGCACCGAGAGGAGGCAGACCCAGCCTCTTCATTGCTGTGTCCGGTATGTGCTTTGCTTATCTATGTGGACCGCACGCAGGGCTACAGATGTTCTGAGCAGCTTTTTGTCTCCTTTGGTGGACGGTGGAAAGGGAACGCTGTCTCCAAACAGAGGTTATCTCATTGGGTTGTTGATGCTATTTCCCTAGCCTATCACACCCAGTCCGTGCCCAACCTCCCCACCCCCCCTGCGGGTTCGAGCACACTGAAAAGGCTGCGGCTGGCCGGCTTGCTCCCATGCAAGTCATGTTGCCTGTTTCTGTACGGGTACTGGTATATGACACCTTTTATTGAGGGCGTTGGGGTGGGTTACGTGCTGCCGACCTAGCTGCTTCTAGCACGCAACAGCTTGCTTGCACCTGGATAAGCAGTTACGTAACACGGGTTAGTGCATGCCGTTTTGAAGTGGGACCCCTTGCGTCACTACAATCGAAACAACGTCGAGAGAGTGACAGAAGGGGAAGTTCATGGTTACTTTTTAACCCCCATTCCCCGATGGAAGGAACGAGACGTTGTGTTCCCCTTGCCACGTCACTATCCCTACCACTGTAATGCGGCGTAACCTTATTCACGGCTCATCAGTGCAAAAACCTGTCTGACAGACGCTCGCCTGCTCCCATTTATCCTCATATGTCTGGGGGTGGGACATGCAAATTCTGTCTGCCAATTTGACATTGGCCTTTTCTCAAGTTTAGAGGAACGCTCTCAGAAGAGACCCCTTGTGTCACTACAATCGACACAACGTCTCGTTCCTTCCATCGGGGAACGGAGGTTACAACAGTAACCATGACATTTCTCACTGCTGTAATACAGTATTATAGCTTGCATAAAGAAAAATTAAGCCTGTTTTTAAGGACATCAAGATTTTCTGCATTGTGATTTTTTTCAAGATAATTAAGCACCATTTCCAACAAAATTCTCATTACCGTAATGCTGAACAAATAAAAAAATTATAATAAAATATATAAATGATTTATATATATATATATATATATATATATATATATATATATATATGCAAAAATGTAATGAGAAATAAAATAGGTTTTTATTACTGTACAGTTATGATATTCATCCTCTTCAGACACTATAATTGTTTAAATTAAAATCTGCATAGATTTATTTCAGAACAATAAAAGTACTACAATTTAAAGACATTTAAGCAAATTTTCCCCAAAATTCTCAATAATAATAAAAAAAATCTTACAATTGTAACTTGTAGATGTATTTTACCATACAAATTTTCTTTGCATTGCAATAATTAGATTTGCAGTGTTTTAAACATAATTTTTATTAATTTTTTTAGTACTCAGAATTGGGGGAAAGAGGGGGAAATGTGCTTAATTGTCAGGAAATAATGCCACAATGCAATTAATTTTAATAGTCCTAAAACTCTCTTGATGCAAAATGCTTATTTTATTTTACTGTTTCACTGGATGTTTTTTGTTTCTGGCACCATTCTGAGTAAACTCTAGAGACTGTTGTACACGAAAATCCCAGGAGAGCAGTTACAGAAATGCTCAAACCAGCACATCTGGCACCAATGCACGGGACACCCGCACCAAAACATTTTGGAATGGTGACATTTGTGCAATCAGTTTTCTATCGCTCATTTGCATGTCACATCAATGATATCATGTCACCATGTGGGACTGTGGGTCAATTAACATTGTTGGAGTGGGTGCCCTGATTCTAGTTTTTTTGTGAGCTAGGCAGGCTATACATGGGAAGTTCTCCCACTCAGAAGTAATAGATGGGGAGGGGGGTGGGGGTAGTTCAGGTCTAACCACTGGAAGCCCGAGGTAGGGGGAGCAGGGGAATCTATCAAATAGCGCACCGCTAACTTTGTACAGTACTACTGAAAATAAGTCACACTACAATTCATTCATAATACTGTGAATATATAGTTTCACAGACATATTGTTGCATTTTTTTCTGGTTTGTGTGAAATCGTTAAGAATAATATAAAACCAGACGGTCTGCACACCCCCAAGGTTAATTGGTTTAGTCTTGATTGGTTGACAGTGGTTATATTGATGCTCGAGAGCCAAATCAACACAAATGGATAAGAAAAGTTCTAAGCCATCAGATGCCCAGTTTAGGAAGAATCGGGTTCTCTTCTTTATAAGTGTGTTATTCTATTTATGTCTTTGTGTGATATAGGATTTGTACAATTTCGTTTTATTTGTGTGTTTTTTGTTAGCAATAGGGTAATAGTGTAATAATTTGATTCTTTTTATTTTTATCTATACTACAATTTGTTTCTATTTGTCTTTGTTACTTCTTCTTTTTGATATTTATGAGTCTTAGTTTTGTATATATTTTGATATGTATATAGTTGTAAATGTTTTGATAATTTGTGTTGTTTCAAATGTCTGAATAAAAATGAGTTAGTGCAAAATGGAACTGTGGGGGCGGGGTTCGCCCACGGCTCCATACAAGCTAGAACCGCCACTGCCCCATTCTAATGGTTGGTGTGAACATTAACTGAATCTCATTACCCATATCTGCATGATTTTATACATTGCACTGCTGCTGCACAATTAGCTGATTGGATAATCGCATGAATAAGTAGGTGTTCTGTGTTTTTAATGAAGTGAGTGGGTATATATATATATATATATATATATATATATATATATATATATATATATATTTATATTTATAATTAATCACACTGAATTAACGCGTTAATTCAGTGCGATTAATTTTACAAAAAATAACGTGTTAAATGTACGCAATTAATCGCAATGCCCCCTGACCGTAATAAGGAAGATTCCTGAGAAATGCAAGCTTGTAGTACCACCTGTTTACTCCAGAGGGCAGTAAGTGAAATTTCAGCTGTATGAGCAACATGCAGTTTATAGAGTGAAGAAAACATTTCAGTAGGCAGAACAACACAAACATGCTTTACGTTCTTGCATTCAAAACACTTGAAGGAGTGCAAATCCGAACTAAGGGATCACAAGATGTGTTTAAAGATTGAGTATTAAACTATATTTAACATGACACAGTCACCTAAAGATTGTATGTTTATAGCGAGATGCTACACAAGCATGTCTGACGCAGGTGAAAATTGATGGGCTCTTAAACAAGTCCTCATAATAAATCTCCAGCTGATTGACAAATTAAATTGTGAAATGGATTGCTGTGAACTGTATTCCAATGAATGACTTATGATCAATAATATGGTAGTGAACAATTCATTGTATTCTAAAGCTGCTTTTTGTATTGTCTTATCAATGACTAACTCTTCTGCCACAAGAATGAAATGCATTATAAATATCTGAATATCTTTTATTATATATATATATATATATATATATATATATATATATATATATATATATATATATATATATATATATATATATATATATATATATATACAAAGTTATCTTTAAATATATATATAAAAAAAAAAATATATATATATATATATATATATATATATATATATATATATAATTATTTCAACATAATATATTTATTTATAGTTATATAAGGGGCTTTCAGAAAATATTTGTATATGCGATTAATTAATCGGGACACCATGTAATTAATTTGATTAAATATTTTAATCGATTGACAGCCCTAATATATTTATACACATATGTGACATGGGGGCACGGTCATGTGTCGGTCTGCGGGAGAGAGAGAGCGGTAAGGCTTGTCACCTGGTTCATAATTAACCCTAATACCTGTCTCTCCTTATAGTGATGCAGAGGGAGACATAAAAGGCACCCCAAGTGCCCAAAGAGAGAGAGAGACCCGCAAGCACAACAGCTACGAGAGAGAGAGCGAGAGAGAGAGAGAGAGAGAATGACATGGAGCTTCTCAGTGTTTATGTTTGTGTGTTTTCCGTTCAGTTTATTATTAAAACTATTATTTATATTGTCAAGCCGGTTATCGCCTCCTCCTTTCCCTTAACCGGGAGGTGGGATGCCCGTCACGGAGTCCTCGACACTGCCGTCCATCCAGGGGAGTGCTGCTGCCATCCGCCGGGGTGCTGCCATCCGCCCAAACGCGGGGAACATACGCCATCCGCAAGGTGTGTGGGGACTGGCTCCCCGACCGCCTGGAGTGATGGAGCCGCTACCAGGGGCGGATGAGTGCCCTGCCGTCCCCCAGAAACTCAGAGGGGTTGAGAGGACCGCCGTCCGCAAGGGGTGGAGGCAGCCACTCCACCCCGACCACATGGAGCGGTAGGGCCGCTGCCAGGGGTGGAGGAGTGTCCCCACGAGTCACCGGGAACGCGGAGGGATGTTCTGTCCGCAGGGGGTCTTAGGTCTGACTCCGTTCCGCCCGGGGAGGAGTGGCTGCCGTCTGCCTGAGAGGGTGGGGGAGTGATCGAGGACCACGTGACTGTACATCAGAGAACCAGCTTGACAATATAAATAATAGTTTTAATAATAAACTGAACGGAAAACACACAAACATAAACACGGAGCAGCTCTATGTCATTCTCTCTCATAGCTGTTGTGCTTGTGGGTCACTCTCTATCTCGGACGCTCGGCGTGCCTTTTATGTCTCCCTCTGCATCACTATAACGAGAGACAGGTGTTAGGGTTAATTGAACCAGGTGACAAGCCTTACCGCTCTCTCTCTCTTGCAGACCGACACATGACCACGTTCCCATGCCACAACACAGTATTGTGCAAAAATGTTAGGCACATAATATGTTTCAGAAAAACATTTGTCTTAAGATGGTTATTTATATATTCAACATTAGTGTGTCAGTAGGATATATATATATATATATATATATATATATATATATATATATTAGACTCACAATCATTCCTTTTGCAAATATATTAGAACAGAAAATAAGAACAGGGAACCCTGCAACAGATGGCATGACCCCAACAGAGCCCCCACTGAATATCGAGTTAGTCTGGGATTACATGATGGAAGAAATGGAGACAGCCTAAATAGTTGGAATAACTGTGGCGAATTCTCCAAGATGCTTGGAAAATCCTTTCTGCAACAACCAAGTAAAACTGTGTCCAGGTGTACCTATGGTAGTTGGTAGAGATGCACCGATCGACCGGCCAGGGACCGGAATTAGCCGATTTTCCGCATGCACCGGCCGGTCAGCCTCACGTCTCACCGATTCCAAGCCGGTCCGTTTTGTTGCCAGCGGCGCAGGCAATAACGTCAGAGCCGCATGTAAACATGTCATTGGCGTGGGAGATCTTCACTGTGTGAGTGAAGAATACATCAAGTTTGAAATGTGTAATAATTGTAAGGCCAAAGTAAACCGTGGGGGAACCACCACAGTAACTTTCGGATCAACAAATCTAATTAGAAATTTATAACACCATCACCCATTTTAAAAAAGTGAAAGCGGCTAAAGCTAGCCAGAGCTCAGAGCCAGCCACAAGTCAGCAGCCTCTCCTATCATTCCTTGGTATGAGCAGCGAAAATACCAAAGCAATTACGATGAAAATGATGGAATTCATGGCCCTGGATGACCAGCTGATCTCCATAGTCGAGGACAGAGGGTTCAGAAATCTGATACATTTCCTCGATACAGAGTAGGAGGTACTTTCCGACGTTGCGTTGCCCGAGTTGTTTAATCTCATGTCATGTAACACACCTGTTATCTGTCAACATTTGGGTACACAAATCCGGGAGAGGGGAAAGGGGTGCTCGATGGCAGAGGCAGGCTGAATACATACAAATTGTGCCGTTGTGATTTAATGTAATTTTTCCCACCGTGTCCGATATTAAAATCAGTACGACACACATTGCAAAAGGCGTGGGCATTGTCGATATGGCTTCGGGATATGAAATTCAATTCTTCCATCCAGCTGTTGTTAAATGTACATGTATATTTAGTTTTTTTCACCGGAGCACCAGCTGAGTCTTCTCCTCCCCTCTACCAGTGAAGCTTGAGTTAACATCCCGCGTCTACTGCCTGCGCAGATATCAACAGCGCAGATGGGTTGTAGGTTGCCAGATTGTAGTCATAAATGATTTGTAATGTGTATGATGTGTTGATTGTGTGAGTAGGATGGGTTTCATTCAAGATCTGGCAACTGGACCACCTTGGAATAATATATTGATGTGATTATTCATATAACGTGGTTTGGGCCATACAAATTACGGGAGTTTTTTTGGGAGAAATAACAAAGCGGAGACTCCGGAAAAGCGGGAGTGTTGACAGGTATGCAAGCCGTTCCCGAAGCAGTGCTCAGTTTTACAACTGATATTTGGACATCTAACGTAAGTTGAGCGTATTGGACACTTCAGTTTTTCAGATCTTTGGAATTGTTTTGTTAGATGAGTAATAAAGAGTAAAAGGTCCATTTATAAAAATTGTGGAAAATGACATTTGTTATATAAAGCAACTTATTTGCAGTTAATTGTTATTTCTACCTCGATCCAGTCACAGAGCACTTTATTTTGAGAGTTGTTTAATTGAGAGAAGTAACTTAATCCTGTAACTTAGTGCAGTTTGGGGGAAATTGTAATGTTTAATAATTTATTTTATTATGAAAATAAAATGTTGCATTGAAAAAAGGTAGATTTTGTTTGTATATGTGATCAATAATAGTTCTTAGAAAGAAAATCGGAATCGGAAAACATCGGCAGGTCACACTTCGAAATCGGCCAAGAAAATTGCAATCGGTGCATCTCTAATAGTTGGTGCTGTTTTGAAGGTAAAGGTGGTCACACTAAATATTGATTTAGCTTGTTTTAAATTTACTGCACATTGTATGACATTAATTGATACATGAAAACATCCACACTATGCAACAGAAGTGCCTAAAACATTTGCATAGTACTGTATATATATATATATATATATATATATATATATATATATATATATATGTGTGTGTGTGTGTGTGTGTGTGTGTGTATGTCTGTATATGGGTACAATTTCTGGCAAGTTTTTGTGAGATTCAATCAGCATGGACAGCACCTTAACGACATCTCTGTTCGTGTTGTGGAGCTCTAATAGAGGCTCATGGGTTTTGCCTCAAGCTCCTCACTGACTCATCAGAGACATTGACACAACAACTGGCAGCCCACTACAGCCAACTTCACAAACAAGTCTGCATCCTGTTCAGTTGCAGCTGACATTTGGCATTTACAGCTGAAAGGCCAAAAATAATATAGAGAAGAGATTAATAAGTTTTCAGTGTAATGGTGTGTGTATGGTCACTGTCATCAAAAGTGTCTTCTCTCACTGGAGCGAATTCTCTAAACAGTTGTGACACTAATGTGTACTGTACTTCAGGCAAAAACCTGGATTGTAGTCACCAACCACCAGCAATCCAATTCATCCAGGCGCTTCAATATAGCGGCATATTTAAATTATGTCATTGCCAATCTTTTCAGTGCAATCACGTCTGCTTTCTATGTAAATTAGGCTTATTATAAATTGCACCTTTTTATTTTTACAAAACAGTTTTGTCACTAAGATTGAAGTGCTGCATTATGCTGCAGAGCTGCTTCAGTGCTGATTGTGCCTGATAAACTGTATATGCGTGCTGTTAGTGAATAAGACAGGTTTTTGTGAACCACTGTCAAAAGTGGCGCAACTATTATGTGAATTCTCCCCTTGGTGCTCTCTGCATTCTGTATCTAACGTCACGATATCGTTGCCTACGGAAAGCAGGTGGGGCACACAATTTTATTAAAAGAGATGTTTGTGTACATTTTCTATTGAACAAGGCAGCAATAGATGATCAAAAGGATGTTAAAATAATGGGGAAGAACGCTAACTGGATATTTAATGTGCAATGCATTTCAAAGAGCCGAATCAGGTTTTTTGGTTCACAGTAGTGGTGCAAAGCTGTACAGTTGAATCCTCCACAACCTTGCACTTAGAACAAATCCACAAGATTTGGAATTGTGTCGTGCAAAATTGCGTTAATTGATTTTCATAATTCCTTCACTAAAATGTGTGCTAAAACAACACAGACAGAACAAGCTATAAAAAGAAAAAAATATAAAATAAAAAACAACAACAACAATAAAATAAAGATTAAAAATAAATAAATAAAAAAAGAAACACAACACTATCAGTCAGTTATAACACAATTAATTCTTAATGAATTCCCCTTTGGTCTTTTCAAATGAGTACAAGCCTCATGGAATGTCAAGGCGCTTTAATATGTGAAGGGGATTATCAGAGACTGAACCTCAGAAAATCACCGCAGGAAGCTTGAAGAAGATATGCTTCAGAAGGATCTGGGTTGAGGAATTTCGAAAAGCCACATGCAGCTCATACAATGCAGCTGCAGGCAAATTTGTAATGCTGATGGAAATGCAGCAAAAACTCCCTAGACATTTGAACAACATGTTGAGGTTTTTTATGTTTCAGGTGTTTACATTTCACAGAACAGCTGCAAATGTTTTCTCTAATAGGCATAGCACAGATTTTCTCTCTCATTAATATTCATTAAGGGGGTTTTTGAACCAGCATTATTGCACAGTGTTGGATGTTTATGAGATTATCAATGTGCAATTGATGAACAAACCACTGGAAAAGCAGGATGTCTGATTGAATAATCAAAAGCACCATCAGTTCTGCCCAATCATCACTTACTGGGGCAGACCTGGAGCTGCAGACCTGAGGAAGCTACTTTCAAGCTGTAATTTAAAGTAGTTCAACTGCAGTCAAGCTACCCATTTGAAAAATTATTTAGCTATACTAATAGCTACTTATAAGAAATTCACAAGTTCACTGGTTCATATAGTCTTGGAGCGCATTAACGTTTAGAACGCATTAACAGAGGGGCACAGGCACAGAAATGGGACTGCAATTTGTTACTCATATCTCGTATAGCTACTACTTTAAAAACAGCTGAACTGTTAGTAGCATCTCTACCTGTAGTTAATTACTAAAAGACTAGAAGATAAACAAAAGGAAAGGATGGCAGAGGGACAGAAAAGGAAACATGAAATGCTGGGCAGGTTGTAAAATAAACTCACGTAGAGAATGCATTGTTCTGTTTCTCGCAACGGATCCCCTTGCAGTGGTTGGGTTCGTCTGCAGCCTCGGTCTCATAGTAAAAGTAAAGCTGGTTGAGTCCATTTGCGAAGGCCAACAGCACCAGACAATAGATGAAGAGGAACTTGAGAATATCGAGCAGCATGCGGCCCAGAGAAATCTGCAGAGGACCCAGGTGAGAGTTTGCCGTGAAGAGGGAGATGAGCCGCAGCGAGCTAAAGATGTTAGCGATGGCAAACAAAGCCTCTGCGATCAGCGTAGGATGCCACATCTCCCATTCCTCCCGAGGACGGGAGCTGTTATACTGTGAAAAGTTCAAGAACAACTTTTAAAAGGAGGGGACGTCTGTGCTTGTAAAGAGTAAAAATGCATTCTCTGTGCTGCCGCAAGGGAACAAAATGTCTGTGCAAAAAAAAAAGGTTTAATATCGACTGTGCTCGATTCACAAACATGAACGAATTGGCATTAAATACTGTGCTACTACTGCCTATGCTGTGCTGACAGTAATTTAATTTTAAAAAGTATATTTTTATATAGCAGCAGTTTTTTTTATTATTATTATTATAATAATAATAATAATAATAACAGTGCACATATCCAGACACATCATGTGCATTTTTGGCATTTCAAAGAGCTGATTCAGCTGCCTTGATCATCACATTTGTAGAGTGATGGTGTACAGTCCCAGCAACTTGTGGTTGTCATGGAAGTCTACTGCATCCTCCACAACCAAGCACTTACAACCGGCCTTCAAAATAGGGAACTGGATGTGCAAACTGCAATCAGCACAAATTTTGTGGGCATGTTTGCGCCAATAACTGATTTACATTATTCTTTTTGTGAATCAGGTGTTAAAACAGTGCAAATAATATAAATAGCTTCAGTACATTCTTAAATAATTTCCCCAGATTGTTTTGAAAAACGATCTGATGAAAACTAAGTCAATCTCCTAATTTGATAAGTTAAATCAAAGTTATTTCAACAGTTTTGGATCTGGATTTGGTTCTTGTAGCTCCTGTGCCTGTAACTAGCACAGCATGGTGCAAGCAATGCCTATAAGTCATGGGTTTGATTTTTAGAGAACACTGATACTGATATAGAAAACTGTCAGTATGGAACGAGACCCATTCCCCCCTTCCCCCATCAGCACCAGCCCACAATTTCATGTTTCAGCGGGCAGAGAAATTAAGCTGGCTCTTCAGTGCCAGGCATGACTGAGCCCTTCTTACGTAAAATTCTTCTCTATACTGACACTAAGACTACAATATTAACTGACTCTAATACAGTAGATTCACCCTGTATTCCCATGTTCTCAAACTACCAAAATATAGAATAATAACAGATATCTAGACACATCTCACACAAAGTTATAGCTTGTGAAATACATGCTTGAGAAATTGCCTAAATATGTGGCTTGGACCATATTTATCTTACACATGTACAAATGCAGGCACACAGCCATGCATACAGAGTTGCTATGTTCCAAAACCAAGTTAAGACTTGATGATTAGGATACTGTCTTAGGAGGCAGCTGCCTCTAGGCAATAGGCATCAAGGCAGCTCAGGTTTTGGAACAGAGCTAGCCGTAGTGTTGAAGGCACTTGTATGGTATGAAACCCCTTCCGTGCTGGGTGACTAACACTGCTGCAGTGTGTGTGTGTGTGTGTGTGTGTGTGTGTGTGTGTATTCATGTGTGAATGAGAATGACTGAACCCAGTTTAAAACATGTACAGGAAGAGCTCACCTTGACATAAGCAACAATCTTGAGTGATATGGTGGCTAAATAGAGAGAATTCATGGCAAAGTCCATCAGGTTCCACCAGTCATGGACATACTCATTAAAACCACCATCCCACATCTCCTTAATTTCAGCCCAGATGAAGCCTATGAATGAAAACACACATGTACTCATGGGCATTACAGGGTGTACCAATAAATGCCATCTTTTGGTGGGTCACCAAAGAAAAGCATCCAACGATGCCATTACACCACTGTAAGTTCATCAGGAAACAACAGTGTTCACAAGTAAACTTATCAGTATCAGTATCAATTAAAGAGGTGAAACTTGTGATATGGCTGATATGAGTTCAAAAGAAGACCTTTGATAATTTTTATATTACAATCTGGAGCATGGGTCGACAAACTATGGCACGCTTGCCAGTTAAAATGTGATGAGACTGCAGTATACCCAACAGACTCACGCGTCACGAGTCAGAAGCACTTCACTTTCGGTAAATCATACAAGTAAACGCACCCGATTTGCTTCGGGTTACAGCCTGTATTACATGTTTCATTTGTTTCTTTTTTGCTTTCAGAAAAACAAGTGATGTAATAAGGAAAACACCATTATTAATCCTTGAGATTTACAATCCAGCATACAGGTATACATCCTTCAAATATAATTTGTAAAGAAAATAAATGATTAAATTAGAAAAATGCAAAATAGAAGCACTTTGAGACCACTTGAGTCACAAGTGGAACCAAACTTCGGAAACTCACATGTGCATGTTTTTTTTTTTTTTTGGGTGGACTTCAACAGCCATTGACCAGGAAATTAAAAAATGGCACTCATGTCAAAAAGTTTGCCGACCCCTGATCTAGAGCCTAAGTGGGCAATGCACTAAAACACATGATGGGTGTTAAATATACTATATTAAACATGAAAATAATGTAATAAAAAATATGTAATATAACAACTGCTGCCAACAGTTTCCATAATAATTACTTTGGATGTAAGTTATAATGGTTACACAGTAAACAAATTATTATGTATGTTACTGTGTTATTTACTGAGCATTAAAAAAACAATTGAGATTGAGATTCATGGGGAACTACCTTGTAGTTCCTTGTGCGTATAGTGTCTTTTAGATGCAAATTTAGATTGTCCACTCTGTTTTTAACGCACAATAAAAGGGTAATGGACACTTGATAAAACTTGTGCATTTCTGCGACTGCGGTAAAATAAATAAGAAATCAATGGCACACACACACTTAGCGACACACACACTGAGGGGACCTCAAAACTGAAGCAATGCTATTACTCAGACATTAATATTAGTAAACATGTAGCAGTAACTTTACCAGAAAACAAAAACTATTGAACACATATTGATTGGTAAACACAATATACCCTAATGTTCTATTAATTAAAGCATGACAACCAAGGTAAGCTTCAACAACCCTACCAGAAAACATATAAAAGTTTACATTCAAAAAATTATACCAAGAAAACAACTTCGCCAGTTAACAGTTTAATAGTCAACAGTTATAAATATTCACCCAGACTGCTGTCACACTGCTGCTGTCCTTAAGTGCAACTGACTGAACTTGCTTCCCCAGCCGGCACACACTCGACACAGTTTCTGGCCCTTCTTTTCTGAGCTTATGGGCACAACATAAACACGCAAGGACGAATGACGCAAGCTTGCAATTTCCTGCCAAATCCAATTTGACAGCTCAAAATAAAGAAATTAATTTAAGCTTACCGTAGTGAATAGGGGTAAGTTAAGAACAGGCTTTTCAACATTTTATCGCTCAATAATGGACATATGCAGAGGTGGGTAGTAACATGCTACATTTACTCCGTTACATTAACTTGAGTACATTTTTAGAGAAAATAAAATTTTAAGAGTAGGCTTAATAATGGTTACTTTTTACTCATACTCAAATAAATTGCTTACTTTTACTTTGTTACAATGGGCAATGTTCCTTTCATTACATTACTGGTTTTAATTAATTAAGTTTTAGAGATTTGAGAGATTTTTGAATGGGACTTTTAGAACAGCGCTTGCGCTTTGTCACTTCATGTCCAGTTCATGACAGCAGATGCACCAAGCGTGCCAAACAAACACTATCGTCGTGCAATGCCTTCATTTTACACCAAGACAAGCAGATATTTCAAGATTTGAATTGCAGCTTCAACTTCTGATAGCGTGAGCTTGTCTGTGCTTCTGTTAAAAGAGTGTATATCTCTATATTTTCACTCACAAAAGAGCAATACACAGCAGGCATTGAACATCCTCTTCAGGACGCATCTTTTTAAAGATGCCCTTCCGCACGTGTGTAGTTCCTGGATGCTGTCGATATCTCTCCAAGTCTGATGGTCATAGACGCTGCCTTGTGTGCCTGGGTAGCGATCACACTGAGGCAGCATTTATGGATGGTACATGTTCTCACTGTAAGAATATGACCATGGCAACGTTGCGGTCGTGGCTTTCATATCTCAAAGTGAATGCCACTTCAGCCGGCCCCCGCGTTACTCATCTTCCCACGGGATTGAGGACGACCCGGCTGGTGATGGAGGCTATTTGGGGATGGCAGCGGGATCGGTTTTGCCGGGTACGTCCCCACGAACCACCCGCCCCCGGCATGTTCGCTTCTGTCCGGGGTCGAGGTGAGTGCGGCTTGCCTCATGGCTCGCATCACGGTCAGCCTGCGTTCTCCCTTGAGCACCTTGAGATGAATGATGATGTCGCCCCTGCATCGGAGAGCATTCAGGTGTCTGATGCAGAAGACTCGACTGGGCTGCCACCTTCGGGTCAGCCCGCCCAGTCTGAGGCTGATGCGCAGATGGCCGACATGCTTTCCTGGGCTGCCGTGAGCACCTGGTTTGACTGGAACCCTCCATCCTCCCCACAGCCTTCACGGCTTGACGATTGGTACCCCACCCCCCAATACCTTTCTTCCCGGATGTACATGACGAGCTGACGAGGTCATGGAGGGCACCTTTCACTGCCCGGAACCGACCTCCTCGCTCGTCCACTCTCACTGCAATTGATTGTGGGGCTGCCCACGTGTATACGGAGGTCCCCCCGGTGGACAGAGCCCACCTGGCAGGATCGCCCGGCACTCCCCTCCAAGACCACCCTTGCACAGACCACTGTTTTCCGCAGACTGGGGTCCCACTACAGCAAGTGTCCAGACATGTCGTGGTCACAACAGACAACATCAACTGCCTATTGTTGCTGGCTGTATTCATTGCCCTGCGGAGGTTTCTCCCGCTGATTCGGTGGCAAGCACGTCTTGATCCGTGCAGACAGCACCACGACGGAAGTGTACACAAATCGCCAAGGCAGAGTACGTTCTCAACATATGTCACAACTCGCAAACCATCACCTCCATTGGAGTCAGCAGCGACTCAGGGCCTTCATATCCATTCATATCCTGGGCAACCTCAACACGACAGCAGAGAGCGGAGGCTCCACCCCCAGGTGGTCCAGCTGATTTGGGGCTGGTTCGGCATGGCACAGGTAGATCTCTTTGCCTCCCAAGACAATTTCCACTGCCCGCTCTGGTACTCCCTAACAGAGGCCCCTCTTGGGATAGGCGCACTGGCACACAGTTGGCCCCGGGGGCTGTGCAAGTACGCATTTCCTCCAGTGAGCCTTATTGCACTAGTGCTGTGCAAGATCAGTGAGGATGAGGAACAAGTCACCTTAGTGGCTTCTTACTGGCACACTCAGACTTGGTTCTCGGATCTCACGATCTCACGCTCACGGGGCATCCTCTGGCATCCGCGCCCAAACCTCTGGAACCTCCGCGTCTGGCCCCTGGATGGGACGTGGAAGATCTAAGTGACCTAGCAACTGCAGTCGTAGACACGATCAACCAAGCCAGAGCTCCCTCTATCAGGCAGCTTTATGACCTAAAGTGGCACATGTTTGCAAATTGCTATTCTTCTCGGTCTGAAGACCCGCAGAGATGCGCAGATCAGTCAGTGCTTTCATTTCTGCAAGAGAGGTTGGAGGGGAGGCTGTCCCCCTCCTCCTTGAAGGTGTATGTAGCCACTATCGCATCCCACCACGACGCAGTGGACGGCAAGTCCTTGGGTAAGCATGACTTGATTATCAGGTTCCTGAACCCTCCCCGGCCAAGCCTGTTCCACTCCTGAGACCTTTCAATGGTCCTCTCGGGCCTTCAGAGACCCCAACTTTGAGCCACTTGACTCAGTTCCTCAAGCCCCTCTCTTTGAAGACGGCCCTCCTGAAAGCGCTAGCTTCCATCAAGAGGTTTGGGGAACTGCAAGCGTTCTCTGACAGCGACACTTACCTGGAGTTCGGTCCGGCAGATACTCACGTCATCCTAAACAACGACCGGGCTACATGCCCAAGGTCCCTACGACCCCTTCAGGGACCTGGTCGTGAACCTGCAAGTGCTGCCCCGGGAGGAGGCAGACCCAGCTCTCGCTTCCTGGATGTTCTTCCTCCCTAGCCTTCTGGCCTGCAAATTCAGCGGAGGAATTTGCGGCCAGACCTACAACGAGCCTCAAGTGCTCTGTAATGGGGTAGGGCTCCACAGACCTAATTCCCTCTTCAGGCCTCCCTCACCAGGTAGGACCTACCACTGCGCCACTTCCACGTGTGGCTTGACAACCCATGTGACATATTGGCCACATGCTACCTCCCACCAGTCTGGGCAGGATGTGGTCTCCGCAGGGTCTTTTCCCCCTGAAAGAATAGGAACGGAAAAGATCGCCTTCCCTGACACATTTCATAGCGTTAAGATAGTCCCAGCCGCTTTATGCTCTATGACGAGAAACATAGAGAGAGAAAAGGCAGCAGCTGGCCAGCTTGCTGCCATGATAGTCATGTTGAATGTTCCCCCCTCAGGGGTGCTGGGAACCTAAGGTTAAGTGCAGCCCATACAGCTGCTTCTAGCACGCATTAGCTTGCTTGCTTCTGTGTCAGCTGTTCCCGTAACATGATCTAGTGCATGGCGTTTTTAAATGGGACCCTTTGAGTGAGTGACAGAAGGGGAACGTCATGGTTACTGTTGTAACCTCTGTTCCCTGATGGAGGGAACAAGATGTTGTGTCCCCCTTGCCACGACTCTAGACCCACCAATGTAAATGGCCAAACCTTACTCTTGGCTCCTCAGTGAAAAACCTGACTGACAGCTTCCCTTTATTCTGTCGGGCAATTTCTCATTGGCCATTGGTACAGAGGTACACAAGGCTCTTAAGAATGACCCCTTGTGTCACTACATTCGACACAACGTCTCGTTCCCTCCATCAGGGAACAGAGGTTACAACAGTAACCATGACGTTTACCCTTACAGTACAGAACTAATTATCTAAATTCTTTCTATACTGAAAATACTATAACTGAACTAAAAATCTATTCAGGACTTATAGCCATTTATAAAAGCATGATCTTGCTTCTTTTTACTCAGCATTTTTTATGATTGAGCCAGTGAAATATTGTTCACGTTTTTCACCATAATAATTACTAGAAACTGGTTTTCAAACTTCTCTTCTAATTGACAGATTTGTCCAAATCTGACAAGCATCCTTAAAGTGAGAGTTCAGCCATAAAATCATATTCTGTTATAGTTTTCCCACCCTCGTGTTGTTCAAAACCTGTGTGACTTTCTATATTTTGTGAAAACAAAAGATGTTGGACAGAATGTTAGACTGACAGTCTTAGTCACATTCCCTTTTCAAATATGTAGGAAAAACATGCAGTGAAAGTAAATGGTGACTACAAGTCCAACATTCTGTCTGACATTCTCCTTAATTGTGTTGCATTGAAGAAATAAAGTCATACAGATTTGGAACAACATGAATGGGAAAGAAAAAAGAATTTCCAATAATAATAATAATAAAATTATTATTATTATTCTGTAATACATGTTAAATGTGTATTATGTAATGGAATATTGGAGATGAAATGTCTATTTTATGTTACATATGAAAGTAACTAGTTACTCGCTACTTGAGTGTTCTTTTAATCAGATACTTTTTAACTCTTACTCTAGTAATTATTAACATCATAAATTTTACTTGAGTAATTATTTTTTTTCAAATTATTGTACTTTTACCTGATTACAGCTTTTTTGCTACTCAACCCACCTCTAGACATTTGCTAATTTTAACCCAAACAATCATCCATAGTGCAGCTTTAATGAAGTTTAATACTTTGGGTTAGGGGGTTAGAATAAACCGTAACCATATTGTTTGAGGAAAATCAATGCTGTGCTGCCTTGCATGCACTGTTATTATAAAATGTCATCATAAAAACAGCATATGTAAACACAATAGGCCTGCTTACCATCTAACTCAATATACACCAACTACACAAGCTACATCAACACAAACACAATCATACTCACCTAGCACCCAAGGTAGTATCATCCACTCCACCACAGTGGGTGGAGGGCCCTGCGTGTGTAGGTTGGTGCGCGCTATGTGCTGTGAGGCCAGGAGGAGGAGGAAGAGGAAGGTGAGGTAGGAGGCCGTGTGGCAGATAAATTTGATGAAGGGTTTTTTTATAAACTGTCCCAGCGTGCTTTTTGGAGCCAGTAGGTAGACCAGTGAAAAGACTGGGAAGAGCAAGCCGATAATGAAGCACATGACCAGCTTTACCGCCCAGTGGCGCCGCCGCCAGCCAGGAAAGCCATCATACCACAGTGTGGCCAAGAGCTGCTGACAGTTTGGCTGAGCCACAAACTGGAGAAAAAATAGAGACAGAGATTATTAAATGGAATTTAAGGGATTTGCAAATGCCCATGAATAATGGGGGCCATACGCACAAGGACCAATTAACTAGGACCAAAATGGAATTCATGAACATCTGACAAGAATCAATAATCTAGTAGTATTAGCATTGGGAAGTCTAATTCATTGTAGTGAATTGGTTTATTCTGATTATTTCAATTAACCAACTAAAAAAAGATTCAATGATTCATTCTTCTTTCAAAATAATGGACCCTTTTCAAATTTACAGGTTTGGAATGCTGAATAAACATTCAGTGGTGTAAACCTCTATAGCAGTTAATGGGAGATGACAGCAAATATCAATTTTGCATTCCCATGTGATCCAACAGCAAAATAAAACATGCACTTATTACATCATGTTTGTTTCCACAACCTTTCAAAAAAGATACAAAATTGAGAGAGATGGAGTGTAGATGCCCAAATGAAGCACCATTTAGAGACTAGATAAGTGTCTGTAATTGCATTTATTTAACAGAAATGGGCCTCACTATAGGCTTTAGAGAACAGACCAGTTCAGTGATTTATATGTCTGCATTTGTTCTTGATATAACCAGGTGCATTAAGTCATTTAGCTCTGAAATGTCACTCATGGTTTGCAGTTGAATAGGAATGTGGTGAGAGGAAGACGAATACAATTGCCAATAGCAAAACAAAATGCATCATTATTATTCTCAATCATCTTCAAAGCTGGAAGTGAATTATAAATGGAAAAAATTTAATTACTAGTGGATTGCTGTAGTAGTCTTTAAAAGTGACCGACCACTTGAAAACATCTGCTTAGAAGCAAAGCAAGCCAAGAATTGACTTGCCTAATATTTCATAGCATCGTGATAAGTTATCCAGTGACTGTAATGGAAAATGTTGCGTGGGATGACTACACTGTATGATAGATGAGTAACAGCTCCCTGAAATTTACAGTTCCCATTGTTGAGAATTTCCACATCACATCTGAGAAAGCAATGACTTCTGAGGCTGTTTTTACACTCAGTTTGATTGCTTGACCCAACTTCAAGTTGGATTCTACACCCTTTAAATGAACCTATCCTCAGACTAAAGATCGACAGATGTTATTTTTTCTAACTAACGATACTGATATTGATAATTTTTATGTCCGGATAACTGACAAGCATTACCAATTTTTCATTATTGTTTTACTTCTACTTTATGACTTATAATACCTATAACAATAACTAAATAATCATTAGACTACAACAGAGGTCGCAACCTTTTTGAAATGGAGTGTCATTTTTTATTTTCCTGGTCAATGGCTGTTGCTGACGCTGGGTTGGAAATCTCAAAGATTCATAGTGGTGTTTTTCTTTTTGCATCATGTGTTGTTCTAAAAGCAAAAAGAAACAAATGAAACACGTAATGTAGACTGTCATCTGCACAGCCTGACCAAAGCAAAGCGGGCGCGTTTACTTGCACGATTAACCGAAAGCGAAGCCCTACCAGCTCGTAATGCGCAAATGATTTGCACGTGCTGTACAAGTCTGTTGGCTATACTACAGTCTTGTCACATTTTGACTTTTTGTTTAGCCTCCCATTCAGCTCATGAAAACACGCTGCATGATCACGAGGAAGGATTACATCAAGATGTAGATTGGAATGCAGGTTTGGAATTTAAATAAATAAAATAGTCTATTTCTCTCTCACCATTGCTAGCATGCCACTGATTAACCCTCTGTCCCATAGGTTGCCGACCCCTGGACTACAACAATAAAAACATAACACTGATTTCAAAATATTTCATAATAATTATATTATATTTATATGCCATTATATTTATCCAAAGTTGTTTTTCTACCTAAATAGTTGCAAATGCATTGTAATATTTGTTTTAGGCTATGTCTAACTTAAGCTTAAGATGTTTTCTGTTTCTCACTTGAGAATTAATTAATACTGTCAAAATGCATTAACAATTCTTCATTATTGTTTTCTATTCTATTATTTCTATTTTCTGAATGACTAATAACTAAATAATAATATACTACAAAAACATATTCATTTTTAACATTTTAATAATAATAATAATAATAATAACACAATAATAATAATAATGTTATGTTACACTACGTTACGTTATACAGTATTATATTATATTTAATTTGTTTTCTGATCTAAATAGCTGCAACTGTCTTTTTATCTTTGTTTTAAGCTGTTTAAATATTACGCTTAAAATGATGTCTTTTTCTCACTTGATAATAAAAGAGTAGTGTAAAATGCATTAACAATTCATAATTATTCTTTTCTATTCTATTATTTATGCTTTCTGAAAGACTAATAACAAAATAATCTTTACACTAAAACAATAAAAACATATTTATTTTTAACATTTTAATAATAATAAAATTAATAATAATAATAATAATAATAATAACAAATATTTATGCCATTATACTTATCCAAAGTTGTTTTGTGACCTAAATGGTTGCATATTTATTTTAATCTTTGTTTCAGGCTATATCTAACTGTTAAGCTTTTATGTTAAACAAACATGTTTTGTGTTTCTCACTTGAGAATAATTGAATACTGTAAAATAAATAAACAATTGTAATTCTTTAATTTCATTTTTAATTCTGTTTTCTATTCTATTATTTCTACTTTCTGCCACAATAATAACTAAACAATCATTTGACTACAATAATAAAAACATTTTCATTTTGATCTCTTAAATAATAATAACAATTATTATATATTTTTTTACTACCCATACTGATATAGATAATTTTTTAATGCCCTGATAACAACATGCATTAATATTTTTATTTATTTATTTTATTTCTGCTTTCTGACCAAATAATGCCTATATAATCATTCATCTACAGCAACAGAAACTTAATTTTCATGAATATTATGTTTTTATATAATATTATATTTATACTACTACTACTACTGCTAACAGTATTAATAATTATTATTTTTATTAGAATTATCATTATTATTATTATTGTTATTATAATTCTATTTGATGCCATCATATGTATCCAAAGGTGTGTTTGCATTCTACGTGTTAGCATTTTTTTTTTCATCTTTGTTTTATGCTAGATATAACTATTACACTTATATGTTTAGTGCTTTTCACAGGAGAATGAATGAATACTGCTGTTTCTTGTTTAGTACAGTAGTGTGTTGTGATGTTGTGTGCCATTTATCGGTACCCTCAATATTAAAATTCAATAGCTGATAAACTAGAAAAGTGTTTTATATATTGTTCAAACCTTCAGTATTAGTGATCTGTCTCTACTCTAATTGTATCCACATAAAAAGCAGAGTGAAACAATCTGAATCAACTCTGCCCCTATCCACTAAACATACAGCCAGTCATTGGTTTCCCACAATCCCTCACTCAACCTCATTACATATATCACAAAAAGTCCCTTAGGGAAAGACAATCACCTCCACTTAATGAAGTAAGCTAATAGAAGCACATAAACATCAGGGAGGGGGGTTGGAGAAGGAAGAAAAGGACTCACAAATACATTTAGCAAAGAGCCTGAAGAAAGTAGATAGGACACAGTAATTTCCGTAAGTTTTTTATTTATTTATTTTTTAATGAAGAGCTGAGTGTTAGGATTGGTGAGAGTAGGTCTTTTCTCCATGCCTGACTTGTTGGTATTTCATCCCTGGTCCTAGGGTAACTCTGAGGAATAAGTTAAATCCCCTCTTCATCCATCAATATCAACACTAACCTTCAGGCAGCCCCTTAGCTAACAACACCATTCCTCAACCTCCCCACGAAATGAGACTGATAACATCCCAGCCAGTATGCACTGCTAGTAATGGCCTACGATTGTGTGGCTTGCATGTAAATGCACAGTGTCTTGTTTTTTGACCTGTGAGTATTGGTCTTGGGCAGTGGTGTAGTAGTGTCTGAAGAGGTGGGCATACTGTGAATTTATGAAGGATTTATGATGGTTAGGGATGCTTGTGCATCAGCATTAGATAGCATTAGATACTGGAAATGTCACGCCCCTTACTGAAATGGACAAAATGATTGGTTATCTAATATTCAATCACATCTGAAATAAAGGTTCTGATTAGTGGATCAGCTAATTCAGACTGTCTGTCTTGCCTGTGCCATCAGTCGCGCTCTCACCTCCTGCAGCTAAGTGCACATATAGAGAGAATCTCTGTACACTAAAAACAAAAACAAGAAACACAATTCACTCAGAGGTGCTGCAGCATCATGTTAGTAGATTGAAAAAGTTCTGGGTCAAAAGCTTACTCGTGGTTCTGACATTCATACGTATCATCACTTATTTTAGGTGGGCATGCGCAAAATCATAAGAAAGATAGGTGGGCATAGAGCATATGCCTGTGTATGCCCTAGACTACCCTACTGGTCTTGGGGCATGGATGGGTACAATGGCAGTGGATATTGTCACACTTTAATGCATATAAATGGACCCAAAAGTATGATAAAAGTAAGCCATGTAGCCTGTGCGTCACATTCAAAGTCTACTGAAAGCCTACAATAGGTTATTGATTCATACAGTCAGTATTCGATCCACTCCTAAGATGTTGTACATGCAGGACAATACAGTAGTTAATCCCAAACACTGGCTGTGTGAATGCAGCCTGTTTAAATTTAGCACTCAAAAGAGTAACAACCCTATTTACAGTAGTTGCAGTGTGTATGTGACCAAAAAGTGATAGATCTATGAGAAAGGTCAAAAGGTAAACTGCAAGACAAGTTATGAAGTAAGCTGTTGTTCGTCTGCCTTGTTTTGACAGAACGCGATTACAGAGCAACAGATGTCCTGTTCATGTTCTAGTTGCTAGGGAGCAGTATGCTAATGAAGACTGATCTCTGGCTCAGATAATGCAAAGAGTTTGGGCTGGCTCACTCTGGAAGAGTTACTGACTCTAATGCAGAGTCAAAGAATACATTAACTTCCTCTCACAATGTGCACAGCCGAATGATATGCATTTGACCTGCTTGAGCTGCATTGCATGAACTGCAGTCAGGTGATATGGGACATGTTCATCCCAATTAGATCAGGGTTTGATGATGGTATATACTATAAGATGGAAGAAATATGTCAACCTATAGAAATTCTGCAATCCTGTTTATGTCACAATGTATCTGTGGGGAGATATAAAGATCTTGCCACAGTGAGATCAAAATGGATTTTGGTCATACCACCCACCCAAAATCCCAATATACTTTAGGGCCAATAAACAACATCTGAATGTTTTCTTTCAAGCCATTTCAAAAGATTAGAAATAAAACTGCACTTGCAAGAACAGTGCACAGGGATTGGCGGCTTCTTCATTCTGCCGAATAACATAATTACCATTGTAAATTGGTGCCATTTGGGAGGAGTGTATGAGAGTCACACCAGAGTCATTTATAAGTTCAAAACTCTTCCTGTCATTAGCCAGTTCTTTTTACTGTAGAATTTGACTAAGAAATCAAGTCGTGCTGACATTGATGACTGGATCTGGGAGCTTGTCTTTTCTTAAACACTCTTAGATCTTCTAAAAATGACTCTTCTTCTAGAAAAATATCTCTTTAAATGTATAATGCTTCCCACATCCCTCTGAAACTCTCTGCTGTAAAAAAAAAACTTTGTACATCAACCTTTCTCAATATAACTAATACACAAAAATGCATACAAAATTGCATATCTGGCAAATACAGATAAAGCATACAGTTGTGAATGTAAAGTGATACTAAAGGTAAAAAAGCAACAAAAAGAGAGAAATGGAGATTTTATTTTATCCACGATTATAAAAACAATTGCGCTAATTTTTTTTCCCCCAAACCTTTGAAAAATCGAATTTGTTACAAATGGAAAGGATGAAGTCTTGTCAGACATCTTGAAATTCAATAAGAAATATTAATGTCTGTAAATGTACTGTTTCTTGTTGCTATCCATAAAATGTGGGTGATTTTTCTTACTCGACCAAAAAGAAAAGACATGGAAAGAGATTAAAGGTTATTCAGAGCATAACTGCTTCCTTTATATTAGCGGTTGAACAAGAACTATTTAGCTGCCACTTTGACTTTTTTGAGTAATGGAACTTGCAGACCAGACAGGGCATTGGGTACAGGCTACTTTAAGTCACATTTGTATGAGCTATAGGCATTTCAGTGGCATGTAGTCAAGTCAAGTGGTTTTTATTGTCGTTTCAACCATATACAGTTAGTACAGTACACAGCAAAACAAGACAACATTCCTCCAGGACCATGGTGCTACATAAAACAACACAGGACAAACCCAGAACCACATGAGACTACACAGACTAAATAACATACCTATATAAAGTACACGTGCAAACATGTGCAAAAAGTACGGGACAGTACAATAAATTACTAACAATGAACAGGACAATAGATACAGTAAGAGACAGTGCAGCGCTGACCAGTACACAGTAGTGCAAAAGATGACAGTTTCTAAAAATGGCAAATGTAAACATAACATAGTATGAGATAGTGTTCTATGCACATCGCAGTTCTTGAGGTAGCAGCCAGTTATAAAGTGACAATAATTAAAGTGCAACTCAGGACATGTGTGTGTGTGTGTGTGTCAAACCAGTCTCTGAGTATTGAGGAGTCTGATGGCTTGGGGGAAGAAGCTGTTACACAGTCTGGCCGTGAGGGCCCGAATGCTTCAGGACCTCTTGCCAGACAGCAGGAGGGTGAAGAGTTTGTGTGAGGGGTGTGTGGGGTCGTCCACAATGCTGGTGGCTTTGCGGATACAGTGTTTTTTGTAAATGTCTTTGATGGAGGTAAGAGAGACCCCAATGACCTTCTCAGCTGTCCTCACTATCCTCTGCAGGGCTTTCCGAAACGGTGCAAGTCCCAAACCAAGCAGTGATGCAGATGCTCTCAATAGTCCCTTTATAGAATGTAGTGAGGATGGGGGGTGGGAGATGTGCTTTCCTCAGCTTTCGAAGAAAGTAGAGACGCTGCTGGGCTTTCTTGGCAATAGAGATGGTGTTGAGGGACCAGGTGAGGTTCTCCGCCAGGTGAACACCAAGAAATTTGGTGCTCTTGACAATCTCCACAGAGGAGCCGTCGATGTTCAGCGGAGAGTGGGCTCCTAACTCTGTGATCTCCTAAAGCCAACAACCATCTCTTTTGTTTTGTCGACATTCAGAGGCTCTATACCAGTCCGTTAGCCGCTGCACCTCCTCTCTGTATGCGGACTCGTCGTTCTTGCTTTATCGACGAACTTGATGATGTGATTCGAGCTGTGCATTGCTGCTGGATGTACTGGAATTATGCTCTGAAAAGACAGTTTCTGCTTACGTTCCCAAAAACAGAAAATGAAAACAATTGTTAAAAAAAACTTGCCTACTGCAAGAGTAATGTAAAGTATTACTAGTTGCATACTGCTGCCATCACTTTATCATGATGTAAAATTAAATTACAAGTTCATATATTGACAAGACCTTAGGCAAGTGTCATTCTGCCTATCGTGACTGTTGTATTGTATGAATTTTGAATACTTATTTTGCATTGTAGTGTTATCTTAGCTTTAAAATTAACAAAAGAGCTAGTGCACACTGACAATAAGGTTCCATTTGTTAACATTAGTAAATGCATTAGGTATTGTGAACAAACAATTAACCATATATTTGTTACATCATTTATTAATCTTTGTTAATCCTAGTTAATAAAAATACTTTTTTTCATTGTTAGTTCATGTTATTTCATAGTGCATTAACTAATGTTAACTAATACAACTTGATTTTAAAAATGAATTAGTAAATATTGAAATTAACATTAACTAAGATTGATAAATGCTTAATAAGTATTGTTTATTATATGTTAACTAATGTTAACAAATGGAACCTTATTGTTAAGTGTTACCAAAAATGTTAACCTAAAACTTTACATCAAATGGTAAAATCTATATTACCTGGATTAATTTAAGTCAAAAATATTAATTAATATTACTAAATCAACCTGACTACATTACACCTGACTATATTACACCAACGAAACAAATTTTAAGGATTAGGTCAGATAGAAATAGCTCCTTAAGGTAACAATAACAGTTTAGCACTTTTTTTATAGTGTAATGGCTCAAGACCAACATCAACTTATTCAAACCCCTCGTCTCTAATCTTCCTTTCCCCATCGTCCCATTCTCTTTCAGCCTCACCCTTTCCCCTAATAAGCCTTCAGCTTGCTCAGTTTCATTTTGCACAGTTTGGGTCAGATGTGATTTAAATGCTAATTCACAAGCATGCCAGTCCCCACAGCTGCATTGTTGCTGCAGTGTCATTGCAATTCTGTAGTGCCTAGGCAGCGTTCCAAACAACAGATCACAAACGCTGTTAGCAGGATGTCATTCTCTCTTTATCTGAGCATGAGTGACCTGGCAGATAATGCAGCCCAGGCTCAACTTTTGCATGCTACTACCTGAGCCAAAATACTAAATCACAAAATAAAAAATGATTGATCTCAATTCGGACCTAGTTTACAGATCAGTGGAGTAAACATTAGTTTCATATTGTTTCATTTAATGATCTGTGCAATTATATTACATTGTAAACATTCACAGGCATAATTATGATTACAAAAGAATGGTTGGGAATGAGATTGGCTCTTTTTCTGAGCTCATTGCTATTAAGACATTGAAAATGCTGATAAGCAGAGGTTAAATTGGGCCGGAGCGCAGCTCCGCCTCCTCAGGTCCACAACACACCCTGCCGGAGCTCAGCTCCGTCTCCTTCAGCACCAAATATTGTTATTCCACTTAAATTATATTTCATCTCCTGACTCCTGGCAAATACATGGCATATACATGGCATATGAGACAAGACTCATAGAGCAAGACTACACAGAGACACCCAGGCTACATGGAATTATCAGACGTCATAAATGCATTAATCGCTGGTTCAGCACCCCGCCCACATCCATCAAGGGAAAACTGTCACTACTCTAAGACAGCGACGTTACTATGGAATCCCGCTAACGGCTAGAGCGATCGAATATAAAAATAGCATGTAGCTAGAACATGTTATATAACTAAAGCATGTTAGTTTACATGTTAAATGAACTACTAAATAAAGAATAGCATCAGCTGCATGAGCATCTAAAGTAATATATTGATTTTTAACAGTTTGCATATAATGTAGGTGCACGACAGTGAGGCCAGACTGCTCCTGTCTGTACATGAGCCCATTATTATCCCATTTACCTAATATTTATACACATATTACACAGAAGGAAAGGCTCCTCATTACCATGGTTAGGTCAGTGTGCTAGTCTTAAATAATAGTAATAATAATAATAAATGAATGTATTTATGAAAAATAAATACTAGCTGAAACACATCTTGAAACTTTAAACTGCCACTGTTGATGTCTAATAAATTTTACCTTTAGATTATTTCATTTGAAACTGAAATATTTTGTCAAAATATAACAGTTACTTTTACTGTAAAATCCTGAAACAAATTTGTAAAGGTGATGTGTGTAATTATTAATATTTTTAACTATTTTGGTAAAGGGGCCACATCGGGTTTTAAGTAGTGCATGGGGGGCCACATTGTAATGCTTTTGAGATACAATGTTCTGCATTGATTTGGTTTTTGTAACTTTTAAGGCCAGAAATAGTTGTGTACTCAATTTTCTGAAGTGTATCTGTGACTAATGGGACTATTCTGCAATTGCCTAAAGTATTATATTGCTCTCAAAGATAAATACTTTTCTATCAGGCATTACAAAACTCAATAAAGGCGGAGATTATATATTTTTTTCCAACTCTACTTCCCTGTTAATTTGTTATTCAGTTTTACTAATAATAATAAAAAAAAACTTTATAGAACGTTTAATGTTTCTTGCAAAAACGGGCGAGTTTACTCTTTTTTTTTTTCTTTACCCGTTTACATGCTAAAATTGTCATGATGCGTTTCTCCTCGATGGTTTTTCAACACTCAACAGAATAACACAGGCTGCATTAATATGATAAATAATTACTGCAAGAGTTACATTTACATACAGGTGCGAAGGGACTTCAACGTTTCTAAATTTTACAAATAAAAAATACATTTAGCTACATATTCGTCTCTGGCTTGCAATATTTTCAAACATGTTCCTTTCATACATTTTACGAGGGTGAAATCCATTGCCTGCCTGTTAACATTCAAGATAAAAAATTATAATAAAATAAGTGAATTGTAAAGTATTTGTCTTTGTTTGAATAACTACTCAACCCTACCTTACACATTAATACTGGAAAAACAGCCCCATTCATTGTCATCCCAAGTCATTTTACGGCGGGATTTTGAATGATGACCATTCACGTTAAATAAGGGCTCCCCCTCACTACAAAAGCCAATTTAACCACTGCTGATAAGTGTGTATCAACATACAATGGATATGGTGTCTTATACATAAAGACAACAAATTGCAAATATATTAAATGAACTAAAGGATATTTGGAAGCATTATTACAAAAATGTAGCAGCCATCCAAACTAACTACTACACCCCATGGACAAAAGCACAGTACAGTATGAGACTATTTGTTAATAGGGTAAGAAAATAACCTTGGTTTTTCTTTTATTAAGTTTATTTTTCTTAGTCCTTTGGCAAATAGTTTTTTCTTGTTTTAAGCAAAAACATGGCTAAATCTCTCTGAAAACAAGACTTAATTTCTCATGCAATATCCTGTTTTAAGGATATTTAGATATTTTGTTTTATTTTAGATACTGTAGATGTTTCATATTTCATATTCATATTTACAAATTTTGTGATTAGAAGAATTTCTACTATGTTGTGATTTTAAGGGGTTACCATCATTGTGAAGAGTGAAGATTGTGCCTAGGTTGAAGACCAATACAGTACATTTTAATTAATCTAAATATTGCTTTATATGTGGAGCAATTACTGTACTAACCATAGTGACCATCATAATGATCTGTAGCATAGTTGTGACCAAGTTGCTCTCAGTGATACAGGGAAGGGTGTAGTGTTGGTAAGTCCGATTAATTTCCAAGAACTGGTTCTTCGGACGGGTCGTTTCAAGTAATTCTAATTCTAAAATCCCAGTATCAATGTATTCAAGCTTAAACATTCACATATATTATTATTACCTTTTTCAATTAAGTTACAATAAGGGTGTTTATTTTCATCAGTGTTTCACTCTGTGATCCTTATCAAATATGACTGACAAGTACTGATTACGTCTTGGAAAAGTTTCCTATATTACATTTTTTGAATGCCAAATTCCCAATGCGCTCTACGTCCTTGTGGTGGCATAGTGACGCTTCAATCCAGGTGGCGGAGGACAAAACTCAGTTGCCTCCTTGTCTGAGAGCGTCAATCCACGCATCTTATCATGTGGCTTGTTGAGCACATTACCTCGGAGACGTAGCGCGTGTGGAGGCTTCACGCTATTCTCTGCGGCATCCACACACAACTCACCACATGCCCCACCGATAGCACGAACCGTGCATTATACTGTCCACGAGGAGGATAACCCATGTGACTCTGCCCTCCCTAGCAACCTGGCCAATTTGGTTGCTTAGGACACCTGGCTGGAGTCCCTCAGGATGCCCTGGATTCGAACTTGTGACTCGTAGGAGCTACCAAGCCCATGTGACTCCAACTCGTTCATTTCGAACTCAGTCTCAGGGCTCAGGCTACTAGGTGTCTGTATTTAGCGTAATTTAATATGTTGCTGCTATTTTAGAAAGTTAATAAAATTCTGATTTATTGAAAATGTCCATCTGATACAAACACAACTAAAAAAACTAATTTTACACCATAGAGTAAAAATGCTAATATTTTAAAATAATTATAAATAACAAAAACTAACAACATTTTATTCGGCTACTGCCATTAATCTCTCAACACATACTATAGAAAGCCCTCTGAAATCCTCTGCAAACTTGACAGTTTGTGGGACCAAAGTCCGATTCTTTTTGAGTCAGACAGTTCGACATGCTACGTAGCCAGTACGAATAATTCAGCTGTGCATCTTGCATCATCAACCCGGAACTAATGTTCGATTTAGTTTGATTTTGTAAAACTGCTAGACCGGTTATAGTTGAAGTCAGAAGTTTACATACATCTTAGTTAAATACATTTAAACTCATTTCACAATTAATGGCATTTAGTCATAGAAAACATTCTCTGACTTAGGTCAGTTAGGATCAATAATTTATTCAAAGAATGTGAAATATCAGAATAATAGCAGAGAGAATGATACATTTCAGATTTTATTTCTTTCATCACAGTGGGTAAGAAGTTTACATGCACCTTATTAGTATTTGGTAGAATTACTTTTAAATTGTTTAACTAAATACTTTGGGTAGCCTTCCACAAGCTTCTCACAATAAGTTGCTGGAATTTTGGCCCATTCATCCAGACAGAACTGGTGTAACTGAGTCAGGTTTGTAGGCTAAATTGCTCACACATGCTTTTTCCGTTCTGCTCACAAATTTCAAATTGAGGTGAGGGCTTTGTGATGGCCATTCCAATACCTTAAGCCATTTTGCCACAACTTTGGGGTGTATGCTTGGGGTCATTGTCCATTTGTGACCGAGCTTTAACTTCCTGACTGATGTCTTGAGGTTTTGCTTCAATAGGGGTCCTCAGTGTCAATAGGGGTCCTCAGTGTCAATTTTTTTTTTTAACCCCCCTGGTCTGTGTGATTCTTTAATAAAAAATTGCTTAGATCATTATCGTCTTGAAATACCTTTGATTTTATTCCCTAAGATGTTCAACAGCCTTAAAATGTAACCAGAGCATTTAAAAGCTTAACTTAATTGAGCTATGTTCATAAATTGCAGCCAGATATGATAGAGAAATAATCAAGAACAGGAACAATGGTTATATTCCTGACTGAGCCCTACAGAACACCAGTTTAGCACATATTAACAGTGAAATCCCTGTGCTGCACTGTATGACAACTTTCCTTTAAGCAAACATGCTGTAAACACTTCCTCTAATTTCCTCTGAAAGGAATCAGGACAGGTTCAGTACATTCTCCAGGGCACAATTCTACAACCTGTACACTCACTCGCTCACCAGCAAACCCACAGCACAGATAAAAATAACTACTGCCAGTGATAGAGTATGAACGAGAGGGAGAGATGAAGAGATGGAGGCGGAGGCCAGCGATAAACTGAAAGATGCAGAAATGCAAGTTTAAGACTCCAGATTCCAGAGATACGAATAATCGCTCACAGCCTTTTCCACAGAGATCCTCTGTCTCTGTTGGTACTGTAGCATCAAAGAGGAGAAACAACAAGAAGAGGGAACAAACGGGATAGCTGAGGAAGTGAAAAAGTCAAAAGCCTTGATGAGACAGAAAAGGGAACAAATTGGTGTACTATGACTTTAAAAAAAAAAAACAACAACATCAAAAAAATGTGAATGCTTGATTCTGATTGGTTCATGGATGTTCTAAGGTGTGGAATAATTTTTTAAGGAAATGCAAGGCTATGAACTAGATCCTGGTCTTGACTGCATAACTGTTCCATATCACTTTGCCAAATTATTTCAGTTATTTCAAAGAGCCCTACAGGCTACCACATGAAAATATCAAATTAAAACAAAGACATTGGTTAGAGTAAATTGGTTAAGAACGTCAAAACAATGTCTAAAATATCCAACATATATTTCAATTTCATTTTAAAAGAGCCCTCACGCTCCCTCGTCTCCCCCACACTTACAAACACTCACACACACACACACACACACACACACACACACACACACACACACACACACACACACACACACACACGCGCGTGGCGTGCGCACACTTAGACTCGAGTCGCAACCGAAAAATAGAGCCGCACTCCCGCGGCTTGATCAATACAACAATTTAGATTATCCAAAATAACTTTTAATGTTTCAATATATTTCGTCCTAATCCTCACATATCTGTAATGTAAAACACCGCGCTTCAGGTGTCTTTCACTTATAACGTACCCATGTCTTAATGCCAGAGAAACACTATATCTTTATATGAAAGTCCTAATTCAAAGTAAAATGTTATTTCATTAGTCATCTCCATCTCATGCCGACTGCTGTTGCATATGGTTACAGAGACGGATGTAGTTCCCTCAACATGAGATCTTGAGGCCACGACTTCACATCGCATGGCCACAACATAAGGATGTCGTTCTCTCAACATAAGATCTCGAGGCCACATATACAGGTCCTTCTCAAAAAATTAGCATATTGTGATAAAGGTCATTATTTTCCATAATGTAATGATACAAATTAAACTTTCATATATTTTAGATTCATTGCACACCAACTGAAATATTTCAGGTCTTTTATTGTTTTAATACTGATGATTTTGGCATACAGCTCATGAAAACCCAAAATTCCTATCTCAAAAAATTAGCATATCATGAAAAGGGTCTCTAAACGAGCTATTAACCTAATCATCTGAATCAACTAATTAACTCTAAACACCTGCAAAAGATTCCTGAGGCTTTTAAAAACTCCCAGCCTGTTTCATTACTCAAAACCGCAATCATGGGTAAGACTGCCGACCTGACTGCTGTCCAGAAGGCCATCATTGACACCCTCAAGCAAGAGGGTAAGACACAGAAAGAAATTTCTGAACAAATAGGCTGTTCCCAGAGTGCTGTATCAAGGCACCTCAGTGGGAAGTCTGTGGGAAGGAAAAAGTGTGGCAAAAAACGCTGCACAATGAGAAGAGGTAACCGGACCCTGAGGAAGATTGTGGAGAAGGACCGATTCCAGACCTTGGGGACCTCATGGAAGCAGTGGACTGAGTCTGGAGTAGAAACATCCCCGCATTCCCCAGGTCAAGCCACTTTTGAACCAGAAACAGCGGCAGAAGCGCCTGACCTGGGCTACAGAGAAGCAGCACTGGACTGTTGCTCAGTGGTCCAAAGTACTTTTTTCGGATGAAAGCAAATTTTGCATGTCATTCGAAATCAAGGTGCCAGAGTCTGGAGGAAGACTGGGGAGAAGGAAATGCCAAAATGCCTGAAGTCCAGTGTCAAGTACCCACAGTCAGTGATGGTCTGGGGTGCCATGTCAGCTGCTGGTGTTGGTCCACTGTGTTTTATCAAGGGCAGGGTCAATGCAGCTAGCTATCAGGAGATTTTGGAGCACTTCATGCTTCCATCTGCTGAAAAGCTTTATGGAGATGAAGATTTCACTTTTCAGCAAGACCTGGCACCTGCTCACAGTGCCAAAACCACTGGTAAATGGTTTACTGACCATGGTATTACTGTGCTCAATTGGCCTGCCAACTCTCCTGACCTGAACCCCATAGAGAATCTGTGGGATATTGTGAAGAGAAAGTTGAGAGACGCAAGACCCAACACTCTGGATGAGCTTAAGGCCGCTATCGAAGCATCCTGGGCCTCCATAACACCTCAGCAGTGCCACAGGCTGACTGCCTCCATGCCACACCGCACTGAAGCAGTCATTTCTGCAAAAGGATTCCCAACCAAGTATTGAGTGCATAACTGAACATAATTATTTGAAGGTTGACTTTTTTTTTTGGGTATTAAAAACACTTCTTTTATTGGTCGGATGAAATATGCTTTCCTATCTCAAAAAAAAATTTTTTGAGATAGGAATTTTGGGTTTTCATGAGCTGTATGCCAAAATCATCAGTATTAAAACAATAAAAGACCTGAAATATTTCAGTTGGTGTGCAATGAATCTAAAATATATGAAAGTTTAATTTTTATCATTACATTATGGAAAATAATGACCTTTATCACAATATGCTAATTTTTTGAGAAGGACCTGTATAGGCATTGTGCCACCATATAAACTGTGCATGCTGGCATGTGTAACCGCTATAGAGCTGTACAATATATAGCACCCTAGAGGAAAAATGACTTAGTGCAAACCAAGAGCCCAAAATTCCTCTGCAAATGCCATTTTGATACTTTGAATTTAATTATGAACAATGCTGATGTATTATTTATCCATTTATATGAGGAAATCCCTCACAAATCATATTTAATCTGGACGCCAAGCATCAGAATAACATTGAGCAAACCATAGTAAATATTTAATTTAAAAATTAAAGTATTATTGTAGTTGAGTTGTCCAGAACAGTGTTTTCCTTAGCTTTTGAATTTGTTTTATTCAAATTTGAGAAAATGCATGAATGTCACAACAGCACACATCATACTGCAAGTCAAGTATTGCATAGTATGCAGAATAGATCATTAATTGTACACACAACTGATTGTAAATTGTGAAGCTGAATGGCAACTACACAGCATTCCAAAGTTAGTGCAGTGGAAAGAGGTTCAATCAATACATAAGAGGATTTAATTTTAATAACAAAAGCAAAAAAGTTATATGATATAATAAATTGCTAAAGTTGATGGAGCAATGTAAACTTTTAAATACGTAGCACAACCAAACTGACATAAGGTTGCATTTCAACTACACAAGGTTACAAAGGAACATTAGTTTTAAACAGCATAACTTAAAAAGTTGCTGCATCTTAATTACTACACTGTATTAAATCCACAATGCGTTATGTCAAAGGCTAGGAATATGTTCACCATTTAACTTGAATGTGATCATCACGGGCCGCCGTTAAAAATTAATTGAAGACCAATGTATATTTGAATACAGGCACATGATTTCCATATAAATACCCAGTTCTTTGGATTTACTCATTATTAATAACTATGCAAATATATACAGCGAACAGTTGCTAAAAGCGTTAATAAATGAGCAGACACATGTAAATTAACTTATCTCACCAGTTATGTACACTGTGCAGATAATTACAAGCTGCATGGAATACCTGGATGACCTAAACTTGCTAAAAATGTGATTCAGAATATTTTATACCACAATCCAATACTTTACTTTTATTACCATTGCCTAATGAACCAGAAGCAATATCATCCACAATTCATCATGACTCATTATATGATCAGAATGCCAAGAGTTTAAACACAAAATAAAATTAAAAAAAGGCAAATTAAAAGTATTTTTTTTTTCAAGATGACAACAGAACACCAATTGCTGTATAAAAAATGCACATAGCAAGGTTATGTAACAACAACGTATCATATTACAGAAATGTTATTGTTGCATAAAGTGAACGTTTCACATACAATTTAAAAAAAATTAGGCAACATTCAGTGTATGCACAGTAAGCAGTAAACAGTAAGCTAAAGTATTAAATTCCAAAGCCAAAGTACATTGCAAACAGTAGTAAGGTACGTAACAGCAAAACAGATGGCAAGCTTGACACAATACGACTGTAGTGGGTGAAAATAGCAGCTATTCATGTTGTCAAATATGTATCATCAACTTTTATGCATTAAAAACTAAGATACAGTTTTGTCTTATGGATTGTTTCAAATCCCTTGCCACTAAAACATCCTTTTGTATATAAGATGTTGAGAGCAAGCTGCTTGTCAAAGAGACACTGGTGTGCTGGTTAATGTATGCAGTCCCTGTTATTCTTACAGAGGGAGATGAATAAATGACATGGAAAGGGAAGCGCGTGTGTGTAGAACAGTAGAAGCAGACAAGCAATCAACTGAAACTCCAGTTCACACACAAGCTACCGAGGATATGCCTGATCTAACTGAAGCCAGAATGTCATCTTTTTTTTTTCCTGCATGGCTGAAATAAGCCTCTCTCTCTCTCTCTCTCTCTCTCTCTCTCTCTCTCTGCCTCTGTTTTCTGTTACCTCTTTCCCCTGCTCCTTCCTTCTTGCTCAGTCAGATTTATATCAACTTATATCAATATTTTATGGGGTTATAGTTGATTGCAAAACATCACACGTAACAGTGCAGTATATGAAATCATAAATAGGATAGGGTTAGTGTTCACAGGGAGCTTTTATGTATAGACTGATATTATGATTATTTAAAGGTATTGTAAGCTACTTTAGCCATTTTGCTAATTTCAGCCACACTCTCTCTCTCTAAAACCCTTCCCTCCAAAGACATGTCAGCCAACCCGATTTAAAAACCTGTAGGTGCAAATTGATTTGTTGGATAGACTGGTTAATGTTTTGCTGTTTACAAAACATAGGGCTGTTAAAGAGACGGGTTTGTGGTATTAAAAAAATACAGGTGCTTTTTTGTCCTTTTTAGGGGCTTGATATTGTGAATCATTGATTTTCCAGCCCTATCTTATGACAATTGCGTGACTGTGGCAACGCTTTTGCAAAATTATATGACATGGTTCGTAACACATTACGCTGTAGTTTTGACTCATGTGTCTTCTTGTGTGCTCTGCATGACACACACCCTGGTCCTCGCAAGTGCAATTCTCTATCAGTTGAGCTACTGCACAATTTGAGCGCACTCAACAACAAACTTGTAAATGTAGTTGTTCATGTAATGCAAACCTTTAAAAATATCACCTTACAAGTCATGCACTTTAGTAAAAGTATTTGAGAAAACAGCCACGATACATTCAACAAACCACTTCAAATTAATTTAGCAAAAATGCAGGTAATCTAACAGAAAAATGCAGCTTTAGTAACGTGATTCTATGAGACCAGTTTGTAGTTTTCATTGAATGGAAAAGAGCATCTCATACATTCTGCCTATCATCTCCTTTTGTGTTCTACAGAAGAAAGAACACCATAAAGGCTTGGAGTGAGTAAATTATGACAGAATTTACATTTTTAAACAAATTCAACTTTAATGGTGCAATGCTGTTTTTATAATGAAATAACACAATTTTGTTGAACCCAAATGGTTGGCCTAGTGTTTAACCACACTCTCTGACAAATTGAGCCGTGGTGCTAATGTGGACAATGCAAGTTGAATCTGACTCACAACTTATCCAGCTCCCCTACCATTTCTTGTCATTTCCCTGCTATATCAACACATTCTCATGGCAAAATTGTCATGTACAACTTTTCTAAATTTGATATCGCGCGACTGCACTTTTGAATTCCTACAACTTTCACTACCAATGACATTGCTGGACATCGTTTCCATCTAATACGCGACAATTACACAACAGCTTCCTATCATGTTTACACATATCTCCCTTGCAGGGATAACAGTGTGAAGAACATGTGTGTGATAAGCTTTCTCCTTGAGTTGACCTGTCTTGCTGCTTGAGAACTGCCTTTCTGAGAAAACAGAATGCCTTTTCTGTGCCTTAAACTGATTGAAATGTTATTACTGCAAGGGATAGCTGACCCTAAAATGAATATTATTATTATTGTGTTATTATTTTTCACCCTCATTCTAAATCATTTTCTTTTCTTTCTTCTGTGGGACACAAAATATATATTTTTAAAGATGTTCATGCTTCTCGTTTCCATACAACGAATGCATATAGTGACCAGGGGCTGTCAAGCTTAAAAAAGGACAAAAAGCACCATTAAAATGTCATGAAAGTAGTCCATACAAATTGTGTATTACATTGTAAGTCATACAATAGCTTTGTGTGAGGAACAGTCCAAAATGTACAATAGGCTAGATCCTTTCAGTTCACCCCTACCGTAGAGCTCAAATTTGATTTGAGATATAAATACTGTACATAAAGCCAGGCACAGCAACATTGGCTCAACCAGAGGGATAAGTTTAGGGCAGAACTATCTGTTTTCCGACTAATGGCAATCATAGTCTTTTGCAATTCTGTTTGGTGATGCTAGCAGTGCAGAAATTACACACTGAACCTTTAACATTGATGAGGTAAATAAAAACTTTAAAACACTGAGACACTTAACAATTTTCAAGATCCCCTCAAAGTACACTGACCAAAGCCCACTTATGTACAGTAATAACAGCAGCATTGCTTTGAAGCAGCATTTCAGATGAGAGGCAAGGTAAGATTTAAGCGGTTGGAGCAGAAAGCCGCATAAGATTATATTGGGTATTCAATCCTTATCGATTAAAAAATCTGTGAGCGAGAGTGGCTTGGGATGGGGGGTTGCTGACAATGCATTCAAACAACTTTCCTCCCTCTTCCAAAATTAAAAAATAAATAAATAAAGTAATGGAAGGAAGGAAGAAAGGAACAAAATAAAAAAAATGACAGAAACAGAGAAGGAAAGAAAGTAGAAACAAAAATAAAAATGTACAAACAAATAAACAAATGAATGAACAAACAAACAAACGGACAAAAAAAAGAAACAAATGAACAAAAGGAAAAAAGAACAGACAAACAAACAAAAGAATGACAGAATGAAAGAAAGAATAAATGAACAAAAGAAAGAAAGAATGGTATGAAGAGTGCTTCCCATGCAAAAGAGCTTTAGCAAGCACAACTAATTTGTAACGATTGAGCAGCGAGGCAGACGAGGAGATGTGGATCCAAATGCAGTTTGACTTTATTAAATAAACGAGCAAGTAAACACAAAGGAACAACCCTCAATGGGGAACAAAACATAAAACTGAAAACTAAACACGATGAAACAAAACAGAGAACTCAGGCAACAAAACAGAGAACTCAGGCAGGGAACACATACCAGGCTAACAACAAACAATGATAGACAAGGACTGAACCAAAAACCAGGGTATAAATACATGAACATAGGAAAAATGGGCCAATGAACAAACAGAACTCAAACAAGATAACAAGGTGATAAACAGAAGCAAAATGGCAAATTAACGAGGGCAGGTGCAAACAATGAACGTGAACACGAAAGCTAACAGAGAGACTATGGAGTTACACAAGGGACAAAAGTGAAAACTAAGGAATGCAAAAGTGACAAAAATGGCAAACAAAAGGGCAACAGTGAAACAAGACAAGGTAAACATAACAGAGCCCCCCTCAAAGGATCGGATTCCAGACGATCCTAAGGAACAAAAAACGAAGGACAGAAAACCCACAAAAAACAAAATGAGGGCACAAGGGGCAGACAGGCAGACCGGGGGTACAAGAACAAGAAGGCAGTCCAAGGGGCACAGAGGGCAGGCAGGAAGTGAAAGGGGGCACAAAGGGCAGGCAGGAAGTCCAAGAGGGGCAACGAGGGGAAATGAGACGGTCCACGAGGGCACAAAGGGAAATGAGACAGTCCACAGGGCCAATTAGGCAGTCCCTGGGGGCACAAAGGGACAGGTTTAGGGGGCCAGGGAGGTATCGACCGGGCAGGGACTGGTTTAGTAGGCCTGGGAGTTGACCACGGGATGTGGGTAGGCTTGGGGGACCTGGGTGGTGGCTGCAGGATAGGGGCTGGCGGAGCCGCGTGAGGCGGAGCCAAGGAGGACTTCGGAGGCGGAGCCGTAGAAGACTTGGGAGGCGGCGCAGGAGGAGGCGTAGGCTGGGCCGTGGGGGGCTTAGGAGGCGGAGCCGAGGGAGGCCCAGGAGGCGGAACTGGGAAGGAACTAGGAGGCGTCGGAGGCGAGGCGGAGGGAGGCTTTGGAGGCGGAGCCGGGAGGGGCGCCGGAGGTGAGGCTAAGGGAGGCTCTGGAGGCGGAGCCGAGGGTGGCTCTTGCGGCGGGGCCGAGGGAGGTGGCGCCGTAGGAGGTTCTTCAGGCGGTGAGCTGGAAGGCTTCGGAGGCGGAGCCGAGGAAGGTGGCGGCGTAGGAGCCTCTAGAGGCGAGGCCCTAGGAGTCTCTGGAGGCGGAGCCGCGGGAGGCTGAGCCGTAGGAGGCTTGGGAGGCGGAGCCATGGGAGGCGGAGCCGTGGGAGGCGGAGCCGTAGGAGGCTCGGGAGGCGGAGCCGTAGGAGGCTGAGCCATAGGAGGCAGAGCCGTAGGAGGCTCGGGAGGCGGAGCCGTAGGAGGCTCAGGAGGCTCTGGGGACGGAGCCACAGAAGGCTCGAGAGACTTGAGGGGTGGAGCCCTGGGAGGCTCGAGAGGCTTGAGTGGCGGAGTCCTGGTAGGCTCGAGAGGCTTGAGAGGCGGAGCCCTGGAAGGCCCGAGAGGCTTGAGGGGCGGAGCCCTTTAAGGCTCGAGAGGCCCGAGGGGCGGAGCCCCGGCAGGCTCGAGAGACTTGAGAGGCGGAGCCCTAGAAGGCTCGAGAGGCTTGAGAGACTTGAGAGGCGGAGCCCTGGAAGGCTCGGGAGGAGGAGCCCTGGAAGACTCGAGAGACTTGAGAGGCGGAGCCCTGGAAGGCTCGAGAGGCTTGAGAGGCGGAGCCCTAGGAGGCTCGGGAGGAGGAGCTCTGGAAAGCTCGGGAGACTTGAGAGACGGAGCCCTGGAAGACTCGAGAAACTTGAGAGGCAGAGCCCTAGGAGGCTCGGGAGGAGGAGCCCTGAAAGGCTCGAGAGACTTGGGAGGCGGAGCCCTGGAAGGCTCGGGAGGAGGAGCCCTGGAAGACTCGAGAGACTTGGGAGGCGGAGCCCTAGGAGGCTCGGGAGGAGGAGCCCTGGAAGACTCGGAAGGCAGAGTACTAGGAAGCTCGGAAGGCGGAGCTCTGGAAAGCTCGGAAGGCTCGGAAGGCAGAGTACTAGGAAGCTCGGAAGTCGGAGCTCTGGAAAGCTCGGAAGGCTCGGAAGGCAGAGTACTAGGAAGCTCGAGAGGAGGAGCACTGGGAGGCTCGAGAGGTGCTGACTCTTGGACGGGCGTGACCACTGGCGCTGGCCTTTGGACGGTTATGGCTACTGGTGCTGGCTCGTGGACGATCGTGACTACTGGCACTGGCTCTTGGATCGTGGCTCTGGCGTGGCTACTGGCGCTGGCTCTTGGACGGTCGTGGCTATAGGCACTGGCTCTGGGACAGTCGAGGCTACTGGCGCTGGCTCTGGGACGGTCGAGGCTACAGGCGCTTTTTCTGGGATGGTCGAGGCTACAGGCGCTGGCTCAGGGACAGTCGAGGCTACAGGCGCTGGCTCAGGGACGGTCGAGGCTTCAGGCGCTGGCTCAGGGACGGTCGAGGCTACAGGCGCTGGCTCACTGACTTCTGAGGCGACAGGCACTGGCTCACTGACCTCTGAGGCGACAGGCACTGGCTCTTGCCTCAGGCAGAGCAGGTGGTATCTGGCGCGTAAAACCGCTGGATCCATGGTTTGGTCTATCGTTCTGTAATGATTGAGCAGCGAGGCAGACGAGGAGATGTGGATCCAAATGCAGTTTGACTTTATTAAATAAACAAGCAAGTAAACACAAAGGAACAACCCTCATTGGGGAAACAAAACATAAAACTGAAAACTAAACACGATGAAACAAAACAGAGAACTCAGGCAACAAAACAGAGAACTCAGGCAGGGAACACATACCATTGCTAACAACAAACAACGATAGACAAGGACTGAACCAAAAACCAGGGTATAAATACATGAACATAGGAAAAAGGGGCCAATGAACAAACAGAACTCAAACAAGATAACAAGGTGATAAACAGAAGCAAAATGGCATATTAACGAGGGCAGGTGCAAACAATGAACATGAACACGAAAGCTAACAGAGAGACTATGGAGTTACACAAGGGACAAAAGTGAAAACTAAGCAATGCAAAAGTGACAAAAATGGCAAACAAAAGGGCAACAGTGAAACAAGACAAGGTAAACATAACATAATTACATTTTCAAGATCTGTTACTATAATGCCCTTTAGTCATGCTTCAGGCAAGCATGCTTGGCTTAATACATTTTATTCTCTGTGCTTTTCCAGCCCCTTTAGTATCATACAGTCATCTTCTCTGCCTGTACTTTTAACCAACTCATTTAATCCCCATGTTAAATGAACATAAATTTCTGCATTAAAACTTGAGCGGTAATAGACCCATATATATACACCGATCAGCCAGTATAGTGAAGGTCCCCCTCGTGCCGCCAAAACAGCGCCAACACGCATCTCAGAATAGCATTCTGAAATTATATTCTTCTCACCACAATTGTACAGCGGTAAGCTGAGTTAACTTAGACTTTGTCAGTTCTAACCAGTCTGGTCATTCACTGTTGACCCCTCTCATCAACAAGGTGTTTCCATCCGCAGAACTGCTGCTCCCTGGACGTTTTTGTTTTTGGCACCATTCGGAGTAAACACACATTCGGACTATTGTGTGTTAAAATCCCAGGGGATGAGTAGTTACAGAAATACTCAAACAGTCTGGCACCAACAATTATCCATGCAATTATCTAATCAGCCAATCGTGGGGCAGCAGTGCAGTGCATAATATCAACAGATACGAGTAATGAGCTTCAGTTAATGTTCATGTCAACCATCAGAATGGGGAAAAATGTGATCTCTGTGATTTGGTCCGTGGCATGATTGTTGGTTCCAGGTGGGCTGGTTTGAGTATTTCTGTAACTACTGATCTCCTGGGTATTTCACACACATCAGTCTCTAGAATTTACTTAGAATGGTTCAAAGTAAACCTACACGATATTAGCTAGGTGGTTTTAATGATGTGGCTTATTGGTATATATATATATATATTAGGGCTGTCGATTTAACACGTTAATTCAGTATGATTAATTTGATTAAAAATAACGCATTAAAACAATTAACGCAATTAATCGCAATGCCCCCGGACCATAATAAGAAAGATTCCTGAGAAATTCAAGCTTGTAGTACCACCTGTTTACTCCTGAGGGCAGTAAGTGAAACTTCAGCTGTATGTCAATGCGCAGTTTATACAGTGAACACAATAACACTTCAGCAGGCAGCACAACACAAACATGCGTTACGTTCTTGCGTTCAAATCACTTGATGGAGAGCAAATTCGAAACTAAGGGATCTCAAGATGTGTTCTGAGAATTAAACTTCATTTAAATGTACAAATGTAATGTTTATGACGCACCCTAGACGTTACACAAGCATGTCTGAAGATTATCAGTCAAAAGCTGAAACTAACAAGCCAAAATAATAAAGAAATGGTCTTTCTGTATAATCTAACTCTATAAAACTTCAATCACTAGAAATGTCATGGCACATTTCAATTGCTCATAATAATCATGATAATTTTTTTTTTTTTTTATAAATATACAACACTGCTTGGCTGAAAGCCCCACATCTGTCTTGATCTTCCTTATGTTGCTGTGTGAATGTGTGCAGCTTTCCATCTGTATTCACAGCAAGGTTATAATAGTTTTAAACATAGGCAGAGGGTAAATTAACTGCAGGGTAAGGCAATTTTGTTTGTCATTTAATCTACAAAACTACATCAAATAACTATTTTCACAATTAAGTTAAATAATGACAGACAAATTATAGGCCTTAACAGAATCAATTATATACCATGAAATATGCATATGCCTATGAATATACAGTATAAATATTAAGACACGCATATTTTTAAATGAATGGATGTTATAATAACAATCACACGATTTTAAGGTTCACGGCCTCTGAAATCTCAATTTAACCCCTGCATTCAAGACATAATATTGTATTAAATGGCTTCTACTACCAAATGTAAATGTTCACACTCCTTACAAAACCTTCTTGATGAATAAATGGTTAATTATTGTTATTTACACAGATGCCAGTAGGCTACTCGTATGAATAATTATTTTAGCGACTCAATATTAGGCTACAGCAAGCAAATATTAGTTTTATTGGCATAACAGCAAATTAAATAATTGGTAGTAAGCACTCATTGCTAATGCAGCTAAATAAAAAAATGGAACAGTTTGGACCTGCATATGCTGTTAAAAGTGGTCCTGCACCTATATATCATGCAGTTGAATTAAAGTTATATTTGTTTTAAAATGGTAAATTCTTTCAGAAATAAACACATTCTCCATGCAGGCAGTGACTCAACTTAATGTTTTAAGATGAATTTGGCCACAGCCACTGAGCATGTCAACTTTCCCTTTACACTAGTAATTAAAGTTTGTATATGAGGTGGGGAAATTTATCCTAGACAGTTTACTGGTGCAGCTATGAGCAGTGTTATCCCAGAGCAGCAAAAGGGATTTCTGATTAATACCTAATAAGCATTAATGTGCACATCGTGCCTGTGGCATTAATTTAGTTTTTATTTATATAACTATCACAAAGCGGACTCTTCACCTATGTGGGACAAACGCTAGGAAAGAGAGAGAGTTTAGTTTTAGTTTTGTTTATTTGTTAGTTTTTAGTTTAGTTTTAGTTTTCAGTACATTTAGTTTATATTTTAGTTTTAGTATTTATATTAAGTGATCTCCTCCATGGATTGACACCTTACCGTGGTGGACAACTGTGTTGTCTGGATCATTAGCTCCTGGTAGGGCCTCCCTTGGAAAACTGGTTCCAGAAGAAGGCCAGACAAAGAGTGTCTAAACTTACACCAATTCCAAGGGGGGCTGGGGACATGGACCCTGTTTAAAGCCTCCATTATGGAAGCGGCTGCTTGGAGCTGTGGCTTGAAGGTTGTTTGTGTCTGTCGTGCCGGCAACCCAAGAACCCGTTGGTTGACACCAGTGGTGAAGGATGCCATCAGGCTGAAGAAGGAGGCCTTTCAGGATTGGTTAGCCTGTGTGTTTCCTGTTTCAGCTGATCGGTAACAGAGGGTCAGAAGGACTGCAGCTGCAGTAGTTGTGGAAGCAAAAACTCAGGTGTGGGAGGAGTTTGGGGAGGCCATGGAGAAGGACTTTGGCAAGGTTCTAGAAAACTGTTAGATGGCTTAGGTGGGGAAGACAGGGCTTTGTCCAGGCTGTTTTAAAACGGGATTGGGAACTGCTAACCTCAACTGCCAATATAGTCGAGTGATGGAAGGAACACTTTGAGGAACTTCTGTACCTGGTTTACACATCTCCTATGGAGGAGGCAGGTACAGAGGACTCGGGGGGCCATTTCTCTGGCAGAAGTCACTAAGGCAGTTAAAAAGCTCCAAAGTGGCAAGGCCCCAGGAGTGGACAAGGTTCGCCCTGAGATGCAGAAGGCCCTGGATGTTGTTGGGCTGTCATGCCTGACACGCCTCTTCAGCGTGGAAATCTGGGATAGTGCCTGGGGATTTGCGGTTCCCATTTTTAAAAGGGGGAATGGAGGGATAGTTCCAATTATTAAGGAATCACACTTCTCAGCCAACCTGGGAAAGACCCCGACCAAATGACGAACCTCAGCTAGAGGAGGAACAATGAGGATTCCGGCCTGGTAGTGGAACAGAGGATCAGCTCTTCAGCCTGGCGAGGATCCTAGAGGGGGTGTTGTAGTTTGTTCACCCAGTCTACATGTGTTTTTTGGACTTGGAGAAGGCTTATGACCGAGTCTTATGGGAGGTACTGAGGGAGTATCGAGTCCCTGTATAACTGGTGTAAGAGCTGTATCCGCATTCTCAGTAGTAAGTCAACCTTGTGCCCAGTGGGTGTTGGACTCTGCCAGGAGTGTCCATTGTCACCTGCCCTGTTTGTGATATTCATAGGCAGGATTTCAAGGTGCAGCCATGGATCAGAGTGTGTTCAGATTGGGGGCCACAGGGTTTCATCTCTGATGGCATCATCAGACTGTGACCCAGCATGCAATGGGGAGGTTTGTGGCTGAGTGTGAAACAGTTAGGATGAGGGTCAGCACCTCCAAATCTGAGGCCATGCTTCACTGTCAGAAAAGGTTGAATTGTCCCCTCTGTGTAGGGAGTGAGCTACTACCCTAAGCGGAGGAGTACAATTATCTCGGGGTCTAGTTCACGAGTGAGGGATTACTAATTAACGGGTTTCTCTCTGTTTTATGTTTAAGTCTATTGGAGATCAACACACTTGTCCTTTAGACACATAATTTTATTATTTTACTTTATGTTAATATATAAGACTTTTAAAACATGTAGTAACCATGAGCACCAGCAATTAAAAGCATTATCCTGCTAATGGTGTGTAGCCTATGAAAATATGTTCAATGATTTCATTGATTCATAATTCAATGATTCATAATTTAATGCCAGAATGTTTTTTTTAATGTCTGTGAATGTTTTTTTTTTTTGATTAAATGTATCAAATGTAGGAACAAACACTTGAGTATTCATTACTAACTGACAAGTAACACCTCAATTACTATTAATGGTTTATAATGTGTTTTCAGTTTAGAATAATGGACTTTACTTTAGAATAATGGCCCATGCATGATCTTGTTCACAATAAAAACATAATCATTCACATTTTAGACACGTTAATGTTTTGATTAGTAATTAATTAGTAGTTATTTTAAATTAGCCATAGATAGTAGATAGTTCTAAATGAGGCAGATCAAATTCAATAATTATTGATTACCTAACAGTGAACTACATCAGTCATCAGTTCACTATTACTAACTGATTGGTAAATCATGTTTCCATATTAGTTAATTGTAGTAACTAAAAGTGTTAATATTGTACTACTCATTAATACTGTATTAATTCCTGCATAATTTTCTGTTAATGACAGACCATTATTCTAAAGTGTTACCACAAAAGAAAAACTCACTGGAGTTCATTTATATTTTTCTGCAGATTGAGGTTTCATGGATATACCGCTCAAATAAGTGTTCTTTATTCTTTTAGCTTAGAGTATTGAGATTCAAAACGAGGACAAATTAGCTTTTACTCACTTGTTTCACATTCATCTGTATTTGCACAATGGCTCTAGCCTTGTCCAAATGTAAACAAAGTCCCCACCTTACATTTTATTTCTCATTCGAAAAAGCAGTTTCACTCAGAACTACATCACAATACAGTAATTAAGTCGGTCATAACTTCTGTTTCATGTGAATTTAAAGGTTTAAAAACATACTGCAACAAAACCGAAAACTAAATCTTATGCAAGATCATTTTTATTTTATTTCAGTTCGTTTCAAATTCAGATAGTTCAAATTATTAAAATTTTAGTTTAGTTTTAGTTTTTACAATTATGTTTTTTTTTTTGTTTTTTTTCAGTTTACGAAAATGTTTTTTTAACCTTTAGGTTTCGTTTTAGTTTATGATAATAAAATTAATTATTGTTATGGCTCAAGCAGCTCTCCTTGATCCATACAAAAGAGTTTGAGATAACTGGAGGCACAGGCCACAACTAGCATCACCACTGACTGACAGGAAGAGACACCAGATGTATCAACATGAGCCCTTCAAACCCTCAATTTGAAAAAAAAAAAAGTAATTCTGAGATTTAAAATAAAAAATATCAATGGAAAGTCTTTAGAGAGCTGAAGTCAGTCTGTGTAGTTCACCAACACAACATTCTAAACATTCTGAGAAGATTCAGAGTCTTCTAAGCGAAAAGTAGCAACATCTCAACTTGTTGACAAAAATGTATGTAAGAAACTGAAAGACAAGAGCATTTGCTGCATGTACAAAGCAGAAACACTCTCTCCATGGCTGCTATGTATCATATAACTCCCTGTCTTTCATCTGCCCTGTGCTATTCTCTTATTCTCTCTCTATCTCCTGTCTTTCTAATCTAGTCAAGCCTCTGGCCTTTAAAACACATTGTATCCCACCACACATCACTGTGGATCAGAGAGCTGAAGATACTCAAGAGACAGACCGAGAGAAAGGCACTCTGTCTATTGCTTTATGTTTTAAAGAAAAACAAATTTTGAAGTAGAGAATATACTCAGGGTCTGTCGAAGGGCACCACTAAATTTTGCAATAGTTTGCACAAGTAATTCAGTTGCCAAAGTGAAATTTCAGACAGGCAGCTGAAGCAAATGTAATAATATTTGATGCATTTTTTTCCCCAAAGGCATAAACCTCTGAAAACGACCCAACCAATCACAAAATACAAAATTAGGCCAGTGGCAGCTGGTGCTTTTCAAGTATGGGGAAGCACAAATTATTCAATGATGCTGATATTTTTTATTCTTTTGTTGTCCGCTTCTCAAATTATTTCACAAACAGTGCAATTACATATGACCAAACTCAGAAATGTTTTTTGCAATAATTTAAAATCAGATATAATTATGAATGCTAAAATAAATGTGTTACAACTTGTTTCTAATTTTCTGATCCACCATACACTTTCTGCATTTAACAGCACACATATTAAAAAATATATATTCTGTCAGTCATGTGCATCACAGTTTCAATTATTGGCCATTTGCTGCAAAGATCTGCCCATTTGAGAGCTTGACCAATCATCATACACTCTCAGAAAAAAAAGGTATGCTGCATCTGAATATCCATACTTTCCTCTATATAGTATGCCAAAAACAGTATGCCAATGGATTAGTATGTCCGAATCCACAGTTTTCATGAAACAGTGAGCGAGATGTACCTGGAAGTACTATTTCCTGTACTATTAAAGAGTGTTGATCGACTGGATACTTTACGATCCCATAATCCCTCAAGAGCTGAGGTGACGTCACGTGCAAAACGCTGGATTTAAAAGATTGGCGGTGAATTGCAAGTCAGACAGCACTTCTCAACTGTAAATGCTATATATACCAAGATAATTGGTCCTTGTGCTTAAATGGTGCTTGTTTAACAAAACCTGAGCGGATAGTTTTTGTGGTTGTTGTTCTTACTGTACATCAAATATTTCTGTAATGAGACAATGCCTACATTCCCGGATGAAGTATGTCTGAAATCTATACATATGCATTTATTCATATGCGAGTAGCATGCATACCTAAAAGAACGTACAGTTTTGCTGGCAGATAAGTGTGTCCTTCATCAAATAAAGTACATACTGTGACAGTACGGGGTTTTGGACAGCATATGTGACATAATGTTTATTACCACAAAAAATTATTTTGAATTGCCCCACCTTTTCTTTAAAAAAAAGCAAAACTGGGTCACAGTTAGACACTTACAATGGAACTGAATGGGAGCCAATTTCTGAACATTATAAAATACTCACTCTTTCAAAAGTATAGCCACAATACATAAACAACATGTGTGTTAAAATGATTTTAGCATGATAAAATCACTTACTAATCTTTTCCGTTTCCAATTTTACAACTTGCCATGACGATGTAATTTTAATAAACACTAAAAGCCTAAAATGACTGTAAAAACAACAATTAAAACAACGTTGCAGCTCAAATAATACCTGAGTTTTAACAGAATAATTAATGTAAGTGCTTTTATAAAATTTACAACAGCTTCACATTTCTGCCTTTACACTCCAAAATTTCCATTGTAAGTGCCTCACTGTAACCTTGATTTTTGCTTCTTTTTTCTTTTTTTTTAAAGAAAAGAAGGAACAAGTCGAAATATGTTTTTGTGGTAATCAACATTGTCACAAATGTTGTCATTTTATCGTAACTTGTATTGAACACGGAATATTCCTTTAAGAAAAAAGGAGGAACAAAACATATAAATGAACCTTTAAAGGAACATATTAGGTCTATAGGGTACAATTAGGTACCCAAAAGGAGTTATAAATGTAATTTAAAATAGAGGTACAAAAAATGGTCCCCTTCAGGGTACAACCCCAGTGATGGCCCTTGTACCTCAACAGTACTTTTTTTTTGTGTGTGTGTTTAGAGAAGCCTGGTTTCCAGTTGGGACAAATATACATTAATTGAAAGCCCATTATCCAATAAACAATCAGATGCTTTTTCCAATTCAAACATCCTCATGAAACATCCACAGACTCCTATAGAAGCAAGGTGTCAAGAGGGGACCCAAAATGATGTGTTTGGAGCCACTTGTCCAATCAACATTGAACTTAACTCCGTTGAAATCCCAAGATACAGGTATCTGTGTTAGACTCCCATTCAAGCATGGGTTCAGTAGCGCTCTATGGGCCATGAGTCCACTGACATCTATGGAAGTGCAGAACTAATTTGTGTTCTGCATTACAATTCAATAGGTTTATTCGTGAAGCTACAAATTTCCTTACCTCTTTCTGGTGGTATTTAATGGCCAGTTTGAGTTTGGCCAGGTCTCTGCATTCTCGTGGGTCTAGCTCCTCACTCTGGTCGTCACGGTGATTGAGGATGGTCTCCAGCTCACGGGAGCTACGTGCCTGGTCCAGCAGGTCTTTAGCAAAGAGCTTGCACTGTTGAGAAAGCTCTTCGTACTCTTGCCGAAATTCGTTCTCCACCTTGCTGAGCTCCTTGAGCTCCCAGCCCAGTCTGAAGGCAGTGAGGATGGGATCCTCGCTGGAGAGGGCGATGAGAGAGGGGCTGGCGAGCGCTTTATAGATGTTGAGGCGGGAACGAGAGTGACGCAAGCTGTCCACCTCTGAGCTAGACACACACTCCACACAGTCACAGCGGATTTGATGCGGCCGAGGGATTGTGACTTTGCGTTGGACCAGGAGTTTGATGATCTCATAGTTGTTTGTGTGGGCGGCAAGCATGATGGGTGTGATGTCAGGTGTGAATTCTGAAAACTGGGCATCTATCATTAATGATGGAACCTTTGGGAGAAAAAAGGCAAATAAAGAAAGTGTGAAAACCAGCACAAAGCAGCAGAATACAGATGACTAGATAGAATGCAGCTTCTCACAGGAGAGAAAATTCACAAATGAGATCTCAATTATTTGTGCTAGACAGAAATAAGATTGAATACAGAGCAAATTGAGACTTTTGCTTAAAAAAAGGCCCTGGTAAATGATCCTCAAGTGTTTCAGAAGAGTTCTTAACAATGTCATAAACTATGCTCAGATTTACCAAGATATCAAAGTGTGTGATTAAATGTCAGTGATTTCGGTAATACTTTACAATAAGATTCCATTTGTTAACATTAGTGAACCACATAAGTTAACATGAACTAACAATTAACAATACTTTTGCAGCATTTATCAATCTTGGTTGATGTTAATTTCAATATGTACTAATACATATAAAATAATAATGATTTTTAAAATTAAACGTCATATACACTACCGGTCAAAAGTTTTGAAACACTTGACATAGGGCTGGGCGATAAAACGATATCGATATATATCACGAAAATAAAATCCACAATAAAGAATTTTTGATATTTACTTTCAGCTTTCTCAGGCTGCGTTTGCACTGCAGCGGACGAAATCCGCTCAAAGGCACTCACAGCGCTAGGCGAGAGCTTGCACCGCTGCAAATCCTACGCTCCACCTTTCATAGGAATTAATTGAAAACGCTCTCAGCTTCACTCACAACATGCGAAGTCTGGAAGTTGGTAGAGTGGGTTGGCCACTAATCGCAGGGTTGGTGGTTCAAATCCCATCCCACGCGACTCCACATGCTGAAGTGTCCTTGAGCAAGACACTGAACCCCAAGTTGCTCCCAATGGCAGGCAAGCACCTATCATGGCAGCTCTGCCAACATTGGTGTATGAGTGTGTGTGTGTGAATGAGTCACAGTGTAAAGAGCGTTGATAAGTGCATACCATTTACCATTTAGACCAATTAGGTTACATCGGGCACCGGATTGATTCCATCCGCACCGCAAGCTTTAATGACAACGGTTGTGCTCTCTCATTGTCTCTAGTGAAGAGCGCGACAGAACAACAGCTCTGATCTTTCTGTGCTGTAATCTTGAATATTGTTCTCTAGCACCAAACATGCATGACCTGTCCCGCTCTGTGCACATTGCCTCTTTTCCCTGCATGTGTGTAGACATGAAGCTCCGCATGAGTTAACGTGTTTTCAAAGCACCTTAACATTTTTCTCTTCTAAATGTATCTTTATTAATCAGCATGTTACGAGTCTTTAATAATAAACAAATTGATTTCTGTTCTAATTTTGTGAAAATTAATTAGATGACTGGAATGGATAAGGAAAGACTAAAATTACTAGTTGGTAGACTAGTCTCTCACTTTAATGAAAATATACAAATGGTTTTTAAATAAAAAAAAACGTTTTCTAAATTTTCTCTCGGGACACCTCTTAACCCACAATCAGCATCATTGCACAGTCACAAGGGCTTCTATGCACCTCACTTGGGTATCTGAATCTAAAGAAATATAAAAAATATTTCATTTTAATGTAAATATATTCCAACAAATACTGGACTGCTGTCACTATGCTTCAGAACAAACAGATGATCTTTTAACATTCATTTTCAATTGATAAACGGTAAAAGACGGTAAAATTGGTAAAAGATCCCGCAGACCCCACTGCTTTGGCAGTCTCTGGACCCCCTGTGCAGTTTTGTTGAGACTATTTTGATTGTTTAGAATTACATTTTCTTCCGTCAACTTTGAAATAAAAAAAGAAAGTGCAATGTGTAAATGTATATCGTAATAAATATCGATATCGAACAATATGAAAAAGATTATCGTGATAACAATTTTGGCCATATCGCCCAGCCCTAACTTGACTGAAATGTTTCTCATGATCTTAAAAATCTTTTGATCTGACGGCGTATGCTTATATGTTTGAAATTAGTTTTGTAGACAAAAATATAATTTTACCACCATATTAATTTATTTAATTATAAAACAAAACTTTTATTAAACATTTTTTTTTTTTTTTTTTTTTAATTGATGACTTGTACTAAATAATAAATAAAAGCAGCCAATAAGTGCCCCACATAGATGGGAACTCTTTCAATACTGTTTAAAAAGCATCCCAGGGTGATACCTCAAGAAGTTGGTTGAGAAAATGTCAAGAGTACATTTCTGCTAAATCTAGGTAAAGGGTGACTACTTTGAAGATGCTAAAAAGTTTTGATCTATTTTGGATTTTGTTTAGTTACAACATAATTTACATAGTTCCATGTATGTTATTCCATAGCTTTGATGACTTTACTATTATTCTAAAATGTGAAAAAATAAAAGACATTGCTTTGTTTGTCTTTTTGGTTAAGTTCTTCATTAAACTATTATTTATATCGTCAAGCTGGTTCTCGCCTCCTCTTTTCCATTAATCCCTTTACAAAATCCAAATAACTTTAAGATCTTTATTGTAAGGGTTTAAACAATGTTTTCCATGCTTGTTCAATGGACCAGAAACAATTAATGAACATGCACCTGTGGAATGGTCTTTAAGACACAGTTTACAGACGGTAGGCAATTAAGGTCACCGTTATAAAAACTTAGGACACTAAAGAGACCTTTCTACTGACTCTAAAAAACACCAAATGAAAGATACCCAGGCTCATCTGCATGAACATGCCTTAGGCATGATGCATGGAGGCAATAGGTCTGCAAATGTGGCCAGGGCAATAAATTGCAATGTTTGTGCTACAGGGAGACAGGAAAGACAGCTGATCGTCCTCGCAGTGGCAGATCACGTGCAATAACACCTGCACAGGATCGGTTCATCCGAATATGACACCTGCGGGACAGGTACAGGATGGCAACAACAACAGCCTGAGTTACACCAGGAACACACAACTCCTCCATCAGTGCTCAGACTGTCTGCAATAGGCTGAGAGAGGCTGGACTGAGGGCTTGTAGGCCTGTTGTAAAGCGGGTCCTTACCAGATATCACCGGCAACAATGTTGGTGCATCCAGCCATACTTCTCGTTCTGTGGGTGATTTCTTGCAAGACAGCAATGTCAGTGTTCTGCCATGGCCAGCAAAGAGCCCGGATCTCATTCCCATTGAGCACATCTGGGACCTGCTAGATTGGAGGGTGAGGGCTTGGGCCATTCCCCCCAGAAATGTTCCGAAACTTGCAAGTGCCTTGGTAGAAGAGTGGGGTAATATCTCACAGCAAGAACTGGAAAATCTGGTGCAGTCCATGAGGAGGAGATGCACTACAGTAGTTAATGCAGCTGGTGGCCATACCAGATACTGATTTTGACCCCCTCGCCCCTTTGTTCAGGGACACATTCTTCAATTTCTGTTAGTCACATGTCTGTGAAACTTGTTAAGTTTATGTCTTAGTTGTTGAAAACTTTTTATGTTCATACAAATACTTACACATGTTAAGTTTGCTGTAAACAAAAGTAGTTGAAAGTGAGAGGGCGTTTCTTTATATGGCAATAAAAGAGGTGAATGAAGAGGAATATTCATTTGTTTTCTGTGGGTGTTTTTATGGGAATTTGTATCTTTCAGATAAATTTTAGGAGTGCCTATGGTTTGCATGTTCCACATTTTATCGTAGGTGTGTCATGCAGTGTGGGACTTGCACTGGTCTGGTCTTGGTCTTGACTCGGTCTCGCCCTGCCTTGGTCTTGCCTTGGTCTCAACCCCTCAAAGTCTTGGTCTTGTCTCAGTCTCGATACACTCTGGTCTTGGTCTTGACTTGGTCTCAGTTTAGGTAGTCTTGACTACAACACTGCTTTGTCGCCTGTACTACTTAGTGCCTGCCGTGAGAAGACTTACCGCTCCCCTACATTGTATCTGTGAAGTCTTTCTTAGGGCACTCTCACCTCACGAATTAATGCATTTAGACCACTCCTCAGTTTATGTCTCAGTTCAAACTGGGGAAAACATTACCACTGAAGTAATTTCAAAGATTACTAGGCTTTATGGCAGCATCTGCCATCATCCTGTTAGGTCTGCTACACATGAGACTTCTCAGTGCTCGCTCAAAGTCATGTACCAAGACACGTCTTGCACCAAGGGCACATGCGCATTGGTATAACTTGCCGCTGTCTGGCTGCTCTAGCTCCATGTACATCTCCAGCCTTTTACCAACAGGGTGTTATGATGGGTCACGGTTTCAGGTGAAATGTGGTGACCATGGATGTGTCCAACACAGGTTGGATTGCAGTCTGCGTCGTACGCCCGGCTTTCAGGACCTGGACAGTTGCGAAGCGGGCGTGGCACATCAACCACGTAGAACTGCTGTCTACCTAGCCTTGAAGGCTTTTCATTCCAACATATTGAATCATCACATCATGATTCGTTCTGAAAATATTACAGTAGTAGCGTACATAAATCACCAGGGCGGAATTCGATTGCTACAAATGATGAGAATGGCACAGTGCCTCCTCCTATGGAATGGGTGCCATCTCCTCTCCCTGCACATGTGATATGTCCAGGGCTGTCTGAATTGCTGAGCGGATCTGCTGTCATGCCATGGAGCATTGCCGGAAGTACGCTCTCGTTGCATGTCGCAACTCGCCTGCCATCTCCTCCTCTGGAATCAGCAGCGCTCAAGTCGTTGTGAGCCACTCACATCCCGGGCGACCTCAACAGTGCAGCGGACGCTGTCTCCAAACAGAGGATCACCCACTGAGTCATTGACGTCATTGTAAAGGGATATAAGGGAAAGGAGGAGGCGAGAACCGGCTTGACAATATAAAAAAATTGTTTAATGAAAAACTTTAACAAAAGACACAAACACACACATGACGGTCAGCTTCCCGTAAGCAATCTCTCGCCCTCTTGCACCACCCTCTGCAGTCGGCCTTAAACCCTCTCGGAGGTGCGATTAGCCTGATAAGGGACCGGGTGTGTAGAATCACCACCCGGCCCAGCCCTCCGCCCTGTCACAGCCATCACTTTGGCATATCACACCCAGTGTGTGCCGCCCCCCCTTGGGCCTACAGGCATACTCCAATGGCGCATCTTTACCCAACACCTTTGCGAGATTTTACAACCTTCGTGTTGAGCCGGTCTCATCCCGTGTGTTGTCAGGCTCTGTACTGGGGTAGGTGCTCCACATGCGCTGTTTGCACGTATATAACCCTGTGTGATGTATCTTCCACGAGACAGTTTCCCCATTAGTAAACCTGCATCTTCCTTGGGCAGAGGCACCTCTGCCCCCGGTTGCCGTGTTTGTAGAGAAACTTTGATGCATACTGTATTCAAACTTTTCATTTGGTGCATACTGTATTTTCAGAGATTAAAGTAGAATGCTAATTTGACAGAAATGCGAAATGATTAGACACACAGAAAGCTATAAAAATTATAATAATCTATCTTATTTGAAATCATTTTAAGAGATCTTGAGGTCCCCCTGGAAGTGTGCTGAGGCCCCTAGTGGGTCCCGACCCCCTGGTTTAGAACCACTGGTGGAGGGTATTTCTGTGCTACACTGCAAACAAATTCTTAATCATGAATTGTTTTCCAGTAAAAATATCTGAATAGCCTTTAAACAAGATTCTTAAAAAAGAAGCAAGACTTGTTTCAGAGAATATATCTTGAATTAAAGCTGAAGTCTGTGATATCTGCGACACTAGCACCACCGATCTGGATTGAAAACTGAAAAAATAAATAATATTATTAAAATCATTTTTTGAATTCACCCCTTGTCTGTTGTTTTTCGAACTGTCATATGGCCCCGCCCCCCAAGTCAAGGCATTAGCTAAGTAACATTGTTGGGTCGGGTCTAATAAACTTCTGAATGACTTATAGTTGTCTCTGCACATTAAGCTGGGACAGAAGGAAGTATTTTAACGCTGAAAAAGTTACATACTTACATACAAAGTTACATACCATCAAATAGATTTTTTTCTTGTTTTTAGCATAAACCTCACACATTTTGTTTTCTCCTTAAAATAAGAATAAACTTGCAAATGGGGTAAGAACTGTCTTTCACCTTAGTTTCTACCTTTTCTACCTGTGCTTAATTTCAGGTGTGAAATAACTGTACTCTGCAAACAGTAACAGTAATACAAAATAAATATATATCTTAACAGCCTTTACCCAAGATGAGAATCTAGACTTGTTTTCAAGAATATATCTTGAAATTAGTTTATTCTACTTACACCAAAGATGCAAATAAACAAGAAAAAAAATACAATTTGCCAATGGTGTAAGAAAAATAACATTAAATCAAAACATTCTTTGAAAACAAGTCCTATTATTTTATTACTTATAATCTTATCTTTAACCCTGTTAAGCCTGACATGTTTTTTTGACATTACACTGTTTTTAGTATCACTAGACAAACTACAAAAAGTTTTCATAGCTTGTGATATAAAATCTAGTGGTGGTGGTGTAGTGGTCTAAGCACCATAACTGGTAATCAGAAGGTTGCTGGTTCGAGCCCCACAGCCACCACCATTGTGTCCTTGAGCAAGGCACTTAACTCCAGGTTGCTCCAGGGGGATTGTCCCTGTAATAAGTGCACTGTAAGTCGCTTTGGATAAAAGCGTCTGCCAAATGCATAAATGTAAATGTAAATGTAAATAAAATAATGAGATCTGTATAATGACAGAGCAGACTGCATATAGGAAAATACACAGAATCATTAGTTCACACTTGAAATATATCTTATAAAAAGTATATGTCAGAAAACTGAATGTGGTGGGCATGAATGGAGTTTAATGGTGATTGAGTGATACCTCAAAAGCCTGTTGTATCATATTTGATACATGTAATTTCAACTACATTTTTCGATAAAAATCTTTTTAAAAAAATTAACCAAGCACAAGTTGCAAATATTCAGAAAATACTCATTTTAAAATATTAGTAACAACATAATCATTACTCTCACTTTTACTTTATTAAAATAAGCTGTCATTTATCCCAACATAAGTAACTTTTTGCGCATGTCTGCCACCATTTTAAATGGATTGATATAAACATTGAAACCACTTTTTTTCACAAATAACCATTAGATGGTGCCATAAACATGTGAAACTTATACCAAACATTTTTTGTCTTGATAGTTTGAACAGAAAGTGAAACAGGAGTCATCAAATGTTGTGTATCATATTTTATATACACAGAATTATAGGGTTCATTTTGCTTCTCAATTTACCTTAAGGTTGGTAGATATTTTTACAGGAAAATAAGATAAAAATACTGAAAATCATCTATATGATCTATGTAAATTAGCTTTATTATAGATTGCATCTTATTAACTAAATTCAGCACTATTTGCCAGTTACAGTTCACGCAGAGCTATTACTACCAATGATAACAAGGCAGTATACAACATAGTACAAAAAACTAGATGTCTGTGTATATTTTCTATTGATCATGGCAGTAAAAATCATAATTTTATGATCAAATGATGGAGAAAATGTTATACCCGGCAACTATCCAGACGTTTAGCAGATTTGATTCAGGTGTCGGGATTGAAATGTTGCAGCAATGCTTTTGCGCTCAAAATTTGTGTTTGTTTATGCGCTGTTACCTGATTCATATAATTCCTTATTTGAAAACAATGCACATGTATAAAAAAAAAAAAAAACATGCTATCAGTGAGTGAAATTCCCTCTTTGTGAATTACCCCCTGATAGTTTTTTCTGTTTCAGAGTCAAGGGCTGTGATGTGCAAGTGACATTCAAGTGGAGATGCCACTCGCATGAAAGCAAGTGCACCCTCAAACACACATTGAAACTATTTATCCATTTTTAAGTGCCAGAAAATATATCCAAAATACTAAATTCTATCATAAAGCCAGCCAAGTCTGCCATTTTGTACGCCAGTGTTACAAGCCAGCAAGTAAGTAAACGAGGTTTGCAAATGCATTTTATTTTGAGATTTATTTTCAGCCCATTAGTATAACAGTCCTCCCCCAGAACTCCCAAGTGGCTGCAAGGGTTGCTATAGTGATAGCAATGCAAAATAGCCCATGCGCTGTGAACGGCGGGCACATGGTACATGGGCTAGATTCCAATTTAGGCCTGTGGCACTTCCTTAAACAATCTCACTTGATGTATCAGCACCAGTACAGTACATTTTATAAGACCAAATAATGAAGCAAAAAGAACAAACCTTGTTACAGGCTTTATTTGCCCCAATGCACTTTTAAATGGATATAGGAGTTCACCCAATGAAAATGAAAATTCTGTCATCATTTACTCACCCTTATGTTATTCCAAACCTGTATCAGTTTTTTTTTTAATTCTATGGAACACAAAGGGAGATGCAGTATGTTAGTCTCACTCACTATTCACTTTCATTGCATTTTTTCAGACAATGAAAGTGAATGGTGATAGATAGATTGATGACTTCTCAATGGACTTGTTGTATATGAATAGAATGATTCAAAAACTAATTTACTGTAGTGAGTTTCTGCAGATTCTGCCATTTCTGTGCTCGGCTTCATCATTTATATTATCCATTCAGAGGTTAGAGTAATTCTTTATGCAGCAAGGATTGAAAATCTACTCCTTAAAAAAGGCATTCATAACTCCAACCACTGATAAATTCATAGTGAAATCTTTTGTGTGCACTGGCTTCCTTCTGGCCTTGTGCCATATGAGTCAAAGTGCAGGTGACAGTGAATGCCGCTGTCACATGCCCTTTTTGAGTTCATATAAGCAAAAGTCACTTAAAAGAATAGGTCACCAAAAAAAAAAAAAAAAATTCTGTATAATTTACTCTCTTGAAACCCATATGACTTTCTTTCTTCTGTGGAACACAAAAGGAGATGTTTAGCAGAATGTTCACACTGCTCTTTCTTCATGAAATGAAAGGGAATGGTGACCACCAATTGATGATTTTCAGTGAATAACTATTTACATTTCAGTCTGTTCCTCACAGAACAGTATCAAATGGCTTCAGAAGACATGGAATATAGCACACACAACAAGTCATATGCACTTTTGTTGTGATGCTTTTATCGTGTTTTTTTGTCCTTTTTGGAGATTGACAGCTCCTGGTCACCATCCAATTTCATTGTAAGGAAGAGAGTTGCTTGGAGATTCTGCTGTAATTCTCATTTGGTGTTCTACAGAAGAACCAACGTCATACAGGTTTGTAATGACACGTGGGAGAGTAAAAGATTACAAAATTGTAATTTTTTGGTGAACTATCCCTTTAAAGTTGCATTCCCCTTCACCCTCCACTGGCTGCAGAACGAAGCATGTCGCTATCGCAAAACTGGATCTGTGAGAATACAGCAATGCAAATAATTGAAGATAATCTACCCTTGAATAAGGGGAAAGATTAGAAGATAACAAAATGCAATCCAATAAAGATTTGCTCTGCTACGTGAGGTGAAAATCAAATCTGAATCAAATCTCTGCCATCTCATTTTTTCTATTACTTTTGGAACACCCACTCATCCAAACACATGCACACAGAATACAACCGAAAATATGAACAGTTCCCACCTGCATGTCACACTGTTATGAAATAGCATAGAAACTCACTCAACATACACAAAAACCTAAAGTGATAAGGCCTTTCCCAGATAGATTGACAAAGTCAAAATACATATGCAAGTCATTTATTACACCGTGTCATTGCTAAGCATGTATATATATAAGGTACACCTGTATACCTACATACATCGAAATCATGAGATAACATTTTTCCCCATTCTGATGGTTAACGTGAACATTAACTGAATGTTCTGATGTGTATCTGCATGATTTTATGCACTGTACTGCTGCCACATGATTTGCTGATCAGATAATCGCATGAGGTTTACTGTACAGGTGTACCTAATAAAGTCGGTGAGTGTACTTATAAAGCTCGGTTAGTGTATTTATATTAGGGATGCCCCCGACCAAAGATTTTAGCAGGAGTTAATTTAAGCCATTAAACCACTAGTCACTAGCCACTATGCCACTTGTCACATGTTTATGATATTAATGTAATTACTTGAATATATTGTTTGGGGGCCATCAGAAAATGGTTTGAGTTCCAGGGCTGAGAAAGACTGTTATAAGTAACATTTCTAACATTGTTCTAGAAATATAAAACTGTAATATAAATTTTACAAGCGCACGTCCAAAGTGAGCCACAGTGACACAGGCAAAAGCTGTAATGATACTGAATGTGTCAGAAAAACCAGCAAGGAGACTGTTCGAACATTTTGTTAATTTATAGAAAGAAATGCACATTAGGGTTGTGCCGACAGATGATGGACAATGTGGTCGCCAATAGCTGATGCCTTTGATAGACAATATTTGGCTAGTTTTCCCATGTATTAAATAATAATAATTATTATTATTATTAGTAGGCTATTATTATCAAATAGATATTACAAATAATTTGCCCGTAGACACACAGACATGCGCTTGAAGAAACATTTTATTATATTATGAGAAACAGATGACAAGCCCTCTATGTGCATGTATGACGCGCTGATACAGCGGAGTGCAGTCTCGTGGAACACGCGCATCTAAGGATCTCACTCTTTCTTTGTTTCTGTCTTCATATTTATTTATTTTTTTTGCAAGAACAGTATCATCAATGAGTGCTGCAAATGACCTCAGACATCTCAGTTCAGGAGGTGTTTGATTTCAGTTCACTTTATTTCCACAGAGTAGTTTATTGTGACCAAATTTGCAGCCTATACATCTGTGATTAAAACATAAAATAATACAAAAACACATTCACCAACTAGCTGTAATACCGGTGTTCGTCGCTTTTATGTGGAGTTTTTTCTGTGACCAACTGACCAATCAAAACTTGGTCGACCAAGACTCTTCTCATCGACTAACCTTTTGTCGACTATCAGGGGGCAGCCCTAATTTATATATTGTAACCCATGAACTTAATCTCATCTGCATTCTTCCGCCGATGCAGACGCCATATCTAAATACTCGGACAGTATTTCTTGCACTGCTACTGAACCTACCAGCCTGATCTTATGCAAATTATGTGACTGTGGCGGATATTTTTCAAAAATATATTTTGTGTTTCCTTACACATGTCCACCTTATCCAGATAAGGTTTTTAATGTCAATGCTCTATCAAGTGTTAGATCAACAAAACCTGCAACACAACTTTAATGTGTCTGTCTGTTTTGAGATCTGAGATCTCAAACTCATGAGTTATCAGTTTGCATTGGTTTAATGACTCACTCAATTACTGAATCGGATTAGCTTTGTTGCATGTCTAGCTTGGTCAAACATTTTCACCAGCAAATTTTGATTGTAACCTAAACAACATGGATATGGATATGATACACCAGCTAGACAAGCACAAAACCAGCATGGACAAGCATGGAACATCAAACATTTCCAAGCTGGTCTTTTCAGCGGGCAATATGCATTAAAACCTCAACACACAAACAGACCTGTTTCTCTCCACTAGGTTTCCTGTGGGACAGCAGTAACTCCACAGCTCCCACCACTTCTTTGCGTATGGCATAAAGCAAAGCATCTCCAGTGTTCACCCCATGATCCAGGAGCAGTTCCATCACCTCAAGGTTCTCATTCTCGATCGCTATTAGTAGCGCACTGCGGCCTAACGGATCCACACAGTTCACGTCAATGTTGTAATACACCTCAGCCTCGCGCAGTGCATGTTGGACTCCGGCGTAGTCACCCTTTTCCACAGCTAAAAGGAAGGACCGCTCCTCTGGAGAAAGCTCTACTTCCGCCCGGACTATCTGTAGTGGGATTCGGTCCCGGTACGGAGAGTAGCTGCTCTTTTTGTAGTATAGATGTGACATGGGATTCATGATGGATGCTGGTAGAAAGGGAAACAGAGACAGAGAAACTGTAATCATATAACTGTCAACGCACAAACAGGAAATAGGTACAAATAATAAGTAATGATGTAACTAATAAGTAATAATGCTACTAAGTGATTTCTGTGCTCCTAGCATCATCAAATGAAATTGCAAAGAAAACAACAACTGTTTTTAAATAAGTTTCCTGAACTGGCCAGTCTTTTATTGGTCAGAGAATCAGATAATCCTGCACCAAAATGCAATGCTATTGGTTGAGCCATTGTTGCTATGTCAGGCTAGTCAGAATGCTCTAGCAAACAGCAATGCAATGCAATGTTTTGATAAGAGCCACAGTGTTTACACTTTGAGAGAACAAAGACTTTAGAGCGGGTCGGGTGGTTCGAATCCCGGCCCACTTGACTCCACATGCCGAAGTATCCTTGGGCAAGACACTAAACCCCAAGTTGCTCCCAATGGCAGGCTAGCACCTTTCATGGCAGCTCTGCCGCCATTGGTGTATGAATGTGTGTATGAATGGGTGAATGAGTCACAGTGTAAAGCGCTTTGAATACCGTTAATGTTAAAAAGACGCTATATAATTGCAGACCATTTGCCATTTACCAAATATACCAATGAATGGCTTACTTACTGTATATCTGTATCTTAAATTTTATTTAATTTTTGTATTATACATTTTTTATAAATTTCCCACTTAATCTAAATTTTCCATAAGTATGTGACAGTAGCTCAATTGTTTTCTAAACAGAGTAGCTTTACCAGTATAGGCCAAGCGAGCTGAGCTAATAAACATGCTCGCCTAAAATATCCCTTCTCTCATTTGAAGCATTGGAAAGTCTGATTACTTTTAGTGAATTGGTTCATTCGGACAGTTCATTTAAATTCATTGGTTCAAAAATGACAAATGCATTTTACTTCTTTTGTACTACTTTTGTGCTATTTTTGTAGCGATAATATTAATTACAACAATTTTACAAAATAATATTTGGAACATTTTTTATTTAGTTTTTGCTCACTACAAAGCTAAATTAGCTTCAACATAGTTATCTACTTTTTGTTATTAGTTTGCAGTGTAGCTAACAACTTTTTTAAAGGCTGTTTTTTCAGTTTTTTTTACAAAATACTATTTGTTCCAATTCAAATAAAAAAAATTATTTAGTTTTGTGTATATATATATATATATAAGGACTGTCAATTGATAACAATTTTTAATTGAATTAATTACATGGAGTCCAGATTAATTAACTGCAATTAATTGCATTTAATCACATTTAAGATATTTGCTGAGAAAGCCCCTAATATAACAATAATTCAATATATAATGATGAAAAAATTATACATGGTTATCTTTAAATATTCTAAAAAATTATATATATATATAAAACAATATTCAGATAATTAAAAAGCATTACAAAAGCATTAAAAGCATTACATTCTTGTGGCAGAAGAGTTAATCATTGATAAGTCAATACAAAAGCAGCTTTAGAATACAATGTATTGTTTACTAAAATATTATTGAACATAAGTCAATCATTGGCATACAGTTAACAGCAATCCATTTCACAAGTGAATTTGTCAATCAGTTCAAGATATATTATGAGGGCTTGTTTAAGGACCCATCAATGAACACCTGCGTCAGACATGCTTGTGCAGCGTCTCGGGTGTGTTGCATCTTAAACATAAAATGTTTAGGTCACTGTGTCAAGTTAAATATAGTTTAATACTTAGAACACATCTTGAGATCCCTTAGTTCGAATTTGCGCTCCATTAAATGTTTTGAACGCAAGAACGTAACGAATGTCTCTTTTGTGCTGTCTGTTTTTTTTCTTCACTGTATAAACTGCGCATAACCACACTGCTGAAATTTCAATTATTATGTAGTAAACAGGTGGTACTACAAGCTTGCATTTCTCAGCAATCTTCCTTATTACAATCCGGGGGCATTGCGATTAATTGTGTTAATTTTTTTAACACGTTATTTTTTATAAAATTAATCGCACTGAATTAACTTGTTAAATATATATGGGTTTATGTCATGATTCACTGTTGTTTTGCCTCTGTCATCAATTTCCCCCAGACTACACTTCCCATAATTCCCTGCCCTCCACACTGCCAGCTGTTCCATATTGTTCTCACCTGTGTTTCAGTTCCTCATTTACCCCTGTGTATATAATGCCCTGATTTCTACCCAGTCTTTGTGAGTTGTTTTGTTTTTCCTCCTGTTCCCGTATCAGTTCCCAGCATGGATGTAACTTTTGTTTTAGTTCTTAGTTCTGCTTAGTTCCAGTGATTTCCATGAAATTTTGTACTTTACTTTATTTCTTTATTAAATTTCTTAAAGCCGCATCTAGATCCATCTCTATTGACTTCCTTCCAAACGTTACATTTTCTAACAGCATATATGTTAATGCTATGATCTTTATGTTGAGTGACTTTGAATCAGAGATAAAGTGTACCCTTGATGGATATGAGAAATAAAATCGGTGAATATTATGTTAACTTTTCCATGACTCTTTAAGCTAAAATTATATTTAATACATTTTAGCAAGTGATTGATGCTTTGAGACATCATTATTAATGGCCACAATGTGCCACAAGCTATTACCATTATTATGGTCAGTCATCATATTGCAGTGGATATAATTAATCTAGGTCACAACGAAAGATAATTTGCCATGCTCTCTGTTAACAACTGACACCACACACATCTTTACCACAGCTTTCTTTCTAAAGGGGTGGTACATGTGTGTTTTTGTGAGTGATGACATGATAGCGTTGACATACCCTATTGTCACTTTTGTTTCAGGGGAAGCCATTTGGATAATGGTGAGGGTTGATATTTTATAGTAAATAGAGATGTGACTGCAGCCAGAAATAATTGAAGTCATTATCACATTTCATGTATTACTGCCATTTACCTTTGATGTGTGTATAAGGGCCCCTTCATATTTTAACAGTACAGTTACATGTCTGGCCCGCAGTGGCTTGAGGCTGTCTACACTAGACGGGTCGAAGTGGACATTCTAAATTTTTTCTGTCATGTTGGCAGGAGTAGCACCAGCGCATACAGAGCAAAATTAAATGGAACGTCAGTTTACTGTTGACGTGACACACTGTGGATGCTTCCAGTGTAGACAGATTAATTGATGATGGAAAAGATATCTGTCTCTCTGTCTGTCTTACGGTTTATCTGATTATCCTTCTGATATTTTCTCTGATGGAGTTTCCAAAACTAGGTTCCATGTAAATAGTTTAACGGAAAGTTACATCCATCCTATTTTATGCCCCTTTCTGGTGCCATTGTGTAGTAATACCAAGGGAAAGTACCCACACTGACATTTTTAGCTGGTCATGACATGAGTTGAAAGATTTTATGACTTGCACAGACGGGGTTGGTAAGCTATTCTAACATACCAGATGTTGTCCATAGACCTTATGCTGAAACAGCCTCAATTATACTTTTAAGGAAACCCAACATAAGTGGCTGATTGTTTGGTCTGTATAGAAGAGACGCATCTTTGTTTTTGTCTGTAAAGCTTTGTGGCTATAGACATAATCAAGTAATGTTGTTAAATAAACCAATTAACTATTCTGTGTGGTTTGGGAGAAGGGTGCACCAGTTTATTTGCAGTTTTGGCTCTTCATCTCAACTCATTCCAAAGCTTGCAGTTCAACAAGTGAAAAAATATTCCACTAATTTGAGAATAAATGGAAGGGCTTCTGTAATTACTGTGAGTGACTGCATGATGGTGGTGCTTCTTGCTTTGATCTTCTTCTCTCTCTAAAGAGGTTGAACAGACACACCAGGTGGCATCTTCCATATGGTGTCGCTTCAGCTGACACCACACACATACAGTACACACACTTATCAGCACGCTCAGGCTCATTAGCACCCCATTCACATGTTGTGTTCAGTTTTACATTATAGGGTCTAACTAGTGTCTAATAGATGAAGATCACCAAATCCACTATTTACATATATGTCATGCAATCCATAATTTAGATATTATGCTTTTTCAATGAGCTTCCAGTTATAGCTTTATGCCTCTTAACCACCAACCCTCAACATTCCAGGTGGACTAATGGCCTACAACTTCATTTACAATCTTTGGATTTTAATTCTCTCAATTCCACAATATATGGATAAAAAGTCAGAGATGGATGTATGGATGGATAAAAAGACAGGGATGGATGGATGGATGGATAGATAATTTGCATCCTTTTGAGTCAAACACTTTCATTAACATTTCCGTTCATTTCTGACCGCAAGATCTCAACACGATGTAAATTCCATGCTTGTGAACACATCAGTGTTCTGTTCTCTTGCTCCCATTGCAGCTGATACACCCACACAGCTTTCTGCTCCTTAATGCTAATTTTTAGATACTGGATAGGCACATGGTGCAACAGAACCTTTCCAGCAAAATGGATCTTAGTTGAACAAGTAAACCATTGTGTTCACATTTTGTCAGTTCATTTGATAGAGAAGAAAAGAGTGAGTTTAAGAGCTGGAAACACTCTTTTCTTAAGATAAATATTTAAAAAATATAGCCCATTCACAGCCTTACAAGAAAACAGTTTTGAATTTTAAAGCTTCGTAAAGCTGCAAATTGTTTACTAAAGAGCCTAAAAAAACATATACCCTACATATAGTAACATTATTCTATCGAATGTTCCAGTACCGTGACATCTACCTCATTCTGCCAATTTACTGTCAAGCACCATCTCTTATCTGACAATTTTGCATCAATTCAAACATGTTTAACTTTTCCTGTTGCACTACTGATAGCATGTTGTGTGAGCAGCCTCAGAAACATGGGTTCTGGTGCTCTGTGGAAACCAGAAAGTAATTGTGTTCACAATTGTGTGAAATTTTGTCCCAGGCCCAGGCATGGTGGAGGCCCGGACTGAAGAGGAGCCAACATAAAGGCTATTCCACATTGTAGAGCGCATCTAAACGCGTTCAGCGGGAGATGCGAATATACACACAGAGACAGTGTGCAACAGCGAAAGCTGTCTGGGTAGCGCGCGTTGATGGAATAACTGTCTGTACCTTTCAGTGAAGTGACCAACAGTATTGGATTGCTATACACAGTACTTTTGGAATCTGCTGCGGACTGAATTTATTTCAGAATTACGAAAATCTCTAAACATAGTCAGTGATTTTTCAAGTTGCTACATAATGTTTTATAACAATCAACAAGCCTTCATCTACACTTTTCCCCTTCTCCTAACCCCAATGAAAAGATAAAGGAAGTAACAACTTTGATAGTACTGAATAACAGCACCATTGAGTCCCCAACTAAGCAGTGCTCTGACCGAGCAATTATCTCTGCAGTCTAACAGCAAATGGCTTAATTGTGTAATTAATCTGTGGTTTTCATGCCTCTAAAGGCTGCTTATCCCAGAGGAATATCTTTAGAGTATAAACTGGGCCAAACATTAGCTGATAAATTAACGTAAACTAAGTTTACAGGACAATCCCTGGTGATCCAGTGGAAGTGCAGACAGGTTTTCTGGTAGAAGTAAAAGCCATTTTAGTGTTCTTGAACTTAGTGATACTTTCTTCCATAGCTAACAGCATCTTTATACCTTATTTCAAAACGCATTCACTGCAATAATTAAACATATGATTTGAAACTGAAATATTTCTGCTTTGTCTTACAGTGCAGTCCCAGTATGAGGAATATTCTCTAAGATCTAATAACTCAGATCTATCTATTGTCCTTGTAATAAATAGAAGTTTTAGGATTTAAAAATTGAATGATGGAAAATGAATAAGAAATAGCTGACATTCTGCATTGTTTCTAGGAAACTAATCAAATGTAAGCAATTTTGTGACATTAACCATGCTAACTCCTTTAAACAAAAGGTCAGATTTTCTTGCTGAAGCACACAAGATGCTCTTTAACATTCTCAAATCATGGTGGGATAACACAGACCCTTAGGTTTTCCACAAACATGTGGAGTTCATGTCAGCTCAAGTACAAGCTGTAAATTTTTCAAATATAAATTTCACTCAAATTGCTATGCAGATAATATAGTTTGTAATAAAAACAAGAATTAAATAAGAAAATATTGCAATATTGACGCATTTGTTCTAGACTTTTGGACCCGTTGTGTTTACTAAAATAATCAAACGTGATCTAAAACTAAAATGTAATTAATACTCATGCTTTGTCTGAAATATTTTGCAACTCGGATCTAACATAGCTGAAAGATTGATATTGTTCTCCTGAAACTGCTTTTTATTTTCCCTGTTTTCTTTTTTAAACAGCAATATAGACAAACTACAGTCAAAAACACTGAGACACACTGTGCTCTGTGGGGAAATAACTTTAACTTGTGCGATCAATGAAAAGCCGCTAACGGGGTCTGAGCAGACACACATATTAAATCAATACATTGACCAGTATTTTAAAGATTGGCTCAGACAGAGAATATGGATCTCTCAGAAACCTCAGGAGAATCAACAAAAGAGGCTTTTAAGAACTCAGTTGGGCTTGTCTGGTCCTCTGTGATGAGTAAATACATTTTAACAAATGGCCCTGATGCAGCACACTGGTGCCTTTAGGACAACTTCCCTATTTAAGCAAAGCATCTCAGAGGACACAAAACAACAGAGACGATTGTGAAGGATGCCACGTTCACACCACTGTAATCCAATTCAACTTGTGTGACTGTGCTGTGTGTGTTTAGAGATATAGACAGTCTAAACCTGTCTGCAATACAATTTTTTATTGTAAAAATTATGTGCATATTTAAATGTACTGTTTCACATAGAGGACAATCCAAAATCACTATCTATCCCTGAATATCACTAATTCCTAAATCAATCTATCTATCTATCTATCTATCTCATCCATCCATCCATCCATCCATCCATCCATCCATCCATCCATCCATCCATCCATCCATCCATCCATACATTCATCCATCCATCCAACCAACCAACCAACTGCCTAACTCCCATCCACTCAGAATGCCTTAGAAACCACTTTGCAACATAATAGGATACATCTAAAACACTGAAACAACTGTGTACCATCCACTCAGAACATCTTAGCAACTGTCTAGCAGCAGCCCAAGGTACATAAAGTCATAATACATGTCAATCATCAACAAAGTTTTTGAAACTGTTTTCAACTTTCCGACATTTCAAGTTTGTCATGACCATTTGTCCTCTCTAGTGTAGTTGTTGTCTCTTACCGTAACTTAACCTCTTTCACCATTATCAAATTTTCATGTCCTAGAGTTAACATTTACATTACCAGTCAACAAAACCTTGGCAATTCTGCCATTCCTCATTCGACAAACCCTAACAAACACTGATGGGTCATAGACATCCATCCATCCATCCATCCATCGTCAACCGCTTATCCTGTGTACAGGGTCGCGGGGGGGCTGGAGCCTATCCCAGCTAACATTGGGCGAAAGGCGGGGGACACCCTGGACAGGTCGCCAGTCGGGTCATAGACATATAATGAAAATTTTACATATGTCTAAGAGGAAGGAAAATGCATTTCCTGTCAGATTTGAAAATTAACACAAAGTGATTGCTTGCCTCTACATTATATATTTTCCTTTTAGCAAATCCCCTCATGCTCCACCCTCATGTCAAAAAGCCAGGAGTATGTCTGGTAAGCCTTTAAAACTGCATGAAGAGCTAAGCTCTGCAATCGCTTTAGAAAATAATTCAAAATATTGCTGCTTTGTCTAGTGTAATTAATACAAAGACTGGAGTGAATATAGACACCACCCTGTGCCTGTGCTTCATCGCATGCTTTTAACATAAACATGAAAAGCCCAGATCTACCTCTCCAAACATTATAATTACATCTGACTGATGGGATAGGGGCAAAAGTGAGTTGTTGTGAAAATATATAGAGGTTATTTTGAATGATCATTTTAGAAAGTAACTTATAATAATTGGTCAAGTGAAACATTTTTGATAAAGTAACTTACAATAATAAAATAATTTGATTACAATATTGTAATCAGTAATCTAAAATCTAAGACTTTGTATAAATTACAGTTTCATTTTTTGTTAATGCATGATTTCCTGTAAAGCTTCTTTGAAAAGATGGGTGTTGTGAAAAGCGCTGTACAAATAAAAATGACGACTTTTTAGGAACTTACCCAACACTAATTAGAAAATTGTTTTAAGGATAAGTTATTCTTATACTATATTTAAAGTAACAATTAAAATATGTCACGTGAAGATGCATTTTGTCAGGTTTGACGTCAATGATATCGAATGCCATTGGTTAAACAGCTGAAGTCCGAAGTTTACATACACCTTAGCCAAATACATTGTTTTTTCACAATTGCTGACATTTAATCTTAGAAAACATTCCCTGTGTTAGGTCAGTTAGGATCGCTACTTTATTTTAAGAATGTGAAATATCAGAATAATAGTAGAGAGAATGAATTATTTCAGTTTTTATTCCTTTCATCACATTCCCAGTGGGTCTGAAGTTTACATACACTTTGTTAGTATTTGGTAGCATTGACTTTCAATTGTTTAATTTGGGTGAAATGTCTTGGGTAGCCTTCCACAAGCTTCTCACAATTAGTTTCTGGAATTTTGGCCCATTCTTACAGACAGAACTGGTGTAACTGAGTCAGGTTTGTAGGCCTCTTTGCTCGCACATGCTTTTTCAGTTCTGCCCACAAATTTTCTATTGTACTGAGGTCAGGGCTTTGTGATGGCCACTCCAATACCTTGACTTAGTTGTCTTTAAGCCATTTTAATCTTCAATATAGCAACATTTACATTTATGCATTTGGCAGACACTTTTATCCAAAGCGACTTACAGTGCAATTATTACAGGGACAATCCCCCCGGAGCAACCTCGAGTTAAGTGCCTTGCTCAAGGACACAATGGTGGTGGCCGTGAGGTTAGAACCTGTGACCTTCTGATTAACAGCCCTGTGCTTTAGCCACTACGCCACCACCACTCCAACATAATTTTGGAATTCAAGCATATCCGCACACTTCCATAATGCAGATCTTCAATTCTTTTGAATCCCCATTTCATTCCTGAAACAGCCTGTCACTTTAACCTTTTAGTGTAATAGATAATTAACAATTCATTCTTCCCCTGACATTTGTAAATTCACAAATGCAATTCATCATGTCAACAAACTTGCTGGTCTGTGGAAGGGCTCTTTAACTCATTTGCAGCGATAATTATGGGAAAGAATAAGCCATGGGTGAGTTCATCTTGTGAGTCATTTTCGGGGTTAAGAGCTGTTCGCCGTGACATATGGAGACACTGTGGCTGTGATGTAGAGCATCTGAGTGAGAGTTTAATATGGCAGGCACGTTGAGTTACTCTTCTCTCATCGAACTTAGGCTGTACTTCAAAGCCAAGCTTTTGTCATGTCTAAAAATGTGTCTCATCGATGGGAGCTAGGATCAAACATTCAGTTTTGTTTCTCTGTATGTGAATTAGTTGGTGTGTTTACACACAAATATTCTGTTGGTGTATTTACACACAAATATTCTAAATTCACATATGGCAAGATATTAGAATCATGAGAAATATCAAGATGTTAATTAACTACATAAATATAGCTCAAACATTGGTTTGCTAATGTGACCACTAAGACCCTGTTTCCACCTGGTATTGAGATGCGTCTCGGGTGATCCGATCACATGTCGTAAGGTGAGAGACATTGCTGTTTACACCTGGTTGTTTAAATGCGACTTCTGTGACCACTTGTGATCAGATGTGGAGGGGAGGAACTCTGTTTCATGATGTCATACATCAATCACTATGTCAGTGTGTTCCTGCATGATAATAAACCACAGCAAAGTCAGAAAAGACAAAGAAAGTGCGAGAAAAAAAAACAGTACGCATTTCTCCCTGATGCAGCTGAAATTGAATCTAAGCACAAAATCAACATTTCAAGCAGAATTGTCCATTATTTTAGTGGATTATGGTTAGATTCTCATAAGTGTCAGTGCAGGTTGATATCAAACACACTGAAGAAGATCCATGAAGTTCTCATGCTTGTGTGTATGTCTTCTTTTTAAATTAGTTATGTTTTATTTTCCGATCTGACATTTATTTCCTTTTAAAGATGTAACCGGAAAAATGTATACTCTTGTTTTAGCGCAGCAGTTGATTTTCAAGTGAGAGGTTGTGCTTTGCTGCTGCCTGGATGCATTCAGGTCAGATTAGCGTTTACACCTCAAATGGGAAAAATTTATACTCTTGTTTTAGCGCAGCAGTTGATTTTCAAGTGAGAGGTTGTGCTTTGCTGCTGCCTGGATGCATTCAGGTCAGATTAGCGTTTACACCTCAAATGGGATACGATCACAAAACATCATGGCTACTGTTGTAACCGCCATTCACTGATGGAGGGAATGAGACATTGTGTCAAATGTAGTGACACAAGGGGTCTTTCTTGAGAGCCTCATGTACCTCTGGATTTGAGAAAAGGCCAATGAGAAATTGGCCGACAGAATATGCATGTCCCGCCCCAGGATATACGGGTATAAAGGGAAGCAGACGTGCATCTGTCAGTCAGATTTTTCACTGAGGAGCCGTGAGTAGGGTTCGGCCGTTTACAGTGGTAGGTCTAGTGTCATGGCAAGAGGGCCACAACGTCTCGTTCCCTCAACCAGGGAACGTAGGTTACAACAGTAACCATGACATTCCCCTTCTGTCACTCACTCAACGTTGTGTCGAATGTAGTGACACAAAGGGGTCCCTTTTAAAAATGTCATGCACTAGAACATGTTACGTGAATTGCTGACACAGGTATCGGCAGCACGTAACCATCCCAAACGCCCCAGAAAATTGTCATATACAGTTCTTAGTTTTCCAGCACCCCTGAGGGGGGAACAAGCGACATGACTATCATGGGAGTAAACCAGCCTGCTGCTGCCTTTTTTCTATCTATGTTCCACGTTGTAGAGCATAAAGCGGCTGGGGCTCTAAAACACGTCGGGGAAGGCATTCATTTCCGATCCTATTCTTTCAGGGGGAAAAGACTCTGTGGAGACCACATCCTGCCCAAGCTGGGGGGAGGTAACATGTGGCCAATACATCACATGGGTTGTCAAGCCACACGTGGAAGTGGCGCGGTAGTAGGTCCTACCTTGTAAGGGAGTAGTTCTACAAACACAGCGACTGGGGCGGAGAGACTGCCCAAGGGAGATGCGGGTCCGCCAACTGGGGGAATGTACCGTGGGGGAATGTATTACCGATAATACATCACAGGGAGCTGCCTGAAGAGGGAATTAGGCCTGTGGAGCCCTACGCCAGTACGAAACACTTGAAGCTTGCAGTGGGACTGGTCGCAAATTCCTCAGAATTCGCTGGCCAGAGGGCTAGGGAGGAGTCATTCAAGGAGCCTAGTTAGTGGGATCTCCTGGGATAAAAGCGCTTGTGTTCGCCTCAGTGGAGGGGAAAGGCACTGAGTTCAAGTGGTACACCTGGTCAGTTGTTCAACTCAGAGATACGCAAGGCTCTCAAGACCCCTTGTGTCACTACATTCAACACAATGTCAAGTGAGTGACAGACAGGTAACGTTTTAGACCCCATTTAGACCTGTATTTAGCCTAGACCACATGTGACCTGATCATCCAAAATGCATCTTAATACCAGGTGGAATCGGGGTCTTAAAATATTTTTAATTCAACAAAACCGACCTACCTGACATAAACATAAACGTAAACCTAACCGATAGTGTCAAAAAAAAAGAAAATGTGAGATGAAAAATAACACAATTGTTCAACCTAGTCTCATAGACTGAATGTTACTTCAGTATAACTACATTTTTGCAAACTGTGTTTTAAGTGTGACGTTCTACATTTCCAGGCACTATAAGTAAAATGGCTGATTATAACTGTATAAATGCTTATTTTAAACTGACACACTGATATGTTATAATATCAAAACAATTGAAAAATGCTAAATTTTTGCAACATTATCGATTAGGTTTAGGTTAAAGCTCTTGGTTAGGGAGGTACGTTTTACTCAATAAAACCGCTATCTAACATTCACATTTAAAGGTGCACTCCATATGCCTCATTCAGCTGGTTCAGAAATTCACTATTCACTGCACAGTAAACAAGGACTAATTTAATCTACGAAAGTGTACAATAATAGGGCAGGTACTGAGATTAAGCAATTAGTATATAGCTGATCATATGATCCAAAAATGAGCTTTTATAAGGTTACTGATATGACTGAACTCTTCATCTCAAAAGTAAAACTTTTTAAATCCCTTTTGGTGCCTCCCACTGGACATTTCACCCAGAGAACAAAATGTGTAATGAAGATTGTAATGTTGTTTTGCAAACATGTTGCCATGGTAATGTATTTTTTTAGGTTCAAGCTGCAATTGTTGAATCAACCACTTCATTCTGTGGTGCTTCTAAGACACTTTCGGCTCACTTATCGACTCATGTGCTCTTCAAAACATCTGGCTGATCTGTTGCATAGCAACAGATCAGCCACACGTGCAGATCAGCTTGCTATGCAACAGATCAGCCAGATGTTTGAAGAGCACGAGTCGATAAGTGAGTCTGTGATTGCATAATAAACCCAATTGTTAATCAAAAAATAAACAAAATGCTATTATGTTTACCATTATAATTACCATTACAATCCTTTTATAATTATGTTTTTCCAAACAGGTAAAATGTGTGTAGTTGTATTAGCATGTGATGTTTTAATGGTATGATGTGTTTGGGATCTGAGATACCCTACTGCCCTTTTAACATATTAACAAACATACAGTACTTAATTTTGATATTTCAAGTTGATGCTAAGTTAGTTTTCCTAGCCTTAAGAGAACTGCTTATATCTAAATCTTCATAACATGCTTAAAACATCCACCAGGAAATATTTTACATTACTTATGTTTGGGGTCTCAGAGATTCAAAGCATAAACAATTAATGAATGCAATACATTTTCACGTTTTCTCTGAATGATGTACCTACGGAAGAGGATTAGGGCCAAGCAATAATAAAAAAATAAAACCATCTCGAGATTAAAGTCATTATAATGCGAGATTAAACTTAACGAGTTTTTTCTCGAAACACAACGACTTTATTCTCGATATTTAATGAGTTTATTCTCAAGATTGTATTTCAAATTTTTTCTTGAAATTTAACGAGTTTAATCTCGCATTATAATGACATTATTCTCGATATTTAATGAGTTTATTCTCAAGATTGCATTTCGACTTTTTTCTCGAAATATAACGAGTTTAATCTCGCATTATAATGACTTTATTCTCGATATTTAATGAGTTTATTCTCAAGATTGTATTTCGACTTTTTTTCTCGAAATTTAACGAGTTTAATCTCGCATTATAATGACTTTAATCTCGAGATGGCTTTATTTTTTTTATTATTGCTTGGCCCTAATCCTCTTCCGTACGTACCCAATGTTGCTGGATTCTCTGAAAATTCAGTCTTAACAGAACATGAGATTTAAAGCAGATTCAAGGATCCTTTCTGGAATCACAATCATTTAAAGTCAACTGAAGTTCAGATGCAAATGTGAAAATAATCACAAAAAACAATGCATCCAAAGCACTTTTTAAAAGACCAAAACAGTATGATACATTCAGTGTTTCCAGTAATGGCACATTACTCTTGCTAAAGAGCACTGGCTGTTTCAATAATGCACTTTGATTAGATATAAACCACGTAAGCAGCCTGTATAAGTCACAGTGATAGGCCACAGTGGAGGTGACTTCTGCTGGTCTGGAGCACTCTGTCACAGCAGAGCCAGACAGCATAAGCAACCAGATACCCTGCAATTCTATTAAATTTATTATCTTTTTCCTTTGTCCGTATTTCTCTCTTTGCTTCTTCCTCTGACACTATTTCACTGTTTCACTTTTTCACTCTTAGAAGCTCTGGTTTCTACATCCTCTACCTTTGAAGAATCCATTATGTTCTTGGCCTAGATGATGCCTAAGAGCCACAATGACGATATAAGCTAAAACAATCCATTATAAGGAGTCTGGAGAACTTATATTGGAGAATGTACACTTTGTCAATCTTTCTCCTTCAGTGTCCTTCAGCATCATACTTATTCAACCCTCCAATTTTTTAAATTTTAACCAAATTAAATAAATTAAGCTTAAAATATATATTCTAGTGTTTAATTATATTTTGTTAAAAAAAATACTCAAATTTAATTTGATGGAATTTTGTTATTGAATAGAATTCATAAATCTTAAAAGCATTTCTTTGTGTGCATGGTGAAAACTTTTGCTTGTTTAATTTCAATATGTTAGGTTGGGATTTGAACCAGGTCCTTTTGCACTCTAAAACAATTGCACAACTAGACTATCCAATATTACATATATATAAAGAACTAATAAATGTAAGTGCAGCATAGTTATAGTGGGAAGACTAGCAGCTGTACATCATCGCACCATTAGCTAAGTAACTCCAAGCCAATCACATGTAAGCCATTGCTTTTTAAGTCTGCTCACAATCTATCACATTGCTGTTTCAGTGTGCTAACATACCAACCTCCACCACCCCACCACCACAAGTTGAGTCCCATCTTGCACAGGGGTAGGCTCCTCGCCCCTGCCTCCTATCTCCGGCAGGATGTGATGGTTCCGAGTACAACTTCTTGGACCGCCAGATGGGGCTTACGCCAAAGAGAGACATTACATTCCTGTTTCATATTCATAAGTCAGCGAGTCTTCCGTTGTCCTGATAGAAGTGCACTTATTATTTCTTTACATATATGTAAAAATAGTAGCCTCTCGGGGATGCACAATTGGGTTGCACGATTAATCGAAATAATTATAAAGATTACAGTTAGGCCTGCTGCAATTCACTATCGTGAAAAGTGTAAATTACAGAATTCCCTTTAGGTATTCTCAAGTCGTGTCTAATTTTCTATTTACAACATGTGTATGTGTGTGTGTTATGTTTAAACATTGAGCATCGTAACCAATCAGAAACAAGTCTTTTGTGTATGAGTATAATGATGAATCAGAGTGTTTAGATTAGTCTAGGTCCAGACAGAATCTGACTTTCTTTTTTCTATGCTTATTTTTCTTTAGAAGACATGGTAAGTGTGTTCAGCTGAGTTGAGGGTACCCCAGTCTCAATGGCTGTGTGAACATTTGTGAATGATGTGTATGCCAACTCTGTGCTGAGTTGTCTGCGAAATTCTGAGTGTACAGATTCTGTATGGCAGACAGTGCAGTCTGATGCATGTGTTATGTCTCATGTGAACGCATTTCTCAACTTGTTTTGGATGTGTAGTCTAAATAAAGAATAGGGCATGAGGTTGTCCTAAACAAAATACATTATTTATGTATATTCTATTAATCAAATTTAATACGCACAAATACAATATCAAGAGAGATCATCAGCAAATATGATTTTTGACATAATCATGCAGCTCTACAACTATGCAGTGAAAAAGTGTTGTTGTTGTTGATTTTTCTCTTGGTAATGACTTATTTGACTTGGGGCACCAAGTGGGCCAAGGTGCATGACACCTCTGGCTGTATAGTAGGGATTTGGTAATAATTCTGTGAAGAGAGAATGCAAAAAGTATGATGCTCCTATGCATGCTCTCTCTCCTCTCTCTCTCTCTCTGGCTATTTCTGGAGAGCTGAGTGTGTGTATGTGTGTGCAGCAGAGTGAATATACACCTGTATGTGCCTCTAGCCAACAGTCCAAAACTGTTTGTCTTATGTAATGTACTATTAAGCAGTATAATCTCATTTGAGGGACAATGTCACTCACTTATAATCAAGAGTTTTAGAGCCTGGACCCTGGTGGCTCCTGTGCAATTTCATTACAAACTGGGGACGAGATGAAAAACTGGGGACAAGGTTTAAATCGATCCCCAGAGACATTAGCCCAAATTAAGCCTGGCTTACAAACTCATAGCACCTATCACAGACCAAAAAACCGAACGGCAGCACATATACAGTAAAGATTTTCTCTATCACCTCCTAAAAATGTTGTTCACACCAATTTCTGTTTTTTCCTGGGTTAACTTGGGGCAATGAGCATGGACAATCTATTGGGACAAACCCTTTTGTACTTGTTTACTTCTGTTTCCATACCTGGACCTATGTAGGCTGAACAGTAAATTGCTGATCACACTCAGCAATTACAGATGAGCAGGTACAATGCAATAATTATCTTTTAGCCACCAGTGATTGCACATTAATGCATGAAAAATATGCTCTATTGTTTACATAACCATCACAATCTAAGAAGTTGAATCGAAACCAACACTGCAGTTTTAATGACAGCATCCATGCAGTAATCAATTAAGCTGATTGAACCCCAATATAAGACACACTATTAAATAGTGTGCAATTTATTCAGAATAATGTAAAACAACAGACCAACCTTAATAATTAAGTAAACATGAATGTATTGAGACAACTTCTCAATTTAAATCCGAATTGTGTCAATTGCCAATCAAATCTTATGATGCTTCCCAATTTCACAAAAACAACTAGCATTCTTGCACCTCATTTACTTTAGGTTTCCCCCAGGCCAGTTTGATATGTCGATTTCTGTTGATCAAACGCTGCGAACGCATGGACACCTGCAGACGCAGGTACAAATTCGCTTGTGCGCGTTTCACTTTTGCGTTGAATCAAATCATCCTTGACAAAAATGAAAAGCTTTAGAACTTCAAAGCTAATGTAATGAAACCCGATAAGGCGCTTGACTTATTGCGCGTCGCTTACCTGATGTATTTAATCGACCCTCGAGTCAAACACGGGTCTCTGAGGCGGGTGTTCCTTGGTGGTATTTTTGTCTGCTTATGTTTCAGAGCAGTCTGAAATGCGATTTATCAGCGTTGTTTTCGAGAGATCCTCATATTTCCACCAGAGGATGCGCAGCAGAGCTTGTGGAAGGCGTGCAAGACGCTTGCCTTTTTCTCTATTTTCCTTTTTCACTCACTCTTATGCACACCCCAGCGGACTCTCCACGCGTAAACGCCATGAGGAGCATCCCTTTACTCCAATGCGCATTTCATCACTATATCCTATACGCGAAACTACCGACCAATTATTTCAGTAGCCTATGTTTGAACCAACGACGTATCAGCGCAGTTCTTAGAGCACAGAAATATTAAGATATGGCCATATTGATTGGGTGTTTAACTCACACTGGCAACGGACGCTAGATACAGGTGGTTTGCGAATCTCCGATGTCTTCTTCCATAAGTGCGGTACGGGGGTTGCGAGTAAATTTTCAAAATAAGAAGTGCGTCTTGCGCCTGTATGGCGGCATCTTGTCTTCATATTGGGATTCGCAGCAGCCGCAAAGATTCCAGCGTTCGCGTGCTGCGGTTGTCATGGTGTCAGACCGATGGATGCTGCTGTGGCACTCGAATTCGGCTAATGATTCGTGTCATCACAAATCCGTTAGAATCGCTACAAGTTTTCTGTTATTGGTTAACACTTTAGTAACATGCGCTAAGGGATTTCCCTATTTATTTAACCCTTAAATATTAACATAAACTATTACGAGCCCTTTTATCGGGATTAGAAGTGAAAGATAACCCCAAAATTAAAAGAAAAAAATTATAATTCACCAGTTACTCCTAAGTTCCAAAGCCATAAGATTGTTTTTTTTCAGTGGAACACAAAGGAAGGTGTTTTGAAGAATGTTCACACTGTGTCTATACAACAAACGCATAGTGTAGAGCCAACAATGGGATTGGTGGGCTTTTGCCCCTGCAACAAGTGGACTATTAAACCTATACTTTACTATACTTTCACTTACTGGACAGTTATTGTATAAAAAAAAAGATATATATTTAACCCTTAATCACAGTTTGTGACATTTCTGAACCAAATAATAATAACAATTATTATTATTTAATAATAATAATAATTATTATTATTATTATTATTTATTAGCATTATTTTTATTATTATTTAGTGGTTTCCTTAATCTGAGCTGTAAAAAGCTTGGTGGCTTTTTTTAAACTTACCATCTGAAACAAAAAAAAAAAAGGACTAGATTTGATTAGTGGGTTTTATGAAATACACCCCCATTCGTACTGTTCGGTTCAAATTTGACCCACCATAGGAAATGAATGAGACTATAACACACAGCATTTTTTTATTGTTAAATAAAAATGTATAAATCAGACACAATGCAGAACACGCAAACACACATATGGCGAGAGACCATAAAATATTCCCAATGCAGAACACACACATGTACACCGCACACACACACACACACACACACACACACACACACACACACACACACACACACACACACACACGTTAGACTACCTATCATTATGAGGACTTTCCATAGACATAATGATTTTTATACTGTACAAACTATAGATTCTATCCCCTAAACCTAACACTCACAGAAAATTTCTGCATTTTAAAATTTGTTAATATGTTGTTTAAGCTATTTAAATAATGGGGACACTTGAAATGTCCTCATAAATCACATTTATAATACCCTTGTAATTACCAGTTTGTAAACAACATTGTCCTCGTAAACCACATAAACATGCCCACACACACACACACACACACACACACGCTGGTGTGTTGGTGTGGCTATCCTTATAAGGACACTCATAGAAATAATGATATTTTATATTTTGGGAAATTAAACCTAACCCTCACAAAAAAAACCTTTTTTAAGCATAAAAAATATTTTTTTATAGCATAATACCCATGTAAATACCAGTTTGTAACCTAAAAAAATGTCCTTGTAAACCACACAACAAATGTTTCCACATGATAACTGCCAAACAATAAAAAATAAATAAATACAAATAAAAAATAACATACAAAAGAACATTATTTTTCTCTTAAATTTACATAATTATTTTCTTTTAAGCTTTAGCCACTTACAATCAAGCATGACTGTCACCAAAAATTATGTTTACAGCTTAATAATTATTCAGTTTGATATGCCTAAAATTGCAATTACGGGGAGTACCAGCGCTCCTGTGTATGAGTCAGTGATATGTTTGGACAGCTTTTGGAAATTTTTGTTTTCCTGGGTATTGACGGATAATTATAATTCTTCTAGCCCCTTAAGTCATAGATATTGTGATTCCCAATACTCTTTTTTTAGCTCATTGGTGGCTGACCTTAAGATAAGAAACATTACAGAGTTCCAATATGATGTTACACTCATCAACATTAATAAACATAAAAAACACACCACCTCTCAGTTCTTGCCTAATCCTCTGTTTTATGTAGGCTCTGTTCCCTCCAACAAATACTACATTTATATCTCTTTTAAAGACTTGAAAACAACCATTGTGAAGTAAGAAAATAAATAAACCATCTACCCTTTCCCTGGTGATGAAGCCAGCACATTCCCATGCTGGACAGTTTACATGCATTAGAAATCAGTGTAGGCACAGAAAATCTATCATAGCTATGGTACTGGCATGGCTTAAGTCAGACCTTACAAATTTTGTTGGGCAGTTATTGATCAGGCTTTTACCAAAAACTTAGGGACCATACTTGTGACACCTGAGGCATTGAGATTTAGATACAGGAAATAAGATTGTTCCAGATACTTTTCTTTTCTGTTTTAGCTTGTTATTATTAATTTGGTAAAAGGAAATTATTTGCGGTGGCTGAATTGAATAATTGCTTTGAAATAGATTGCAATAGAAGATGGGGAATACCTTCAAGATCTGATGTGATTTTATAACTAAAATGAAAGCAAACTGGTTATCCTATTTCAGACGAGACAGGATTTGGGTTGCGTACCTATGGATTTCCAGCAGTAGTTTCCGTCTAGTTTTGTCTGGGTTTTCTGTATTCAAAAATTAGAAATTAAACATTTACATACGGAAAAAGGCTATTTTTCCTCTTTTCGTCTTCTGCAAGTCATTCTTGTACCAGAATACATTGTACTGATATTTCACTGTCCATCAGTGTTTCTTTATTGCAAATATGACATCTCAGACTTTTTTATGCAGATTTTAATGCAGTTGAACTAAATTAGAAACATATTTTCTTTTTACCTCACATGGTTTATTTTTCTGGTTCTTGAGGATAAGGGCATGTCATGCAACCTGCCTATTTTAGCACCTGTCTAATTTAACACCATGTCAACAACCAAAGATATGGGATCCATTATTTCCTCCCTTTAAAAGTTGATAAGCCTATTTATTTTGCTGTCCAAACTATTAATTAGTATCTGATTCCTATCTTATTATTTCCATTTTGCATAGTTTTTTCTTTGTTTTCCACAAACCTATTAGAACCTATTTTTGAATTGCAACCCACCAGTGCTAGAACGAAAATAAAATGTATGATCAACACAAATAGTATTCAAACTTGATTCTATAAAAAATAATAAGCAATAACTTTAAAAACATATTTTATGCTCACAGGTAATTTTGGAATCATTAGGTAAAACATCTTGATTAAGTATTATGGCAAATTACCCACAGCTGCAATCAGCTCTGCTAGTAAATAATTAATGCATTGAAATAATTCCACTATAAAACTGTCACCTGCACTACCTCAAACCACTGATCATGAAGTGCATTAACAATGAAGCTCTCTGTGTTCATTTGACAGAGTGATGTATTTTAACTGCCCATGCAGTCCGCTCTTTTAAATAATACATTAAACCTGCACAAATTGGATGCATGCAAAATGAGGGCTAGAATGAGTGAAATTAGATTGGTTTATCACAATGACATCTAATTACAGAGATGAAGAAATAATAAATAGAGGGGCATAATGTTAAAGTAGCAATGGATTACCAATAAATCATCAATAGCTTATCAAGCTGTTATGGGAAAAGTGGCTATTTTCCCATAACAATGTGGTTGGAATAATTGTAGTCAAATTACTCTTAAACTATCTACTGTCATTTTGAATTTGTCCAACTGCAGTAGAAACTTCCCTTTGACCTATCGGGTTCTACCCTGTAGTGTAATAGTATGACTATCAAGACTATTTTCGGACTGCAATTTTTAGTGACTGAAACAGAGAGCACTCTTATACCATGTCACTTTAACAATACCATGTTCTGCCAATACACTACCAGTCAAAGTTTGGACACATACAGTATTCATCCAGTATTATCTCCATTTTCAAACTTTTAGAATAATAGTAAAGTAATAAAAACTGTGAAATTATACAAATTATGTAATATGTAGCGTGGGAAAAAGTATTGTAAAGCATTTAAACAAAATCAATTTGATGATATAATGAATGTACAATGAAAAATAATAAAAATATTAACAATTCATCAAGTCCAATCTTTGCCAGGGAGTGTAATGTGAAAAAAGTATCCCACATTGTGTTTCTAAGCACGAATCTTGTTAAATCAGTGTAACCTAAGTAGTTGGTTCAAGGGAGTTTCCAGTGCTTGGTTTTTGTTTTTAATAATTTATCTAAAATGAAACATACGTCTAACTAAAAATGAAATCACAAAATTACCTGGTCCAGTCCCTTGGGTAAATACTCCATAACGGAATGGGACATGTGTATATAAACTATTGATGTTAAGTTCTCCTCTAACCTGTCAACGTTAGCATGCTAGGTGACATGTCGCAGGCCGGTTGCTCATTGTCCAGCCACTGGATTCAAATAGTTTAGAAAGATATTTAGACTATGGCTTCCAGTAGATGGCAGTATTTGCTCTCTTGAGCTAGAAGACTAAACACGCTGGCAGCATAGTTTTGCTATCCATTCTTTATAGTAGCCTATGCCATACTTTGATTACATTGAACTTGGGTATGTTACTGGTGCAGAACTACATCAGGAGAACAACATCAGTAGTACAGCAGTTTTTCGAAGTGTGCATCATCTGTGCATGCTTTTTGCTCAGAGAACCACCATTTACTGTGGTAGAGGAGAGTTCTGCAATGATTCCCATTAATCAGAATCAGAATCAGTATGAGCTTTATTGTCAAGTGTTCTCACGTACACAAGGAATTATTATTATTATTATTATTATTTGGTGATAGGAGAAACAAGTGCACACAGAATATAAAATAAGGTAAGAGCATAGGCGTGTATGAATGGTGAATGTACATGCGCAAGTGGTAATGTATGTGAATGGTAGGGGTATGTACTTTATTTAATTAAATATGTAAATTTACATATGTATATGAGATATGCATTTGTATTTAATGTATCTATTGCAGAAAAATTGTTGACAAATGCAGATTTCAAAGCTAAAATTTTTAAGTGTTTAAATGTGTAAACCTTAAGTAATAAATTGAGTAAAAAGTTAATAATAAAGTAATCAAATCAAGGGAAATCAATTTAGCTAAATGCTTGTGCTGGTAATATATGCACGCTCTTGTGAGTTTGTGCTCTTATGACACACCAGTGCTAGCAAGCGTGTTTGCTTGCTACAAACCAGTGGGGATTTCTTTAAGACTGCAAGGGAAGCTCAGCTTCCCCTATAATGTCAAAAAAATAATGGTCAAATATGTACTATTGTGTAAACAATTTATTGACTAAAAATGCGTTAGAACACGTTCATCTCGAAGACGAGTTCGTTCAGAATCAGCTACATTACATATAGCAGGTCAGCTGACTCGATTTACTTCTCTTACATTCCTGTAGCGTCAGTGCATTTCCCTGTTGAAGCCGAGCGTCCATTGACTTCAATGGGGCTGATCAGAACAGTTTTTTTCAGTGCTCCGAAAATAGACGGTCATTGGATAAATGCTGCGATTATGTCCCGCCCACGGACGCTCAGCGTCTCTGGGGGTGAATGAGGAGTGGGCTGGCCCGGACTCCAGGCTTCCGCGTGATGATTGGAGGATCTGTCGAAAGACTGCATCTCCTTTTGATTGACAGCGAATCTGTACTATTGTAACCCCACACACACACACACACACACACACACACACACACACACACACACACACACACACACACACGTAGAGACAGTCACAATGACGGATGAAAACTGCTTTATTAAATTAAAGCAGTCCGGGCAAAAGTACAAACAAGGGGCAAATCCGGGAGAGTAGTCGAGGGGAACGAGGGTCAATGTCGGGGTAAACAGGATGAAACAAACACGTAGCAAGAGGGGACTAGAGGGATGGGGAGTTGGCAAGCTAAGAGGTAACAAGTAGGGAGGTCAAAACTAGACGAGACTAGCAGGGGCAAAACTAGACGAGACTAGCGGGGGCATAAACACGGGAATCTAAATACATACAATAACCAACCCCCGTGAAACGGAAGTGCTGGGTATTTATAGGGGAAGGTGCAGGTGTGAACAATGAAGGTGACGAGAGGAGTGCAGGTGAATCTAATGTGTGGGGATAGGAAGCGCGTGAGTGCAAGTGGTCATAATGTTCAGGCTGGTGCGCGTGAGAAGCGAGCATGAGTCAGAGGGGGGAGAGAGTTTACGAGCGAGAGCTCAGTAATAGCAAAAGGAGCGTGAGTGCTCGAGGGAGGAAAAGAGCGTACGCGCTCAAGGGGGCGGAGCGAGGGAGCGGGAAGCGAGCATGCTCGCGGAGTGTATGGGTGCGTGCTCGAGGAAGCGGAGATGGGGCAGAGGAAAGGGGTTCGTGACAGTACTCCCCCCTCTGAATAGGACGGCTCCTGACGGCCGCTCGGCCGCGAGGTGCTGAGGGAACAGAACGAGCGTGTGAGCTCGTGGGGACAGAACGAGCGTGAGAGCTCGAGGGGACAGAACGAGCGTGAGAGCTCGAGGGGACAGAACGAGCGTGAGAGCTCGAGGGGACAGAACGAGCGTGAGAGCTCGCAGGGGCAGAAGGCACAAAAGGGAGATGAAACAGTCCATGGGGGTCAATGGGCAGTTCAAGGCAAGGTCAAGGGGAACATAGTGGACAGGCAGGTTGTCGGGAGGTCTAGGGGGCAGCCATAGGGCAGAGACTGGGTCAGGAGGTCTGGAAGGCGACTGGAGGACAGGGACTGGGTCCGGGGGTCTAGAAGGTGACCACCGGACAGGAATAGGGTCCGGAGGCCAGGGAAGAGGCCACAGGACAGGTAGAGGAACGGTAACAAGGGGAGCAGGCAAGACCCAGAGAGGAAAGGTTTCAGGGAGCGGAGCCGTGAAAGGCGGAGTCGTGGAGGACTTGGGAGACTGAGCCTTGGAAGGCGGAGCCGTGAGAGACTCGGCAGGCGGGGAATTGAGAGACCGAAGAGGCGGCGCCGAGGGAGGCTCAGGAGACGGGGCCGAGGAAGGCTCAGGAGACGGAGCCGAGGGAGGTGGAGTCGCAGGAGGCCCCAGGGGCGAGGCCCTGGTGGGCTCTGGAGGTGGAGCCGAAGGAGGCTTTAGGGGCGAAGGCCTGGAAGGCTCCGGAGGTGGAGCCGAAGGAGGCTTTAGGGGCGAGGGCCTGGAAGGCTCTGGAGGTGGAGCCAAGGGGGGCTTTAGGGGCGAGGGCCTGGAAGGCTCTGGAAGTGGAGCCCATGGAGGTGGCGCCGTAGGAGGCTCCAGAGGTGAAGCCCTGGAAGGCTCTGGAGGTGGAGCCAAGGGAGGTGACGCCGTGGGTGGTGGCGCCGTAGAAGGTTCCAGGAGTGAAGCCCTGGTAGGCTCTGGAGGTGGAGCCAAGGGAGGCTTTAGAGGCGGAGCCGCAGGAGGCTCCAGAGGCGAATCTCTAGAAGGCTCTGGAGTCTTAGGGAGCAGAGCCGTAGGAGGCTCGGGTGGTGGAGCCGTGGAAGGCTCGAGAGGCGGAGCCGTAGGAGGCTCGAGAGGCGAATCTCTAGAAGGCTCTGGAGTCTTGGGGAGCAGAGCTGTAGGAGGCTCGGGTAGTGGAGCCGTGGAAGGCTCAAGAGGCGGAGCCCTAGGAAGCTCTGGAGTCTTTGGGAGCAGAGCTGTAGGAGGCTCGGGAGGTGGAGCCGTAGGAGGCTCTGGAGGGGAGCCGTAGGAGGCTCGGGAGGCAGAGCCATAGGAGCCTCTAGTGGCCGAGCCCTGGGAGGCTCGGGAGGTGGAGCCGTAGGAGGCTCTGGAGGGGAGCCGTAGGAGGCTCGGGAGGCAGAGCCATAGGAGCCTCTAGTGGCCGAGTCCTGGGAGGCTCGAGAGGCTTGAGGGGGAGCCTTGAAAGACTCGAGAGACGAAGCCCTGAGAGGCTTGAGAGGAGGAGGAGCCCTGAAAGACTCGAGAGGGGGAGCCCTGAGAGGCTTGAGAGGGGGAGGAGCCCTGAGAGACTCGGGAGGGCGGAGCCCTGAGAGGCGGAGGAGCCCTGAGAGACTCGGAGAGGTGAAGCCGTGAGAGGCTTGAGGGGTGGAGCCATGAAAGACTCGAGAGGGGACGCCCTGAGAGGCGGAGGAGCCCTGAGAGACTCGAGAGGCGAAGCCGTGAGAGGCTTGAGGGGTGGTGGAGCCCTGAGAGACTCGAGAGGCGAGCCGTGAGAGGCTTGAGGGGTGGAGCCATGAAAGACTCGAGAGGCGAGCCGTGAGAGGCTTGAGGGGTGGAGCCATGAAAGACTCGAGAGGCGAAGCCGTGAGAGGCTTGAGGGGTGGAGCCATGAAAGACTCGAGAGGCGAAGCCGTGAGAGGCTTGAGGGGTGGAGCCATGAAAGACTCGAGGGATGGAGCCATGAAAGACTCGAGAGGCGAAGCCGTGAGAGGCTTGAGGGGTGGAGCCATGAAAGACTCGAGGGATGGAGCCCTGAAAGACTCGAAAGGCGAAGCCGTGAGAGGTTTGAGGGGTGGAGCCATGAAAGACTCGAGGGATGGAGCCCTGAAAGACTCGAGGCGAAGCCGTGAGAGGCTTGAGGGGTGGAGCCATGAAAGACTCGAGGGATGGAGCCTTGAGAGACTCGAGAGGCGAAGCCGTGAGAGGCTTGAAGGGTGGAGCCCTGAGGGACTTGAGGGGTAGAGCTCTGGGAGGCTCGTGAGGAGGAGCCCTAGGAGGCTCGTGAGGGGCCCTTGGAGACTCGTGAGGCGGAGCCCAGGAGGGCTCAGAGGGGCGAGCAGAACCCGGCAGAGCCGTGGGATACTCTGAGGGCGGAGCAGAACCCGGCAGAGCCGTGGGAGACTCTGAGGGCGGAGCAGAGGTCTTGAGCACAAGACGAGACTGGGGAGAAGGGGCCCTCTTCCTTCTCTTACGTCTTCGGCCAACAGGGGACGTGGCCATGGGGACGGTCGAGGCTACAGGCGCTGGCTCAGGGGGGGTCGAGGCTACAGGCGCTGGCTCGCTGACCGTGGCAGACATGGGCGCTGGCTCACCGGCCGTGGCGGGCAGGGGCGCCGGCTCGTTGGCCGTGGCGGGCATGGGCGCCGGCTCGTTGGCCGTGGCGGGCATGGGCGCCGGCTCGTTGGCCGTGGCGGGCATGGGCGCCGGCTCGTTGGCCGTGGCGGGCATGGGCGCCGGCTCGTTGGCCGTGGCGGGCATGGGCGCCGGCTCGTTGGCCGTGGCGGGCATGGGCGCCGGCTCGTTGGCCGTGGTAGGCTTAGGGACTGGGGCCGTGGTAGGCTTCGAGACGGGGGTCTTGGTGTGGAGCGCTGGTTCAGTGTCTGCCTCCCCCACAGTGAACGAGGAACCAGAGTACAGTAGGGCGAGGTCAATAAACTGAGCGACCACCAGGCATTAATGATGAGGTTGGCTCATTCAGACCACATTGAAAAATGGTCTTCAGAGCCACCTCATTAAAATTCACCTGGTACGCCAGGACACAAAAATCCATAATATAAGCCTCCACGGTTTGGCTCCCCTGACGCAAACCCACGAGTTGGGCCGCTGGGTCCATAATGCCGAGGGCGGGGTTATGGGTTACACCACCGCTGCCTCGCATAAAAACCCCTTGGTCAGCGTCTGAAGAGCCGTAAAACCTCTCCGGGGGTGGAGAGCTTACGGCGCTCAAAAACGCATGGGAAGCATAAACGGGCTCAGGGGCAGACACAGGTGACGCAGGGTGACAAAAATCAAAAATCGCACGTACCTGCTGGCCCTGGCCTGTGAGCGCGCGATCATGCTTCCACACCGTCGCTCCTTGCGCTGAATGTGACGAGTTCCTCCGCTCTAGTGAGCCGCGCGAATCCTCAGCGCGACGCATTGTGACTGTCTTCGGTGAGGTTGGTTATTCTGTAACCCGACACACACACACACAAGTAGAGACAGTCACAATGACGGATGAAAACTGCTTTATTAAATTAAAGCAGTCCGGGCAAAAGTACAAACAAGGGGCAAATCCGGGAGAGTAGTCGAGGGGAACGAGGGTCAATGTCGGGGTAAACAGGATGAAACAAACACGTAGCAAGAGGGGACTAGAGGGATGGGGAGTTGGCAAGCTAAGAGGTAACAAGTAGGGAGGTCAAAACTAGACGAGACTAGCGGGGGCATAAACACGGGAATCTAAATACATACAATAACCAACCCCCGTGAAACGGAAGTGCTGGGTATTTATAGGGGAAGGTGCAGGTGTGAACAATGAAGGTGACGAGAGGAGTGCAGGTGAATCTAATGTGTGGGGATAGGAAGCGCGTGAGTGCAAGTGGTCATAATGTTCAGGCTGGTGCGCGTGAGAAGCGAGCATGAGTCAGAGGGGGGAGAGAGTTTACGAGCGAGAGCTCGTAATAGCAAAAGGAGCGTGAGTGCTCGAGGGAGGAAAAAGAGCGTACGCGCTCAAGGGGGCGGAGCGAGGGAGCGGGAAGCGAGCATGCTCGCGGAGTGTATGGGTGCGTGCTCGAGGAAGCGGAGATGGGGCAGAGGAAAGGGGTTCGTGACAACTATAAGAAGTCACTGAAGCTATTTCGCGCTCAGTCCCATCGCGGATTTCTCAAGTGTAGTCGAAAGACAAACTGCTGCAACCTATTTCTTTATATTTGTTTGGCAAAATTGCTAGTCAATTTGCATAATACATTTCACACAATTATACACCACATTCCTTGTTTCAGTTTTACCAAGTTTAATATATTTTGTTCATTCATTCATTCATACAGTAGGCTAGGATAGCGTCGTACGGGTGAAACTGCGCACGATGGCAGACGGTGCTAATATTGTCGACCTGATTTTGGCGAAGCCATTTGAAAGTCTTCCTTACGAGGAAAAAATTAGAATTAAACAGCAGGGCAGATCAACACCTAAGATTGATTTAGTGCAAAAAATAGGGTAAATAAGTTTATAATGTAGGCCGAAAATGAGCTTCCCCTCTTTGAAAGACCAGCAGCCGACACTGCTACATACTGTACTTTGAAGTACATACTTTACCATCACCAATGCAATACATAATTTAAGGACATAATATGAGTATGTAAATTGGTTCCTTTTGTTAACTGTAGACTTTTTAGAAATGATCAAAATCTTTATTCAGCTGAAAGAGAGAATTGCAAAACTGAATTATTAATTGTCAGTTGAACAATTCACTGCGCTGCTTGTATATAACTGACTTGGTGACTTTTATTTTTGTTTCTGGATTTAAACAGGTAATAATGGGTAGCTCATCGAGTATTGACGCTGACTACAACCCCTGGAGTCATGAGTTCTTATCCAGGGTCTCCTAAGTAACCAAATTGGCCCAGTTGTTAGGGAGGGTAGAGTCACATGGGGTAACCTCCTCGTGGTCACGATCAGTGGTTCTCACTCTCAATGGGGCACGTGGCAATTGTGCGTGGATCGCAGAGAGTAGCAAGAGTCTCTACATGCTGTGAGTCTGCGGTGTCATGCACAATAAGCCACGTAATTAGATGCATGGATTGGCAGTCTCAGAAGCGAGGCAACTGGGACTTGTCCGCCGCCACCCGGACTGAGTTGACTAACCACGCCACCACGAGCACATACTAAGTAGTGGGAAATCTATGAATATTAGAGTGGAATTAAAAAAAAACAAACATAGGAAATATGACCTAAATAAATAAACAAACTACAACAATTTATGCTGCTTGAATATGAGACAAATAAGAACAAATAATAATTCTATATATATATATATATAAATGTATCTATAGGTATCTAAGTTTTCATACTTTTCAAGATAAAAACATGTAAAGTTTTAAAAAATATTCCTGTCTCAGTGCCAGAACGAACCTTGGTGCATGTCTGTAATGCATTTATAAGTGCACATATTTGTGGGGGGTTTTTTCAAGTCTGCCAGGAAATGTTTAAGGAACCAAGGAGATAAACACTTCAGAATGATTGACGAGTGCTTTGGGTGATTAAAATAATCACTGGATCTGCCAACATTTACCTGGTTAGTGGTATCTAATCCTTGAAAGATATTATTGCTTACAAAAAGCAAGCAAATAAACTAGCAATCCTAAACTACAATTGTATATAGATTCTGACCAGTCCAATGAAGAGCCAACCACTTGCCAACCCTAAAGATCAAAATGGCATTTTCAAGATTCATCATTATTTTGTGAGTTATGCTTTTTGGATAGGCAGAAATTCTGATCACAAAGTCTATACATGTTTTCCACAAATGTTATTTTTGTGGAATTTAGTGAGCCACAATTTAAATTAATATTGTGTTCCCTGCCACTCAAATATTGTGGTATCATCCATTTCAGATTAAACCATCCATAAATGGTGTGTTAAAGCATAAACTGTGGTTGGTCACATTGCATGTCAGTCAGATGGTCTCTTCCTGTTTAAGTAGGTGGGATTTGACCAGAACAAGCTGCAATTAGGATTCAGTTCAAACATTGAGGTACACAATATGTCATTTTCCTTGAGTCCCACTGATGGTGCATTTTGTATTACACTACACTTACTGTAAAGTTAATAAAAATGTAAATATTAAATGAAAATCAAATACAAAACATTACAACCCATATATTAAGTGTCTTTAACTATTAAGCATTTGATACAATGTACTTATTATGTACGTATTTGTTCTTGCATTGTACTGACATTTATAGTACTTGCATTTAATTACACTGTTAACCTTGCCCCAATCCTAAACATAACCCTACCCCAACTTTTACTGTAAACCTAATCTAAACCCTAGCCTTACCCATAAACCTACCTGTACATCATCATCAGTAGCAGCAAGTGTGAATCTTGTCAGACTTTTGCGGAACAACATTTAGTTACACAAATTATATTGTTTGTATTTTGATGTTAGTATATTGACGCTTAATATAAAGTGGAACTAATGAAAGACAGCCAATAGTTCTAGGATACTATTCAAACATAAAATAAAAACTATATACACTTTCTAGTTGTCAACCTTGGTGGAACATAATGCCATAGTGTCCATAGTGATGAACTACATATGTGAACTTGAGGAGAACTTGAGGCCTACTTCAAGCATCTACTAAAAATTACCTGGGTTTAGTTCCTCAAACGTAACTGCACAAAGTTAGTTCAGAGAAGTATTCTAGCATTATTTGCTTGCAGCGTTCATTTGGTTTGATATTCTGGAATTTAATACAATGAAATTCATACATTCTATTCTGTGACTTAAGTGTCCATCTACATTTTACTGATTACTGTATATAGCATCAATTTAAATATACAACTGCATATTGTTAGATATCTAAGGCTTCAGATTTGAGTATGTAATGTTTAAGAGCCAAATACATGCTAATTGGAATACTCTCGCTGAGAGTAACATATTACAACAATTACACCTGAATTATGAAGAAAAAAGTTAGGGTTAGGGTTAGGTTAGGTAAGTATCTCAGAGTTACCCCCTGCTATAGAAAATAGCAAACTGCAGAGATCAAAAATCATAAAAAACACAGAGGTCGGGTAAGAGATCCACATTGTGCGACTTTTACGCTGTCAATCATAGGAAATGGCAAGCTTGACTATGGCTACCTGTTTGCATGAAGCTCTACCACTGCTAGGGGACTTCCTTTGTACTTTCCAGATGCAACACTCATGCAGTATTTTAGACAGATAACCACAGATCATGTGCCTACTAAAAAAAGAGCATGCAAAGACCTCTGAGCTAGCCACCAAACCAGATCACTAAATAAGCTCTTGCGATAATAATATGTATTCTTTTTACAATGTCAGTGGTCTACTACTGTAAGTTGCATTAACACTTCTGCAACCACCTAAAAAAGCACATTGGTTCAGATCTTGTGCTAGAGTCAAGCCTCAATCTTTACTGCAAACACCTTGTTACAGCATTAAAGGCATCCTTTTCATTATACTGTATCAGATATAGGTGCCCTTTATCCCTAGTATCAAAATCAGGTGCGTCGGTAGACATGGGCAGCCGGGGCTTCAGACACTTTTTAAAAAGTAAAATAAGGAGTCATGAACGATACGAGGGAGGCAAGAAGAGTTATCTACTGGCGCCGTTCCCTCATCATTAAGCTCAGGTCGGTGAAGGCTCTTAAGCAAACCCTGGTCTAACTTACTAGCCCTGTAAGTTACTCACTGTGGTATTAATGCAGAACATGTACTGTATATATAAAGTACGTGGGACCTTACTATTTCGCCTATAGCTAATCCATTTTGTGAGCCATAATCCGTTTCTCGTGAGGAATGTAGATGAAGTAGCCTATACATCTGATTTGGCGATTGAAACACGATGTGTAAATTAACGTTATTCAGGGATGTAGTGGAGGCTAAACGCCGTTTACGCACCTCCCAAAATTTGGAAATAGCGTTTACCCACCTCCAAAGTGGGTTTATCCACCTCTAAATTGCGTTTATCCACCTCTAAATAGATAGTTCCTAAGCCATTTTAAATTAAGCTTATGTCGTTTTAGTTTCATATTGTTCATTAATAGTTTCATAGGTTGTTTAAACCTAAGACGAAGTCTTTCATAATGCGCTCCATGCGCGTGCATCGATATTGACTACTACCAGCTATATACAGCGTGCTGTCTTGTTGACCAATCAGCAGGAAGCAGCATACTGCATCAAGATTCATCCATCACTCACTAGCCCAAACATCTAATGTAAAAATGGATATCCGGCAATTTTTTAAGCGCCGTCAAGACGGCAGTCCTCCACCTCCTGAGGCCAGCAAACGGCCTCGGCTACAATCCCAAAGTGAGTGAGCTCGGAAAACAGTACTAAACTTCATGTTTTTGAGGTTAATTTGGTTAGATTAATAGATCATTAGATTCATGTCACTGACTCAACAAGTCACCTCTACCTTTTCCCATTATCCAATGTTACAAGTAAAATTCAGGATACATTATTAATTATTTAATATTCATGTATTATTTATTTGTGTTTCTGTGAATAGCTGTTACAGTTCTACAAATAAAGCATTCTATCTTTTTACCTATCATTTAAAATGCTAAAAAAATGCACCTGAATGCAGGAAATGAAGTGTTTAATGGCCAACATTTCCTGGGGGAGGTCCCCCAGACCCCCCATTTATATTATTATTGCTTATTATTATGTGCCTATGAGTAGAAGAGGTAGTTACCAAAAGCGGGCGGGCAGGCGGACGGGCGGGGGTGGGTGGGGGTTACTGGGCTAAGCCCCCAATGTATCAAGATCCTAGCAACGCCCCTGATCAAAATACATGCTAAAATGCAGTAATTGTAATAAATCAAATGTTTTGTTACAAATGTGTGTGTGTGTGTGTGTGTGTGTGTGTGTGTGTGTGTGTGTAGAGAGAGAGAGAGAGAGAGAGAGAGAGAGAGAGAGAGAGAGTGTGTTAGCTAAGCTACCAACTACTCAACAGAAAAATTAGCTAAGCTAAGTTAAAAGCGACCAATCAGAAAAAGTAGCAAATTACACTACAAGCTACACGCCAAATGTAGCTTGCTACATTTAAGCTACTTCATTTTTTTTCAACCACAGATGCACAGAACATACTGTCATAGACGAAGCACTTAAAAGACAGTTAGTAATATATTACAGTTTAGTACAAGTATACATTATGTATACGCATATAAAAATAAAAAAAAGGCATTCCATAGCTTTGTGAGGAACAGACTGAGATTTCAAACATTGTCATCCACTATTTCCTTTTAAACACAACTTTTCCTTCCCCCAGGGGGCGCTTGACGACTGAGAAAGCCAAATCCTCCATTGATCGCATTCAAATATTTAGACGTTAATTGGGTGCCGCCATTTTCCACTTTGAATGTGGACTTCTTCCTGTATAAGCCACCTCCATCTATTTTTGCGACACAGAAATACTACATTAGGTTGCTTAATATGCAGGCTGGCAATATATGTCATCATATTATTATCATTAATCATACATTTTTATAAACTATTTGTAATTGCAACTAGTTTTATAATTTATCGCATTTTGCCATTGTCTGATCACACACTGTTGCACAGTCAGAATGAATGAGAGAACAGGTGTTTCTTGCCTTTTGCAATTAATATTAGTAGTATGAAATTACTTGACTTTTAGAAAATAGTATTTATTGAATTCAAGCAACATGCACATTAAATATCATTATTTTTTAGAAAAATAGATTAAAACATAATTTTCTGACTATTATTTTATATGTTAGGCTTTATTTGGCGAAGCTTTATACTTTGTATAAAAGGGCTGGCGAATAAAAATGTTTATTGTAATATTCATTGCTATAACTGCATGTTTGCCCTGCATTACAAAAAATAACTTTTTTTAGTTATTAGGTGGTTGTGAAAAATAAAATATTGATATTTTACTTTGTGTGTGTCAAAAGTACTGATTTATCTATACGTAAATTTTGTTGAGACAAACTATATTGTTAGTCTGACAAAACCGAGTCTGAAAGATTTAAATAATTTTAAATGCTTGAAGTTAGAAATGTTTACAGGTTTGAAAGAAAGAAAGAAATAAAGAAAAAGAGCATCTTAAAGGTGCTGTAAGGTATTGTTTGTCATGGAAAAGTATGCAAAAATGTTTCCTACTACTCACCGGTCTTTGTGACTGCTGTAGACTTAGTAATCAGCAACAAAAAAATATTCTGCGAACGACGGCATTGATGCTTTTCACCTGTCCGTCATTTTGCTTGTTCTCATAGTGTTGGATTTGAAGCTGAGAATTGAGGATATGATTAATTATGTAGGTCAGTTGAGGGCGCTTATGTGCCACTGTAAAATATGACAGCCACAGGAACAAACAATACTGCTCTTTTTCTCGTTGTGGTCTCAAAATTATATTTGGGGTCGGGGGAATGAGGGGGTGAGGCTAATTCAACGGCTCAGTCACATAAAAGCTTCCGAACTCTAAAATCGCTTACAGCACATTTAAAGGGCTTGTGTGAAAGTTTTGACAGCTGAAATTTGAAATTAAGAACATTCTAAAACAGACTCATAGCTCATTTAAATATTCTGTCAATGTAATGTAGTCTAGGGGATTTTTGCACACTTTTAAAAGCCTTGATGCCTATAGCACATATTACACCACTCTTTGTCTCTCTCCACTGGCTGCCGTTTCATGCTTGTACTAAATTCAAGGCCCTGATGCTGACATACAAAACAGTCACTGGGTCTGCTCCAGCATACCTAAAAACATTTATTCAGAGCTATGTTCCCACCAGAAGCCTGCGGTCCGCTAAGGAACGTCGCCTTGTCGTACCAAAACAAAGAGGCACCAAAACCTTTCAGTTTCATCATACCACGTTGGTGGAATGACCTTCCCAACTCAATCCGTGAAGCTGACTCAATCTCTATCTTCAAAAAACGGCTAAAAACACATCTTTTCCAAAAGCACTTAACCAGTCACTAAAAAAAATAAAAAATAAAATAAAATAAAATAAATATTTACAATTCTTGTTGCACTTAAATCTGTTTTGTATACTATTCTGATGATAGTGAAACTTTGTAGCATAGCACTTTTCATACCACTCTCTCCTTAAGATGATTCTCTTATGTTTTCCTCTTTTGTAAGTCGCTTTGGATAAAAGCGCCTGCCAAATGAATAAATGTAATGTAAATGTAAATGTATATTTAGCTGTATGAAATATACTGTATAGAAAAAACTGTAGGTCTATCAGTTGAGATAGAACTTAGTGAATGTTTGTTTTTCTCCAACTTATCCGTTATAAGGCTATATGCACGACCTTTTTTCTATCCGGGTTTTGGAAAGCGGAAGTAAACGATTGCAGGGTAAACTTTGACAGCAGTGAATGGGAGTGAAGAAGAGACCAAAGCAAATATTATTTTCACAAACCCCGTTGCTACAAGAGAAAAAAAAACGTCCACTATTGCATTTGAATAACTTCTCAAAAGAAGAAAAAAACAGGGGACTGTGGTTAAATACAATTAGATGGGAGAAGTTTCGTTTTTTTTTTTTTTACTTTTTTTACTTTCACTTTCTGACCAGCTCTAATCGATACCCCCTTGCAGCTGTGGTAATTCGTTTTTTTTTTTTTTTTACTAATTCAGGGGTAATATAGCACAAAGAGTTGTGTTATAAACTTACACTCAATATTTAAAAAAATTATCAAATATTTTTTTTTTGCTAGATTTACGCGTCATCACAGTCTGTGAATAGATAACCGCTTGTAAGTAGCTCTAGCCAATCCGAATGCAGGAGGCGGGGCCTGAAGAAAATGGGTGAGGGAAAAAATAACGCTGTTTGGGTTGGGTGGATTACAAGCACAGAGAACCTTTAGCAGAGAAATGAATGGGAGAAATTGGAACCGCCAACGGTCAGCAGATGTAGAAAGAAAGTCCCGCCTCCCGGTAAAAGATTAAATCAACATTTACACAGAGCCATAGAGAGAGAGTTGCGACAACTCCATTGACTCCAATGGAACGTTTTTTTTACAGCAATGGCGGCTCGTGGAGCCTCTCAATAGTTCCCGGAAGTAGCAGCAAACACATGCCGCGCCGTAGAGATGAAGCAGAACAAACCGTTTGCGACGCACTTTTAAAAGGTGAGACGTTTAAAGAATAATATTATCTTATTCTGTATATTATCAGTACATCTAAATAAAAATAACTTGTAAATTAAAACCTTATAGTTGAGTATTACTCATTAAATTAGGAGATAAGGGATGTTATCGGATAACTAACAGATTAGGCAAGGACTGGAGCTGGATAAAGTTAGTAACGAACACCCTATTAATTGTAAAATCTTTGCAAATACCTCACACATTTTTTTGTTGTTGTCATTTTTGTTTATATTTAGATTGCTCCTGCTGACTTGAGCAACCATTTTTTTCTCCTCTCCATGTCAGTGTGGGGAAGCCATACATTCGCACACCTTTCTCTGAGCGATTGGAGCATCCCTATGCAGCACAGCAAACCATGGTGAAGACTATGCAACGACAACATGAAAGAAAGGACACATACAAAATGCTTGGCATGCTATTTAATTTATTAGAAATGTATTCATGAATTGCTGTAAATAGTTATTGCGTTTATTTGAATAAAAATACAAAAAAAAAGTAATATCGTAATGTTATTACAATTTAAAATAACTGTTTTCTATTTTAAAATGTAATTTACTCCTGTGATGCCAAGCTGAATTTTCAGCCTCAATACTTTTGAACGGCAGTTTATATACGAGTATGATTAAGTTGTTTTAAAGCTGAATATATTGTGGATATGAATAAGTATTGTAATAATTATACATTAGATATATAATATTTATAATACATAAATAATTATATTACTATATATAGAATTGTAAGAATTGTAAACAATAAGCTTAATTTCACTAAATTTTACATTTCCGTAACTGCTGCTAATAGTTAATAGTTCATTGACCCATTGTCAATGAACTATTAACTGTGCGAGCTGGACATCACCTGTCACCAGCCTGTCTCTGTACTATCTAAAAAGTCATAAATATGACATTAGTTACCATGAGATTAGTGAAAACAATGAACATGAGGTAACATAAAAAGGCAACAGAAACCCTAGCCTGAAATAAGTTGAGGCAAATAATGGTAAGCGAACACTAATCCTCAAATATTAGCTGATTTGATCTTTAAAAAACAACATCACTGTAACAACATACTCATGCTACATACATATGTCGGTGTGTTACATAAATATATAAAATAAATGCATTTATTGACTACTAATTACCAGAAATCGCAGTTCTGTCACTCTACTCTAACAGTTTGGAATGACCGCAAAAGCACTTCCTGGAACTATCTGAAGTCTACGTGAATCACGTGACGATCAAGCATTTAGAACTTCCGTTGTCGCAACTCTCTCTCTATATGGCTCTGCATTTACATATAGATATCGCCTGTCAGTCATCTTGAGAACGCGCTATACAAGACGGGAAAATTACATAGTTTTTTTTTAGCGTAATCTGAGGTAACGCAGCACCATATGTTCTTTGATCGTAATCTTGACCAACAGTTTTGGAGATTTTGGTCTTTCCCACTGATCTATATCTATAATTGATGGTACTGATGTTATAGATATGCATTAGTGGCCTTTCCCCATTAAAGTAGATATGAGCTGCACTGAAATGCTGCTTGTTTGTTTAGAAAAATAGATGCTTGAGAGCATTCCAAAAATGGCCGCTGCGTGAACTGACATTTAAAAAACGTTGGCAAGCCTCAATCCATTTTATTTATATTGTAGTTCTTTTATAATTGTATTTACTGTTGATTATTTTTATATATAATCTGGGGAGTCAGATTTCAGTACAAAAATGGCACTGGGTGCAGAATAAATGCATACCTAAAATGTTGAAGTTAGGAAAAAAGTTGAGTTGTCCATATTATTAGTCAACTACCCTTAATTAACTAATTACAGTTTTTCTCAATCACTTTAGCTCAATTCTCGAATGATTATATATATATATTCAGTGACTTGACTATATATATATATATATATATATATATATATGTAAAGCCTATCAATGGTGCCCATTAAGATTTTCCAAACCAATTGTCTTTTCAATTCAATTTATTGATAACTCAGAAAATCACACCAAAACAATCACATAAATAGGCTTTAGAGGATAGCGAGGTGATAAGGAGTCATGCACCTAAGGGTATCAGTGGTGCAGATGTTTAATAAGGTGACTCAAACTTAAATGATAATAATTCAAAACAGTGACAAAGGCCAGCTCCTGGCACCAGCTTACAACAACTGTTTTCCAAACCAGGCACAAACCATCATTACAACCTCAAAAAGAAAGAAAATCGCTGCCACCTATTTGGCATTGTCGTACCTTGCCACAGCTTACAACTATTTTGCAATCTAGGCACAAACCCTTAAAGTCGTTAAGAAATAAAATCGCAGCAACCTCATCTGGCTTTGTCTACTCAGCGTGCACGCGCCATTACAACTGAACTAACGCTACTCCATTCATATAGGGGACATGGGACTGAAAACTACCATACTCACCCTACCAAACAGGACTACCGTAAGTACTAAAGTGGTTACAGCCATCACATATATATATATATCAGTGGCGGCTGCTGGTCTTTCAAAGAGGGGAAGCTCATTTTCGGCCTACATTATAAACTTATTTAAAAGTAAATTCTGCCCTACGTTCCTTTTCGAGAAAATGCACTGTGACTCTGTCGTACCAACTAGGCGTCTTTTCCAGTGACTTGACCAGTGTTTTCTCAATGGCCAGCAGAGCTAGGCTGCTTAAACGACCTTGGCCCATTGTGTTACGGGTGTAGGACTTGAGACGGTTTAAACAGGAGAAGCTCCTTTCTACACCTGCAGATGTAGCTCCAATTGTTGCCACTAATGAGAACAGTTTGTAAAGCTGAGGCATTGCACTGTCCAACTCCATGTCTTTGAGGAACACCAAGTAATCACACAGCTTTCCCCTGTTACCCTGCAAGTCCTGATCTGAATATAGGACTTGAAGTTCAGACCTCAGTCTCCCTGAATCAAAGTGATGGCCATAACTTTTCAGGACACTTTGGAAGGCCTCCTCTGGAAATTCATACTTTCCAAATTTGAAAAACGTTGAGGAATCTGCTCAAAGATGTTATCAAGTATGGCCATGTAGAGATTTCTGTAGTGCTCTTGGGGATCCTGCAATTGGGTCAGACAGCGCTTTCTCATGGGCTCATCTCGTGGGTCTGATGTGAGATCTGCTGTTTTGGCATAAACAGCTTGGAAAGCCCCCTCTGACCTTTTCTCTTTGACAAATGCAAGAAGAGATTCAATTCTTTTCTTGCAGTAAAAAACATCCATCGCCCTCTGCTGGACAACATCAAAGACCACATCAGTCTCAGTGAAGATTTGTTCATATGTGTACAACATGAACACAAACTCAAAATCCTCCAGTTTCCTCAGAAAGCCTTTGGCACAATCCAGTGTATCATCATCAATTGTCATGTCTGCAATGATGTTTTCAAATGTCTGCAGGAGGCCATCATAATTGTTTGCCACAGTGCTCACTATCCGTGATGTGAAATTCCATCAAGTAGGAGCGTTTCTGGGCAACCTTGAACAGCCTGCAGACTCCAGAAAAGAAGTCCTCTTTGTGGATTTTGAAAAAATGTGCCAAACCCAGAGAGTGATGCAAAACAAATTCTACACTCAGGCAAGCATTTAGCCCCCTGTGACAGCACCAGATTCAGTCTGTGTGCATAGCAATGCACAAACATTGCACTTGGGGCTATTGCTTTCACTTTGGCCTGCAGACCATTGAGTGCTGAAGCCATGACAGCAGCCCCATCATAGGTCTGTGCCACAAGCTTATCCTTAAAATTGTAGGCCTGCATGTTCTCATTTAAAACATCAAAAGCGGACTGAGCATCTCAGCCCTCCAGAAACATCAAAAAATCCAATAAAGCGCTCCTGAATTTTACCTGCACTATCCACATAGCGAACAATGACAGAGAGTTGGGCACGGCAGGATATATCAGTTGATTCATCCACCTGCCATCCAAAAAAGGGAGCATCCTGAATTTCATCTCTGATCTGATCAGAAATGGTGGCTGCAAGAGCAGAGATCAAGTCATTTCGAATAGTATGGGACATACCAGAAAACTAATTGTGTGGACAGTACAGAGTCATATTTAGATAATGTTTCTGTGAACTCCCTGTAATTTCCCTTGTTGGATGATTCACTACTCTCATCATGTCCCCTAAATGACAGCTCCTGTCGGCCAAGCAAGGATGTTACATCAATAAGGCGGTTTAGGAAGGCCCTGTTTTGTTTGACTGTTTCATTATGTTTAGTCACTTGAATGCGAGCACCTTCATTGATTGCATGCTCAACCCTGATCCTGCCCATGCAACTTAATCTTGCACATGCACTCACATGTTCATTGCTCTTTTCATGTCTTTTATATGCCCTGTCAAAGTTAGACAGATCTCCAAACCCCACTTTTGACCAAACAACACATCCGTGAGATGGTTTCATCAAGAGGCATGGCCAGCAGTACATTTTATTTGTCACAGCACTTCCAGTCAGCCAGCTAACTTTGTCATACCAGGAGAGCTGAAAAGACCTGTTATTTTTCCCTATTTTTTGCACTAAATCAATCTTAGGTGTTGATCTGCCCTGCTGTTTAATTCTAATTTTTTCCTCGTAAGGAAGACTTTCAAACGGCTTCGCCAAAATCAGGTCGACAATATTAGCACCGCCTGCCATCGTGCGCAGTTTCACCCGTACGACGCTAGCCTAGCCTACTGTATGAATGAATGAATGAACAAAATATATTAAACTTGGTAAAACTGAAACGAGGAATGTGGTGTATAATTGTGTGAAATGTATTATGCAAATTGACTAGCAATTTTGCCAAACAAATATAAAGAAATAGGTTGCAGCAGTTTGTCTTTCGACTACACTTGAGAAAAATAAATAGCTTCAGTGACTTCTTATAGTACAGATTCGCTGTCAATCAAAAGGAGATGCAGTCCTTCGACAGATCCTCCAATCATCACGCGGAAGCCGAGTCGGGCCAGCCCACTCCTCATTCACCCCCAGAGGCGCTGGCGTCCGTGGGTGAGACATAATCGCAGCATTTATCCAATGACCGTCTATTTTCGAGCACTGAAAAAAACTGTTCAGAGCAGCCCCATTGAAGTCAATGGACGCTTCGGCTTCAACAGGGAAATGCACTGGCGCTTCTGGGAATGTATGAGAAGTAAATCGAGTCAGCCGACCTGCTATATGTAATGTAGCTGATTCTGAACGAACTTCGTCTTCGAGATGAACGTGTTCTAACGCATTTTTAGTCAATAAATTGTTTACACAGTAGTACATATTTGACCATTATTTTTTTGACATTATAGGGGAACGTCTAGGTTACGTATGTAACCTCAGTTCCCCGATGGAGGGAACGAGACGTTGTGTCAGAGAACGACACTAGGGGTCTCTCTTGGCGCCGATATTCACCTCTGTACTATGAAAAAAGGCCAATGAGAGTTGGCAGCCAGTATTTGCATGTCCGCCCCGGACATACGGGTATTTAAGCGGCGCAAATCACGGGAGTTCATTCAGGATTTTTCTGAGGCGGAAATGGTCCGGCCACAACAGGGCTCGGCTCAGCGGCGTGGCAAGGGGGACACAGCGTCTCGTTCCCTCCATCGGGGAACTGAGGTTACATCGTAACCTAGGCGTTCCCCTTCTGTCAGCTCTCTTCACGTTGTGTCAGAGAGCGACACTAGGGGTCCACTTAAAAGCGCCATGCGCTGAGCCGTGTACGTGATCCGCTGATACAGGAGCGAGCAGGTATTCCTACGTGCAGAGCGACCAACTGTATCAGCGCCGCGTACCCTTCCCCAATGCCCCATTTAAGCCATCAGGATTCCTTATCGTTACCCGGAGGAGGAACAAGGTGGCGACGCCAACATGGGAGCGGGCCAGCCTGGCTGGGCCTCTTTTCTCTCTATGTTTCTCGCATAGAGCAACTACTGACGGGGCCCTTACGCGTTGAGGGAAGGGGGTCTTAGCCCTTGGTAGGGCGGGGAAGACCCTCTTGGAGGCCACACCTACCCGGAGGAGAGCAAATTTGAGTGGCACATACATGCATGGCCTATACCTAGGCCTTATCTTGGAACAGTAGTCTTGAGTGGTAGCACCAGCCTCAGAGAGGGGAGCATACAGCCACGGCACCTGAGGCAGCTGTGACTGCCTAAGGGAAACACGGCGTCAACTCACGTGAGGGGACAGAACCGTGGTTTTACACACAGGGGAGTCGAGCAGGAGGCCTTACCTGTGGGGCCCCTATACCAGTACAGGGTAGCTAAGCGGTACCCGCAGTGGTTTGGGTCGGCGAGTCCCTCCGCAGAACTGCGACCGCAAGGAGCTAGGGAGGAGCCAACCAGTGTCCCAAGCCTGGGATCTCCTGGGAAGAAGAGCACTGTTTCCCTGGTTAGGGGAAGAGCTGGGTGCAAGCGATCCACCCGGTCAGATCGTCGGCGTGTCACCCGAGTTCTACGGGCTCGGTACCTGAGAGAACACGGGCCGAAACTGACTCAACTTCGGAGATTGTAGAATCTACGCAAAAGTGTTAGGTGTTGCCCAGCCCGCAGCTCTACAAATGTCTGCTAGGGCAGTGCCCTAGCCAGTGCCCATGAGGGCCTTAACACTCCTGGTGGAGTGGGCTCGGACCCGCAAAGGGGGGCACGGCCTGGGTGTGATAAGCCAGGGAAATGGCATCGACAACCCAGTGGGCGAGTCTCTGCTTGGAGACAGCGTTCCCTTTCTGCTGTCCCCAAAGCAGGCGAAGAGCTGCTCAGAGCGTCTGGTGCTCTGTGTGCGGTCCAGGTAAATCACGTAAGGCGCGTGCGGACACAGCAGTGAGAGGGCTGGGTCTGCCTCCTCCGGGGCAGGCTTGCAGGTTCACCACCTGATCCCTGAAGGGTGTGGTAGGAACCTTGGGCACGTAGCCCGGTCGGCGGTCTTAGGATCGCGAAAGTGTCTGCGGACCGAACTCCAGGCAGGCGTCGCTAACAGAGAGCGCATGCAGGTCCCGACCCTCTTGATGGAGGCGGCCGATCAGCAGGGCAGTCTTGAGAGAGGGCCCTGAGTCCAACTGAGTCAAGCGGCTCGAAGGGGGTCTCGAGTCCCCTCAGGGCGACCGAGAGATCCCAGGAGGGAAATAGGTTAGGCGGGAGGAATCATCCTCCGGGCACCTTTTAGGAACCTGGCGATTAAGTCGGTGCTTGCCAAGAGACTTGCCGTCTACCCGTGTCATGGTGGGCGCGATAGCAGCAACATACACCTTGAGGGGTGGAGGGGACAGCCTCCTCTCCAGCCTCTCCTGAAGAAACACGAGCACTGACCTAACTGCGCACTTCTGCGGGTCTTCGGCTCGGGAAGAACACCAGTTCATGAACAGGCGCCACTTCAGAGCGTAAAGATGCCTGGTCGAAGGGGCTCTGGCTTGGTTAATAGTGTCTATGGCGGCTAAAGGTAGGCGGCTAGACCCTCAGCGTCCGTCCAGGGACCAGGCGTGGAGTTTCCAGAGGTCTGGCGCGGGTGCCAGGCGTGCCCGTCCCTGAGAAAGAAGGTCCTTCCTCAGGGGAATTCGCCAGGGAGGGGCTGTCATAAGGAGCGTGAGATCCGAAAACCACGTCGGTTGGGCCAGTAGGGGGCCACCAGAGTGACTTGCTCCTTGTCCTCCCTGACCTTGCATAGCACCTGTGCAAGAAGGCTCACTGGGGGAAAGCGTGCTTGCGCAGCCCCACGGGCCAGCTGTGAGCCAGAGCATCTGTCCCCAGGGGAGCCTCTGTGAGGGCATACCAGAGCGGACAGTGGGAGGTTTCCTGGGAGGCAAACAGGTCTACCTGGGCCTTGCCGAACCTGTCCCAAATCAGCTGGACCGATTGGGGGTGGAGCCTCCACTCTCCGCCAGGCAAGGTTTGTCTTGACAGCGCGTCCGCTATCACATTGAGGTTGCGGGGATGTGAGTGGCGCTAGCGACTCCAGTCGCTGCTGACTCCAAAGGAGGACACGGCGAGGCGAGCTGTGACATGTGGGGGCGTGCTCCGCCTTGGCGGTTTATGTAAGCCACCACCGTGGTGCTGTCTGTCCTGACCAGGACATGTTTGCCCGCGAATCATCGGAAGAAATTTCTTCAGGGCAAGGCGAGCGGCCAGCAGCTCTAGGCAGTTGATGTGCCAGCGCAGTGAGCCTTGGTTCCACCGGCCTGCGACTGCTGCGCCCGTTACACGGCGCCCCAACCCAATTTGAGGCGTCGGTTGTAACCAGAACGCTGACGGGACACCTGCTGCAAGGGTACCCCTGCCCGAAGAAAGCAGAGGTCTGTCCAGGGTTTGAAGGTTTGGAGGCAGGCAGTGGTAATTTCCACGCCCGTGCGTGCCGTGGCGCCATGCTCGTCTCGGGACTCGAGTCTGGAGCCAGTGCTGAAGTGGTCTCATATGCATCAACCCCAGTGGCGCGACCGCCGCGGAGGATGCCATATGCCCCAGGAGCTGTTGGAAGCGTTTCAAGCGGGACCACGGTGCCTGGCTTGAAGAAGCGAGGCATTCCAGCACTGACTGAGCACGTTCGTTGGAGAGGCGTGCTGTCATTGAGACTGAGTCTAACTCCAAACCGAGAAAGAGATGCTCTGGACTGGGGTGAGCTTGCTCTTCTCCCAGTTGACCTGAAGCCCCAAGCGGCGGAGGTGCTCGAGCACCTGGTCTCTGTGTCGCATAGTAATTCCTCGCGAGGGGCCAGAATGAGCCAATCGTCGAGGTAATTGAGTATGCGTATGCCCGCTCCTCGTGGCGGGGCAAGAGCCGCCTCTGCGACCTTCGTGAAGACGCGAGGGACAGAGACAGGCCGAAGGGGAGGACCTTGTACTGATCACGCCTGGCCGTCGAATCGCGAACCGTAGAAAGGGTCGGTGTCGAGGCGAATTGAGGCGTGAAAGTACGGCGTCCTTCAGGTCTACCGCTTCGAACCAATCTAGATGCGAGCGCCAGATAGAATTTGTTTCTGGGTGAGCATTTTGAGCGGGAGTTTGGACAGGGTCCGATTGAAAACTTCGCGAGGTCCAAGATCGAGTCGTATGCCACCGCCTTTCTTGGGTACAACAGTAAGGGCTGTAGAAACCCTTCTTCATTTCGGTTGGAGGGACAGGCTCTATCAGCGTCCTTGATTAGAAGGGAGGCGATTTCCTCAGCGCAGGGAGAGGGCATGTTCGCCGTGCACTGCTGGAGGAACGAGCGCCCAGGAAGAGGCGGAGACCTGGCAAACTGAATTGCGTAACCGAGTCGAATGGTCCGGTGCAGCCAGCGTGACGAGCTGGGCAGAGAAAGCCATGCCTCTGCGCTCTGTGCTAGGGGCACCAAGGGGACAAGTATTTTGGGCGTACCGGCGGGGCCATGGCGGTCTTGGAACAGGTAGCACTAGCGTCGGGAGGCTCTGTGGCGTCCGAGGCTCTGGTGCTGAGAATAAGCTCAAAGCACTTACCTTGTTCAGCGCACCGGCAGGGGCGGGTTAAGTGACAGAGGAGGAGGTCTGATGTCGGCGTCCTCTGGACTCGTCTGAACCGGCCGGCCGGGGAACAGTCGTGGGGCTGAGGCGGGAGCACCGCATCCTGGGCGCCGGGACTGTTGAGGCCTGAAACACAAGTGCCGTGAGAGCGGCATTTGCGGGCCATGTGACCCAGAGGTAAAGGAAATAGCTCTTTTATTGAGAATTTGGGTACCGCAGCCCCGTCAGGAGTGCGGCAAATGAAAAAACACAAGATTCTCCTCCGGCCCTCCACCGGGGGCGGAGCCGGTCTCACCATCTCGGAGCTAACTTCTCGTCCTCTGGGTCCGCTGTCTCAGGGGCGTTTGGGAGCCTTCCGGGTCCTCGATGGGGTCCGTGAGGCAGGGGCGTACGCTTCCTGCGGTTTGCTTGACGCTGGGGCTGAGAGCTGGGCCCAGGTTGGGGCGGAGCAGAAGGTCTTCTGGCCGCAGGAGGGCGCCCTCGGCGAGCAGATGGGGCCTGGGCCGTGGCGGCAGGCTTGCTGGCGTGGCATGATGTGAAATGGCCTCCGTCTGCTTCTTCACCAGGGAGAACTGCTGGGCAAAGTCCTCCACGGTGTCGCCGAAGAGGCCGAACTGGGAGACAGGGGCGTTGAGGAAGCGAGTCTTGTCGGCTTCACGCATCTCAACCAAGTCCATCCATTGCTGGCGTTCCTGGACCACCAGAGTGGCCATCGCCTGCCGAGTGCCGCGCTGTGACCTTCGTCGCTCTCAGGGCGAGGTCGGTCGCTGGCGCAGTTCCTGCAGCGTGTTGGGATCAGGACCACACCCGTGCATGTTGCGGAGTGCCTTGGCTTGGTGGACCTGCAGGAGAGCCATGGCATGCAGGGCGGAAGCGGCGCGTCGGTAGCGCTGTAGGCCTTCGCGGTGGCGAGGATGTTGCTCTACAGGACCGGGAAGGGAGTACAGGGCGGCCCGCCAGGTGGTAGTGCTTCGGGGCATAGATGGATCGCAACAGCTCTATCCACCTGGGGATCTCCGTGTACCCGTGGCGCTCCGCCGTCGAGGGTGGCGAGCGGCGGATGAGCAGGTGGCACGGCGAGTGGAGAGGGGTGCTCTCCGCGAAGGCGTCAGCTCATCATGCACCTCCGGGAAGAAAGGTACTGAGGGGCGAGGCTGTGGCGCGCCACGCTCAAAACCAATCGTCTAGCCGTGATGGCTGCGGGGAGGATGGAGGGTTCCAATCCAGGCCCACGCTATTGGCTGCCCGGAAAGCATATCGGACATCTGCGCGTCGGCCTCCTGCTGGGCGTGCAAGCCCGAGCGGCAGCCCAGAGGAGCCCTCAGCGTCAGAGCCCACGCCCTCCGATGTCGCGGCGAACTCATCTGCTTCCATCGCAAGAGGGTAGGCAGACTGGCTGTGAGGCGAGTCGCCGCCACCTCGGCAGGGGCGGGAGTCAACGAGCGTGCTGGGGCGTGGTGGTCCGAGGCGTACCGGCGAGCTGCACCGCTGCCATCCCCAAATCACCTCCATCGCCAGCCGCATCTTCCTCAATTCCGTGGGAAGAAGGAGCGACGCGGGCGGCTGGAGTGGCTTGCTTACGGTTGTAAGCAAGCCGTGACCGCTAACGTTGTCATGGTCATGTTCTCGCAATGAGAGCATGAACCATCCACAAACGCAGCCTCGGTGTGATCGCTGCCCAGACACACGAGACAACGCCTGTGGCCGTCGGAAGCGGAGAGTACTCTACGCATCCAGAAACAACACAGGGGCGGAAAGGCATCTTTAAAAAGACGCGTCCTGAAAAGGGCGTTCAACGCCGCTGTGTTTTTGCTATTTTAGAGGAAATTACTCTTTTAAATAAAATCACTCTTTTATGAATGAAAGACTCGTGAGAGATCTTTCTATCTGCAACTGTCGATGCGCTCAGGGGCAGGAAGTGCACAGCCGTGCAACCAGGAGAAAGCCACTGTTGTGCGCCGCAGAATCCAACAGCATGCAGCAGAGGATAGCAGGAACTCGGTGTGTAGTAACGCAGCAGACTGCAAACACGACCATCGGCTCGAAGAAATTTTCTGAATGAACTCCCGTATTTGCGCCGCTTAAATACCCGTATGTCCGGTAGGGACATGCAAATACTGGCTGCCAACTCTCATTGGCCTTTTTTCATAGTACAGAGGTGAATATCGGCGCTCAAGAGAGACCCCTAGTGTCGTTCTCTGACACAACGTAAGAGAGCGACAGAAGGGAAGCTCAGCTTCCCTTGCAGTCTTAAAGAAATCCCCACTGATATATATATATATATATATATATATATATATATATATATTTTTTTTTTATATTTTAAACAATAAGTTCAAATTAGACTCTTGTTCACACCAGATTTTATTTTATTATTAATTTAAGCAAATTGCACGTGTTTTGGCACGTGTGCAAAAGAGGAAGTACAATTGTATAAAATTTGCACAATAACTAAATGCACATGGCTTGCTGATCAAAACTGATGGGTTAATTCTCAGTGAAATGGTCATACTCTTCACAACTTCTAAACATTCTTTAATTGATCCATTCATTTATCAAAATCTGTCAGACATACATGAATATTCCATAAATATCTATGACATGGAATGTTTGTGATATCTTCTAACTCTCTGGCCAGACCAACAAGAGTGACATGATGTCCACCAAGAAGATGGGATCTTGTAGTGTTACATACTGTGAGGAGGTACACATTTTATTTTATTTATTTTTTTTAATGGATGTCATTTTGTGGCAATTTTCTGTTCACTGTATATGACTTTACATGTAAGAAATGTGTAAGAATGGACATGCAAATGTGAATTTGCTGTTTACATGTAACACATTGCTACAAAAAAACATTTACTGTATACATACAGATGTGCATTTCCTTTTTCTGTGTACTACAGTGTTGTAGAGTATTGACTTTTATTTAAACTTTGAAATCAGTATCTAAAAAGCCCAGATACACAATAGCATTCCACTAGACAAAACTGACATTCTTGTATAGTACAGTAAGCAGTCATTGTCAACAAAAATGAAATGTGTATATTACGAATATTTCCAGGGTACGGCTTACACAATGACAAAAAAATTTATCATTTTGTTGGCATTGTTATGTGCACAACATTATCATTCTTTGCCCCCTCTTAGCCATTGGAGTCACAGCTCTCCTTATGCATTGGCCAATTTACTGACACAATAACTAGGTTTTGAAGCATGAATTAAATGTTTTGGGAGAGGTGACATTTCTAGGAATGTAGCTTTTCCTTTTCATTTCTATAAACCACATAACTTTCACTTTATCTGTCTATAAGCCACATGCTGTACTGTAACTTTCACTTTCCTGAAAACAGGGTTGGCTCCTCTCTTAGTATTGATTCATAATGTTCATTCAAATGACCCTCATTGCTCAAAAACAATACCACTATGATTTGTGACAAAGGATTGTGGGAAGACATCAAGACATACAGTCAAACATATAAATAGCATTTTCATTGTGTTAAAACAAAACCCAATAATTTGTTTACATTGCTTTATGCTATGAGTTACTGTTGCAAATTCAACTCCAATAAATATGAAACAATAAAAATAAAAAAAAAGACGAAGAACACAAAATATTTAGTGTAGCATAACAATAAAAAAAAGGTTTTAAAGTGCAAATGCATGAGCCCATGAGAATTTCAAGGTATATAAATAAAGTTTTCATAGATATGACCGCAACACTATCTCCAAGGAGTGATCTAATTTCCATGACATGTAAAAAGTACAATAACTGCTACATTTGTAGCCATATTTATTCAGTAGAATACTGTACACTAAAATGTAATAATTATTTCAAATAAATAAATAACTTACTAAACTAATAATAATAAAAAAAAATTAAAATAATAAAACTAGGCAATAATCCTAAATACTTTTTCATTAGTGATTTCCTTTAAAGAACAAACTGGTGCACATTCACAATGGTTACAAGCCAAAGATGCATAATCTGTGGTACTTTAGCTGCTGAGTTAACATTCCAACTGCTTTAGAGAAAGATCTGATTCTGTAGATTTCATCCTAAACATGGATCCTTGAAAAAAATGAAGCATAATGAAATATTTCAATATACTTATATAGTTTCTTAGGGAGTAAATCTTGAGAATATAAAGATTGGGTTCTATTAACTTGCAAAACATGTTCAAACAACAGTGATAACATTTTGATGCTTACCATTTAGCCTGGTGTGAAGGTAGATGACTGTAATGATGACAATACTAAAAATAACCACAATAACGAAGACCCAAATTGTAATGATATAGCTTCTTGATGTAACATTGTTCACTATAAGACAAGAAAAATATATAAATATATATATATATATATATATATATATATATATATATATATATATATAAAGTGTGAAACAAATATTGCATTTTTTTTTTTTTTTTTTAAATGGCACCAATACCAACAAAGGTTTTTGAACTAATACTATGCCAGAATCACAAGATTTTAATTGTTTCTACTGATATTTATATTGAGTCAGGTACCTTTTTCATCTCCAGGCACATAGATTGGGAGACTGTCCTCCATGCTGCCACTTTCAGCCAAACATTCTACATACTTCCCTTGGAACTGTGACATTGGAAGTGTGAGGTTAATTGTAGTGGTGGATGAGCTGTCATTGTTGAGCGTTGTGAAATTGTGGGACCTTAAGAGTTTGAGGTTCAACTCTTTCTCTGTGGATTTCCACTTGAGTATTGGTGTAGGTTTACCAGTGGCTGAACATGAGACTATAATATCTGGTTCAGAATTGGGTGCAGGATTGACTGTTGCTGTTATTTTAGCTATACCTAAAAGAAAAAGAAAAATCTTAATGGCTTAAAGGTTAAAGGCTTGTTTTTTTATTGCTTAACAGAAATGCAACACCTAAATGTATTGTTTGAGAAAAATACTGTAAAAATAAAATATTGTAATAATACAAATCACTTCACACTTGTGACTTGTGAATATCAATGTATGATATTCTCCAATGTACATACTGTATCAGATATAAAAGCTACAATCTATACAATAATTTGGTAATACTTTTACACTTTTATTACTATGAGCACTAATGTAATATCAATAATAATACAAATAAAAACAAGAATAGAAAAACACCAATAAAAAGTATCTAAATGTACCGCGGTATGAACATGGTATTAACAAAAGGGGATTTTTGACTTTGTAATTCAGTTGCAATTCTTTGAAGTAACTTTATAAGTGCTATTCGTAAATACCATGGTATATGAATAAATGGTAAACCGTACCACGGTATATATATACCATCTCACATCATCAGTGAATCATTGTATCATACTTTTTCGTCAGGAAAGATGCGTCACTTACCTTTAACAGTGAGACACAGAGTTTCCCTTTTGGGTCCTAATGGATACGCTTTGAATGAACAAATGTAGCAAGCCTCGTCTTCAAATGTTACGTTTTTTATCACAATGGACGTTGAATTTAATGAAGCCATGGTGAAGCTGACTTTTCCGACATACTGATCATCAACATGATCCTTGAAGCGTTCGCTGAATGTGGCCACATTTTGAACGCCTTCATCAGCCCTCACCCGCTGCCAAGTGACTTGATTGACTCCAGACGCGCTTGGCCATGTGCAAGATAGTGAAGCATCCTGTCCGAACAAAGCAGTTTTGTCTCCTTGTGCAACAATATCTGAAGGATAAGCTGGAAATATAAAATTAAATTAACCAAGATATTAGGTGATGCCGTCACAAAAAGCGATGCATTGTATCGGCCGAGTAAAAAAAGTAAGATTTTTATTACCAACCTCCAATTATGAAGCTTAAGATGATTAAAAGACACAGCATTATGAATCAGTGGCATTGTTGTAATCAGACAGAGCTTATATAGTCTTAGATCGGAAGTGAATGTGAAAAAAGTGAGCCATGACGCATAGGCTACAGCAGTTCCTGCTTGAGGAATTCAATTACAGTAAATGAACCGAAAATGGATTTTCCTGTTGAGTTTCTCGCTATTCAAATAGCCTATATCCCCCTCAGACTAGCTATTTACCTACCTATTCACTTTATTGTTTGGATTTTTATTTTATTTATTTAAATGTATTGGTTGCACTCGCTTTATTGTTATTTTTGTTTGATTTGATTTTAAAGGTGGCCTATTACTGTGCATGCAAATTCACAGAATGTTACATTTGAACCTATATATATATATATATATAATTTTATTATTTATGTATTTTTTTTTTTTTTGTCGATGTTGTGTTATCTATTTGCCTACTTTATCATTATAATTGAATCACTGGACTTTCATGATCTAATTATATGAATCATCAATCACGCACACAGTAAACTGTGATGGGAAAAATAAAGCAGAAACGGAAATAAATAAATAAAATATATATTCATAAACTGGTGAGAATGCTTGGTCCACAAAATGTGATTTCTATTTTGTTTCATTAATTTATTATATTGTTTTTTTTGTGTGTTTTGTTGGATATTTAAAAATAATACAAAATAAATACATGTATTCCATGTATGTTGTTTTGGATAAAAAATACCAAATGCATATATGTTAAAATGTAATGTTTTTTTTTTTAAATATTTTATACAATATATGAGTATAATAATATGTAATTGCTACCAGAACTTGTTTGATACATCAAACTGAAGTCTGATAAATGGGTATAATATAACAATATATATATATATATATACACATAGATGATTCATTGAACTAAGTGTATACCTGGCCAGTAGGGGGCACTCCTTGCGGAAATAATAATAAAAATTATGTAATAAATTGATAACCACTTTTAAATCCTAAGATCTGGACTTCCGTACAATAAATATGATCCAATTTTTTTAATAATTAAAACTATTCTTAAATAATGTTTTTTAATTTTCTGACAATTAACTGTTTTGTTTGCATCATTTGCATATTTGTTATTACAACAATTATATTCAGAGTTGGTAAAACCATAAAGAAGATGAGACAGCCATGTGCTGTATATGTTGGAAAGGCCTCAATTAGTAAAATGTAATGAGCCAATTTGTTTCACTCAGAGGCTAAACTGTAGTGAGAATTATGGTGCGTTCACATACAATGCAAAGCGAGCAGGAAAAATGGATGGGAAAATGGTTGTAGTGGTGTGTGGGCACCTGAAATTGTATGACACAACGTCAATGTATCTGGGACTTCCAAAACAGATACAGAGCAGCAATCGTTGTGATATCGGCCATGGTTGATGGCAGAAAGATAAGTTGTTGTAGAAGCCACTCCTACTGTCCTTTTCCAGAAGTGAAGGGGGAATTATTGCGGGTTCGCATTACCTGCCCGAACGCAAGTTTAAACACAAATTTAATCCAGCAGTCAAACTCGTGCGAGCAATGCGATGCATGTTGTATGTGAATGCACCATTAGTAGAGACACATAAATATAATAAACAGTAGCCTACTCATTTTTATCTTTTTTGTCACATTTCTCCTTATTACTTCCCGAAACATACATATAACATAGACAATGATGTATCGTATCTAACAGCAGACTAGCCCTATTCAAACGGGCCCAAACACAACACTATTTAACATTTTAAAGTTGATCTTGAAACATAATACAAAAAGTGTATACATGGAAAGACAGTGTACAAGAGGGTGCTCAACACTCAATGTGTGTGTCACGACCACGCCGGGCTCTCTCCGGACTTCTAATTATGAACACCTACACACAATTCCATAGTTAATCAATAACGCAACAAATACTCACCTCTCACAATCATTCTCTGTCAAGATTCTCAAAGTACTAGTGCTGACTGTGCTGCTTCCACACAGTGTTCATATCTTCCATTTCACCTGTAGTGTGGATTAATATTCAACCAGCAACATAGCTATTTGAACTTCCTTCTTCATCGCTCCCTCATTACACTCACTTGTGATTCGCTGTTTGTTATTGTTTATCCAGAATCTTCATCCATCTCTGTGGTTATTATTATTTGTCATAATCTGCTGTATCTCAAAGATCCCTGCTCCAGGGTTCATTATGACAGAAGACTTGACTGCACTATGGACCCAGCGGGATCAGATTTGCATTGCACAACTGATACCATCAGTGCAACAGCTTCATCAGTCCCTCTCTGCTCTGACTGCATCAGCTATTACCCTCACCGCGGCCAGTGGGTGGAACATGATGGCTCTCCTCACCACCTATCGCCAAAGGCTAAAACCCTCCTTGCGGTTACTGCTGGCTACGATGACTCTATCGGTCTCCTGGGTCTCGGAACCCCCAGAAGAGCCGATGCAATTGGATTCCTTTCAGCTGAACCCCGCCAAACACCGGAGACATCTGGAACATCGCCTCAACCTCTACTGCATTTCCGCTGCTCACTTCCTACCTGAATGAAAGTAATGGTGAGCTCTCTTCACTGCCATCCTGCCATTCATACCCCACTAAGTATCACAGTAATCATCTCCTAATTCTGCTTCCTTCACAGTAGATGTTCTCATTGACTCTGGCTTGGCAGGGAATTTCATCTGCCGGTGCTCAGCAGAAAGATCTGCATCCGCTCCATCTCATACTCCACACCACTCCCCATCCACTCCGTAGTGGGCCAACCACTCGGTAACGACTACATAACCTACCAAACCAAACCAGTCTGATCAACACCATTGATCAACACCTTTCCCGCCTGAATACCACAAGTTCATCGATGTTTTCAGTCCCCAACGAGTCTCATGAAGCCTCCACGACATTCCAAATGCTCAAGGAAAGATTCACCTTGGCACCCATTCTCCGTCATCCCAATCCCGAGCTCCCGTTTGAGGTGGAAGTTGATGCCTCAACCACCGGCGTAGGGGTGGTACTTTCTGAGCGACAAGATACTCCTGCCAAACTCTTTCCATGTGCTGCCTTCTCCCCCATATCTTATAATTTGAACAGAATTATGACTTTGGCAACCAGGAATTATTTGCCATTAAGATGGCACTTGAGGAGTGGCGCCACAGGCTCGAGGGTTCTCGTCATCCATTCCAGGTTATTACAGACCATCGGAACCTGGAGTATCTCCGAGAAGATAAACGGTTAAACCCTTGCCAGGTCCTGTGGGCTTTATTCTTTACTCGCTTCACCTTCACTGTCACCTATCATCCAGGATCTAAAAATATGCACTCTCTCGTATTCACTCTTCCAAGCCAGTTACTCAAACCCTGAACCTATTCTTCCTCCAACCATCATCACCAGCTTCATTCAATGGACCCTGGACGAGCAGATCACCCAAACCAGCACCACGACCCTATTCCCAATCACATCTATGTTCCAGCTGAGCTGAGAAACCAACTAGTCGAATCCCTTCATTCCTCATTGGGTTCTGGGCATCCTGGCACAGCACAAATCCTCTAGCTCCTTCAGAACCGCTATTGGTGGTTTCATCCAGGCCTGTTCTGTCTGTGCATTGTCTAAAGTCCCTTGTCATCTCCCAGCCGGCAAGCTCCTCCTGCTGCCTGTTCCTCATCTGCCCTGCATATGTAGGTGTGGACTTCTTTGCAGACTTGCCTTCCTCAAATGGGGTGTGTGTGTTGTGTTGGTCATAATAGATCACTTTTCTAAATCCTGCTGCTTAGTACCTTTTGAAGAGCCTCCCTACGGCCCTGGGGACTGCGGAAACACCGTTCCATCATGTCGTCCATCATGTCTTCTGGAATTATGTCTTCCAGGAGGCTATAGTGTCTGACCACGGTCCGCAATTCACCTAAAAGGTTTGTTAGGCGTTCTCAAGATTCCCAGGTGTGTCCTTAAGCCTCTCCTCCAGTTACCACCCGCAGTCAAATGGGCAAACAGACAGAAAGGTTCAAGAAATAGGCCAGTACCTACAGACATACAGCCACTGCCATCAGCACCAATGAAGTCGCTATCTTCCTTGGGCCAAGTATGCCCAGAACTCCCTTCGCCAATCAATCACCAGCCTCACTCCATTCCAGTGCATACTCCCTTCAACCACCTCTCTTCCCTTGGTCGGATCTGTGGACGTCCCAGTGATAGACCATTGGTTTAAGGAGAGCAAGAGGGTCTGGGACAGTGCCCATGCTCGGCGCTCTGCAGCACTCCAGTACAGAAGGTCTGGCTACATTGGTCCTTTACCATCTTCGAACAGATAAATCAAGTCACATATTGGCTTTAATTAGCCCCCCCACCACCACCACCACACACACATGCTCATTTTTGACAAGGGTAACATAGTAATATAAAATGTAAAGTCCACTTCCAATTGTTTTGTGTGTTTTCAGATACCGTATGTGAACATACTGTGATGGGACAGAGAATACAGGAAATGAACTGGTGAAATAATGCATATATGCAGAAGTCAGTGCATTTGCTTGATCCACAATCTTTTTTTTTTCTTTTTTTTTTTTTTTTTAAGTTATGGGAAATATGATGGTTGCATTTAAATGCATTTAGATACTGTATGTGGGAATTATAGTGTAATAGTTTACCGATTAAAGGGGTAGTTCACCCAAATATGAAAATTCTCATTTACTCCGCCTCATGCCATCCCAGATGTGTTTGACTTTCTTTCTTCAGTAGAACACAAATGAAGATTTTTTTTTTAACCATATTTCAGCACTGTATGTCCTCACAATGCAAGTGAATGGTGATCACAACTTTGTAGCTCCAGAAATCACAAAGACACAGAAGTAATCCTTAAGACTTCTGTGTTTTTTTTCCATATCTTGAGAAGCTATTTGGTAGGTGTGTGTGAGAAACAGATCAAAATATAGATGATAGATTTTTTTTTTTCGTTTTTTTTTACTCTAAATCTCAACTTTCACTTTTACATCTGACATTTAATGTTAAAGTGGAGATTTAGAGTAAAAACTTGAATATTCTTTGCCTTCGTGGTTTCTGGAGCTATAAAGTTCTGGTCACCATTCACTTGCATTTTATAGATCTACAGAGATATTCTTCTAATAATCTTCTTCTGCAGAAGAAAGTCATACATATCTGGGATGGGATGAGTAAATGGTGAGAGAATTTTCATTTTTGGGTGAACTATCCCTTTAACAACACAGACTTCTATATTTAGAGTTTATCCAAATTAGCTGGCAGTGGGTAGACCAGGACAAATTACATAATAGACTACTTTATGTTATGTATTTGCATTTGGCAAAAAATTCATTATAACAGTAACTGATCAAATTCAGCTACCTGTTTTGTTTGATTGCTGGTAATAACATAACCGTTAGAAATACAATAGTATTTTAAATTATTTCTAGTGTAAATGTTTTATGTTATCTGTCACGATTTCCTTGTTGTCTGCCCTGTGTTTCACTAGTCTTTGTCAAAAAAAAAACAATTCCCATGATTCCTGGCCCTCATCACTCTGTCATTGTTCGCACCTGATTGTCATTTGTGATCATCCTGTGTCTGTGTATTTAAACCATATTTGTTCCCCGTTCCTTGTTGATCGTTAAATGTGAATGTTATGGTTGTTTCTTGATGTTTCGCCTGCCCGTGGATGTTTTTCATGTTTATGTTGTTTTATTTTTAGTTATCTTGTTCACTTTCTACTCATTAATTAAAGAACCCGCATTTAGATCTCCACTCCTCATCTGCCTTCGTCTGCATTCTTAACATTATCATTGCTATTTTTTGTCACATCTGTACATGCATATAGCAATTGATTTGCAAAAAATAAACATATCCTGAGAAATATTCACTGGATTAAATAATTTTTAAATAGTGTGACAATAGCTCTGGTCTCCCCAATATAAACACAAACTTTACACTACTCACAGACCCTGATCCTTGTGGACATGGATTGAAAAAACAAAGACCAATATAACTGGAGTGCATTACAAAATGGAACACAAATGGTCCGGAGTATGTAAGTATAGGTTAAGGGATATTATCATCTTGGGAAAATAATCAGTTTAATAATACTGTGAAATTATTATTATTTATTTATTTTTGTTTGTCCTTTTTGCATTATACTGAAATCTGAAGTCATAACTTCTCAATAAATATGAAAAAGGGTCCAAGTTCAGTCATTCATACCAAGGACCCATTACATCTATGGTTTTGGATTATATACAGTATGTTGCTCATAGATATGTTGAATTAAAGGGATAGTTCAACCAAAAAATTACAATTATCATCATTTACACACCCTCATGATATTTCAGATGTGTAAGACATTATTTCTTCTGCTGAATACAAACAAATAGTTTTTGAAGAATACCTTAGCAGGAGCTCTGTTGATAGTCACAATGCAAGTAAATGGTACTAATGTTTGAATCCTCCAAAAGCACATGAAGGTTGCATAAATATAATACATGCAACTCCATTGTTTCAATCTGTCTGGGTAAGAAACAGATTAATAAGTCCTTTATACTATCAATATCCACTTTCACATTCTTTTGTATTTGGCAATTTACATTCTTCATGCATATCGCCACCTACTGGGCAGGGAAGATAATTAATGGTTAAAAAGGACTAAAAGGGATAGTTCACCCAAAGATTACAATTCTCTCTTACTCACCCTCATCCCTGATGTGTATGACTTTCTTCTGCTGAACACAAAGGTTTGTAGAAGAATATCACAGCTGTGTAGATCCATACAATGCAAGTTAATAGTGACCAGAGCTCAGATGGTTCAAAAAGGACATAAAGGCAGCATAAAAGTATTCCATCTGACTCCAGTGGTTAAAGGGATAGTTCACCCAAAAATGTAAATTCTCTCACCATTTACTCACCCTCATGCCATCACAGATGTGAATGACTTTCTTTAGCGGAACACAAATTTAGATTTTTAGAAGAATATCTCAGCTCTGTAGGTCCATACAATGCAAGAGAATGGTGACACAGAACTGTGTAGCTCCAAAAATCAAAGGAAACTTAGATTTGATTGATTCGACTCCAGTAGTTAAATCCATATATTTAGAAGCAATATAATAGGGGTGGTTGAGAAACAGATCTAAATTTGAGTCCTTTACGCTAAATGTTCACTTTAAATTTACATTTGAAAGTCACATGTGGTGCCTGTATAGTTTAACCTTCAAATCTGAAAGTTAAAGTAAAAGTGATTTAGAGTAAAAAGGGACTTAAAAAATTACAGAGCTGTGATATTCTTCTAAAAATCTTCATTTGTGTTCTGCAAAAGAAAGAAAGCCATACACATCTGGGATGGCATAATGGTGAGTAAATTATGAGCGCATTTTCATTTTTGGGTGAACTATTACTTTAACTATTGATGATTCTCACCCACATCTACTGTATCATATCACTTCTGAAGACATGGATTTAACCACAAGAGTCTTATTGAATAGTTTATGCAGCCTTTATGTGCTTTTTGGAGCTTAGAAGTTTCTCCATCCATTCACTTGCATTGTATGGCCCTACAGAGCTGAGATATTCTTCTAAAAATACTTTGTTTGTGTTCAGCAGAAGATAGAATGTCATACATATCTGGGATGGCATGAGGGTGAGTAAATTATGAATTTGTATTTCCCTTTAACAACAAATAGTTTTGCAAATGCCCAGACATTCAGTTTAGGAAGTTGCATGCATGCCTGTGAAGATCCACATCAGCCAGGTCTTTGATCTTGAACAAGGACATTTATTTGTGGAAATTCCCCAGCCTTTAATCTCATCACACATTGTGACATCACAAGACTTCACTATGGGACTGGGCTTGTTGTCTTAATTGGGCAACCAAAATTGAGTAAGACAAATAATTAAAAGAAATGTACACACATAATGAGTCACAAATGCACAGCACAATTCACACTCACACAATGCTGAAAGACAATTGTTGGGTGTCTGAGATAATTACTCATATTGTTTTGGCAGAAGATTTTGTATGCAAAATGTGTGTCTGAAAATCAAGCTGCACCCTGGACTTTCAAAAAAATGAAATAGTATGTAAAATCCAAGAGGATTCCTATTAAATTTGTCAAAAAACATTTTCCTAAAATATTTAGCTTAAAGCATAATAAAACACATTTGATCCATGACTGATACATTATATTGTAGTACATGTTATCGAAAATTTTATAAAAACATGCATTTTATTTCAGGGGATAGTGGATAATTGAGAGAATTTAGAGGCTATTTTTTTCCATCAGTAATCTAAGTCCCTGTCCTATTACTTTTTCTGCCAGCATGTATTGGCACCTAGAAGCACATGTTTCAAATGTGCCTTGGCTTGTTAAAAGCACAAAACATCCATAAAAATGCAAAAGTGCTCTATATTGAATTACAAGCATGAACAGTATAAATAAATACTACATGAATTACATCTTAATATTCAATTGAAAGAATTAGTCTCAGACAGCTTGCTTTGTAAGGTCACATTGAATCCTTTAAATTCTAATACACATTACTCATACAATAAATAATACAGAAAATTAAGTATACAGAAAATACAAAACATTATGGTATTAAAGTGCAGATGGAAAATTCGGGATCCTTGAAAAACTGTTTGGGAGAAAAACATAATTTGAGACATCATCATGTTACCAGTATCTCTTTCAGACTTAAGTAAAGACAGTGAATCATCTTACAAACTTTTATGACTCTATTATTCATTAGTATTAACAATCAATATTATACTAGCAGCTGTACATCATCACATAATTATTTGGGTAACTCCTAGCCAATCGCATGTAAGCCATTGCTTTATTAGTCATTTACATTTACGCATTTGGCAGACGCTTTCATCCAAAGCAACTTACAGTGAAATTATTACAGGGACAATCCCCCTGGAACAACCTGGAGTTAAGTGCCTTGCTCAAGGACACAATGGTGGTGGCCGTGGGGTCAGAACCTGTGACCTTCTGATTAACAGCCCTGTGCTTTAGCCACTACGCCACCGACTCACAATCTATCACATTGCTGTTTCAGTGTCCTAACACGGGAACCTCTACCACCCCACCACCACCAGTTAAGCCCCGTCCCGCATGGGGGTAGGCTCCTCGCCCCTGCCTCCAATCTCCGGCAGGATATAATGGTTCTGAGTACAACTCCCTCGGACTGCCAAACGCCAAAGAGAGACATTACTTTTCTGTTTTACATTCATCAAATAAATGGCATCTTAAAGCTCACTCAAGTCAGCGTGTCTTCCCGATAGAAATTATATAACACAACTTGTCCAGGAATGTAAACATGATGTGACCTTTTGCACAGACAACAAAGATATTCCCAAAGATGTGTAGATTGCTGTATTAAGTGGCAGCTGTGCAGTCTTGAAACATGTCACATTTAATTTAGTACAAGCAGATCTTTTCACTTCTTTCGAATCTGGGGAGAAATGATGAATAGGCTATAAATATTGCTCTTCTTTACATGGCACTGTACATGATACATTAGATTACAGTAAATGTTGTCCTAATAATTAAAAGTAGAGTCAAATTTGCTTACCGTTTTACCTGGTGTAGCAATAGATGGCAGTAATGACAACACCGATGACAAACAGGACCACAATTGTAATAATATAATTTCTTAATGTGGTGTTATTTTCACTGTTAATATTTTCTGAGATACAGAAAATAATTGCAATAAAAAAACAGTAATAAAAGAGTCAATATGAACATGCAACTTTTCTTTTAGCATATATAATTGCTTGAATTACATTTCAAGTTGAAGTGTAAACTGAGTAATTTACCTTCTCCAGGCACATAGATTGGGAGACTGTCCTCCATGCTGCCACTTTCAGCCAAACATTCTACATACTTCCCTTGGAACTGTGACATTGGAAGTGTGAGGTTACTTGTAGTGGTGGTTGAACTGTCATTGTTGAGAACTGTGAAATTATTTGATTTAAACAGTTTGAGGTTCAGCTCTTTCTCTCTGGATTTCCACTGGAGTGTTGGAGTTGGTTTACCAGTGGCTGAACATGTGACTATAACACCAGAATTGGGTCCAGGATTCATCGTTGCTGATATTTTTGATATACCTGGAAAAAAGGCAACAAAACTGACTTAGAGGTACAATAAATGAATTCTAAAAAACAAAAAGGCAAAATTGCCACATAATATGTAGCAAATAATTGAAAGCTTTGAATATGTGGAATATAGTTAATTGTAAATGTTTGGTGAAAAGTAGTTGTACTGCATTTGGACAGACTGGGTTGGTTATGTTTTGAAAAATCTTTATTTTATTCTTCATTAAAGCATTACTAAAATCCAGCTGTTTGCGTAAACCTTGATTTTGAAAGTGAATGGTTGGCTGTCTATATATATATATATATATATATCATGAACTTTGTACACTGTGAGAGTTACTTTCAAAAAGGTCTATTAAAGTTCACAATATAAGATATGCACTTAACCTCAATTTTCATTGGCAACAGCTCAAATAAATGCTGACAATGCTCAAACAAACTCATTCCCCACTTTTGGTTCTCTGGAAATGGACATAATTGTATTGTGTTGCATTGTGTATTTAAACAATATGAAATTAAAGTTTCTTCATCAATGTGTGCACAATAATTTTGTCTTTCATAAGACTTGCATTATCAATTTGAATAACATCAATTTTGTCAAACGTTTACTTTGTTACTCTATGTCATCCCTTATCGATTTAGGCAAATCTGCTGCATCTTCTTGAACTAAATCACTACATTTACACAACATATGCCATACGCCCAACATCCTTACACAATTTGCACACTTAAGCCATACTTAAAATGCAAAAGATATCAATATAAAGCCAAGTTTTATTATAAAGAAAAACAGCACCTTTCAAGGAACAAATTGCACAAAAAGCAAGTCTGTTTTAAATGATCCAAAAATAGATACAATTCAACATTAAGACAAAATGTATTCTGACACTTTCTGGATGCCAAACAAATATTTTTGACTATTTTTTTTTTTATATTATTTCAATTTCATAACAAAATTCCATTCAATTGAATTCTGCAATTTCTTAAAAAAGTTAAATAATAATAAAAATGTTTTTTTTTTTTTTTAAATATTCATTTTTTTATTATATTTTTGTTAAAAATGATTCAATTTAATTTGATGGAATTTATTAAATTTAATGAACTTTTTTTATGAAATTGAAATGCATATATCTTAAAATGCTCTTTTTGAGTGTAGCTCATGTGATTAACTGTTCTTCATACATAAAATGAGATTGAGACCAGTTGGATCCAAGTAAATGTAATGTAACTGTAAAAATGGCAACGCATATTAATAGTTAGTTCTGAGAAGTATCATTTGTTTGCAGGTGCCAATTATTTTGATATTGTATTATCTACGTGATGACATTCATACATTTTAAGTGTGAAAAATACTTTCTGGAGCCACATTTATTAGTTTGGAATGTCTGTTTCCCTCACCCCATGCATTCAAATGTTCAGCCTACCTTTAACAGTGAGACACAGAGTTTCCCGTTTGGGTCCTAATGGATACACTTTGAATGAACAAATGTAGCAAGCCTCGTCTTCAAATGTTACATTTTTTATCAAAATGGACGTTGAATTAAATAAGGCCACGGTGAAAGTGACTTTTCCGACATACTGATCATCAACATGATCCTTGAAACGTTCGCTGAATGTGGCCACATTTTGAACGCCTTCATCAGCCCTCACCCGCTGCCAAGTGACTTGCTTGACTCCAGACGCGCTTAGTAGCGCACAAGATAGTGAGGCATCCTGTCCGAATAAAACAGCTGTATCTCCATTAGATATTATATCTGAAAGATATGCTGTGGGAACAAAAAAAGCGAAATCGTTATAAACTTCGCAGCGTCATCATACAGCATGTATTAGAAGAAAATAGATCCAGAGGCGTTACATTCTGTTTAGACACTATTGCATGTGACTTAGAATAAGGTTGCCAATATACCAACCTCTTCTGAGCAAGCTTAAAATAATCAGAAAACGCAACATGACTAACTTTTATGGCGTCTAGTCTAGAGCTATCTATGAACAGATTCACTAATAAACTGTGGAGGAGGACCAATCAGTTTTTGATGCAGATGAGAACACGTGACTTCAGGGGGATTTGATCAAGAATCATATCGGGATACATAGATAGCGTTTTTTTTTTTTTTTTTAAATGTGGCATTTTCTACTATATATATATGAAAAAGATGCGCCATATATATATATATATATATATATATATATATATATATGCATATATATTTCATATATATATATATACCATCAGATATTTAAAACATATAGGCTACTGTTTCATTGCCTTTTTAAGAAATTGTATTATTTGATTATTCCACACGACTTCTGCCAACATTTCTTTATTTAAGAACTTCAGCTTTTATTGAGACTTTTTTTTTTTTTTTACTGTCTCCAGTTACAACTTAATTACAGGCCTACTTAATATTATAATTATTAATAAAAATACCTTGAATTTAAAACATGTTCATGTACACATAGGTACCAACCATGACTCACATATCACATTTCACATGTCAAAGATAATTTGGGGAATTTCTGATTATCTTTCAGTGCTATCCCGGGCTTTCCAGAGAGAGAGAAAAAACATTCCTTGTGAATTACTGCGCAAAAAAACACTTCCGCTTTTGTTTACAAAATTACAAAAATGAAACTAAATTTGCATATCAATAGCCTATGACGAAATCGTAGCATTTTGAATTAGTCACTAATCTTAATCTACTTACACATTTACAATAATTATGAAACTTTACGTCCAATGAACCAATCACTATCCGGTCCACGGGGCAGTTCAAGATTGAGTTTTGAAACTAGCTGCCCCCTTAAACGTGTCCGTACGAGATGAATTTCAAGCAGGACGAAAGAAAGATGATAAGTGTTGACGGGAACTGTTTTCTGATTACCAAAATCCGGAAAGAAAAAACACATCTGCGTATTTTCCGATAATGTGCAACAGTGTTTCATTTGCATTCTGGAGTCATGTGAACCAATTTTTTTTACTGCGCTTGAAGCGTTAACTGTGACGATGCTTTTGTGTAGTAGCCTAATAATAATAAAACAATCTTGATCAGCATGTACGTAAACGCGGCAGTTAGATTATGACTTTTGGTTCGACAAAGGAATGGTCATATGCTTCAGTTTAAAGTCAAACGTGAACTTTCAGTTTCTTTTACTCCTTAATTTAACTGATACAAAACTGACATTGAAGCAACGTTTCTGATAGTTTCGATTCCCTAGGATCAGCGACTATATGCCGACGCGCTGACATACAGCATTCTTATCAGACATGTTTGCAGTGGTTTCAGTATGTTTACCTTTCCACTTGGCGCGATTGGCAGCGCGTTGCATCAACTGTGTGGGACATAAGAGTTCAAAGCAAGGCAGTTACCACGTTTGAATAATCAATGACCAGGATGATTCGGATGTTTCACTTTTCCTCCCAAACATTACTTTTTATTCCACTAATAGAAGGTTTGGGTTAGGTTGGAGGATAGAATCAATAAATATTTGCTTTTCTCTTATGCCCTACAATATTTACCGCTTTGGCCACTGGGGGCAGTGTTTCAAAATTTCGGTCAATGTATACAGATTTTGATGAAAGAAAAGTCAACCTAATCTTTCTGATTTATTGTGCTATTGTTGATAAGTGATCAATTGAAATAGAAAAATAGGTAAGAATTTCATTAGGCTACTATGAAAATTGTTAATACTTTATAATAACTCTAATGAATAAACTAATACATACATAATACACAATAAACTGTTAAGCACTGTATAGCTAATATGAGTGTAGTTCACATTAAAACTTTATCTTGTATTACCTTCTAGACTACATAAGAATTAATGGTTGTTTTATTTTTGTACTATAATGTGTTTTTCTGTTTATAGTGATATTGTTTTCCTATTTTGAAATATAAATTGAAATAATTTGATATAACAAGAAAAAGGCACAACCGACTGCATAAAAAATAAAAAATAAATACATTTTAAATAATTACGGAACACAGTTTTCCAGCATCTGCGAAGAGCATCAAAAACTAGCAAGTATTTTCAAAAAATTTGAATTGTATAAATTCAATTTAAATGTTTATAGTATGTATACAGTATATACACAAATCAACCATAACATTAAAACCACCTGCCTAATATTGTGTAGGTCCCCCTCGGGCCACAAAAACAGCGCCAACACACATCTCAGAATAGCATACTGAGATGATATTCTTCTCAATACAATTGTACAGAGGGGTTATCTGAGTTACCATAGAGTTTGTCAGTTCAAACTATTCTGGCCATTCTCTGTTGACCTCTCTCGTCAACAAGGCATTTGCGTCCACAGAACTGCCCATCACTGGATTTTTTTTGTTTGTCTTAGGAACCATTTAGAGTAAGTTCTAGAGACTGTGAGGTCAACAGAGAATGGCCAGACTGGTTCAAACAGACAAATTTGGCACTGTTTTGGTGGCACGAGTGGGACCTATACAATGTTAGGCAGGTGGTTTTAATGTTGTGACTGATCGTCTATATATATATATATATATATATATATATATATATATATATATATATATATATATATATATATATATATATAATTTTTTATTTATTCCACTACATATTACAGAATACATGCTGTAAAATGTCATTTGTAAAATATCTTGTTAGATAAGGTCAGTAACATATTCTAAATACTTCGGATTACTTCTTCAACACTGGTATATTTTTTCACTTGTTTTGACTATAAAAACTCTGCCAGCACAGTAAGACAAAATACACATGTTAAAAATACATTCTCTGAATAACCTAAATATCTTATGCAGTGTTGTTTCTAAAACAAGAAAAATCTAAATGATCTTGTTTTAAGGATTTTTAGATGTTTTTACAGGAAAACAATACAAAAATTATTATCAAGAATACGATTTTTGCCCTAAATCGGTGATCCATTAATGATCCAATGAATGAATTTTCTTGATAAATAAATATGATCGTGCCTGGTAAAATGTTCATGTAAAATGGCTAGAAATATAATTTTAGCTTTGCGTAAAGCTGACAATTTACACAAGGTTTATTTCTATTTCTTGTGCTCCAAACTTACTTTAAACTTACATCTCTGTCTGCTCATATGAATGTACACATCATAAGAAAATGTTTCACTGCTGTTCAAATGCATTTTGGATCGCATCATTTATGTATAAATGTTTTCCATCTGAAAGGACTAAATATTAGATTAAACAAACAACAATAAAATGCAAAGTAATCTGTTAAGTATAAATACTTTTTGAATCTAACTGTTGAAAAACAGTTACTTATATTTTGTATTTTAAATATGTATTCCCGTTACTTGTATTTTGTTACTTCCCAATCCTGCATATACGTTTAGCAGGTAAATAAATTACAGCGCAAATGACGGTTACTCCAGGGATGCTTGTGCATCAGCATTAGATGCTGGAAAAGTCCAGCCCCTTACTGTAACGGAAAATATGATTGGTTAGCAAATATGGATTCGCGTTTGAAATTAACGTTCCCTATTAAAATGCTACACTTTGATGCTGCGCTGATTTAGCGTAATATCACCCCTAGCGCTATCACCCCACACATTCACGCAGTGCATGGATGCAGCACTGGCTCCTTTGCAACTTCGGGGCATCTGCATTCTGAATTATATAGACGACTGGCTGATACTAGCACAGTCACAAGAACTGTCTTTTCAGTACAGGAAGGGTGGGTCGTTGCATCCAATTTTTGACTTTCGATGCTTGAATCACTTAGTCAGGGCATTCAAGTTCAAGATGCTAACTGTCAAGACGGTCATGACTCAAATCCAACATCATGATTGGTTGGTCACGATCGATCTCATGGATGCATACATTCATATATAAATTCTGCCACAACACAGGAAGTTCCTGAGGTTTCGCTTTTGGGGTGTGAAGCTTTCCAATATCGGGTTCTTCAATTCGGCCTAGCCCTATCACCCCGCACATTCACAAAGTGCATGGATGCAGCACTGGCTCCTTTGCGACTCCGAGGGGATCCGCATTCTGAATTATTTAGACGACTGGCTGATACTAGCACAGTCACAAGAACTGTCTTTTCAGTACAGGGATATCGTCTTAGCTCATCTGGTTTCTCTGGGTCTGAGACTCAACGTCAAAAAGAGCATTCTCTCTCCTACTCAGGAAATAACCTATCTGGAGGTTATATGGAATTCGACTATGATGCGGGCACATTTGTCTCCCGCTGAGCAAAGTCAGGCTAGGCCAAGGTTGCACTGTTCGCCAGTGTCAACGAATACTAGGTCTCATGGCATCTGTATCCTCGGTGATCTCTTTGGGCCCTCTGCACATGAGACCATTTCAGTTGTGGCTCAAAGCCAGGGGATTTCATCCAAGGGCCAGTCCCCTAAGGCAGATAAGGGTTACGCACCACACGCTTCTTACCCTTTCTATGTGGTTCAGACCCTGGTTCCTCACTTTGGGTCCCACTCTAGGTGCGTCTTGCTGTCGCAAGTTGAAACGACAGATGCCTCTCTGATGGGCTGGGGAGCAGTCTTAAGTGGTCATCCAGCTCAAGGGGAATGGGAGGGTCATCAGCTCGATTGGCACATCAACTGCCTCGAGTTGATGGCGGTATTTCTGACTCTGAAATACTTCCTCCAGCATTTGAGAGGCTGCCATGTCCTGGTGCGGGTGGACCACACAGCAGTAGTCTTTTACATAAACCATCAAGGAGGTCTACATTCACGCCAGCTGAACAGACTGGCACAGCAGACTCTCCTTTGGGCCCAGGGCAAGCTCCTGTCAATCAGAGCAGTTTATATCCCTGGATGCCTGAAATTGGGAGCAGATTTACTGTCCAGACAGAAAATACTGACGGGGGAGTGGAAACTCCACCCCGAGGTAGTGGAACAAATCTGGTTGAGATTTTACAGAGCAGAAGTGGACCTCTTTGCCTCCCAACAGACAGCGCAATGTCCCCTCTACTTCTCTCTGAGTCACCCAACCCCCTTGGCCTAGAATGTGCCTGTATGCATTTCCTCCAATTTCTCTGCTCCCGGGAGTCTTGGCCAAAGTTCGCCAGCTAGGGTCCTGCCTCTTACTGACCGCATTGGCCGAACAGTGTATGGTTCTCGAAGATAATGTCTCTCCTCGACGGCTCGCCTTGGGTGATTCCGGACAGGAGGGACCTTCTGTCTCAGGCGCAGGGGGACAATATTTAATCCCCGGCCCAAGCTGTGGAACCTTCATGATTGGCCCCTGAAGGGTACCAACTGAAGGACACTGGGCTTTCACCTGAAGTTATCGAGACCATTCTAAGTGCTAGGGCTCCCTCTTCTAGAAGAAGTTACGCCAGGAATGGCTAAAGCAATATTGCACCCTCACCCTGACTACCTGCCTAAGGTTCCTTTCTCGACCGTACATCCGGTCACTCTCGAAGCCTTCTGCTCCCCACCGTTTATAATGCCGGAGCAGGAAAGACTTCATGGACCAGTCCACGCCCTTCAGACTTAAGTCCACCACACTAGCCAGTGGCGTAAGTCAGGGCAACTATTTGATTGTCATGGGGGTCGTAACAAAGGGGCGGCCGCCACCAAGTAAACTATGTCACATTGGGTGAGGGATGCTATTGCCCTGGCCTACGAGGCGAGTGGTCAAGCTTCACCAGTAGGTATCAGGGCTCACTCTACCAGAGGGGTCGCCTCCTCTAAAGCTTTGGCCAGAGGTGTCCCTCTGCAACATGTTTGTAATGCGACGGGCTGGTCCTCTCCGCATACATTCATAAGATTCCGTAGTTTGGAGGTTCATGCTACTCCGGGCTCTTATGTCCTTGAGTCTACATCACAAGCTCATGTCTGAGACCTCTCACACTCTTGTGAGCACAACTACACAACCGTAAGGGGTCCAGACATCCACAGTGTGGCAGCATGGGTATTCTCGTTCCCAAAGCACTAAATTAGCGCAGCATCAAAGTGTAGCTTTTCGATAGGGAACCTCTTGGGTTACTTAACTGTAACCCCTGTTTCCTGATAAAAGTGGAACGAGAGCTGCTCTGAAGATGCCCCTGGACTACTCTTCAGACAAAATATCTGATGATGCACCTGTGGCGCATCTATTTATAGCCCCTTTACCGGTGCATCCTGATGATGTCACCGGCGGAGGCTATAAATGTTGTTCTGATTGGTGGATCAGCTTGCCCGTGCCATCAGTTGTGCTTCCGACCCCGCAGCTCCATGCACGTATAGAGAGAATTTGTGTACACTTAAATTAAAAATAATAATAATAAAAAATTTCACTCAAAGGTGCTGCGGCATTGCGTTAGTACATTGAAAACGTTCTGGGTCAAAAGCCTATCGTTGTTCTGGTTGTCATACGTATTATCACTTGTTTTAAGTGAGCATACGCAAAATCCTTTGGAAGATAGGTGGGCATATGCTACGGCGTATGCCTGTGTATGCCCTAGACCAGCGCTACTCAGCATGCGGCCCTCGAGCGATCTCTTGCGGCCCGTGTTATGATATCATCATCATCAGATATTTTTCAACAGCCTAAAAAATCTGTATGCACTGTGAGTTGTCCATTTAATGAGGATTTACGCTAGTTCTCCACATTGATTAATCAAGTTACAAAGGGAATTCAACTGCAAGAAAAAAAATAATAATAATAAAAAAAAAATATATATATATAATAATATCTAAGCATGGCTGATGTTAGAGAGCGGCGGTCGGTCTGCACGCACGTGCATACACAGTATGTGGTCACGCATGGTCTCTCAGATACTCGTCATGACAACAGTATTTACAGGAAAAAAGTTTTCCTGCAGTGGGACCCCTTCACGCAAGTAATCTACTGTACTGTTAGGGGTGTGAACAAATCTTCATGACTTGTTACTGAAAGAATTTTGGTGTTAATTTTTGAAATATCACTTTTGTTTGTGGACACATATCTGGTATACTGTATCCTATGTGATGTTGAATATTTGTTGTGATATTTGTTAGTAGACAATCACAATCAAACAGAACTCATATAAAATGTTTTACTGTTACACCCATTTGTTTAAAATAATTGCTAAAAGGGATAGATGACCCAAATATTTTAATTCTCTCATAATTTCTTCACACTCATGCCATCCCAGATGTGTATGTTCTTTTGCAAAAGACAAATTAAGATGTTTGAAAAATATTTCAGCTCTATAGATTTAGAGTAAAATAATTTTTAACCTCCAAAAAGCACATACGGGCAGCAAAAAAGTAATCCATAAGTCTCCAATAGGTGTGGGTGAGAAACAAATACATTTTTAAGTCCTTTTTTACTATAAAAATCCAATTTCACACCTGTAAGTTACATGTGGCGCCTGTTTCACTGTTTCACGTGTTAATGTGAAAATGGAGATTTATTGTAAAAAAGCAGAGGATTTGAATATTGATTGAATATTGGTCTCTTAACCATAGAGTTTAGATATTTTTTCTAAATAATCATTTGTCTTCAGCAGAAAAAGGTTATACATATCTGGGATGGGATGAAGGTGAGTAAATGATTAGAGAATTTTTATTTTTAGGTGAACTATCCAGTTAACTAAAATTCCAACATTCTTACTATAAAAATGTTATAGTATATACAGTGGTGGCCAAACATTTTTGCACCCTTGGTAAATATGAGCAAAGAAGGCTGTGAAAAAGATCTGCATTGTTTATCCTTTTGATCTTTCATTCAAAAAATTCACAAACATCGAACTTTTAATTGAAGTAAAACAATCGAAAGAGGGGAAATATCTCATTATTAAATAAGTATTTTTCTTCAAAACACATTGGCCACAATTATTGCCACCACTAGAAATTCGTATGAGAAAAATATCTAAAAGATATTCCCATTCATATTTTGAATTTTTAGTGCACCTGGGTGACTAGGAACATGAAATTGTTCAGCCATGACTTTCTTTTTTACAGGGATATAAATATGAGGTAGCACACAGGCCAAATTCCCTTAATCATCAATCACAGTGGGTTAGAATATAGTTCTGATGGGTGGCAAAAAGTTGTTTAGCTTCACAAAATAGGAAGAGGCTATAAGATAATAGCCAAAGAATTGAAAATGCCCATTCTCACCATCAGGACAATAATTTAAAAAGTTAAAATCAACTGGAGATCTTAAGAATCAGCCTGGAAAAGGATGTGTGTCTATATTGTCTCCAACAAAAGTGAGGAGTATGGTTCAATTGGCCAAAGAATCTCCAAGGATAGCAGCTGGAGAATAGCAGAAATTGGGTCTTGGGGTCAGAAAGTCTAAAAAAACAAATATCAGACATCACCTACAGTATATCAACACAAGTTTTTTTGGAGGGTTTAAAGAAAAAAGCCTCTGCTCTCATCCAACAACAAACTCAAGCATCTTCAATTTGCCAGACACTACTGTAACCTCAAATGCAACCGGGTTCTATGGTCAGATGAAACAAAAAAAAAGCTTTTTGGCAACAAACACCAGAGATGGGTTTGGCTCACACAAGAGATGAAGTACTCATGGTTAAAGTGCTGGATCTTTAATGTTGCGGGGCTGTTTTTCAGCCAGAGGTCCTGGACATCTTGTTTGAATAAATGGCATCATGGACTCTATCAAATATCAACAGATAAAAAATCAAAACCTGGCTGCCTCTGCCAGAAAGCTTACAATGGGCCATGGTTGGATCTTCCAGCAGGACAATAATCCAAAAAAAAAACATCAAAATCAACACAAAAATGGTTCACTGACTATAAAATCAAGGTTCTGACATGGTTATCCCAGTCCCCTGATCTGAACCCCATAGACAATTTGTGGGGTGAACTGAAGAGGAGAGTCCATCAACATGAACCTCTGAATTTGAAGGATCTGCAGAGATTCTGTATGGAGGAATGGTCTCTGATCCCTTGCCAGGTGTTCTCCAAGCTCATTAGGCATTATAAGAGAAGACTCAGAGCTGTTATATTGGCAAAGGGAGGGTGCCAAAAGTATTGAATAAAAAAGGTGATAATAATTATGGCTAATGCGTTTTGGAGAAAAATATTTATTTAATAACGAGATATTTCCCAAGTTTCAATTGTTTTACCTCAAAAAAAACGTGATTTTTTAAATGACATTTTATAAGGATAAACCATGCAGATTTGTTTTCACAACCTTTGTTGCTAATATTTACCAAGGGTGCCAGTCTTTTTGGCCACCACTGTATATAATTATAAAAATTAAGAGTGCAGCCCTCGAGGATAAAGGGATCTAGCTTTGCGGCCCTTGACCTTTCCGAAGTTGAGTAGCCCTGCCCTGGACTACACTACTGAGTTACAGTTAAGAGTTGGGGTTACAATCAGGATCTGGAAATGACCATTTAAATGATGGTTTGTTTGTTTCTGCTTGGAATTTTTGTTTTGTATAAAAATGAAGTCAACAATTTACATAACTTACTGTAACTGTTTATGTATTGTTCTTTAAAGGGGAACTCCATTCAAGGTAATAAAACAGAAAATACCAATGTACTGTATAACACCCAAACCAAAAGTTTCTTAAAAACAAAAACAGTCATGCAGATCTCACATGTATAATGCATTTCTTTATATTTTGGACTTGATTTTGATAATAGTTTAGTATTCTTGCACTTATTTGCACAGAGCCAAGAGCATAGTTGTCATATGTGTGGATTAGGAGGTATCCATACTTGAACAAATCATTGCTCTTTGCATTTGAAATAGAATTATTGCTGTCATATATTTGAGAAGCTTTTATTTCCACACTGAGCAATATGAAAACTTCACACAATATGCACAAATAGTGTCATTATTTTCTCTCTCTCTCTCTCTCTCTCTCTCTCTCTCTCTCTCTCTCTCTCTCTCTCTCTCTATATATATATATATACACACACATTGCAAAATCATAAATGTGACCTTGTCCCAGTACACAAATGTTATATAGGTAAACGTTCATATTGCATAGTATATATCAGATATATTTACATATAATTAGTTATATCAAAGTGACAAGTAAACAAGTCTTGGACACAATTACAAGCAGGCATTTACATAAGCCAAACTAATGGTTCATGACCCTTTAAAGGAATCTCACCCTCATGTCATTCCAGATGCGCATTACTTTTTCTCTTCTGCTGAATGTAAACTGCACTTTTGATGCAAAGATTAAAAAATGATCTCAGCTTTGTATGTCCATACAATGCAAGTGAATTGGTGCCAGAATTTTAAAGCTCTAAATATAACATAAATAACAAAAAGGTAGCATAAAAGTAATCCATACATCCCCAGTGGTTAAATCTGTCATCAGAAGTCATATGATGTAGGTGGTGATATGCATGAAGAAGATTGTAAAAGTAAAAGTGGAGATTGATAGTAAATAGGGCTTAAATATTTATCTATTTATCACCCACACTTATCCCTTTGCTTCTGAAAACATGGATTTAACAACTGGAGTCATATGGATTACTTTTATGTTGCCTTTATGCTTTTGGAGTTTAGGAATTTTAGTTCCCATTCACTAGCATTGTGAGGACCTACAGAGCTGAGATATATTGTTTGTGTTCAGCAGAAGAAAGACAGTCATACACATCTGGCATGAGGGTGAGTTAATGATAAATGTTCTTTTGTTTGAACTATTCCTATAAAAATTGAAACAGTTTCACTTTATGTTTCTGTGTGTTTGAAATGTCATTTGAGGACAGAGGAAATGCCACCTATGCTTACTGCTGAAAACTTATTGTGGGGGTGGGTTCGACTGCTAAAAACGAAAGCTTCCCTCTGCATGAACTGAGTTAACCGATAGCGATATCTGCTGGAGCAAAGACGTAAGTACAACTACAGTTGTACCATCCAAAGATTTTTGACAGCAGGGGTTTTAATATAGGAATATTAAAGGCCTTATGATCACTTTCAACCACTTTCAACCCATATTTTCTTGATCAAACTCGCGTGTCTCCTTGTTTGTGATCTTCAAATGTCTCTTTGTCCCTGAGAAGCGTTTTAAGTTATGACTTGACATGACGAGGCAGAGGGTGGAGAGGTGTGCACAGCATAACTTCACATCGACCGCATGCCCAAATCAGTGCAGTAAATGGCTGTGAGTCGTACCAGGCTTTATTTACGACTGCGATTATGTCATTTTACTCCGGTTATTTGATATCACCTAGGACAGGATCGAGTTAATGCTGCCACCGAAATTAAGAGCTCTCTACAATCATTTGTTGGTGCTGGTAAATGCATTACTCGGCACCTTTATGTAGAATTACACAGCCGGTGATTGCAGCAGTTACACTACGACTCATTGGAAATTATTTCAATATTTTATCCGTTAACACTTTATAATAATCTTCAATTTGTTTATATTAGTTAACAATATAAGTTATCAGGAACTAACAATGAACAATACTTTTACAGCATTAATTTTCGCTAATGTTATTCTTTTAAACTAATATTTTTTCAAATCAAAAGTTGTATTTGTTAACATCAGGTAATGCACCTGAATTAACAATTGTACTTTTATTAACTAAAATGAACAAAGTTACATTAACGTATAGTAACAAATGGAACATTATTGTAAAGTGTTACCTATTATTCTTATCTCAATATTCTTATTTTATTTGATCTTATTTGAATTTTAGAATAAGGCCTACATAAACATACATGGTAGCATCTCAATCCACTTTCTAGATTATCTTCATGTTATTATTTGTATTTGTACAGCCAGACTGTGGCTCCAATATGCTTACAAAACATCAAACCAAGTGCCATCTATTTCAAAGAGAGCACAAGCACAGTTTTTAAAGAAACAAGCTTTTTATGTGAAAAACAAGAGATATACAGTTTAAAATAAGTTAGTGACAAATTTAACTCTACTTGGATTAATTACTGTACTTGGACACCTGTGTGAACTGACTTCATATCCACTAAAAATAACTTTGGGACTTGTTGGTTAAAAGCTATTGCAAAAATGGAGAGAATAAGTCTGCCGTTGTTTCTTTGCAGATGCACTTGATTCACTTGATTTTATATTTTCGATATTTTTTACTATGAAATTCATATATTTTTAAAGTTTGATTAAGTGTCCAAATTCTTTTGGGGCCACTGTATGTCTTTAACTACAGGCAGTTTAACTCTGAAATACAAATGAGTCTTTAGTGACCCAGGATCTTATTCTACCCGCAGTACCTCATCTTCTTTATTATTCCTCAACCTTTAAATCTTATAAAAACTCAGTTTGTTTTCCAATATATATATATATATATATATATATATATATATATAATACTGTGTTTGAAATTTCTGGATCAGATGTGCAAAACATTGTAGCCAATAATGAATGAGGAAGTGCAGAATATTGTTGCTCAAACAAGTCAATGGGGTAGTATGATTCAGATGAAGAGGTAGATGCAATGTACGATGGTGTGCAAAGTGTTCAGCATAGAAGTTTTCAAGAAATAATAAGTTAACAGGAAGGTCCACAAAATGATTAGACCAGATACAAATATTTTAGTCATAAATGTATGAGGCAGTGCAGATTATTGGGCTGGACAGAGGAATGAGAGGTCAGCTGGGAGACAGCTCTGAGGAAAAAGCTGTTCCTAAGCCTGGTGGTACATGCTTTGATGAGTCTGTACCGTCTTCCAGAAGGCAGGAGGGTGAACAGACTGTAGCCTGGATGGGTGAGGTCTTTGATGATGTGCAGTGCTCTGGTCTGACAGCCCATGTTGTTTAGGTATTCAACGGCTGGTAGCTGGATGCCAATGATGTGTTGTACAGTCTTGACAACACGCTGAAGGGCTTTGTGGGCTACTGAGGTATAACTATCATACCAGACAGTGATGCAGTATGTCAGGATGCTTTCAACTGTACATCTGTAGAAGATTTCCAACAGTCGACATGGGAGGTGATGTTTTTTGTGTCTTCTAAGAAAGTAAAGGTGCTGATGTGACTTTTTAACCAGTGTAGAGGTTTTGAGGGTCCACGCAAGGCCCTCTGGGATATGGATGCCAAGGAACTTGAAACTTCTGACCCTTTCCACTTCGATCCCACTGATGTGTATGGGGGAGTGGTCTGTGGCTCTGTGCTTTCTGAAGTCTAGAATGAGCTCTCTTTTCTGCTTCGTGTTGAGGGTCAGGTTGTTCTTAGCTCACCATTGCACAATATTTTGCACCTCTTCCCTGTAGGCAGACACATAATTGTTGGTAATCAGTCCGATCACTGTTGTGTCATCTTCAAATTTAATGATGTGATTTGAGTTGTGGGTGGGAACACATGGGTGAAAAGTGAATACAGGAGAGTGCTCGGGACACACCCTTGTGGTGCTCCAGTATTCAGGGTCAGAATTGAAAAGTACTGGTTTCCTAATTTGATAATCTGTGGAGAGGTGTGCACAGCATAACTTCACATCCACCACATGCGCAATCAGTGCAGTAAATGGCTATGAGTCGTACCAGGCTTTATTTACGACTGTGATCATGTCATTTCTACTCCGGTTATTTGATAGCAACACATCACCGAACCTCGGACAGAATCGAGTTAATGCTGCCACCGAAATTAAGAGCTCTCTACAATAATTTTTTGGTGTTGGTAAATGCATTACTCGGCACCTTTATGTAGAATTACACAGCGGGTGATTGCAGCAGTTACACTACGACTCATTGGAAATTATTTCAATGTTTTATCTGTTAAAACTTTACACTCTTCTCCTATTTTCTCTGGCCATTGTTTGTTTCTTCACTGGTGGCAGGACGAATGCTCACTGAAAGAATACTCACCCTCCTTCCCAGATTCCATCACAGAGAGGTGAGTTGAGCCCCTCAGGTTCACTAAACAGTAATGTTGTTCTCCATCATTGGTTGTGTGAAGAAGGGTAGCTGGGTTTAAGGCAGTATATTGTTAACCTTGATATTTGGCATATCTAACAAAACCTTAACCACCTAGCTGCAGACAGATGAACTGTTTTTTGCTCTAATAGTATCATAAACACAAAATGTGGTATTAACAGAGACAAATCTTGGTATCCAACTAAGTCCCTCGAAGCCAGTACTGCTTTTTCTGCTGCTGCTACTGCACGCAGATATTTTGGTAGGCCTGCAGCAACCGAGTCTAATTTTGATGGGAAATATGTCACAGGTCTCATTTTATCACAAATGCTCTTGCAGTAGCATTGAAGTCATGTAGCTTGCTTTTCTGTTAGGCCCAATGAGGGAGTTGATTGCAGAGATAATTTTAACTGAATGAATGCTTCCTCTGCTTCCTATGTCCAGCTAACACTATCATTTGCAGCCAGGCCCTTACCATGTATGATACTGGACAATGAGGCATCTTTCTCTGCAAAATTTGTAATCCACGGTCTACAGTATGATGTCATACCTAAACCTCAAAACTTGTTTCTTTGTCAGTGGTTTTGGTACAAGATGTATTGCTTCAATGCGCTTGGGTGAGAGGGATTTGCCCTCTTTTGTGATCACATGATCCACAAATGTTACTTAGATTTTTACCCACTGCATCTTTGCTAGGCTTGCTTTATGGCCATTTTCAAATAGATGTTTTAACAGAGCTAGAGTATATCCTGTTTACACTCCTTTTAATGTGAGGCTGTCAAAGTTATCTTTCAATGCTGCATTATATATTGCTGGACTTTCACAGTACCCTTGAGCCAATCGGATCTATGTGTATGTTTTCCCTCAAATGAGAAGGCAAACCAGTATTGCAAACCTATATCAACTGGAATGCTGAAAAAAGCATTAGATAAATCTACAACAGATAACCATTTGCTATTTGAAAGGCACTTGTAATAATATGGTGTGTGGATTTGGAACATTTGAAGCTTGAGCATGTACTTCTGCATTAACTGCTTTCAAATCTTGTACAAATCTCCATTCTATTGGCTGACCAGCATTACAAATCTTTTTGATAAGAAAAACTGGAGTTTGTACTGGAGATGTTGGACATGGCACAATTATGCTAGACTTTTCCCCTCCATTGCTTTCAATTTAAGAGGGTATTGTTCTTTGCATGGCCTATATGATGTTTTAGGAGTGATCACAACAGGTTTAAAAATTTTCAGTAGTCCACAGATTTGCTTTGGTCCCACAAATCACTTGGTACTTCAGCTTGCTCAGGCAGTTCCCCCAGCATTATGAATGCAAGAGAGTGTTTGCCACATTTCTCCTAAACTATCTGAATGCCCCTTGAGGTTTCTATGTTATGCTGACATATTGCTATGTTCCTTCTTATTTCATGTGCATATGTGCCAATTTTACAAACTCACTTTCTACTGTGCTCTTTATGTCACTGTGTAGTTGCCATTCATTAGCATATAACAGTGTGTTCATGTTGCATTTTGCCATCATGTTTTCTGGTGGGTCAACAATTTCCCCCCAATGGTGAAGTCAGCAGCGGTTTCTCTGTATATAGTTATCCAGTGCTTACACTGATGGTGAGATTCTAGCTGATTGGTGCTTTGTTGTCAACCCCAGGGTTGCCTCATCTGATCGTTCGTTCTGCTGAGCCCCGCGTCGACCAGTGGGAACTGAGTTCAGGTCAGGATCATCTGAGTACTTCAGACAGACACTGAGACAAGTTGTTAGTTAAGTTGTTACAGTGGTGGTGGCGGCGCTGATGGTGAGATGCTAGCCGATTGGTGCTTTGTTGTCAACCCCAGGGTTGCCTCATCTGATCGTTCGTTCTGCTTATCTCCGCGTCAACCAGTGGGAACTGAGTTCAGGTCAGGATCATCTGAGTACTTCAGACAGACACTGAGACAAGTTGTTAGTTTGATCTGTCCCTGTCTGACATTTTCTTTCCCTGATGTTTGTTTCTGTGAGCCAGTCTGCTTATGCTTTCCAGTCTTCCTGAAACACTGCATGTCCTTCCCTACTCTTATTTTACTTCTCCTCTAACCTTTCACTTAATTGTTTAAATTGTCATGTGCAGAAACTTCCTGTTTTTGGAAATCTACATTCACCTACCCAGACTCACAGTTGTTCACAGCAAGGCTTTGCTATAATTATTTATCACGTATTTGCTATTTAGAGATCCCAGATCTGATTGTCTGTTACCTCTTCATTTTCTTTTTTACTATTGTTCCAACCCATTTAGGCGATTCTCTAGCGGTCCCAGACCTGCTCTAGTAACCTGTCAGTTAAAATAATTAGATTAATTATTTAGAATTCCTTCTATTCCAGCCCTGGTCTTTCCTTAATTAAAGATTTAAATGTAACTAATTAAGAATCAAAGGAGAATTTATGTTGCAGTCCCAGACCAGATGTTTCGACCCTGTTCTTTCCTTAACTAAATAATAATTGTAAAAATTAACATCTATTTAGAATCACTGTGGAATTTTCTTACCATAAAGAGAATTGTTGCTTGAGTCTGTTAATTGGTTCTTTATTCTTCTACTCCATGTATTGTGCATTGATCCAACTCTGCCCTCAGACCTCAGGTTCTCGTGTCTTACCCTCTTTTTTAGGGGAGGTTCAGGCTACAGGGACTCTAACCCAGACTGTGAACAGTTTTCGTCCTTTGGCGTATGTTGCCAAATCAGCTGACAATCCTGCCGACTACACCAAGATTGTTGTGAAAATTCTGTAAAATAAGAGACTAAGAGGCAGAAAATGTCTTTCTGGATCTTTAAAAATACTTGCAAGTATGTCTCAGTCATCATACAGAAATCCACAGGTGAAGAGCTCGAGCTCTTTGTGTCCCCTTGCCTTATACTCTGACGGGCATGGTTTCTGTGATACCCTGAGCTAGAAGCAGACTTGCTTCATTTTGCACTGACCACTCAGTGTCCATGCTTCGTCCATCCCTCAGGTACGTGAACATCTCATGTCTTACTCTACTAATGCTGTTGCTGGGCAGAATAAGGAGGGAGAGGTCAACTAAGGACACACACATGCTTAATCACCAATCAGAGTACAGAGCACCCACACATTATATGGTAAGGCAGGAGAGAGAACAGACAGAGACAACACAAGGTACCCAGAAGAGAAACAATAGAATACAAAGTCTTAATAATTTTCCACAACACTGTTCACAAGGCTTTTGACTTTTTGCAAAGTTTTTAAGCTTCGGAGAATGTAGTAAACCCACCATTACCAATGAAATGACTGCGACAATTGTAAGCCTTCAACTTGCCTTTGACAAAATATCTGTGTTTTTTCAGGGTCAAAGATGGTTTACTTCTGGGCACCAGTTTATATATATATACATATATATATATATATATATATATATATATATATATATATATATATATATATATATATATATATAAAACATATAATTTACGTATATTTATATAATGTGGTTGGGGACATTGAACCGGAGTGGGCAATGTTCAAAGCTTCCATTGCCGAAGCTGCGGTGGAGAGCTGCGGCCTCAAGGTTTTAGGTTCCACAAGGGGTGGGAACCCTCGAACACCGTGGTGGACACTGGTGGTCAGGGAAGCCGTCCGACTGATGAAAGAGGCCTTCCGGCATTTGTTGTCCTGGAGGTCTCCGGAGGCAGTTGCAAGGTACCGACAGGCCCGAAGGGCTGCGGCCTCGGCTGTGAGGGAGGCAAAGCAGTGGGTGTGGGAAAAGTTCGGAGAAGCCATGGAGAAGGACTTTCAGTCCGCACCAAAGTGCTTCTGGAAAACCGTCCGCCACCTTAGGAGGGGGAAATGGGGAACCATCCAAGCTGTTGAACTCAACTGAGGAGGTTATTGGGCGGTGGAAGGAACACTTTGAAGAACTCCCAAATCCCAACACGCCCTCTATGCTAGAGGCAGAGCCGGAGGATCAGATTATATTTCCCTGGGGGAGGTCACTGAGGTAGTCAAACAACTCTGCAGTGGAAAAGCCCTGGGGATTGATGAGATCCAACCAGAAATGCTGAAAGCTTTGGATGTGGAGGGGGTGTAATGGATGACACGCCTCTTCAACATTGCGTGGAAATCTGGGACAGTGCCTAAGGAGTGTCGGAACGGGGTGGTGGTTCCCCTCTTCAAAAAGGGGGATCAGAGAGTATGTGCCAACTACAGGGGTATCACACTTCTCAGCCTCCCTGGTAAAGTTTACTCCAAGGTGCTGGAGAGGAGCGTTCGGCCGATTTTTGAACCTCGGATTGAAGAGGAACAATGCGGGTTCCGTCCTGGCCTTGGAACGACGGACCAGATCTTTACTCTCGCAAGGATCCTGGAGGGGGCCTGGGAGTATGCCCATCCAGTCTACATGTGTTTTATGGATCTGGAGAAGGCGTATGACCGGGTCCCCCAGGAGAGACTGTGGGAGGTGCTGCGGGAGTACGGGGTGGGGGGGTCCCTTCTTAGGGTGATCCAATCCCTGTACGTCCAAAGCGAGAGCTGTGTCCGGGTCCTCGGCACAAAGTCGAGTGCGTTCCATGTGGGGGTTGGTCTCCGCCAAGGCTGCCCTTTGTCACCAATCCTGTTTGTGATATTCATGGACAGGATATCGAGGCATAGTCGGGGTGGGGAAGGTGTGCGGTTCGGTGGGCTGGGGATCTCATCACTGCTTTTTGCAGATGATGTTGTCTTCATGTCATCATTGGTCCATGACCTTAAGCTCTCACTGGATCGCTTGGCAGTCGAGTGTGAAGCGGCTGGGATGATGATTTGCACCTCTAAATCTGAGGCCATGGTTCTCAGCAGGAAACCGATGGAGTGCGTACTACAGGTAGGGAAGGAGGTATTGCCCCAAGTGAAGGAGTGAGGAGCTCAGTCATCTGTGAGGAGCTCAGAGTAAAGCCCCTGCTCCTTTGCGTCGAAAAGGAGTAAGTTGAGGTGGTTTGGGCATCTGGTAAGGATATATATATATACCGCTTATCCGAAGTCGGGTCGCTGGGGCAGCTGCTCAAGCAGGGGGCCCCAAACTTCCCTATCCCGAGCCATATTAACCAGCTCTGACTGGGGGACCCCGAGGCGTTCCTAGGCCAGTGTGGAGATGTAATCTCTCCACCTAATCCTGGGTCTTCCCCGAGGCCTCCTCCCAGCTTTACGTGCCTGAAACACCTGCCAAGGGAGGCGGCCAGGGGGCATACTTACCAGATGCCCAAACCACCTCAACTGACTCCTTTCGACGAAAAAGAGCAGCGGCTCTACTCCGTGGTCCTCACGGATGACTACTACCTACTACACATCTGATGGGGTAATGATCACTACCTATTGTAGTTTGATCAAGCACTTCCCACTTGCATTGTCTTGCCAGAATTTGAGACACTATAGTCTTTTATATATCTATTGCTGACTGATGACCTCTTGTTACATCTATCCTTGTTGCTCTTCCATCATTTAAACACACTAGATCATTATCATCTAATATACTTTCCACAATATTTCCATTATGATCATTAATTTCACTACCCCACATTGTACCATGTGTGTTGAAATCCCCACACCACACTAATTTGAAACTACCCTCACCACCAACTTTTTGTCTTAAATCTTCTTTAATCCTATCACAAGGATTATAAAAGTTGATTATTCTAATTTTCTGATTTCTTGTGCTTACCTCCACCACTATCGATTCAACTTCCCCATTCACATCTATCTCCCGAAATTCTATTCCTTGTTTAATTATTAGAGTCACTACACCACCACCATTTTTTATTTTCCTATCATTTCGTAATACTTCATATTGAGGAACAACAAATTTTAAATGAGGTTTTAGCCAAGATTCTTGTATGCAAATAATATGTGTTTTTTTCTTCATATTCATCAATATATTTTTTAAATTCTTGCCCATTTGCTATTAGGCTTCTAGCATTCCACTGCAATATTAATAGTACCATTATAATCCTCCACATGAAGCCTGCGAGTTTGTTATTTGCATCTTTAATTTCTCGTTTACCTGTTCAACTGTTAAGCCGTCTGCCTGCAAGTACTTTTCTGCTGCTCTAATTATTATTCTTATTCTTTCTGTACGGCTTTCTGTTTGTGCTGAGCAATTTATTACTTCCGCCATAAAGGTGGTAAACGCCAGTTTGTCTACATTGATGTTGTTATTAATTACTGTCTCTCGGGTCTGCCTCTGCATTCTTTGTTCATCCGCACTCTCTTGTGCATTTCTCTGTTCTGTCCCTTTCACTCTTTTTATGGCCTCAGCGTAACTTATTCCTTCCGTTACTTTTTACATTTTGTATCTTGACAGCATTCTTTCTCACATGACACCCTCCATATGCTGCACTATGCTCCTCTCCACAGTTGCAGCACTTTGGTTTCACTCCTTCTTCACATTTTCCGTACTCATGATTGCCACTACATCTTGCGCACCGTTGTTTCCCTTTACACACCGATGCCACATGTCCATATTTTTGACACTTGAAACATCTCAATGGAGGGGGGATATATGGTCTTACCATATAACTCATAAATCCTAGAAACACTCTTTCTGGCATTCTATCCTCATCAAAATTAAGCATCACTGATAAGCTGTCCATTCTCTCCTTATTATTGGTATACTTTAATCTTTTAGCTTCAATCACTGAGGCGCCTGATATGCTTTTCTGTGATCACCCCTCTCACCCATTTTTTCTCTCCCACTACTGAGCAATTTACTTTTTGTCCCATCAAAGTTTTTAGCCCTAGAGCTTTCTTTTGTTGATTGCTATCCTTACAGAACAGCAACAGATTTCCTTCCTATAACATCCTAGCACTTTTTATGTTCCCAATTGTTTCTTTTAACACTTTTGACAGTTTTAAAGGATTCAAAGAGCTTACACCTTCTGTCAATAATTTTATTATTACCTTATAATCTTCTTTCCTCAGTCTAGTCATATGGTTTTCTCTCTCACTATCCGTACCCGATATTTGGCTAACACTCTTTTTCCTTTTCCGATTTTCTACTAAGTTCCATTTTCTTTGATTATAACTTTCACTCCCACCACCTGGATCTTCTTCCATCTCCAGATTGCTTCCGGAACTACTGTCACTTCCTCCCATTAACGCTCCAGTCACTGCCCAGTGTTGCCAACCGCCACGCCTCGAAAACCGCCAAGCCAGCTGAGTGTGAAAAAACCCCCCAGTCTGGAATCTTAAGAGTGGCATGCAGACACCATGCTGTTCATCTCCAAACAAATCTCACTTCTTCTATCATTGCCTTACTGATATCCTAGATCAACAAGCACACTACCTCCCCATAGTGTCAGGTAGTAGCCTTACATACCAAAGGGCGAAATGATGGCGGCTGGTAGCGGCAGAGTGGCAGGTACTGCTGTTTTACCTCTCCTAAATCATACTGGGAGACCACCAGGTTATAATAAAATACGACATGAAACTTGGGCACCTCGGCGATATAAAAACTCTGTTAAAATCAATACGTCCTTACACCATGTTACTTTGGTGATGCACCTGCTTTTTCTGATGGGCACACAGATATGGGGAAGCTGGTGTTCTACCTCTAAACGTGCGCTTATGGACTCACCTGCAAAACTTGCTGTCGGTGTGCCGGTGGTTTCGTGGAGCCAGTATATCCTATACTCAAATATCCTGGATGATGGTCGAGCGAGGAGTGTACAAAGTGAGCTGCGTGGACACTCTACATCTATGTCAACAAAGCCAGGCCGAGCCATCGTTCTTTGCGCAATCCTTCTTTTGTGTGGAGATGTCCACTCAAATCCTGGACCGAGATCATTGGACATTGACCAAACGGCTGATTCTGACATCCCGGCGAAGTATGTTGCTTTTACCGGCGCGGGAACTCGAGGTAATATTCCTCCAACAAACATGGTGATAACATCGTGCCTTAAACAGCAGCAGATGAAACTGTTTCAGACTGTAAATCATGCGAGCGTGTTGTGGGATGCGAAAACGAATTTTTATCAAAGGCATTTTTGGTGGTCATTTAAACATACGTAGCATTATCTCAAAGACCGAACAACTGGAACATTTACTAACGGACTCAAACATCGATTACTTATGCCTCACAGAGACTTGGTTAACCCCAACAACACCTTTATCTGTTTTTAATATTCCAGGGTATAATGTGTACAGACGGGACAGAAGGAAAGGGAAAGGGGTGGAGTCCTGATATATGTGAAAGACAGCATTCAAAGTCAGCAAATAGTTTTTCAAGAAAATAATTTGGAATGCTTGGGGGTAAAAATTATATTATCTCCCCAAATGTATTTTGCTGTCTTTGCAGTCTACCGCCCTCCTACCGCCACAAATAAATTTTATGATTGTCTAAATGTTATACTTAAACAACATGGAAAAATGGAAGTTATTCTTATGGGTGATTTTAATTTAAATTGGCAAGACAAAACACGTAGGAAAAAGCTTAAAGATATTGCCAAAACTTTTCAGATGACGCAGATAATCCATAAGCCTACAAGAATAACAAAATCTTCCCAAACACTTTTAGATTTAATTTTTACAAATAAACCAGATAGAATTAGAAAGATTTATAACCTCATCACTGGGCTATCAGATCATAATCTTACTCTGGTCTCCAGAAAACTGTCAAAAACACGCTTTAAAAATCAGAATTCAATGCAAGGGAAATCCATGCCTTTTATCGCTCCAAAGGACATGGCTTTCATTGGAAATGAGATAAAGCAAGTAAACTGGTATGACACAATTAGTAGTATGCCCTGTGAGCCAGCCTGTGCTGATTTAATGTCGACCATTAAAGACATTATATTAAAATACACCAGGAAAAGAGGCAAGAAAACAAATAAAAAATATAATCTACCCTGGTTCAACACTAATCTCTGGGAAATAATGAAAAAAATGGATGCTTCTTTGAAAAAGTTTTTAAAAACAAAATTAAATACTGATCACCTGATTTTTAAAAGTTTAAGAAATAAAGTTACACAACAAGGCTAGAGCAAATTTCTTCCTCAATGTTATTAGTGAGGCAAAAGGAAACCCTAAAAAATTATGGAAGAGCATTGACAAATTACTTGGAAGGGGAAAATCAGCAAATAAACACTTAAAACTCGTAGTGGATGGCTGTATTCAGGATGATGATCAGATTATTGGGGAATGTTTTAATGATTATTTTATAAATTCAGTACAAGAATTGAGTCTAAGATTTCCAAAAATTCAACTTACACAAACTTTAACCTGTAGTGATTCTGCCTTCAAGTTCTCTTTAATCAACCTAGAGAAAGTGGAAAATGTAATCTCACTTCTATCTAATAGTAAAGCTAAAGATATATATGGTTGTGATACAGCTTTTGTAAAACAACACAAGACATCTATTATGATAACTCTAGCGATGATAATAAACAAGTCTTTTAATGAAAATATCTTTCCCAGTGTACTTAAATATGCTGTTGTCACCCCTGTGCATAAATCTGGGGATACCCAAGTGGTCTCTTACTACCGACCCATCAGTATTCTCCCAGCTGCATCAAAGGTTATTGAAAAGGTTGTGGCAGAGCAACTAATAGCACATCTGAACTCTAAGTCTTTTTTCCATCCGATGCAATTTGGTTTCAGGAAAAAACATTCCACTGAAACTGCATGCTGTTACTTCCTTGAGGAAATTAAAATTAGCTTAGATCAAGGAGGAGTGCTGGGAGCAGTCTTCTTAGATTTACACAAAGCCTTTGATACAGTTAACCATGAGGTACTGATACACAAATTGGGCAAATACGATATTTCAACAAATGTCCAAAATTGGATAAAATCTTACTTGATAAATCGAAAACAATGTGTGCAAATAAATGGAACATTGTCAACGTCTCTTCACTCCACTGTAGGAGTACCACAAGGATCAATTTTAGGGCCTCTGTTGTTTTGCTTATATACTAATGACCTGCCTTTGGTCTGCAAGGGCATAAACATTGTTATGTATGCTGATGACACAGTTTTATATACCCATGGGAGAAGTGCAACAGAAGTAGCCAAAAAGTTATCAAGTGTTATGAGCAAGGTCAGTGACTGGTTATATGACTCATGCCTCACATTAAATGTTGAGAAAACTGTATCTATGTCAAGTCAAGTCAAGTCAAGTGGTTTTTATTGTCGTTTCAACCATATACAGTTAGTACAGTACACAGCAAAACGAGACAACGTTCCTCCAGGACCATGGTGCTACATAAAAACAACAAAGGACCAACACAGGACCACATGAGACTACACAACGAAATAAAATACCTATATAAACTACCTATATAAAGTGCACGTGCAAACATGTGCAAAAAGTACGGGACAGTACAACAAATTACTGACAATGAACAGGACAATAGACAGTGCAGTGCCGACCAGTACTCAGTAGTGCAAAAGATGACAGTTTCTAAAAATGTAAACATAACATACTATGAGATAATGTTCTATGCACATAGCAGTTATTGAGGTAGCAGACGGTTATAAAGTGACAGTTATTAAAGTGCAACTCAGGACACGTGTGTGTCAAACCGGTCTCTGAGTATTGAGAAGTCTGATGGCTTGGGGAAGAAGCTGTTACACAGTCTGGCCGTGAGGGCCCGAATGCTTCGGTACCTCTTGCCAGACGGGAGGAGGGTAAAGAGTTTGTGTGAGGGGTGTGTGGGGTCGTCCACAATGCTGGTTGCTTCTATGGATACAGTGTTTTTTGTAAATGTCTTTGATGGAGGAAGAGAGACCCCAATGATCTTCTCAGCTGTCCTCACTATCCTCTGCAGGGCTTTGCGGTCCGAAGCGGTGCAAGTCCCAAACCAGGCAGTGATGCAGCTGCTCAGGATGCTCTCAATAGTCCCTCTATAGAATGTAGTGAGGATGGGGGTGGGAGATGTGCTTTCCTCAGCCTTCGAAGAAAGTAGAGACGCTGCTGGGCTTTCTTGGTGATAGAGCTGGTGTTGAGGGACCAGGTGAGGTTCTCCGCCAGGTGAACACCAAGAAATTTGGTGCTCTTGACGATCTCCACAGAGGAGCCGTCGATGTTCAGCGGAGTGTGTTCACCTTGTGCTCTCCTAAAGTCAACAACCATCTCTTTTGTTTTGTCGACATTCAGGGACAGGTTGTTGGCTCTACACCAGTTCGTCAGCCGCTGCACCTCCTCTCTGTATGCTGACTCGTTGTTCTTGCTGATGAGACCCACCACGGTCGTGTCATCGGCGAACTTGATGATGTGATTCGAGCTGTGCATTGCTGCACAGTCGTGAGTCAGCAGAGTGAACAGCAGTGGACTAACTATGTTTTTCACAAACCGGTCTAAACTTAATATTTATCCGGAAATTTTAGTAAGTGGCCAATATATAAAACATGTAGATATATTTAAATATTTGGGGGTAACTTTAGATTCGACACTTAGTTTTAAAGGTCATGTTAAAAATATGTGCAATAAATTGAAATTTAACTTAGTAAATTATAGATACATAAGAAACTCTCTCCAGTACATATCTGAATGCAATGATCATTTCCCACCTTTTGTACTGTATTACATCCTGGTCTCAAGCATGTAAGACAGTCATAAAACCCATAGAATCCCTGTATAAAAACTGCCTCAAGATTCATGATAAAAAACACGTCATTATCATCACTGTCATATACTGGCCAAATATGATCTACTTAGTCTTGATAATCTAATAAAACACTCAAATGTGTCTTTGATTCATAAAAGCATATATAGTGCTACTGCTCCCCCTCTGAAAAAGTTTGTAACACTTTGCTCCAAAAAAACAGTGTGAACAACTAGAAGTGTCACAAGGGGGGAGTGTAGCATCCCACAACGTAAAACACAATTTGGGAGCTCCTCCTTCTCATGTGTGGCCATGAGACAGTGGAATACACTTCCCACGGAACATATCTTATGCACAGATTTTCACACTATTTCAGGCTTGACAAAAAGTTGGTTGCTAAGTAAGCAAGTTTGCACACATTGTTAAGATAGTGTGTGTGTGTGTGTGTGTGTGTGTGTGTGTGTGTGTGAGTGAGTGAGTGAGTGAGTAAGTGAGTGTGTGTCTGTGTGTGTGTGTGTGTGTGTGTGTGTGTGTGTGTGTTGTGTTTGAATGAGTGTCTAGAGTTGGATTGTCCTATAATGTGCTTAAGAATTTTTTTTTTTTTGTGTGCTTGTTGGGGAGGGGTGAAACAGAGAGTAAATAGGCTGATGGTTTCCCTGTTTCTGTATTGCTAACCTGTATATCTGTAATTATGATGGAAATCACTCTATCCGTAATCCTGTGCAATTATTATTTTGAAATAATTTTAAAATTGTCATACCTGCCCAGGGACTACAGGTGGAAATTAGCAATTGTTGCTACAACCTGGCCCAAGACATATTCTCTTGTTTAACAAGTTTAATGTTTATTTGTGCATTGTCCCTGTTTCAAATAAAATAATTTCCATTCCATTCCAAGGGAAACTAAAGTGACAGGCCAAGACTGTTACAACATAATGCCAACCTTGCAAATATCTGATCAGTAGGTCCCATTCAACAGTCTCACTCTCTCTCTCTCTCACTCTCTCTCTCTCTCTCTCTCTCGCTCTCTCTCTCTCTCACTCTCTCTCTCTCTCTTTACTGATGGTTTTATTTCAACAAAGCAATGGTTAATTATGACTTTTTTTTTTCCAGGGTTTATTTGGTCAAGGTACTGCTTGGTTATCATTCCTAAGAACTGAGCTCTGTTTGCAGTTAACTTCTTTCTGGGCGTGTGTGGAAGCATTCAGCTAATAAGAATATGGAGGCCAGTCACTGCAATTACAGAAAAGTTACATGGAATTCTGTTCTAGGTTCAGCTTTGTTTATTACCATCCATTTACAAAAAACTTTGTGAACTTAATCACAGTTTTGTCCTCTTTTATCACACTTATATATATGTTTTTTAAATGGTGTCTTTAGCCTACTATCCCCAAACAAATTTGGCACCATCCTGTGTCAAAGGGCATGTCTTCAAATACAGATGGCACTCATTGGCTGAAGACAGTCCAATGACCTTTATTAGCTGAATTGGTAAATGGATAAAGAAAAGAAACTGGCAAATGCTTTTTTTACCAATAAAATGTTGCATTTAAATTTTTTTATTCATTTATTATTCTATTAATGTAATTTATTTTGTTTCATTAAATGTGTATTAAATCGGCTCTTCTTTACATAGTTTTCTTTCATATTTTAACACTTTCACCACACTGTCAGAAATACTTATAGGGAAACATATTTATCGTTAACAGATCTACTTGTGAGTGAAATGTCTTGGCTTCATTCTGACCTCAACCAATCAACTGACATTATTGTGTAATATGCAATTTTTTGTTGATTATTTTTAGTTTCTGCTCTCCCTGTGATGATGTTTACAAGACCCAAATATCCTGTTTAATGACACTGAGGGTGGAGGATTGATTATCATGGTTCAGAAAACCAATCACTGTGAATCAGAGCTGGGCCTGATTCACAGTGCCTTTACACTTTTAATCAGCTAACAAACTATGGTCTAGCAATCAAGAAAACAGCACTTAAAAAGATGACTGAGTTATTTATATGTGCCTCCATAGATTTCTGAGATGCCTTTTATGGCCCAAGGTGCAAATACAGTCAATTGAGGTTGCAAAAATGCCCTGTAAATCCATTACAGACATTTTATGGGAGTGCTTTTTGGGAAAGGTTTAGTGGTCCTTCTTTTAGAAGTATACGTATAGGTCAGTTGAAAGTACAGGAAAGCATAGTGGTTTAAAAGAGAGCATAATTGGCAGGATGGTTTTTGCTTTGGAGTTTAGAGATTAAAAGGGATTAAAGTGAATGGAGGCTAGAACTGACTTGATGATATAAATAATAGTTTAATATAAAACTTAACCAAAAAGATACACACACACACACACACACACACACACACACAGGTGTCGGACAGCTGTCCGTAAATCTCTCTCTCTCTGTCGCACAGTCTCCAGTCGGCCTTTATCCCTCTCAGAGGCTTGATTAGCCTGATTAGGGGCCGGGTCTTCGTAACTCAGCCCCGCCCTCCACCCTGCCACAGAGATGAATAAAATACAGAAGTCTCCAGACAGCTGTTATGTTCTTTTATTCCTAGCAGTGCTTGGGCTTAAAAATTGCAAATGCATTCAAAAGTCAAGTGAAGCACTTTTTGTTTGCATGTGTAGGTACAACCAACAGCTCCAACAGAAAGGAGAGGAAGTGCAGCAGTCTTGATTGCAGCTGCCTGTGGACAGAATAAGAGTTACTGAAGCTATAAATTAGCATTTTACACAAAGCATTTATGTTATGCAAATAATACAAGAAACAACTAATCAAACTAATCTGTTCTAGACTGTTCTGTTCACTAGTCTAAAGAAGTTATGATTAAAATTTGAAGATGATCTAACAAAAAATGAGGTTCCTGCAAGCTTTTTTTCTCTGTAAAATCGCTGGAAGCATACAGAGTAAAATTAAGGCTCAGCCTTTCAAGACGACACAAAATCTGACTGCACTGCTTGGCTATTATGATTAAAACTATTTTTAAAATAGACTTTGGAGACAGGCTCATTTTGTTTACGGGACTCTAATATATAAGATAATATATAGTTTTACAAAATGAAGAACAATGATGAAAGTTAAGTCTTTCAGGCGAGATCTCATGTAAACAATTGAGAATATATCAATAAGATTTATCACTTTTATGGACAAAAAGTGCTATTGGATGTTTTTCAATGAACGCTTGCCATAGACAATTGACCCAAGTGTGGCGAACTGGATTCATCTGGCGATCGTGTTTTCTTTTCGAATTGCGTATCAACAGGTTAAAGGACAATGTATACTTTGGTTATCCATGTTGCTGATCTCTGCATGCAGCCCAGATTTTCTTGACATGTTGGCAATTCTCGTCTGTGCATATCATCGTTGCAAGTTCCTGCCATTGACAGTACTAAAAGAGTATCACAAAGCAGTCATAGTGTGTATGTGTCAAACGCATTTGTATTCGTTCATGGTCAAAAGTGAATACTGTGAAAGGCGACGCAGTCGATCCGTTACAGAACACCAAAATACGAAGGATACGAAAGGGTTAGTTCACCCAAAAATTTAAATTCTCTCAACATTTACTTACCCTCATGCCATCCCAGATGTATACTTTTTTCAGCAGAATACAAACTAAGATTTTTAGAAGAATATCTCAGCTGTGTAGGTCCATGCAAGTGAATGGGTGCCAACATTTTGAAGCTACAAAATCCACATAAGGGCACCAGGGGTGTGAAGTAATGAATTACAAATACTCACATTACTGTAATTAACTACTTTTTACCAAGAATTGTACTTTTAAGTAAATTGTATACTTTTACTTTTATATACTTACTTAAGTATATTTTAAGAGTTGTAACTGTACTTTTATTGCGCTATTTTCCCACTCTCTGTGTTCGCTACTTCCCTGTCCTGATTTTATTTTTATTTATCAACATGATTGGGGCGGGGTACTTCAGAGCTCGAGTTGAAGCTGCTTCATAGAGCTGCTCCTCCGTGGACAGCAAGCCAAATAAGTTTAACCTTAATAGCTTAAAGATTACATGGGCAAACAAACTTGTGAATCGTTTTTGAAGACATGGATTTAACCACTGGAGTCACATGAAATACTTTAATGCTGATTTATGTGATTTGTGGAGCGTCAATATTTTAGCACTGATTCACTTTCATTATATGGACCAAAAGAGCTGAGATATTTTTTACAAAATCTTAATTTGTGTTTGCAGAAGTCATACACATCCAGGATGGCATGAGGGTGAGTAAACTATGAGAGAATTAACATTTTTGGGTGAATTATTCCTTTTTAAGCGTGATGTAGCCCCTGCACCAAACAACTTTTCCCATGCCTGCTCCACCTCCTCTATTGTGCAGGAAATGACATGCCAAGTGATCCTGCTTATTTAGCATTATTTTTACATTTACATTTATGCATTTGGCAGACACTTTTATCCAAAGCGACTTACAGTGCACTTATTACAGGGACAATCCCCCCAGAGCAACCTGGAGTTAAGTGCCTTGCTCAAGGACACAATGGTGGTGGCTGTGGGGATCGAACCAGCGACCTTCTGATTACCAGATTACCAGTAATGTGCTTTAGACCACTACACCATCACCACTCCATAATTTTATGCACAACAAAAACGATCTGTCCACATTAAGTGAAATTCATAAACTGATATATTTAATGTAATTGTTAAATACATTACGATTTGAAACGGTGATCAGTATATTGAAAATAATCTTTTAATCTTTTCATTTCTGTTATCATGTGTCCCTTTTATTTTTGGAATCAGATTCATTTAGTGTTTATCATAGATAAGTGGACTTCAGGAGGAAAGACAGAGAACACAGCCCCATCACCATTAATGGATCACCAGTGGAGAGAGTCAGCAGTTTCAAGTTCCTCGGTGTCCACATCACTGAGGAGCTCACATGGTCCGTCCACACTGAGGCCGTTGTGAAGAAGGCTCACCAGCGCCTCTTCTTCCTGAGACGGCTGAGGAAGTTTGGAATGAACCACCACATCCTCACACGGTCACCCTAAACAAAAATAGTGTATGGGGCCCTACAGGTTTCTAGAAAATTCTAGTTAATTTAGAAAAAATATACGAAATGAAACATACTAAGTTTCATTGATACGGTTGTGTGTTTTGTTGATTAGAGTAATTGATTGGCAAAAAATTTAATAAATGGGGGTGTTGGGTGGGTCCCCGAACCAATCACGGGGCCCTAAACAAATGTTTAGTTTGTTTATTGGGTCGGGCCGGCCCTGCCTCCAGGACATCTATAACAGGCGGTGTGTGAAAAAAGCTAGGAGGATCATCAGAGACTCCAGCCACCCGAGTCATGGGCTGCTCTCACTGATTCCATCAGGCAGGCGGTATCACAGCATCAGGACCCGCACCAGCTGGCTACATGATAGCTTCTTCCCCCAAGCAATCAGACTTTTGAACACTTGATCTATCAGGATCAATAATTAGCACTGCACTTTATTAATCTATAATCTCACACTGGACTGTCAAATATATTCAACTGCTGTATATATATTTTATATACCCTCACCCATATTTTTTTTTTTTTATTGTACGTGTATTGTACACTCACCTAAAGGATTATTAGGAACACCATACTAATACTGTGTTTGACCCCCTTTCGCCTTCAGAACTGCCTTAATTCTACGTGGCATTGATTCAAGGTGCTGAAAGCATTCTTTAGAAATGTTGGCCCATATAGATAGGATAGCATCTTGCAGTTGATGGAGATTTGTGGGATGCACATCCAGGGCATGAAGCTCCCGTTCCACCACATCCCAAAGATGCTCTATTGGGTTGAGGTCTGGTGACTGTGGGGGCCATTTTAGTACAGTGAACTCATTGTCATGTTCAAGAAACCAATTTGAAATGATTCGAGCTTTGTGACATGGTGCATTATCCTGCTGGAAGTAGCCATCAGAGGATGGGTACATGGTGGCCATAAAGGGATGAACATAGTCAGAAACAATGCTCAGGTAGGCTGTGGCATTTAAACGATGCCCAATTGGCACTAAGGGGCCTATAGTGTGCCAAGAAAACATCCCCCACACCATTACACCACCACCACCAGCCTGCACAGTGGTAACAAGGCATGATGGATCCATGTTCTCATTCTGTTTACGCCAAATTCTGACTCTACCATCTGAATGTCTCAACAGAAATCGAGACTCATCAGACCAGGCAACATTTTTCCAGTCTTCAACTGTCCAATTTTGGTGAGCTCTTGCAAATTGTAGCCTCTTTTTCCTATTTGTAGTGGAGATGAGTGGTACCCGGTGGGGTATTCTGCTGTTGTAGCCCATCCGCCTCAAGGTTGTGCATGTTGTGGCTTCACAAATGCTTTGCTGCATACCTCGGTTGTAACGAGTGGTTATTTCAGGCAAAGTTGCTCTTCTATCAGCTTGAATCAGTCTGCCCATTCTCCTCTGACCTCTAGCATCAACAAGGCATTTTCACCCACAGGACTGCCGCATACTGGATGTTTTTCCCTTTTCACACCATTCTTTGTAAACCCTAGAAATGGTTGTGCGTGAAAATCCCAGTAACTGAGCAGATTGTGAAATACTCAGACCGGCCCGTCTGGCACCAACATCCATGCCACGCTCAAAATTGCTTAAATCACCTTTCTTTCCCATTCTGACATTCAGTTTGGAGTTCAGGAGATTGTCTTGACCAGGACCACACCCCTAAATGCATTGAAGCAACTGCCATGTGATTGGTTGATTAGATAATTGCATTAATGAGAAATTGAACAGGTGTTCCTAATAATCCTTTAGGTGAGTGTATATTGTGTGTATTGTTTACTGTACATTGTATATTGTGTTGTGTAAGTATGTGTACATTTGTTATGTAAATTGTGTTGTGTAAATATGTTGTTTATTGTAAATGGTACGGTTATGTTATTCGGAACTGCACACAAGACTTTCACCTATTGTTGCATTTGTGTACACAGTAGTGTGACAATAAAGTGATTTGATTTGATTTGATTTGATAAGTGATGTGTTTTATAAGTTGGCATACAGTTAATTATAATGGGGCATATATGTTTTGCAACTCAGTACTCAATAATCACTACTCATGAGTACTTTTAAAGGAGCAACTCTTTTACTCTTACTTGAGTAGTTTTTAGGACAGCTACTTTTACTCAACTCACAGTACATTTTTTGGGAGTAACAGTACTTCTACTTGAGTATGATTTTTCAGGACTCTGGTGGTTAAATTCATATTTTCTGCAGTGATATAATAGTTGTTATTGAGAAATAGATCAATATTTAAGTCATTTTTCTTCACTTTCTCCTTCATCTGCTTTTGGTGATTCACATTCTTCATGCATATCACCCCCTACTGGGTAAGGAGGAGAATTTATGACAAAAATATATATATTTATCTGTTTCTCGCCCACACCTATCATATTGTGTCTGAACACATGGATTTAATCACTGGCGTCATATGGATTACTTTAATAATCCTTTTCTGTGGATTTTGGAGGATTCAAAATTTTGGCACCCATTCACTTGCATTGTATTGACCTACAGAGCTAAAATATTAAAAAAAAAATCATAATTTGTTTCAAACACATCTGGGATGCCAGGAGGGTGAGTAAATAATGATAGAAATTTCATTTCTGATGGGTGAACAAAGTACACAATGCATTCTCAATGTTGCGGCAAAGGGCACTATAGCGGACGTTTGTGTGAACTGCCCCTTCTACATTAAGTTTTCTCTTTAGAGTCAACGACAATTATGGCAGAGCATCAGACTGGAAAGAATCTTGCTGAGCAAGAAGTTAAAGTCAATATATTTATAGCAATTTAACTAAATAATAGCACATTCATTTTAATGGCATAGACATTTGAAGGTAACAAAATCGCCCCTTGAGCACTGAGGTTTGTTCCCGCCATGGTAGCACAAGAACGCACTTTAAGCATGTATTCTGAAAATATTCAGAAAGTTACAGTGTGTACTCTACTCTTTAGTACATCAAAGTCTTTAATATCAAAAGGTCAAGTAAATTATCTATTATTGCTCTTGATATGACCCCTTTAAAGTGTTTTGTTGTAGCACTGTATTGTGCATAATAGTTATGCTGCAATTGCTCTGTAAATGTACAGTATCCAATTATTAAATGTTAGATGAGATCACATGGGTTAATGGCGCAAAAAGACATTTCTATATTGAGTCTGTCCATTGTGCACCTTACTCCACAGCTGCATCCTTCAGTGTATTTAAATAGAACTTCAAGGGTCATTCAGCACCTCCATCTTCCAAAGCCGCTGCACTGCTATATCAGTATTCAAGGGTTTATGACAAACACATTCCCTCATTCTAAATTAGACATAATCCCTTTTAAACCTGTTTTCAGTGTATCCTACACACTGAATCTAAATTGGGTATAGTGTTGAATCATCTGTCTCAAACCTTGTACATACACATCACCACTGCAGCCCACACACTTTCAGATGTTAACAGTACAAACTAGAGTGCATTATATATACTGAATATTATTATTATTTTATTGAAAAGAGCTTTGCTAATCTGTGTATCTTTATATGCATATAGTATGTGTTTTTATGGAGCATTATCCTGAGAGGTCAAATAGGTACAAATGAACTGCTCTCTTCCTCAGCTTATTGTTGCCTTGGTAACATGAACAACTCATCTTCTCATGCTTTCAAGGTCAAGCCTAGAATTGCTGCAGTGGCAGTTCTAATTCATTACAGTGACATTTGACACTCTCTTTCTGTTCCATACTCTTTTCTCACTCCCTCTCTCTTTTTCTGTAGTGATGTGTTTTACTAAAAGACTGAGCAGAACTGAAATGCCATGTTTATATCAATGCTATGTGCATGAGAGTAAATTAAGTCACAGGTAAATAAACTGCTGCCAGAAATAGCATCTCAAGCTGTCATTGCAATTATTGTGCACAAGAATGTGTGTCTGCTAAGGTTGAGCGCCCACCATACAGCAGACCTGCTCTTCTACCTGGTTTTCCTGTGAATTTTTTCCATGTTGTTCCTAGGAGCTGTGCACATGTGTGTGTGTGTGTGTGTGGTGTGTGTGTGTGTGTGTGTGTGTGAACAGGAAGCAGGAAGTAATAGAATCAATAGAGAGCTGTTCTCCAAGGATAAATGCAGAAACAGCTATTAATGCACTGTGAAGGACAATAGATGAGTGCCACTTGATCTGTTCACAATAGTGATGGCAAAAGACCTCAGACAAGGGCATACCAACCATTTTAACCAGGGCGAAATGTCCCCTACACTTTTAGAAATAACTAAATTTGTCCTCTCCCCCACCTTTTGAGAACTAATTAAATTTGTATATATTTATTGTAGTGCAAGGGGAAACAATTTGGTCATTCACATAAAACAAAGCCTTTAAAGCCCAGTAGAAGCTTCTGCCTGCTTCGGCAGCGGGCGGAACTAACTCAAAAGTGGTAATCCATTGACTAGTGTTCACATGTTGCAGTCCGCGTTTTGATTCAGCAAATCAGTTCGGGTGAACACAGACAACTTGATTAATATAAATAAGCTCAACAGCCTACCAGGCAGCGAGACAGACGAATAGTTTTAACAATATGTAATCTACCTGAAAAAAGATGAGAGGAAGAAATGTAATCTTTGACCATTGTAAGCTAATGTGGTTAAACAGATGAAAACATTTGACATTTTGGTAACTTATAGCGACTTTAATGTTAGTGTTTTTCACTGAAACACTGAATCTCAAGTCAAGTCAAGTCAAGTCAAGTCAAGTGGTTTTTATTGTCGTTTCAACCATATACAGTTAGTACAGTACACAGCAAAACGAGACAACGTTCCTCCAGGACCATGGTGCTACATAAAAACAACAAAGGACCAACACAGGACCACATGAGACTACACAATGAAATAAAATACCTATATAAACTACCTATATATACCTATATAAAGTGCACGTGCAAAAAGTGCAAAAAGTACAGGACAGTACAACAAATTACTGACAATGAACAGGACAATAGACCAGTACTCAGTAGTGCAAAAAGATGACAGTTTCTAAAAATGTAAACATAACATACTATGAGATAATGTTCTATGCACATAGCAGTTATTGAGGTAGCAGACAGTTATAAAGTGACAGTTATTAAAGTGCAACTCAGGACACGTGTGTGTGTCAAACCAGTCTCTGAGTATTGAGAAGTCTGATGGCTTGGGGGAAGAAGCTGTTACACAGTCTGGCCGTGAGGGCCCGAATGCTTCGGTACCTCTTGCCAGACGGGAGGAGGGTAAAGAGTTTGTGTGAGGGGTGTGTGGGGTCGTCCACAATGCTGGTTGCTTTGTGGATACAGTGTTTTTTGTAAATGTCTTTGATGGAGGAAGAGAGACCCCAATGATCTTCTCAGCTGTCCTCACTATCCTCTGCAGGGCTTTGCGGTCCGAAGCGGTGCAAGTCCCAAACCAGGCAGTGATGCAGCTGCTCAGGATGCTCTCAATAGTCCCTCTATAGAATGTAGTGAGGATGGGGGTTGGGAGATGTGCTTTCCTCAGCCTTCGAAGAAAGTAGAGACGCTGCTGGGCTTTCTTGGTGATAGAGCTGGTGTTGAGGGACCAGGTGAGGTTCTCCGCCAGGTGAACACCAAGAAATTTGGTGCTCTTGACGATCTCCACAGAGGAGCCGTCGATGTTCAGCGGAGTGTGTTCACCTTGTGCTCTCCTAAAGTCAACAACCATCTCTTTTGTTTTGTCGACATTCAGGGACAGGTTGTTGGCTCTACACCAGTTAGTCAGCCGCTGCACCTCCTCTCTGTATGCTGACTCGTTGTTCTTGCTGATGAGACCCACCACGGTCGTGTCATCGGCGAACTTGATGATGTGATTCGAGCTGTGCATTGCTGCACAGTCGTGAGTCAGCAGAGTGAACAGCAGTGGACTGAGCACACAGCCCTGGGGGCCCCAGTGCTCAGTGTGGTGGTGGTGGAGATGCTGTTCCCGATCCGGACTGACTGAGGTCTCCCAGTCAGGAAGTCCAGGATCCAGTTGCAGAGGGAGGTGTCCAGGCCCAGCAGGTTCAGCTTTCCAATCAGGTGCTGGGGAATGATTGTGTTGAATGCTGAGCTGAAATCTATGAACAGCATTCGAACGTATGAGTCCTTATTGTCTAGGTGGGTGAGGGCCAGATGGAGGGTTGTGGTGATGGCATCGTCCGTTGAGCGGTTTGAACGATACGCAAACTGCAGTGGGTCTAGTGAGGGGGCAGCTGGGTCTTAATCTGCCTCATGACGAGCCTCTCGAAGCACTTCATGATGATGGGTGTAAGTCGCGACGGGACGGTAGTCGTTGAGGCAGGACACTGAAGACTTCTTTGGCATGGGGATGATGGTGGTGGCCTTGAAGCACGTTGGAACAACGGCGCTGCTCAGAGAGATGTTGAAGATGTCGGTAAGAACATCTGCTAGCTGGTCTGCACATCCTCTGAGCACTCTGCCAGGAATGTTGTCTGGTCCAGTAGCCTTCCGTGGGTTGACTCTACGTACAGTTTTCCTCACATCTGCCGTGGTAAGACAGAGCACCTGGTCGTTGGGAGGAGGGGTGGACTTCCTCGCCATCACGTCGTTCTGCACTTCAAACCGAGCGTAGAAGTCGTTCAGCGCATCTGGAAGGGAGGCATCTTTGTCACAGGCAACTGATGTTGTCCTGTAGTTGGTGATGGCCTGGATGCCCTGCCACATGCGCCGCGTGTCACCGCTGTCCTGGAAGTGACTGTGGATTCTCTGGGCTTGTGCGCTCTTTGCCTCTCTGATTGCCCGTGACAGTTTGGCCCTAGCTGTTCTTAGGGCTGCCTTATCGCCTGCTCTGAAGGCGGAGCCTCGGGACCTCAGCAGCGTGCGCACCTCCGCAGTCATCCACGGCTTCTGGTTGGAGCGTGTGGTGATGGTCTTGGAGAAAGTGACATCATCAATGCACTTGCTGATGTAACTGGTCACTGATGCTGTGTATTCCTCCAAGTTGGTAGAATCACCATATGTTGCAGCCTCCCTGAACATGTGCCAGTCAGTACACTCAAAACAGTCCTGAAGAGCAGAGATGGCTCCTGCTGGCCAGGTTTTCACCTGCTTCTGAAGCGGTTTTGTGCGTCTGACGAGCGGTCTGTATGCTGGAATTAACATAACAGAGATGTGGTCTGAGTAGCCGAGGTGGGGGCGGGGCTCCGCCCGTCAGCGCCTGGGATGTTTGTGTAAACAAGATCAAGCGTTCAGCCCCTCTCGTTGCAAAGTCCACATACTGATGGAATTTAGGGAGCACTGTCTTGAGATTTGCATGGTTGAAATCTCCGGCGACAATAAGCAGTCCGTCGGGGTGAGCGTTCTGCAGTTCAGCTCATAGCCCCATACAGCTCACAGAGCGCTTCCTTAGTGTTAGCGCTGGGGAATGTAAACTCGGTTATGCAAACAGTGGTGAATTCCCGTGGTAGATAAAAGGTCTGCATCTAACAGTCACAAGCTCCAACAGCGATGAACAGTAACTAGAGACTAGCATAGAGTTCTTGCACCATTCCGTGTTGATGTAAACACACAAGCCACCACCGCGAGTCTTACCGCAGAGAGCTGTATTTCTGTCGGCACGAAGCGAGGCGAGCCCGTCTAGCTGAATGGCGGCATCCGAACTCTGTCGCTGAGCCACGTCTCCGTGAAAACAAAGATGCAGCAGTCTCTAAACTCACGCTGCGTAGCCTGCTGGAGTCGGATATAGTCCAGTTTATTGTCCAGGGAGCAAACATTTGAGAGCAGGATAGACGGGAGAGCCGGCCGGCTAGGGTTTGTTTTTAGCCTAGCATGGACCCCGCCCTCTTTCCGGCTTCGCTTTCGCACACTGCTTACGACGTCCTCTCCCCGGCCACTGGCATCAGGCGACGCCGAGGGCTGGAGGCCTGGTCTCCGCAGCAAGCCGAGTATGCGTAGCGCCTCCTGCAGGTCATCATGCAGCTTGGTTTTTGCATGAGTCTTATATTTGAGTAGTGTCTGGCGATGGTAGACACGAACACTGGTTGCTCCGATGTCCATGTGTTGCAAAAGTCGGGCTTTTTTAACAAAAATAGCACCATTGTGGATCCGGAGTGGCCGCTGCGTGTTACCGCGCCGCCATCAATGTTGTTACAATGTTGATAACAATCAACAATCTCTAATAATCTGACATAAGTTACTAAAATATTATTTTCTCATGTACAAACATGAGCCAAAAAACAGTGGACAGACATTCAGGATTTCTATCATAGAGTCATGTGTTTGATAACAATAATCTTATGTCATAGTATCATGTAAAGGTGTTAAAGGGAAAGGAGGAGGCGAGAACCGGCTTGATCTGAAACAAAAATACAAACACACAAAGGTGTCTGTAAATTTCTCTCTCTCTTGCACAGCAGCTTCCAGTCGGCCTTTATCCCTCTCTGAGGCTTGATTAGCTTGATTAGGGGCCGGGTGTGCAGAATCACGACACGGCCCTGCCCTCCACCCTGGCACATTCCTCCCTCGTTCTGCATGACATTCCCATTCCTTTCCCTGGGGAGGTGCGTGCCTTCCGCACCATTTGCCGGCAGGTCATCCCTGTCTACCTGGATGAGGGAGGGGACAAGGGGAGGGAAACAAAAAAAAAGTGTGGCACCTACACGCCGTAACGGTGATCGTGCCAAATTAACAAAACATTTTAAAAAGAGAGGGAAAGGCCAACATGGAGCGGCAGTGAAAGAAAGAGAGGAGAGAGCCAGGAAAAAAAAACACATACCTTGGTCCTCGGCCACTCCTCCGACCTCCAACTGATGACAGCCATGCCTCCCCAGATGGATCGGAGGCAGCCTTCCGGCCCCTGGCGGATGGAATGCCTCGCTGCATTCTCGGGAAACAGAAGGGGTCTCCCCCGCCCCTGGCAGCGGTTCTCCCACTCTAGATGGTCGGCCAGGAGCCCCTCCTCGCTCACGGTCAGCGGTCTCATACACTGCCGCATTTCAGCAGCTGGTAGGGTTCTCCTCCACCCTTGTCAGTGGCCCTGACCACTCCAGGCATTCGGTTAGGAGCCCCTTCTCCCTTCGTCTGCTCTCAGGTGCTCCGTTGGGGTGGATGTAGTGGCGAGGACTCTACTACGACGTATCCTTCCTCCTTCCCGGATTTCGGCACCATTGTAAAGGGAATAAAGGGAAAGGAGGAGACGAGAACCGGCTTGACAATATAAATAATAGTTTAATATAATTTAATAAACCAAAAGACAAACACACACAGGTGTCAGACAGCTGCCCATAAATCTCTCTCTCTGTTGCACTCCCATCTTCGGTCTGCCTTTATCCCTCTGGCGAGCTAATTAGCCTGATTAGGGGCCAGGTGGGCAGAATCACGACCCGGCCCCACAATCAGCCCTGCCACAGTTACAATTTATTTTAAAGTGTCCTTGTTACAGTGTAACTACACAAGTAATTATTGCTTATTACCAATTAACAACATGTACATACTATAGGTTTAGAGTTAGGGTTTGGTTTAGGATTAGTTGCTTATAATTACACATAATTGAGTGTTTTTATTATAGTAAATACATGTAATATGCGTAACAACGACACATTAATATAAAGTCCTACTGATAAATTTTTTATTTTTTGATTCAGTGGTTCCGGCTGACAGGACCAATGTTTGAAATGTTTGACAACAGTCATTAAATTATATGAACATTCTTCTGTTTAATAGTTTAATATGACTATATAATATGTTTTCAATCATCCATGTTTGCTACATTTTAGTTCTAATTCATAAAGTTATATAATAAAAAATGCTGATGTTTCTTAAAAGTTCAGTTGGTATACTTTCTTTAAAAATATGTAACATATTCTTAAAAATATACTGCATTGTAAAAAAAAACATTTTCTCATCACATATGCTTTAAAACTGTAGTATTATAACCACATGAACTATTACATTCTCCCTTAAAATGTCACTAAAATAGATAAGTATGATTCTGATTTCACAGAAACAAGAAGTCATAATATACTTTATATGACTTAATTAGCTTTAGCCTTGTCCATATCACTGGGGACAAGAGCTTATATGAACCTCATTATTTTGGGATTATGCTTGACTCATGCAAATTTAACTTGTTTGCAAAATCCCATGAAATTGCCTCACCTACATGATCTTCACCATATATATAGCTCAAACATGTTTTGTGCAGAACCTTACTTCTATCTCACTGCAAGGAAGGATAGGGTTCTTCTATTATAACAGTCCTTTGTGGTTTCAAGCATCCACAAATTTGTTTTCAACAGGAAAGATGGGTCTGTTTTGTTGACAGCTTTGTAAACACAGGGTTTTTATTTAATTGTGTACATAGGTGTCATGACACTTTGTATCATGTGAAGATTTGCAATGACAGTGCTGAATATAACTTGTCACACGTTGGATTTTGTTTTATTTTGTACACTGCTGCCTCAATTGGCCCTGCACATAATACATTAATACTGAGATTCCACTTGAGGGCACTCACAAACTGATTCTACTTAAAGAGATCGTTCACCCAAAAATGAAAATTCTGTCATCATTTACTCACCCACATGCCATCCTAGATGTGTATGACTTTCTTTCTTCAGCAGAACACAAACAAAGATTTTTTAAAAGGATATCTCAGCTCTGTAGGTCCTCACAATGAAAGTGAATGGGTGCCAAAATTTTAGGCCCCAAAATGCACATACATTAAACACAGAATAGAAATAATCCATAAGATTCCAGTGGTTAAATCCACGTCTTCAAAAGTGATATCATAGGTGTGGGTGAGTGTAACGTTAGAAAGGAAGTCACGAGAGCTGGATCTAGGCGCAGCAAAATAGTATTTAATCAAGAAAACAAAGTTCAGATTAACAGGGTAATCACAGGAACAAAAGAAACATCCATGATGGGAGAAACATAGGAACAGAGAAAACATCTACGACAGGACTGGGTCAATGAACATATAACTACATTCAACAACTGACAATACTGAACAGAAATCAGGGCCTTAAATACACAAAGACTAATGAGAACATTAAACACAGGTGAGGAGCAATGAGGGACAGCTGGTAGTGATAAGAGCAGGGAATATGGGAAGTGTAGTCCAGGAACAGGTGACAGGGGAGAAACACAGGGCAGACAACAGTGAACAGTGAGAAACAGTTCAATAATTAAGTCCTTCTTTTGTTTTGGGTGATTTGAATTCTTCATGCATATCACCCCCTACTGGGCATGTAGGAGAATTTATGGTTAAAACTGACTTACAAATATTGAACAATTTTGATCTGTTTCTCTCCCACATCAATCATATTGCTTCAGAACGTATCGATTTAACCACTGGAGTCTTATAGAATACTTTTATGTTGACTTTATGTGCATTTTGTAGCTTAACAATTTTGCCACCCATTCTCTTCCATTGTATATACTTAAAGGGCTGAGATTTTTTCAAAAAATCTTCGTTTGTGTTTAGCAGATGAAAGAAAGTCATACATATCTGGGATGGCATAAGGGTGAGTACATTTTGTCTGTTTTTCTGCTGTAAGCAGTTTTTGGTAAAAAAAAAGATTTTTAGAAGAATATTTCAGTTCTGTTGGTCAAAACAATGCAAGTGGATGGCGGCCAGAACTTTAAAGTTCCACAATGTACATAAATTCAGCATAAAAGTTACCCATTCAATTCCAGTGGTTAAATACATGTCTTCAGAAGTGATATGATAGGTGTGGGTAAGAAACAGATCAATGTTTAAGTTCTTTTTTACTGTAAATCTCCCCCACACCTATCAAATCACTTCTGAAGAGATGTATTTAACCCCTGGAGTCATATCGATTACTTTTATGTTGCCTTTATATGCTTTATGGAGCTTCAAAGTTCTGGCCACCATTCACTTGCATTGAATGGACAAACAGTACTTCTTTTGTGTTCTGCAGAAGAAAGAAAGTTATACAATTCTGGGATGGCATGAGAGTGAGTAAATGATGAGAAGATTTACATTTTTGGGTGAACTATCCCTTTAAGTGACAAACTTTCAGTCTATGGTGATGAATGCAATGACAAGAATGAACCTGCAGAGAGCTGTGCTGAAAGTCCAAGAGCTCTGCAGCAACCTTCAGGACAAGGTCACTTTAACATGCATGCTCTGTTTGTGAGGTCCCACAAATAGAAAATAAATAAATACTCATGAAAGACATATATTTTCAACCCATACTTGGTGCAAACCTGGAGGAGAACAAAATAAATGTGTTTCAGGAGCCACTACATTTATCATCATGACACCGTCGAATCAGCAGTTTTGTGAGAAAGATATTTGAGAACATCATAGTTGTTTCTGAGCTGTAGTTCAGTGGAAATTGCATTAAAAAGTTGACTGTACGCTTTAGGCAAATCAGAATGGTCTATTATGAATAGACTATTTGGGAGAATACAGTAGAATCATTTGTGTTGTCAAATTATATATTACTAATATCTAAATTATATTTTATCAACAATTTTCCAAAGAACCGCACACATGGATATTCTCAGAAGGGAATTATTTCAGACAATAATGGAGCTTAACTGAAATAAACTGGCAGATTTAACAGAAAATACTGCAACAAACGTCCTGCAATGCTCCCAGGTAGGGGACATTCAGTATGTGTAGCCTCGACAGCAGCGAATGTCCCATTATCTTTAAAATCATGCAGGAAATGTTAAGACTGCTTGAATCAGCTTTACAATATATACATACCTTCTCTGTACACCATAAACCCCTTCATTGAAAATCTGTTATGAAAACAACTCTTTGACTTTAAAAGTTTCAAACTGATCTAATATGATTACCCTGCATCATTTAAGGGATATTTATTATTATTAATTTTGCTTAAATCTAGAGGTTGAGAAGAAATTTGCCAAGGGAATTTTGTTTTTAGAAAGGCATTGAACACTTCTAAACATTTTAGAGTATAGTTAGGCCAATCATTTAAATTGTGTCCAATTTAAGATAGCAGTTGGCATCAGAGCAAGAAAATACAGGTGAAAAATCACAGTAAAATACAACTCTAGCATCCACAAGTGTATCCTGTAAACCCAAATAGAGCTTAAAAACCCAGAGTCACCTATTTTGTCATGCATTAGTAATAAAGAAGGCTCTTAATTGATCCAACAAGTATGACTAATTTCTTTATTGAACACTTAGAAGCCAGACTGTGCTGCTTATAAACACAACATGAAACAATGAGGTTGTTAAGTGGAATCCTGTTATTTTTAGCTTGTATTGACTGGAGTGAGCTGCAGAAAATGTTTCTGTCTGAGGTGTTGTGATAGGGTCTCATGAAGCTCTCTGGGTACTCCTGTAAATTCCAAATACATTGCCCATAGACACTGCTTATCTAGTTGCCGTGGCAACAGAGACAGTGAATCAGCAAATGTCTTCTAATGTGACAGATGATACTTATTATTTGACAGCGAGGATAACGGCTTGTCGCACTACTAAAAATAAATAAAAGAAAAAAAAAAGAGAGGTTTATTCATGCTGAGGGTCCTTAACCCTTGTGTGCTGTTCGGGATGTTTTCAGCCACTGGGGGGTGTTGTTGAGTCGTAATTTGGCCATAACTTTCTCCTTGTTTCAGCAAATGGAATGATTTTTGGTGACAAATCTTGTTTTCACACATATTTTAGGAAAATGCTTTGAAAATTTTCAAAAACCCAACAGTGCACTGTGGGCAAATTCACTACCCTTTCGTTATGTTCGTGGCTGAAAACAGCCACTACTTTAAACTGCTGTAAAAATGGATCAGATAAATATTTTTTTCAATTTTTTTTGCATAAATCTATTAATCAACCTCAGTCCTGTTCAAAACTACTAAATGTTTAAAAAAAATGCAGGATTTTAACTCTTTAATTGCCAAATTCATAAATGATGTCACTGATTTGGGGAAAAAAAACACACAGAATGACTTATTTTCAATATAAAATGTGATTGTGGACTGGATTTTTTTTTACCTTTTATCTTAGTCTTGGACATGTCAAAGATTAGAAACAACATTGGTTTCGATGCATTGTTAGTTTTTGTGCAGCATCAGATTTTCACTTTTTCTCCCTCATTTACTGTTCGTGGCTGTTTTTGCCCCATTGACTTCCATTATATCCACATTTTTGGATTGCAAAGCCATGACACCATATAGTCATGCATTTTTGATTGTTTGTGGTTTTCCCTGTTGGGAAGAGGTAAAATTTTTAATTTTTACTGTTGATAACCACGTGGCACCATTAACCCTTTAGATAGGCCTGTGCAAAAAAAAAGCTTAGTTTCTGGCTTTTACATGGAGTTATATGGAGTATAATAGCATATTAATGTGTGCGCGTGTGTGTGTGTGTGTGTGTGTGTGTGTGTGCGTGCGTGCGTGCGTGTTTTTGTGATTTACGAGGACAATTTTGTAAGTTACAAATTAGTAATTACAAGGGTAAAAAGGGTAGCTTAAAAATCATACTAAACAATGTTTTATTGAAAATGTAAAAATGCAGAAAGTTTTCTGTGATGATTAGGTTTAAGGGTTGTGTTAGGTTTAGAGGATAGAATCTATAGTTTGTACAGTATAAAAGTCATTATGTCTATGGAAAGTCCTCATAATGATAGGTAGACCAACATGTGTGTGTGTGTGTGTGTGTGTGTGTGTGTGTGTGTGTGTGTGTGTGTGTGTGAGAGAGAGAGAGAGAGAGAGAGAGAGAGAGAGAGAGAGAGAGAGAGAGAGAGAGAGAGAGAGAGAGAGAGAGACCTTGTTGCGTCTGAGAAAATCAAAACATGCACCTCAGCTCTCACAACTACATGGAGTAAACAAAAACAAAGTGCCTTTTGATGGTGAGAAATGCAGAGTAATCAAAGCAAGTGGATTTAAACACTTGCATGCAAGCCTGCTGGTCATTTGATGGTGAGAAGTGCAGCAAGCAACATGAGAAAGGGAAAAATCTACTCAGCATCTGCATCAGATTTATGAACAATTTCTAGGCAATCTAGGAAAAGCCTTCTCCGAAACCGCTTTGCCTGGTTCCAGGAGGGATCCACAGCTGTGAAGATGACATATGCATTATATGCCGAGACGTCCATCATATTAAAAAATAACGTCTGTGGCCACCGATTGGTCCTCCTTCTGCAGATGTAGGTGCCGACAACCTACAAAAATAAAAGAACAAGAAAAGAATAAGTACAGATTTCATAATAAGTATTTTTGAAGCTGCACATGACAATGAGAATAATCATGCAAACATTGTCAAAACACAAACAGTATCTCCTAAATTTATCTCTAACAAGCACATGAATTCAAGTAAAAATTAACAGGAATAGGATGCATGTAGTAACAAATGTGTAATGGCACATACCTTGTCTAGATTGTCGACACCTCCCTTGCAGCGGTTGTAATCTGCGATTATCTCTGGCTTCTTTTTTGGTCCCTCTGTCACCACTGCTTTGCTGACAATGAGGTCAATCATCTCCTCTGTGAAAAACAGATTAAACACAGAATCCATGTTCTGGACCCTTGCGATGGCATAGCGTGTCGGCCCTGGAGTCACGCCTCTGGCAGGCTGAAGAAAGGGAGTTGTCTCTGCGTTGGTGGAAAACCACACTTCGCCGTTTCTTCCAATCCACCCAGATCCAGGATCCTCCGAATCCTCCTCGCCTTCAGTGGAAGCTAGAGAGGATGATGAGGGTGCCACATCCAAATCAGGATCTGACTCTGCTGAGTCTGTGGTGTCAGAGGGAGAAGACAATACATCCTGCAGCTCGCTGGAGGGGTCAGGCTGCATTATCATCTCTAAAACTTCACAACAAGTCAAGCCCTTTCTCATGTTGCTTGCTGCTCTTCTCACCATCAAATGACCAGCAGGCTTGCATGCAAGTGTTTAAATCCACTTGCTTTGTTTTTGATTACTCTGCATTTCTCACCATCAAAAGGCACTTTGTTTTTGTTTACTCCATGTAGTTGTGAGAGCTGAGGTGCATGTATTGATTTTCTCAGACGCAACAAGGTGAGTTCTCACACTCTCTCTCTCTCTCTCTCTCTCTCACACACACACACACACACACACACACACCAACTCACACCCACACACACCCACACACACACTTTAATATGCTATTATACTCCATATAACTCCATGTAAAAGCCAGAAACTAAGCTTTTTTTTGCACAGGCCTATCTAAAGGGTTAATGGTGCCACGTGGTTATCAACAGTAAAAATTACAAATTTTACCTCTTCCCAACAGGGAAAACCACAAACAATCAAAAATGCATGATTATATGGTGTCATGGCTTTGCAATCAAAAAATGTGGTTATAATGGAAGTCAATGGGGCAAAAACAGCCACGAACAGTAAATGAGGGAGAAAAAGTTAAAATCTGATGCTGCACAAAAACTAACAATGCATCGAAACCAATGTTGTTTCTAATCTTTGACATGTCCAAGACTGTGATAAAAGGTAAAAAAAAATCCAGTCCACAATCACATTTTATATTGAAAATACATCATTTTGTATGTTTTTTCCCCAAATCAGTGACATCATTTATGAATTTGGCAATTAAAGAGTTAAAATCCTGATTTTTTTTTTTTTTTTAAACATTTAGTAGTTTTGAACAGGACTGAGGTTGATTAATAGATTTATGCAAAAAAAATTTAAAGAAATATTTATCTGATCCATTTTTACAGCAGTTTAAAGTAGTGGCTGTTTTCAGCCACGAACATAACGAAAGGGTAGTGAATTTGAAAACTGCACAAGGGTTAAAGGTGCTTGATGGAGTTATCTCACTTTCAAATTCTGAGCCAGCCCTAATGGTCTTCCTCATTAAGGAAAATACCTTATACCTGTAAGCAATTGTTTGTAGCAAAGATTTTTAGAAGAATATTTCAGCTTTGTTGGTCAAAACAATGCAAGGGGATGGTGGACAGATTTTTAAAGCTCCACAAAGCACATAAAGTTAGCATAAAAGTTACCCATACAATTCCAGTGGTTAAATCCATGTCTACAGAAGAGATATGATAGGTGTGGGTAAGAAACAGATCAATAGTTATGTTCTTTTTTACTGTAAATCTACTTTCAGAAAGCCCTCCTATGTATGTTCATGAATAAGAAGAGGTCTTCTTTTTTTACCGATTCGCTTTCTTGGTGCATATTGCCACCTACTGGGCTATTGTGCAAATATAATTTTTTTATTCTTTTCCTTTGCTTTGTCCCTCCTTTTGTTCTCCTCCCTGTCCAGTAGGTGTGATATGTATGAAGAATGCAAACCGGCAAAAAAAACTCTCATGAAAATGCATGGCAGGGCTGGTGAAAGTGTAGATTTGTGGTAAAAAAGGACTTAAATACTGATCTGTTTCTCACCCACACCTATCAAATCACTTCTGAAGAGATGTAATTAACTCCTGGAGTCTTATCGATTAATTATATGTTGCATTTATATGCTTTACGGAGCTTCAAAGTTCTGGCCACCATTCACTTGCACTGAATGGACAAACAGTACTTATTTGTGTTCTGAAAATCTGGGATGGCATAAGGGTGAGTCAGGGCTGGACTGGCCGGTTGGTCAGCCGCAAAACTTGCCGAATGGTCCACAATAATAAAAAATTAGCTGCCGTGTTATGCCGAATGGACCACAAAACGGCGCCACGATATGCATATAGGGATAGTTAACCCCCCGCTCATCAACTTTTGGGCTAGTTGCCTTGTAAAATCCAGGGATGATTTCTCTTCTCAGTCCAGCTCTGGGGTGAGTAAATGATGAGAGGATTTAAATTTTTCGGTGAACTATCCCTTTAAGTGATAAATTTCAGTCCATGGTGATGAATGCAATGACAAGAATAAACCTGCAGAGAGCAGTGCTGAAAGTCCAAGAGCTCTGCAGCAACCTTCAGGACAAGGTCACCTTAACATGCATGCCCTGTTTGTGAGGTCCCACAAATAGAAAAGAAATAAATACTCATGAAAGACATATATTTTCAACCCATACTTGGTGCAAACCTGGAGGAGAACAAAATAAATGTGTTTCAGGAGCCACTAAATTTATCATCATGATACAGAGAAATCAGCAGTTTTGTGAGAAAGATATTTGAGCACATCATAGTTGTTTCTGAGCTGTAGTTCAGTGGAAATTGCATTAAAAAGTTGACTGTATATACGCTTTAGGCAAATCAGAATGGTCTATTATGAACAGACCTTTTGGGAAAATACAGTAGAATCATTTGTGTTGTCACATTCTGTCGTACCAATAGCTAAATCGGATTTTCTCAACAATTTTCCAAAAATCGCACGCATGAATATTCTCAGAAGGGAATTATTTCAATCAATAATGGAGCTTTGCTGAAATAAACTGGCAGATTCAACAGAAAATACTGCAACAAACGTCCTGCAATGCTCCCAGGTAGGGGACATTCAGTATGTGTAGCATGTCCTCGACAGCAGTGAATGTCCCATTATCATTAAAATATATACATACCTTCTCTGTACACCATAAACCCCTTCATTGAAAATCTGTTATGAAAACAACTCTTTGACTTTAAAAGTTTCAAACTGATCTAATATGATTACCCTGCATCATTTAAGGGATATTTATTATTATTAATTTTGCTTAAATCTAGAGGTTGAGAAGAAATTTGCCAAGGGAATTTTGTTTTTAGAAAGGCATTGAACACTTCTAAAAATGTTAGAGTATAGTTAGGCCAATCATTTAAATTGTGTCCAATTTAAGATAGCAGTTGGCATCAGAGCAAGAAAATACAGGTGAAAAATCACAGTAAAATACAACTCTAGCATCCACAAGTGTATCCTGTAAACCCAAATAGAGCTTAAAAACCCAGAGTCACCTATTTTGTCATGCATTAGTAATAAAGAAGGCTCTTAATTGATCCAACAAGTATGACTAATTTCTTTATTGAACACTTAGAAGCCAGACTGTGCTGCTTATAAACACAACATGAAACAATGAGGTTGTTAAGTGGAATCCTGTTATTTTTAGCTTGTATTGACTGGAGTGAGCTGCAGAAAATGTTTCTGTCTGAGGTGTTGTGATAGGGTCTCATGCAGCTCTCTGGGTACTCCTGTAAATTCCAAGTCTGTCGCACATAGACACCGCTGAGCTAGTTGCCGTGGCAACAGAGACAGTGAATCAGCGAATGTCTTCTAAGGTGACAGATGAGACTTATTATTTGACAGAGAGGAAAACTGCTTGTCTCACTACAATAAAAAGAAAAAAGAAAAAAAGAGGTTTATTAATGCTGAGGGTCCTTAAAAAGTCTTGAAGGAGTTATCTCACTTTCAAATTCTGTGCCAGCCCTAATGGTCTTCCTTATTAAGGAAAATACAGAGGAATAGAGACTTGATGTAACAAGGATGATCTATGTAAGGGATAATGTACCACCAGTCAGTGATTATTGCTAGATTGTCAGGGTGATCAGTCTTGCATCACTCTGAAGGGGGTTATTTTGTGATTATGATGGGCTGACTGTACATTGCCCCTCTTACAACATGGCTACTTAATAAATAAATAAATAAATATATTGTGTGAGAAGAGAAAAAAACTACAAAGTGAAATGAGAAGCTACAATGGGGTCCAAATGTCAGAGATAGTTTTCACTGAATACGGGATATTAACGGAAAGTTATATAGTTAAATAATAATAAATAAATGGCTATTATTTAAAATAAACAAGATTCTGTAAGCACATACAAATTGATGTGCTGATAAAATAATTTGTATTATAAATTTTGCATAAAGAAATGCACACAAAAAATACAAATAAATATATAAATAAATAATTAATAATATTTTTGGACCCCATATGTGTGTCAGAAATCGTTTCCTTAAGGACAATGGACAATACCACAGTTTAGAGGTCTAAAACATACTGTAACATGTAATTTGTAATGTTAGATCCATTAGATTACTCAAGGTCAGTAACATATTCTAAATACTTTGGATTACTTCTTCAGCACTGGTAGATTTTTTTATTGTTTTGACTTTAAAAAACTCTGCCAGTACAGTAAGACAAAATACACATGTTTAAAATGCATTCTCTGAAAAACCTAAATATCTTATGTTGTTTCTAAAACAAGATAAATCAAAAGATTTGTTGATACTTTTACTGGAAAACAATAAAATAATTATTGTCAAGAATATGCTTTTTGCCCTAACATCAAAGGTCTTACTACAAAAAGAAATTATTATCCAACATGAAGTTTCTTGATAAAAAAATATGATCGTGCCTGGTAACATGTGCATGTAAAATGGCTAGAAATAGCATTTTAGCTTAGCGTAAAACTGACAATTTACACAAGGTTTGTTTCTATTTCTTCTGCTCCAAACTTACTTAAAACTTACTTCTCTGTCTGCTCATATGAATGTGACACATCATAAGAAAGTGTTTCAATGCTGTTCAAATGCACTTTGGATCGCATAATTTAGGACGAAGTATTAAATGAAAAAATGACAATAAAATGCAAAGTAATCTCTAGAGTAATCAAAATACTTTTTGAATGTAACTGTATTCTAAATACCAATGATTTAAATTGTAACTGTAGTGGAATACAGTTACTTATATTTTGTATTTTAAATACGTATTCCCGTTACTTGTATTTTGTTTCTCCCGAACCCTGGGCATCACACACATTATAGTTACTAAGAAATCTGTAGTTTCCATATGAACTTTTCTGTAGCAGAAAAGCTTTGCTGAGTAATCAAGAGTAGCTATCACCAGGAACATCAGCACGGGAAGCCAGTGTTTGGTGTGGTGTGAAATTGATTTATCTTCTGATCTACAACTCTTTGTTGGGGCACCAGCCAAAAGAAACTTTCTGTCTTTCTTTTTATTTGAACAACTTAGGACTTCTATTTTTAATGAGATTATTCCAGGGAATGAGTGAATTAGATCAATATCAGACCAACAGCGCCACTATAATCCATACCACACGAAGGGCAGATAGAGTGTTTGGCAATGAAATAAGAGGTTAAAATGTAAACTACTATACTCATTTGATAAACATCTTGGTATGTTCTTCCACCACAATTTTTTATAGAAAATCATTTAAAATCATCCTACATTTCATTCCCACACCCCTTTATGCTGTAAACAGTACATTGTTTCTATAAACATTTAGTAGCACAGACAATTGCAGTAAAAGTAATACATTTTTCCTCTACAAATCTCCATTTGTGTTCTGCTGAAGAACATTTACATTTAAACATTTATGCATTTGGCAGACGTTTTTATCCAAAGCGACTGACAGTGCACTTATTACAGGGACAATCCCCCTGGAGCAACCTTGAGCTAAGTGCCTTGCTCAAGGACATAATGGTGGTGGCTGTGGGGATCAAACTAGCAACCTTCTGATTACCAGTTATGTGCTTTAGCCCTCTATGCCACCACCATTCCATGAAAAAAAAAGTCAGACATATCTGGGATGGCATGAGGGTGAGTAAATGATGAGAGCATTTTCATTTTTGGGTGAAAACTTTGATTTCCAGCATTCACTGGGCTTGAATAATAAATAAGCTTGTAAAAAGTGAAACCATCCAAACATATTTATGACTGACCTGGCCAGTCACTGCCGACCCGCCAACTGGAGAGTGTTGTGGTTAAGGGTCGAAACACCCAGAGAAGTTTGGGGACCACCTGATGACCTCTCTTCCCAACACAACATTATTCAAGCCCAGTGCAAGTTTATTTTAAGTAGGTTGAACTTTTTAAGTACAATCTACTTTTTATTTTACTGGTCAATATTTTCAGTGTTTATACTTGATCTATCTATCTATCTATCTATCTATCTATCTATCTATCTATCTATCTATCTATCTATCTATCTATCTATCTATCTATCTATCTATCTATCTATCTATCTATCTATCTGTCTGTCTGTCTGTCTGTCTGTCTGTCTGTCTGTCTGTCTGTCTGTCTGTCTGTCTGTCTGTCTGTCCGTTGGTCCGTCCGTCCCTCTATCTATCTATCTATCTATCTATCTATCTATCTATCTATCTATCTATCTATCTATCTATCTATCTATTCATCTATCCATCTATCTATCTATCTATCTATCTATCTATCTATCTATCTATCTATCTATCTATCTATCTATCTATCTATCTATCTATCTATCTATCTATCTATCTATCTATCTATCTATCTATCTATCTATCTATCTATCTATCTATCTATCTATCTATCTATCTACCTACATACCTACATGCCTATACACACTCTTTAATTGCAAACGTGAAAATACTATTTTTCTCTTATTTGCTCTGACAACGGTCTTTGTCGCTCTACTTCAGGAGCCGACATGCAGCTTCATCTATCTGCATGCACTGTCTAACTATAACAGCCTAGCAAATTGGAAGTAAAGTAGACGGGCATTTGCCTATGGGCATCCTAGATCCGTTTCACCAATGATTTTCTCCACGCGTTAAATGTATCTGGCCCTTGCGTCATGCGTTTTTACATCACTCCTGTGAACCTGTCCTATTCTTACCGAGGCTTTTACGTCTCGTTACGCAATCCTATTGTGAAGTGATTCCCTCCCAAATTTCGTGAGCAGCACGACTGTGTTACGTGATTGGAGGTTCTGTTTGTAATTTGCTGGTCCAGACCCGGAGAGGAGCGCTAGGTGGATGTGGGCGGGACCTGTGCCTTCCGCTGGATTTATTACGCGGGGCACCTTGGAAAGAGCCGGGTACGGCTCCATGTTACGGTGGGCTTAGTGCTCCAGGAAGGGATTTAGTGTTTAAAAGGAGGCAAGAGACGAACCTGGAGGAACCCGCCGCTAAAGTGGACAAACAAAACGATACAATAAATCATGCCGGCTCAAAATAAAGATGACGGAGGTTGGAAGGCGTGTTTGTGGAATTCGGAGAAGAAGGAATTTCTTGGGCGCACCGGTGGTAGTTGGTGTAAGTATAGACTATAGATTTTGTATCGACAATCTCGGTCGATTTCAGAACGTTGGACAGCGCTATGAAGGCTGTCACCGCCCGTTAATTGCTGCTGCCACCGTTTATTTAGCAGGTACATATAGACCGGCAGTCTGGTCACGATGCAACCTGTATGATTTGACTTTGCAGCAAATGTCTAGCGGACTTTCTTCGACATCAGTGAATAAAATATATATGGACTTAAAGCGATGTTTAACGATATATTTTGATAGTCTACTGTAATTTGTTAAAAAGCATATTGTTTTTTTTATTTTTTATTTTTTTTTATCCACCTGTTTTACCAAGCTTATAGTTTTAACGATGGATTTCATGCATTTCGCGTTTCCTACCCAATTAAAAAATAAATTAAATAAAAATCAAACGAGTGTTTTGTGTACGCTGTGCACGATGTCGATGCGGAATGGCAAAACAAAAGGTCAAAGCATAGCATCACGTTATTGGTGCGCGCGATTTTGGTTGTTTCATTCTAAGCTGTATTTTAATAAATAAAAAAGACATGTAAATTTTTTAATAATGTAACAATAAAAAAATAACAAGAGGATAAAGGTGACATGTATAGCTATGCTGTTGTGTTTACAAAAATGGAATTGATTAATCTATGTCCGTGCCAGGAAATCAATATGCACGTAGTTCAATTTGCATATTTGTTATTATAAATGTGACATTTACAGAAAGGGTTAAAAATGCATCATTGTTCAAGGTGACTCAAGGTGAAAGGCCTAGTATGTTGGGTCTGAGTGAAATCACTGTTCATCAAAGGTGTCAATGAATCTTGGCATAATGTATTTGAGACGCAGCAGTTACTAATTTATTACCATGTCTGTGCTGCTCATGCAGCTCCCTCTTTGAGTCATACATGATATTCGTGCCTTCAAGTGATTCAGGCTTATTAGTTAACGGCAGTATAAGTTTTCAAATACATAATAGCCTATATGTCGGTTCCTATAAAATTTAACTCAACTGCACTCTAAGAAAATGGTAAAAAAAAAAAAAATGTTTGTTTTTTAAAAGAAAAAATACTATTCATCAACCTAAACTCAATATTAAGGATCATATCATGTAGAAATAGCTCATTGAGGTAACATTTGCATGTTAGAGTTTTTACAGTGTGTCCTACCTTCCAGATAACATAACAATAAAATTACCAAATGAAGGCATTATTGTTTGTAACCAGTCACACTGAAAAACCTAATGCACTGACTTTACTCAGGAAACAAGTTTACTCAATCAGTTGAGTAAAGGCATCTCCAAAACTTGTGTAATTAATTTCACTTAACTTGGTGTTCATATAGAATTACTCGTTAAGGTATCTAGATGCAAGTAGACTTAACTCAGATTTGCTATTTAAGTGTTGTTGCTTCAACTTAATAATTTTAATTAAAAAAAAAGAATGGACTCAAGTTTAGGTCATACACATACCCAGCTTAAAACAAAAATGAAGATTATAGCTGATTCTAGGACAATCATTAAATAAACGTATTTGTCCATAGATACGCATATGTGCCTGTACTTCAGCTGCACATGCACAAGGAGAACTAATATAGTGTTAACAGTGTCCAACTTGACCAAAGGGGACACAGATCACCCTAATGGCGACATCTCATGAAACAACTATTTGCAACAAAACAACATAAATAATACTACAAAAGAGCTAAAACCTCTATACATTCTTAATAGCTTAATATATTTTACCAAGAAAGCATAATTACACATTTCAAGCGCAAGGGAAGTATTCCTCATAGCCTCAATTTTGTGCTCAATACAAAAGCAATACAACATTACCTTTAGACATGGAAAGACATATAAACCTATAAGTTAACCCTCCAGAGATATCTGATGGCCATTTCATCGTCTAGTAAGGAAAATGCTCAGGTTGACATATTTACAGGGCTTTGGACCCAGTGACCTTCTGTCATTGCTTTATGCACCACTGGGCACTTCATAGTATTTGTGCATGGGTATTTTAAATGGATCTCTATCTAATCATTGTTTCTAATTCTGGTGAGCATCATCTTAGTAGACTGCCAACAAAATATTTTGGGATAAAAGTGGTAAGGCGTGTTTGACCAGTCAGGACTTATAAAGTGACCTTACTGGTTTTACTGCATTGCGATGTCCCTACACATTGTTGATGTTTAAGTCATTACGATTACTCACCATATCTCGTCATGTTGGCACTTCTTTGTCCTTCTGGGGACAGACTGATGACATTTGTATTGCTGGTATGATGTCAGCACATTTGCCTGTTTTTGCAACATCAAGTAGCTTCCGGAGATCAAATCCTTAGTAATGATTTCCAGTAATGGCTTTTATGGATAATATGTTCAGGTTAATTATGTTTTCAGTGTCCTTTTTCTACAGAGAGGACACACATCATTCCCTTTCATAGAATTTTTAATTATCCATTAAAACTTAAAACAATCAAAGACATGTTGAGGATACATTCTCTATGACATCAGAACTATTCACAATGTCTCCCTTTCACCAGCATACTAAAATATTTCCCAATTCTCTCTTTTTCCACAGCAAAAATCTTATTGTTCTATCTAATTTTTTATGGCTTTTTGGCTGGGATCTTCGTAGGCACCATCCAGATTCTTCTCTTCACCCTGAGCGATTACAAACCCACCTGGCAGGACAGAGTCACTCCTCCAGGTAACAGCTCTATTGCGGTGGCTGTCTCTCCATTTATATCCCTCATAAAAGTTATTGCGTGTGTAAAATTCAGTTTAGCTGGACTTAAAAAGCAAGCTTTACCAATCCAGGATTCACAGGCACCTAGAGGTAGATGATGGAACTGCAGTGGGTTGGTGCGATATCAATTCCAATGCTGAATTAAATTAAAATATAAAATGGCTAAAATTAAAAGAATCAAATTATAACATGTTATTCAGATTTTTCTCACAAAAAGGGTAACTGATTTATTAATTATTTTTATTAAAGACACCATGACATATTTTGACATACTTCAGAACAAATAATTTTCTGTGTTGACACATTTCCTTTTGAAACAGGAAGTTCTGGAGGACGTTTCAAAAAGCCTTTCCTTATATATATATATATATATATATATATATATATATATATATATATATATATATATATATATATATATAGAAAAAAACAAGAACATGATTTGCTTGGTTCTGGCACCATTAGAGCACCATCATATAACATCAATCTTAATCAATAACATTCGTATTCTAGAGAGCATTTTATCAGACAATCATATGTTTACGCATCAATAACTTTAGTCCAGGAAGAGGAAGGCTGTCAATTTTAAATGCATATCTGCAAAAACGTGTTTTTTGTTTGTGAACTTTTAGAGGTGTTCTACAGTAATAATGGCACCAAATGGAACAGACATAAGAGCCAAAAAACTCACATTTGAATTTCATGGGGTCTTGAAAGGTTTGAACTAGGGCTGTCGATTAGGCTACATGTGTTAATTCATTGGTATAAAAAAAATAGAGCCTTTTATCATGTTCCCGGACCGTAATAAGGAATATTCCTATACCATCGGAGCAATTCAAGCTTGAAGTAGGCTACCAACTGCACGGAGTGTCCGCTTGCGTCCCAGATTTTCAACATGCGGACATTTCGTCTGTGCGCGTGCATACGCGCCTGTCGTTGACTGTATTTGAAGTGAATGACAAAGCATGCGTAGTGTGCATGCGTCAGACGCGTTCATATTCGCTCAAGCTCAAAGAGTATACTTGGAAAGGCAACGCGGTCGACCAGGCGCGATCTGATCCGGATAACTGGGCCATCGGGCTTGCTTGACCCTAGCGACAGCTCAAGACGAGAACGCGTCACTGCATTCAAACACTGCTGGACTGAGTACAATTCCGATAGGCTATCAAAACATGTTTTTTCTAAGTTTCAAACTACGTTTAACTTGACACAGCGACCTAAAAACGCTGTTTATTATGACGCACTACAACCAAAGCAAGACCCTCCAAAATAGAATGTAGGCCTAATTAAAAAAGTGTTATTTACAATAACATTAATAAGATTTGATTAATAAGATTAATCAATCAGCATATCATGTAATTTATTCAATGAAAAATGTTGACAGTTAGAACATTTTTCTACTTAAAATCTTAGGCAGTAAATAGGGGTTTATTAGACAAAAAAGGTTAGGAACCCCTTACGTAATATATAGCATAATGTAAGCTACTTTTGACACCAGGTGGTGTCATAGATGGAAGGATATTATTTCTATTGATGTCTAAGTTGCTGTTCCTCTTGCAGTTTACTGCGGGGGTTAGAAGGGTTAGTTCAATTTCACAAACATTTGGTGGGTTCAGGGAACAGATCACATGATAAGAGAGTGCTGGGAAATAGGGATTTGAAAATCTGTTCATTTTACGTCACAGCTGAAGCAATTCACATGTTTACTTGGTAGAACAGAAGGCATATGAAGGTTAGGGGAAATCGACTTGCAACTACAACAGTCAATGTTTAGGTACCTTAAAATGACATCACCATTTTCAGACAAACTGATGGATCTACTCTTGGTTTGGCTTAGTTGGCTAATCATTTATTAACAACCACAGCATGATGATTATGATTTATTTACAATTCTGAATCATTGAAGGCAAGTGGCATTCAAGCTTAGAGAACTGCAAACTACTTTCAGGACACTCTCTTTACCTTTGAACCTTTTACAAGAGATGCAGTTTGATTTCATTTAAAACTAAGACCTCACATTCTATATAAGGTTTATCCAGTTGCAGCACCCAAAGCACATTTTGTTCAAACTTTAAATCATACTATTTAACTACTGCAAATATTTAAATAAATAATTTCATTAATTAAAAGGCACACATTTTGTCAAGATTTTCTTTAAGTTGAAGAGTTCTACAATGGTAAAATTAAGATTTAAAATAAGTATAAATAAATAAATAATGGCTCCTCCCAGTAAAGAACAATGTGAACAAACAAATGCAATTGTTCTGTAAATGGATTGTTAGGTCTTAATATAGTTCTTTATAGTCAGTTATCATGAAGTTTGGAAACATTTCTCTCTGTGATCCTTCATTGTTTCAGACTTGCCCAATTCAGGTCTTTGGAAACTTAATGCTTAGACAAATGAATGCTTAGATCATTCAACATTCTGGGAAGGTTCAACAGTTAATGACACCATAGAAAACACATCTAAGATCTAAAATTATTCAGAGAAATCAGTGCTTTTGAAGGCATAACTAGAATTGTGTTTATCTTCTGAACTGCTCACGAAGAATTTCTGATTGTCCAAAGAAGAATGAGTTTGGCAGGTTTTGCATGAACTAGACTGAGTTTGATGGACAGATATGTTGTTATTTACTTGTAATTTGTTGATTTACATGTGAACAGGACTTACCCACTACCCACATGCAGACAAGTCAGAGCTGATGTTCTCAATGGATTATGTGGAAACATACATGAAATACACCAAAGCCATGAAAGATTTCCTATCGGCCTATGACTCAGATAACCAGCGGGACCAAATGCAGTTTGAAGACTGCGGAGGTACCAAATAAAACATGTGTCTCCTGTTATTTGTGCAAGATATGAATGTTTCTTTGAATGGCTTTCCTGAATTAATTTAATTATAATAAATAAATAAATAATAAAGACCTTAATTTATACTGGTCACAGAATATATTTGCTAAATACATTTCTAAATTTTCTTTTTATCCAGAGCAGCTGTTGCAGTCGACTGTTTGTACACAACTAGAAAGTGGTGTGCAGATGTGCTGTCTTACAATCCTGTGTGTTTATTATTCTATAAATAAATATATATGTATATTTTCACAGATGAACCCCAGGATTACAAGAACAGAGGGGATCTAGACAGTGATATTGGTATTAGGAAGGCATGTCAGTTCCATAGGTCTTGGCTTGGGCCCTGCTCTGGTCTTGGGAACACTGGTGATTTTGGATTCTCAGAGGGGAAGCCCTGCTTGATTGTCAAGCTCAACAGGGTTGTAAACTTCAAACCCAGGGTTTGTTTATTAATATATATCACAAAGTTGTATTTACAAAATGTTCACAGGATCTTGCATGGTTTATTTTGAGAATAATTTTTCGATTTCTACCCGATTAGAATTCCACCATTTTGGAATTTAACTCTTACCTGCCAGCACTCCCGATTTTTCCTGGGTTTCTCGTGCTTTTTCAACCCTCCTCCCACTGTACTCCCGATTTACAATTTCTCCCGATAAACTCCAGATTTTCCACATCCACACTTTGTACACAAGTTCACCTCATATTTTAATATGAAATGATGCATCCCGTATCCAATAAATACGGGACACGATTAGTGCCGTAAGCTGATCAGATGGCATCACGGCAAAAACGTTCCAGATCGTTAATGGTGATATAAATTGGAAATGTTGAATTCGGTGAGTAAGGGGTCATCTGAAAAGTCCACGCATTGTGCTGAAACATGCTGATACTGTGGAGGGGGCGGTATGGGAAAAATCTAAATAATTAAAATGAATTAAATAAAAAATAAAAATACATATAAACCAACACAGATGTATAGATAAATATGGTAAAGATAAATAATCATAGAAATACAAAATAATTATATGGGTCATGGGTCAGGAAATTTCTCAGCATATAAGAAAAGATATACACTTTTTATTATTAATAACTCAAAAAATTTTTTTTTGCTAAAACTGTGAAGGATGTGTTCCCCTTCTGTCACTCTCTCCACGTTGTGTCGGAGAAGCGACACTAGGGGTCTCTCTTGAGCACCGAATATACCTCTGATCTATGAAAAAAAAGCCAATGAGAAGTTGGCAGCTAGTATTTGCATACCCCGCCCCCGGACATACGGGTATAAAGGCAAGGCTAGAGTTCATTCAGAAATTTTCTTCGGAGCCGATGGTTGTGCGAGATCACACCAGTTCCAGTATTCCTCTGACGCTCTGCATGCTGTTGGATTGATGGCGCAATACATTTCTCCTTCTTGCACAGCAGTGCAATTGCCCCTGGGCACTTCGACAGTGCAGAAACCCAAACTCTAAGAGAGATTTTCTCTAAAAGAGCAATACACAGCGGCGTTAAACGTCCTTTTCAAAAGTCTTTTTAAAGACGTGTTTCCGGCTCTGTGTAGTTTCTGGATGCGGTTGATTTCTCCCCACCTCCGACGGTCATAAAAGCTGCCTGGCGTACCTGGGCTGCGATTACACAAATTTTTAGGAATGGTCTATGTTTTCAGGGCGAGAATATAGCCATAACAGCATTGCGGTCGTAGGCTTTCTTTTGTCATGAGAGAAAGCCACTTCAGCCGCCCCCCGCGTCTCGCCTCCTTTCCACGAGATTGAGGCAGGCGCCACGGGCGATGGAGGCGATTTGGGGACAATGACGGGCTGTGTTCGCCGGGTAAATCCCCACGAACCACCCGCCTCCCCGGCACGCTTGCTGGCTTCCGTCCGAGCTCGGGATGAGAGATTTTCTCTCCAATGGGTTATGTTCTCAGTGCGAGAATATAGCTGAAGCAGCATTGCGGTCGTAGGCTTTCTTTTGTCATGAGAGAAAGCCACTTCAGCCGCCCCCCGCGCCTCGCCTCCTTCCCACGAGATTGAGGCAGGCGCCGCGGGCGATGGAGGCGATTTGGGGACAAGGACGGGCTGTGTTCGCCAGGTAAATCCCCACGAACCACCCGCCTTCCCGGCACGCTTGCTGGCTTCCGTCCGAGCTCGGGATGAGCGATTTTCTCTCCAATGGGTTATGTTCTCAGTGCGAGAATATAGCTGAGGCAGCATTGTGGTCGTAGGCTTTCTTTTGTCATGAGAGAAAGCCACTTCAGCCGCCCCCCGCGCCTCGCCTCCTTCCCACAGGATTGAAGCAGGCGCCGCGGGCAATGGAGGTAAATCCCCGCGAACCACCCGCCTCCCCGGCACGCTTGCTTGCTCCCATCTGAGCTCGGGATGAGTGCGGCCCGCTTCACGGCCGGCCTTCCGTTCCCTTGAGCTCCCGGAATTGGATGACGATGATCACTGCTGCATCGGAGAGCGTTACAGCGGTGTCTGATGTTGATGGCTCATCTGCGCCGCCACCTTGGGTCTGCGCGCCCAGTCTGAGCCTGATGCACAGAGGTCCGATATGCTTCCCCGGGTACCGCGAGCGCGAGGTTGGACCGGAAAATCTCGTCCCCCTCCCCCTCACGGCTAGTTGATTGATTCCACGGGCATGTGCGCCGCTCACAGCCACGCACCCCCACCCGGTTCCTTTCTTCCCGGACGTGCATTACGAGTTGAACAAGCCAAGCTTCCTCGCTCCTCCGCTCTCACTACCCTCGGCGGTAGAGCGGTCCCAGAACACTCCCCCCTTGCACGCCATGGCACCCTCCTGCAAGTCCACCGGGCCAAGGCACTCCAAAATTTGCACTTAGGTAGTCCTGTTCTTGACGTGCCTCAGGAACAGCACTCGAACAGGCGATGGCCACCCTCGTGGTCCAGAAACGCAACAAATGGACTGGACCTGGTCGTAGTAGAGGAGGTAGACAAAGCACGCTTTCTCAAACGCTCCAGTCTCCCAGCTCCATCCATTCGGCGACACCACATGACGACTCCACCCAGCAGTCCTCAGTGGTGAAGAAACAGACGGAGGCTATTTCACACATCCTGCCCTGCCGCAAACCTGCCGCCAGGGGCCATACCCTGTCTGCTTGCCGAGGGCGTCCTCCTGCGGCTTTCAAGAAAGAAAGAAAAGCGGTGCTCCGCCTCAACAAACATGGGCCCAGCTCTCAGCCCCGGCGTTGAGCTCCCCGCAGAAGATGGATGCCCCCTCATATCACGGACCCCCTCGAGGACCCGGAAGGCTCCCAGGCGCTCCTGAGATGATCGACCCAGAGACCGAGACGTTAGCTCCGGAGCTGGTAAGACCACTCCGTCCCCCGGTGGGGGGCCGGGAGGAGAATGTTTTGTTGAATTAATTTAATTTGGCCGCTCCCCCTAACGGGGGCTGCGGTACTCACATTCTCAATAATAGAGCTATTTCCTTTTTTGTCTCTGGGTCACCTGGCCCGCAAACGCCATTCTCACAGCACTCTGCCACCAGGCCTCAACAGTCCCGGCATGCTGGACGCGGCCACAGTCTGCCTTCAGCCCCACGACTGTCCCCCGGCCGGCCGGTTCTGACGAGTCTAGAGGACACCTGCAACCGGACCTCCTCCTCCAGTCATGAACCCCCCTGCCGGGCGCGGAGCAAGGTAAGTGCTTTGAGTTTGTTCTCAGCACCAAAGCCTCGGGAGGCAAGGCCACACTACCTGCTTCGCCCCGCTGCGAAGCCCCCACCGGGTACGTCCAAAATAATCGTCCCCTTGGTACCCCAGCACGGAGTTTGGAGGTGTGGCTTTCACTGCCCAACCCGTCACGCTGGCTGTACCGGACCATTCGACTCGGTTACGCAATTCAATTTGCCAGGCACCCCCCCCCCCTTCGTGGGCGTCCGTTTCCACAGTAGACGGCAAACATGCCAAATCCCTGCGCAAAGACGTGATAGGGCTTGTCCCCTCAACCGAAATGGAGAAGGGTCTCTACAGCCCTTACTTCGTTGTACCCAAGAAAGGTGGCGGATTACGACCAATCTTGGACTTGCGAGTTTTTCAACAGAGCACTGCTAAAACTCCCGTTCAAAATGCTCACGCAAAAGTGTATCTTACCATGCGTCCGGATTGGTTTGCAGCGGTAGACCTGAAGGACGCGTACTTCCACGTCTCAATTCTGCTGCAACACCAACCCTTCCTACGGTTCGCGTTCGACGGCCAGGCGTTTCAGTACAAAGTCATCCCCTTCGGCATGTCTCTGTCCCCTCGTGTCTTCACGAAAGTCACAGAGGCAGCCCTTGCCCCGCTCCGAGAAGCCAGAATCCGCATACTTGACTACTTCGACTGCCTCATACTGGCCCACTCCCGAAAGTCACACTAGTGGCTCCATATTGGCCCACCCGGGCCTGGTTCGTGGACCTCGTACTCCTCGCTACAGTCCCTCCCTGGCGAATTCCCCTGAGGAAAGACCGTCTTTATCAGGGGCAGGGCACGCTCTGGCATCCGCATCCAGACCCAGCGGGTTGGGCAACACCCAACACCTTTACGAGATACTACAATCTCAGGGTTGAGTCAGTTCCATCCCGTGTTTTCTCAGGTCCGAGCCAGTAGAACTCGGTAACACGCTGATGGGCTGGCCGGGTGAATCGCTTGCATATAGCACCCTTTCCCTCGCTTGAGGTAAAACTGTGCGTCTTTTTTCCCAAGAGATCCCACTCAACTCGAATCCCTGGTCGATTCCTCCCTAGCCCTCATGGGTCCGCAGTTCGGCGGAGGAACTTGCCGACCCAATCCACTGCGGGTACTCAAATCTACCCTGTACTGGAATAGGAGCTCCACAGGGTGAGGACTCCCCCTGTGTGTATTTTCCGTGATACGGTCCCCTAACGAGCGGACCCGTGTTTTCCTTGGGTAAGTTTCGGCTGCCCTTCGGTCGCCGTGTGTAGCAACTTCCCCCTTGCTGAGGCTGGATCTACCACCGCGCCACTTCCACGTGTCGTCTAAAAACACATGTGATGTATTCACCACCTTAACTCCCCAGCTGGGTAGGGGTGGTCTCCACAGGGTCTTTTCCCCCTGAAAGAATAGGAAATTGGGTAAGACCCCCTTCCCTCAGTGCATGTATGGGCCCTGTCTGTCCATTGCTCTATGCGAGAAACATAGAGAGAAAAGAGGCCCAGCCATGCTTGGCCCGTTCCCAGGTTGGCAAGCGTCGCCTTGTTCCCCTGTCAGGGTAACCAAAAGGATTCCGATGACTTTTGTGGGGCATTGGGGAAGGGTACGTGTAGTCTGATACTGCTGGTCGTCTGACACGTAAAAAACACCTGCCCGCTCCTGTGTCAGACCACGTACATGGCTCAGCACATGGCGTAATTTCAATTGGACCGCTAGTGTTGCTTCTCCGACACAACGTGGAGAGAACGACAGAAGGGGAACATCTAGGTTACCAATGTAACCTCCGTTCCCCGATGGAGGGAACGAGACATTGTCGTCCTTCCCGGCCACGTCTCTGAGCCGAGCCGCTGTAGTGGCTGGACCATTTCCGGCTCCTCAGAAAAATCCTGAATGAACTCTAGTATTTGCCTCGCCTTTATACCCGTATGTCCGGGGGCGGGGTATGCAAATACTAGCTGCCAACTTCTCATTGGCTTTTTTTTCATAGATCAGAGGTATATTCGGTGCTCAAGAGAGACCCCTAGTGTCGCTTCTCCGACACAACGTCTCATTCCCTCCATCGGGGAACGGAGGTTACATTCGTAACCTAGACGGTAAGGGACTATCTGAATACATGGTCAATTTCTTGTTATTATTTCAATGTAGAATTACTGACTGCTGCCGCTCCCTATACGCATATTACCCAGTCTACATAGATGCATCTACATCTACAATTCCTTGCATATATGTACCACACAGCCAATAAATCTGTAACAAATTTGATGCAGAAGCTGCCAAACAGAAAAAAAAACTATTTTGTTGATAGTTTGGAAACTAAAATCACTATAAATTCAGAATGCATTGGCTGAAATTATGCTTTTCAAGTTCTCATATTTTTGGGGTTGTTATCCATGTTACCTGTCCACCATTTTACATTTTTAAAATAATTTACATAAACTGTTTGTTTGCTACTCTTCCAACACATGTTCCAATATTCAAAAATTTGTCATATAATCTTCAAACCAAATCTCACAAAAGTGACCAAAGGGACTTTTATGTCTTGACCCAATTTTCCAATAAATCTGTAGCAAATTTGATGGTGATGCTAACTAACATGAAGCAAGCATATATCTTGAGTAAACTGAAATATATAGTATCTTTGGCAAACTGAAATAAAACTTTGATTTATTGTCAGTTTGTTGACAAAAATCATAAAAATGGGCTAAAATCTTTCAACTTCAGAATTCTTTGGCAATTTATGCTTCTATTCTCTTCGTATTTCTATTTACCAGTCTTCCATTAAGCCATTTTTTTTTGTTTTGCTACTCCTACACATTTTGTCAGTTGTCACCAAAATTATGTCAAATAATCTTCAAACCAAGCTTCACAAAAGTGACTAAAGGGATTTTTAGATTTTCTCCTCATTTTCCAATAAATCTTTTATGAATTTGACATAGAAGCCAACAAGCAGGTAGTGAACTAAACCTTCTCATATCATTTGAACTGGTCAACCTACAATTTTAGATCTGTCATCCTCTGGGTTTTTTGGTCATACCTCAGCGATACACTTTATATAATTTTGGTAAATTTATTTCTCTCTTTTAGCCACCAGTGTCAAATGAAAGCATTCCAGAAGAGGCATGGCACAAAGTCCAGTCTAATGTGATCCCGATGCACTGCACAAACAAGGTAAGCAATCAATTCAGCTACTCTATTGGTCGTTATCGGATGTTCTGCACTTATTTACCATGTTGAATTGATTTAAAAATGGTGCTTATTGACATCATCTTCTCTGAAACATCTTTAGAAAGAAGAGGATGCAGGTAAGCTCGGAGAGGTTAAGTACTACGGTATTGGAGAAGGCTTCCCCCTTCAGTATTATCCCTACTACGGGAAAATCCTGCACCCCCATTACCTGCAGCCTCTGGTGGCCATCCAGTTTGTCAACATCACCTTGAACATGGAAATCCGCATCGAGTGCAGAGTGTTCGGGGAAAACATTTATTACCATGACAAGGATCGCTATCAGGGACGATTTGATATTAAAATCAATGTCCGCAAGTCATGACCTCTGAACTAGTGTACCTCGACTCTCTCCCTATTTAAAGGCAAACTAAGACCCCTCTTCTGACCTGAGATACAAAGGCACCAGAGACATGTTTCTCACCATTAGGTTTACCGAAGGGAGGTTTTTTGAATGTACAAGTGTCTCATGTCAGAAAGTGGCCTCATTTTAGTTTAGGAGAGACTAAAAAATAAAAAAAATATATTTAAAATGCTAGTCAAATACATACCATCTTAAACATGTGGGACCTAACATTGTCTGTACTCTTTCCTTCAAGCTTTTCTGCTTTTGGTCTAGGAATAGAAAGTAACTGCCCGGAGGATTAGCCATAGCATAGAATATTTATTCTGCTACTGAATGAGAACTGTCCACAATCAATGGGCAGGTTGTTTTTATGTAAATTACAATTCCTCTACCAATGTAGCCAGCACTGTTTTGTCTTTCTTGTATTGTATTGCTGCCTTGTGTGATTTACCTGTATTTAGAAAGTGCACAGTAGTTGCATATGTAGGTTGTTTCAAGCCATGCCATGTGTGTGATTCAGCTTCATTTGTAAAATGTGCCTACATATACTGTATGTATAGTTACTTAATAGAAATACACTGGCCTCTTAACATTGCCTTTCGGGGGTATTGATGTTCTATTTGCATCTTTTAGGTGTAATCGGTGGGTAATTTACTTTAATTCCTAAAATCACTACAATGTAGGGAAGATTGTACTTCTAATTGCTATTTGGTTTTCACTGAATGTAGATATTGCCTTTTGATTATCGCGTGTTGAGGGACCTAATACTGCAGTTTTCTTTAATGCCTCAATGTTTTCTTTCTTGCCTCATCAGTTTTCTTCTCATCACATGACATCTCAGATATCACATGGTGTGGTTGAAGGTTCTAAACTGGAATATTTAAATGCTGTGACCTTATATATTCTGTTTGTTAATGATGCCAAAGCCATTAAGATTATTATAGATTATTTCAGAAGTAATGCAATACCCTGTCTATCGGGATGTTTCGTAGGTGTGTGCAATCAGTGTCAGTCATTAGAAATATCAAATTACACAAGTCCCACAGGCTCTCATGTTGAAACTAAACTGGAAAAAAAGACTAACCAAAATAAAGCTGAGACTCTAAATTTTTGGTGATGTTTTTATTCTATACATCCTTGCAAATATTGTTTTGATGAGAAGTCATTCTAAGCTTTTCTGTGTTTACTTTTATTTATTACTGTAGATATACAGTAGTTTTCACAATCAAGTTGCTTTTCAAGGCACGCATCATTATTGTTGCTCAAAATGAAGCTAGCATTGGTTCAGGCAGGTCATGCCTGCAATCAATTGATGCTCAGCTGATTATGAAGTCTACCAATACAATTCAGATGCTCATCAGAGCAGTTCTACTTAAGTCCTCCATTTATATGCAATGCCTCAGCTGCCTTTCCATTGCATGGATGCAAGCTGCACTTTGGCTGACACCTTATTTACGTATGGCAAGCTGCTTAAAGCACCACTCTTATGCTTACTGACATGCGAATACAGCTTTTAGTGCATTTTTTCGTCACTCACGCTGGACTCAAAATGTGTTTCCTGGTTAATGCTGATATTCTGATCCAACAGCCATAAAAAGAGAAATTTGCATCTTGACAAAGACACCATGTGTTGACTGGTCCGCAGAGATTTCTGTTATTTCAGCCTCACCATTTAAATTAGGGTTAGGGTTAGGGTTAGCAACTTTGGGATTAAAAACTTGCTTTGCTCGCATCCCAAACTTCATAGGATTACATTGACTCTCTCAACATCCGGACTGGAAAGCCCACAAACATTGGAATTCGTCGCAGTTCAACCACCATCAGGCATGGACTGGCCATTGGGAAGTTTGGGAATTTTCCCGGTGGGCCGGTCTTATGAGGGCTGTTCTTTTTTTCACAATTCCAGCATCATATAGCAGCCAATATACAGATATTCAATAGGTTGTCTTACCTGCAGCGACATGGCTGGTGCAATCTGTAATAGCAGGTAGCAGTTGCCATCACAACTGAAAGTATTTAGCACTTGGGCAGTTAGTATCTAGTTCTCGTTGAAAGCATCTGGCACTCATTGCCAAAACATGGATAGAAAGAGAAAACCCACAGTAGGTGGTGCAGAGAAGGTGTGCCAAAAAAGAAAAATACTTCGCTGGTTGACGCTGCAAAGTGTGCTAAAATAACAGATTTATTTAAGCAGTCTGCAGGTGGTGATGAGGACAGTGGCGAAGAGGCAGAAACATCAAAGTGGAGTGAGCAGGGACAAACGCTTTGTCAGGTGCTCAGTAGATTAATTCAACTTTGAATTTTTGCTTTCTGTACACACAAACATGGGGAGGAAAACCTTTAGAAAAACGTTGTTTCATCGTACATATTAGCTTAACACAAACAATACAAACGAACAGATTGTGTTTTTTTTTATTTTTTATTAATGATTCATTGATTGAGAAACAGGTTGTGTCAGTTTGAATTTGGTGTATCAAATTGAGGCCGCTTGACAGCAAATTCCCGGGCTGCTTTTTGTTGCCAGTCTTCCTCTGACCACCACACCATATACAAAGAATCACTGTTGTTCCTGAGCCTCACCTCTCCAAGACACATGCTCCTCCCATGGCCTCGCTGGATACTGCAGGCCTAAAGCAGTACTTCCATTATTCTATGGCCCGTGGGCCTCAATGGAATGTGTTCATTGGATTATTCATTTATTGGATTGTATTTGATCGTTTCCTGTATGCGTGTAACATAAGCGCTACACCCTGATTGTGTACGTGTGTATCTGTATTCTGTGCACAGTCTAAAAGATTTTAAAAGTCTTTTTAAAAATGGCGTTTCGTAAATGTTTTCCACCGTGTAAGCGGTATATCCCCTTATCCGACAGGCCCGAGTGCTATATCCTCTGCATGGGTCATTTGTCCTGACCCTGTAGGATGACATCTACCCAATTGGACATGGCCTACAGGCCAATGGGTCAGGCTGGCTCGGCTTTGCACCATGGTGGTGCTGCAAGCCTACCAATCTGATCTGCTGAGGGAAATAATCTCCAGCTGGCCAGATACCGAGTCCTTCACACAGCTGCGCCGTGCCACTGACATGGCTCTCTGGGCTACCAAGGTCACCGCACAAGCCATCAGCAGATCCATTTGTAGCCTGTTGTCTGCTGAGTACCAACTCTAGCTTAATTTGTCAGAGATGTGTGAGATGGATAGTGCTGTGCTGTAAGATGCCCCTGTGTCTCAACAGGGCCTGTTCAGTGATGCCATTAGCACTTTCAGGAAAAGTTTCAGCAGGCACAGAAGCAGTCGCAGGCCTATAAGAACTTGGTGAGGGTGCTCTGTAGTGCCTCTTACTCGATCGCATTCCTCCTCGTGTCAACGCCCCCCAAACTCAGCAAGCCCGCTGCACCGCCACCACAGAAAATGGAGACGGAGTCCCTGGTGAGGTCCCAATGCCCCTATCCCAAGTGCAATACTGCGGTCCCGAAGTGCCCTCTTACCATTGGGAGGCCTCCCACCAAACTGGAGCTGTGCTCCTGACATATCTGGCATGAAGCAGGGCCCAGAGTCCATGGATGTGTTTGTTTCTGCCTCCAAGAGAGTCCCCACAGAGCTTCAGTCATTCTCCCAGATGGTTCCCAGGACTGACAAGAAAATTGTGTTTATGTTTCCAGTGTTGTTGGCTTCATGTCAAGACTGTGTCACAAACCAATAAAGAATGCAAGCCCTGTCACAATTGCTGAGGGCACAAATATATTTACAATAAAGAGCTCTTTTCCAAGTCATGCATCAGCACAATACGCACATCGTGACCGCTTCCCTAAGGTGAGCGTCATGCAGCCAGACACAGAGAGGCTCCTGTGTCATCTGACTCATTACATGGATGCGTGGTGCCATCTTCCGGGCATTTCCAGTTGGATGCTGAGGATAATAGAACAAGGGTGTGTTAAAGTTCAATGCCATTATTTCCTCCACTGTAATGGTGTGGGTTGTGCCAATTCTCCACTCTATTTCTAGGGTTAATTACTTTCTGCCAGCTCTATTAAACCAGCCGTACAGGGGTTTTATGTTCTGATCAGAACTGACAACTTGGTAGTCATGGCCAACAAAAATCGCCAAGGGGGAGTTTGATCATTGATCATCATTGATGAACCTGGCATGCCAGCTTCTCTTCTCAGGCGCTAAACATCCATTTATACGCAGCAACACACGTACCAGGTCAACTGAACCGTGGCGCAGATTTTCTCTCCCGATAGGGCGTTATAAAATGAGAATGGAGACTTTGTCCTCAGACAGTTCTGATTATCTAGGATCAATTAGTGGAGGACTAAATAGATCTATGTGCATCAACTAATATGCATAAAATTATTTTTTGTCAGTCCATATCCTCAAATGTTGTCAAACCGCTTCAATTGACAGTTTGCATGGTGTTACACTAGCACTGACCCCAGACACAAGTTTCATAATAACAGCGAAATTCAACATTGTTTTTTATTCAGTACAGTGGTATGTAGAGTAGCAATAGATAGCAGTGGTATTTGGCTGAACTCAGTGGTGAAGCGGCTCAGACTATGAGCACAGGCCAGGGGCTGTTCAATCAGACAGAACACAACAGACTGGAACCGAACGCGAGAATCTCGAGAGACACATTTTCAACTTGAAGCATTTAACAAAACATATCAACAAAGCATTTAAACAACTAATTGTTTAATCTGAGAAATGCTTATAAGAGAGCAAGACCTCCACCAACTGTAAGGTTGCTTTTGCAACCATCCAATTGTTTTTCTATATAAATGCACACTAAACGAATGTCTTTGTTTCATTTTGTTTTTGTTTGTTCAGCTTCTTGTGCAGGAGTGCTGTTTTTAGATCATGTATTTAATTAAAAAGATAATAAAAAGATCATATTGAGACACCTGCTTTCTGTTAAACTGTATTTGTTGCGCTGTATCTAGCCTTTTCTAGTGCAAGAATGTAATCAATCCGAATCAATCATATTACAGCGAGGATAAAAAACTTTAATTGAAATTAGATGCGTTTCTGATTTGTTTAGTTGTTTCTCTTGGCTGCATGATGATATTAATTTGCTTTCTAATGTCACTAGCTTTAAATATGGAACTTAGCTGGCTAACAAATGCATAAACGTTACCAGCTGGATATAAACTAATGCAAATAGATGGTAATAGATGGTAACAATCCAGATATTTCAACATTTGGGTAGGACTTCTGTCTCATTGTTCTAACTGCTTGATGTTAGCTTTAATGTTAGCATCCTCTCAGCCTTGTCGGCAAACATACTGCTGTTCTCTACTAATGCAGCATCTTGTCAACAAATTAATTACTTTATAATGATATAACAATGTGTACTGTAGTATACTGTATAGTACATACCTTTTCGTTGTGGATGTTTTAAATCCGCATCTGAAGTTTTCTGCTCCATACGTGTAGTCTCACGTATCAAATCAAACACCACAAGGCATCAGTGAAGTTTTATTTCACCTCTAGAGGCTGCTCTCATATTGTATAACAACAGCAGACCATTCCCAGCTGCTCTAGATGCAAAACAAATTTATGGATTTTTGCAGATAACCGATAGTTCCAGAAATCTGTTATCGGTGCCGATTAATTGGCAAAACTGATATATCGGTCGACCTCTACAACACATTGTTGCCTTTATAACTCCAAGACTCATTCCCGCTGGGCCTGGATGCTCTTGCCCATAAATGCCCAGTGGGACACAAGTATGCATTCCCTCCCATCCACTTAATTCACAGAGTTTTGTGCAAAATTCGGGAGGACAAGGAAGCAATACTGCTGGTTGCACCACCCATGGTTCCCAGAGTTAATAGAGCTCTTAATGCTCCCTGTGGAGGATTCCACTGAGCAGGGACCTGCTCAAACAAGCGGGGGGCACAATTTGGCATTCACAACCAGAAATGTGGGAACTTCATGTGTGGCCACAGAACAGAGACCGACTGATGTGCACAGGTCCTCGCAACTGGTGCTCGACACCATAGTACAAACCAGAGCCCCTTTCATCTTATGTTACAAGATGAAATGTGAGTGTTTGCTGATTGGTGTTCCTTTTAGACACAGGTCTCATCCCGTCTATGCTCAAAGTGAAGGCTGCTGCCATAGCAACCGGACATATTCCGCTGGGTGGTCTATCAATATGCAGACACCCTTTGATTGTGAAATTCTTAAGCGGGGAAAGGCGATTGAGACCATCTCACCCAACCTCTATTAGAGGCATGGCATGTTCATAGGCATTGTCTAAAGGTGTTTCCCTCAAAGACATCTGCCTAGCTGCAGGTTGTGTTTCCTTAGCACTTTTGCCAATTTTTACATCTTGGATGTATCCTCTCTCTCTCTCTCTCTTCCCAGGTGCTTACTGTGAAGGTCTGTGAAGAGTTAAACTATGTATTCTGCTGCTGTAATGCAGTCTCAGTTTGGTTGGGATCCATTTGTGGTTTTTATTCAGAAACAAGGTTCAGGTCAAAACAGACAAGGTTCAGTTAGTGAGCAGACAGGAATGTAACAGGCAACAGAATTCATGGTCAGAAAGGCTGGCAGCAGATATCGGAAACAGGTAGACAGGCGTTAATGCAACAAAGGGCAGGCGGCAGACGATCGTGGTGGTTAGAACAGGCAAGGTCAATACACTGGTATCAAATAGAAGTTGAATCAGAACGCTCAGAAATGCAGCCGGGGCAAACAAGACTTCGCAATGATGGCACAGACACGCGTGGTTTACATAGAGTGGAGGTAATAGGGAACAGCTGTGGGGTAATCGTGCCAGGTATGTGGGGTTATGGGAAATATGGTTCAAGGATATAACTCGGGTGAGTTAGATCTCCGGTGGCCGGTTGAGGAGGTGCCTTCACCGGCGTTCGTGACAGCTGCTTACTACCAGCTTATTTATAAAAGTTCATTATTGCCAAATTGAACTTTCATGGACATTTAAAGATATTTTATCCACGATAAATCCACAGACACGGCGAGTCTGATGTGTGACCGGCTAATACATGCCCACCGGCACATCACCGTAAACATCTCCCGTTCAGAAGTTACAAATGTTTATGTGTTGTTTTCTAGTCTGATTTAGTCACAGTATTAAAAAAATGTCTGTGATGATCCCGTCTTAATGAATGTAAGAGCTTCTTTTAACTACTGAAGAAGGTTTTTGTCACATCTCACAGCGATGCACAATGAAGGTACAGTATATGGAATATGGTAACAAACATGGCGCCACATGAAACAGGTCTATATATAAACTCAGCAAAAAAGAATCGTCCTCTCATTTTCAACTGCTTTTATTTTCAGCAAACTTAACATGTGTCAATAATTCTATGAACATAAAAAGATTCAACAAATAAGACAAGAACTGAACAATGTTCACAGCCATGTGTGTGTGTTTGTGTGTGTGGGGGGGGGTATCAAAAGTAACAGTCAGTATCTGGTGTAGCCACCAGCTTCATTATGTACTGCAGTGCATCTCCTCATGGACCGCACCAGATTTGCCAATTCTTGCTGTGAGATGCTACCCGACTTTTCCGGGGGGAATGGTCCTCGTCCTCACCTTCCGATCCAACATGACTCAGAAGTGCTCAGTGGGATTGAGATCCGGGCTCTTCGCTGACCATGGCCACTCACACTGACATTCCTGTCTTGCAGGAAATCATGCACAGAATGAGCTGTATGGCTGGTGGCATTGTCATGCTGGAGGGTCATGTCAGGAGGAGCCTGCAGGAAGAGACCACATGAGGGAGGATGATATCTTCTCTGTAAGGCACAGCGTTGAGATTGCCTGCAATGACAACAAGCTCAGCCCGATGATGCTGTGACACACCACCCCAGACCCAGACATTGAAGGACTCTCCACCTCCAAATCAATATCGCTCCAGAGTACAGGCTTCGGTGTAACGCTCATTCCTTCGACAATAAATGCGAGTCTGACCATCACCATTGCCGAGATTTTAAAGCGTTTTAAAATCTTCACAGATAAAATTTAAATAATCAGAAATAAAATTGGAATTATGCAATCATCTGTCATAGCACCTCAGAAAACAGTGTCGAATCATTTCCCTCATGTGCAACTTCAATCCTTCGCTATCATAGGTCATGAAGAGCTAACAAAACTTATCGAAACATCAAAAGCCACAACTTGTTTGTTAGATCCTATACCAACTAAGCTCTTAAAAGAGGTATCTCCTGTAATATCAGAACCTCTTCTTAATATCATTAACTCCTCGCTATGCTTAGGACATGTCCCAAGAAACTTTTTAAATGGCAATTATCAAACCGCTAATTAAGAAACCACAACTTAATCCTGGAGAACTTGCTAATTATAGACAGATTTCAAATTTCCCGTTTATGTCAAAAATACTAGAAAAGGTAGTATCCTCCCAAATATGTTCATTTCTACAGAGAAATAGTATATATGAAGAATTTCAATCAGGATTTAGGCCTCAACACAGTACAGAGACTGCACTTATCAGAGTTACAAATGACTTGCTCTTATCATCTGATCGCGGCTGCATTTCTCTTCTAGTGCTTTAAGATCTTAGTGCTGCATTCGACACGATAGATCACGAAATTCTCTTGAATAGGCTAGAGAATTATGTTGGAATTTGTGGAGTGGCATTAGCATGGTTTAGGTCATATTTAGCAGACCGCTACCACTTTGTCTATGTAAATGAGGAATTGTCAAACCAAACAAAATTAAAATATGGAGTGCCACAGGGATCAGTTTTAGGGCCTCTGCTTTTCTCCATGTATATGCTTCCCCTGGGAGATATTATCAGGAATCGTGGAATAAGTTTCCACTGCTATGCTGACGATACACAACTTTATATTTCTTCAAAACCTGATGAGATTTCACAATTCTCAAAATTAGCAGAGTGTATTAATGAAATAAAAGATTGGATGGCCAGAAATTTCCTTCAACTCAATTCTGACAAAACAGAGGTTCTAATTATTGGACCAAAAAACTCTAAAAATAAGCCACTAAAATATAATTTGACCCTAGATGGATGTACTGTTACATCATCTTCAACAGCGAAGAACTTAGGTGTTATATTTGATACCAATCTGTCCTTTGAAAATCAAATTACAAATGTTTGTAGAACAGCATTCTTCCACCTAAGAAATATTGCTAAATTAAGGCATATGCTCTCGGTTGCTGAATTCATGTGTTCATGACCACAAGACTAGATTATTGTAATGCATTACTGGGAGGATGTCCAGCAAGATCAATAAATAAACTTCAATTGGTTCAAAATGCAGCAGCCAGAGTGCTGACAAGAACCAAGAAATATGATCATATTAGCCCCATTTTATCATCGTTACATTGGCTACCTGTTAAATTCCGTATTGATTTTAAAATTCTGTTAACTACGTACAAAGCTTTGAATGGTCTAGCTCCGCAGTACTTAAGTGATCTTCTACCACGCTATATTCCAACACGTTCATTAAGATTGCAAAATTCTGGCCTATTAATAGTTCCTAGAATATAAAAATCCACTAAAGGAGGAAGATCCTTTTCATATTTGGCTCCTAAACTATGGAATAGTCTCCCAAACTCTGTTCGAGATGCAGACACACTCTCTCAGTTTAAGTCTAGACTAAAGACTCATCTATTTAGCCAGGCATACACCTAATTTATCCTCCAACCCACAATTAGGCTGCTTTAGTTGGGTCTGCCGGAACCAGAAACCAGAAACATTGAGCATGATCTCTAACTCTGCAATAAATTAAATGGCATCTACGCTTACATCTTTATATTTGTTTCCCTGTCTCAACCTCGGGACTCCTATCCTGAGGTCACCAGAACCGGCTGGATCCAGCACCATTCCTGCTTCATGTTGGACTCCACTGCTACATGTCGCAGAATGATGATGACTAAATGCAGCCGGTGCCAGCCAAACATCACTTCAATCTATTATGACGGACTTCAGAGGATGAAATGATGCCAACTCCAACCTGCATCACCTCGGTCTATTGATGGACTATGATCTTGAAATGGAATGCATAGACTAACTATTGCCAACAAAAGCCTTCATCAGCCAATTAACAAGGACAATTGCATCTATGTGAACTTCTGCAATTAATTAAGATGGACTTCAAAGACTTTTTAATGGTCATTAATCTTACAAAGGTCATTAATCTTACAGTTCAAACACAATCGATGTTTAATCACTGACCCTTAACACTTAGTGTAATAATTTTAAACCATGATTTTACCTATACATAATTAATATTTACATTACATTCATAATGTTAGCCAGAGGGGAACTGGCCCCCACAGTGAGTCTGGTTTCTCCCAAGGTTATTTTTCTCCATTAATCAACATCTTATGGTGTTTTGTGTTCCTTGCCACAGTCTCCTACAGCTTGCTCACTGGGGTTATTAATACAATTACCATTTAATTATTTTTAAACACTATTAAAAATCGTATTTTATCTAAATTACACAATGATGATTAATCGACTTTATAGACATTACAGTTTTATCGTGCTGATATTCTGTAAAGCTGCTTTGAAACGATGTGTGTTGTGAAAGGCGCTATACAAATAAAATTGACTTGACTTGACTTGACTTTCAGAGATTGGATTTGTTGCAAGGTTAAACCCTATAGTGTCAGCTATGACGCAACATACATTCCCTCCTTTCAGGGAACTGTGGTTACAGTCATAACCTTATTGTTTTCTGGCATAGTTAAGATGTACTGTTTAACAAAATATGAACCAGCACAGTTTAGGTAAGGATGTATAAATGCATCCTGTTCAATCATATGCATTGGCCGTGGAATGCGGTTAAATCTATTAATGTTATTATAGTATCACAGCATTTGTTACAGAGTGAGTACTGCTTTATAGGCAATTGTATTCAACAAGATAAATGGTAAAATGAAAACGCACAGAAAAGCTTTTGTTCTCATGCTTTACGTATTAAACTGGCATGTCTCATCTGTTTAGGATTTGTATTGCTTGTTAAAAGCACTAACGTTAATTGCCACAGAACCTGCATACATGCATTTCTCCTGACATGTTTGATAAATATGTGTCAGCATTTACAATACAGAATATCAGAAAATCAGTTGTTCTGGCAGACACTTTTATCCAAAGCAACTTACAAACGATGAGGGGAGGTACAGTGGAGGAGGTGCAGAGAGGAGGTGCAGTGGCTAATGGACTCTGAATGTCAACAAAACAAAAGAGATGGTTGTTGACTTTAGGAGATTACAGAGTGACAGCTCTCTACTGAACATCGAAGGCTCCTCTGTGGAGATGGTCAAGAGCACAAAATTCCTTGGTGTTCACCTGGCAGAAAACCTCACCTGGTCCCTCAACACCAGCTCTATTACCAAGAAAGCCCAGCAGTGTCTCTAGAATCCTCACTACATTCTATAGAGGGACTATTGAGAGCATCCTGAGCAGCTGCATCACTGCCTGGTTTGGAACTTGCACCGTTTCGGACCGCAAAGCCCTGCAGAGGATAGTGAGGATAGCTGAGAAGATCATTGGGGTCTCTCTTCCCTCCATCAAAGACATTTACAAAAAACACTGCATCCGCAAAGCAACCAGCATTGTGGATGACCCCACACAAACTCTTCACCCTCCTGCCATCTGGCAAGAGGTACCGAAGCATTCGGACCCTCACGGCCAGACTGTGTAACAGTTTCTTCCCCCAAGCCATCAGACTCCTCAATACTCAGAGACTGGACTGACACACATCTCATAGTATGTTATGTTTACCTTTGGCATTTATAGAAACTGTGTTCTGGTCTCTCACTGTGCCTATTGTCGTGTTAATTTTTAGTAATTTATTGTACTGTCCTGTACTTTTTGCACACGTTTGCATGTGCACATTATATAGGTATGTTATTTAGTCTGTGTAGTCTTGTGTGGTTCTGTGTTTGTCCTATGTTGTTTTATGTAGCACCATGGTCCTGGAGGAATGTTGTGTCATTTCACTGTGTACTGTACTAACTGTATATGGTTGAACGACAATAAAAACCACTTGACTTGACTTGAATAGTTCAACATAAGCAATTCATCTTAAGGAAACAGTAACAGTAATCAGCTGCTATTACATATCAAGTGAATACTTAGAATAATTATGGGTTTTATTAGTCCAGCCATAATGGTAAATAGGACGTGGTGCTTGATTTTATTTATCAGGTAGTAGCAACTGCTCATTGCTAAGCTTGTGTATATCTCTGTTGCTGCACAGGGTGTATGCTTCCCCCAGTAAATTCCTCAGGATCGTTACAGAGATATGCTGCTCATTTTAATTAACAGCCAGGAAATAGCAATATATGCTGTGCCTTTAGCTAATGTATGTCTCTGCTGCAGCATGGGGTGCATGCGTCCCCCAGTGGTTTCCTCAGTGTTCATAAGAGGAACATGCCACTCGTTTTGACAGATTTTTCTGGTAATGGTAACCTGCATGCTGCTTTAAGCTAGTTTATGTCTCTGGTTGCTGTTGCACTGGGTGTATGCTTCCCCCAAGTAGGTTCTTCAGCATTTGAAATAGAAACTTGCTACCTGTTATTCATGGCAACATGCTTGGTCCCTTAAGCTAGCTCATGCTTTGATTATGGGAGTAAGCTTCCCTAATCAGATCTCATCTAAAGGATCCTGGTGATAGTATATTCAGTGTTCCTCGTCATGAACCGATTACATCACTTAGTCAGTGATAGATTAATCAGCTGCCTGTATTCAATTAAGTCAGCGGATATCATCGCTTGTTTGTTGTTAATGTTTGGCCTATGTTTTATTTATTTTTATTTGCTGCACTCACTGCTTTGTCCATGCATGGCTGTATGGACAGGTGGAGAGTTTGCCCAGAACAGAATCATACCGCCAACAGCATCAGATGCTTCTGATGCAATTATTCAAGTCTATAATTGCATCAGAAGCATCTGATGCAATTATAACCAACCCCTATCCAACCCCAAACCAACCCCTATCCCTTAGTATTAAACTTCAACCTGTAATTCATCCCACACTGTTTCTGCTACTAGCATATCTCAAATATGGCTTGTTGAGATGATGTATGCTGTTACTATTCTAAGCAATCAGAGGTATGATTTTCACCTGGCGGACAATAAAAGGGTTTAAAATAAAACCTAAGAGACACCATAGACATCTCATACTGACCGTACTGTGAATTTGGCATCAATTGAATGAAAGTTTTTCATGTGAAATTGATCTATGCTTATCTAAAATCGAACTATTGCACCCAGTGGCCAAAGTTGGATGTGTTGCTGAACGCAAGGGCATGTGTGAACTCCAGTTTCCTGGTGAAATGTCCATAGAGTGGTGCCAAAAGCAAGTTGTAAAGTGAGTTGCTTTTAGTCATGGCAGTTAATTTTTATTTGAATAGCACTTTTTACCATACACATAATTTAAAGGAAACTACAGAATATGTTGCTGTAATATCTGTAATGTCTTAAAGTCCTTATTGAGCAGCTTCATTGAAAAACGTAATTGGAAATCATGTTTTAAAATGATTTGCCTCTAGGCCCTCAGAGAGCAAGCCAAAGGCGATTGTGGCAAGGGACCCAAAACTCCATAAGATGTTCGTTAATGGAGGGAAGAAAAAAAACTTGGGAGAAACCAGCCTCAGCTGGGTGAGCCAGTTCCTTTCTGGCTACACAGAATGAATGTAATGCCAATATTAGTTTGCTACTGTATGCTTAATACAAGTCATGTATTAATTGTGTAAACCATGTAGAATTTTGGTGGCCAATGTTTGAAAATAAAGGATGCTGATTAAACTGGGGAATAATGATTAAGTGTCTTTGAAGTAGAGGTCTGCACTGGCATTCAAATGAAACTCGACCCATACTCGAGACTGTGTAGCTCGACCCAACCCAGCCCACATGATTCCATCAGATTATAAACCTGAACCCAACCTGAACTTGATCCAAAATCACTCACTATCTTTATAGTTGCAACAGGCTATATTTTATGCAAGCATATAGGAAACATTAATAACAGTACTGAAACAGAAAATGTCTAGGTTGCTGATGTAACCTCTGTTCCCTGATGGAGGGAACAAGACGTTGTGTCGATGTAGTGACACTAGGAGTTCGCTTTTAAGAGCTCCCAATCAACTTTGCTTTATTAAGAAAAGGCCAATGAAAATTGGTGAGTGGAATTTGCATGCTTATCTCCGCCCCAGACATACGGGTATAAAAGAAGATGGCGTGCACCACTCATTCAGATTCATGCTGAGGATCTGAGAGAGAGTCCCGACCATGTTTCAGCGCCACAGCAGTAGGGACACAACGTCTCATCCCTTCCATCAGGGAACAGAGGTTACATCAGTAACCAAGATGTTACCTGTCTGTCACTCACTCCACATTGTTTCGATGTAGTGACAATAGGGGTTCCTATACGAAACGGCTCAGGAGCTGAACCATGTCAAGAGATACAGAGGTGCTGACCCAGGCAAGCTAGGCGTAGTTAAGGTGTCTCCTTGGTCCCTTTAAGGGTGGGAGGATGCACTTACCCGAGGAGGCTATAGGTGGTGGCCTTTCCTGATTTTAGTATTAAGCAATTTCCTGCTGAGCACCTGCTAGAATAGCACTGGGGAAGTTATCTTCCCTCTCCAGGTGGGAGTGCACTATTAAGAAGGTTAACATGTGGAGAATACCTCACATGGACTTACTGACATATGGAATGATGCCACTGGGGAAGACCATATCTATGAAGCGGGTACACCACAACAGTGGCTGAGGCAGAGCGAAGATCTGTCGAGGGGAAACACAGGGTTCACCTGAGGGGAAACCGAACAGTGGAAACTCATCCTATGGCATTACACAGGGGGGAAACACCATGTATGGAACACTGAGCCCAAGTACGCAGGCTCACCTGAAAAGGGGCATACCACAAGTTCTGGGCCTGGCGGCGTTACTCCTCTGCCGAGATCGTCACCAAACAGAACCTAAGAAATTAAAGAGGCATCCAGTGTTCGCAAGTTGCGGGGAACTGTTGTCGACAAGATAGCGCACATTATCACCTTGAAAGAGGAAAGGCACAAATGCAAGCGATGCACCCGACCTGCTGCCCGGCCTACCTGTTGTTACCCCATAACACTCGTGTCTAAACCGGTTCTATACGCAGGTTTTAGAACCTTGTAAAGGTATTGGGTGTAGCCCAACCCGCTGCTCTGCATATGTCTGTTAGAGAGGTACCCTTTGCTAGTGCCCAGGAGGACACAACACCTCTAATGGAGTGCGCCCAGACTCCCAATGGGCACAGCGGTTCTCATGATTGGTAAGCCAGATAAATGGCATTAACAATCCAATAGGCCAGCCTTTTTTTGGAGACAGCTTTCCCCTTCTGCTACCCTCCAAAACAGACAAAGAGCTGCTCTGAGTGCCAAAACTCTGCGTGCGGTCCAGATAGATGCGCAGGGAGCAAACTGGACACAGCAACATCAAGGCCGGATCTTCCTCCTCTGAAGGGAGCTCTTGCAGATTCACCACCTAATCTCCAAAGGGAACTTTGGGCAAGTAACCAGGCTCAAGATCACGTGAGAGAGTGCCGACCCGAACACCAGGCATTTACTGGTGACAGACAGCACCTGCAGGTCCCCAACCCTCTTGATAGAAGTGAGCACCACCAGGAGGGCCATCTTCAGTGACAAAGTGCTGAGCTCTGCCTGCTCCAGGGACTCAAAGGGGGCTCTCTGTCGGGCAGGTAGGACCACAGAGAGATCCCAAGAGGGAATCAGGCATGGCCTAGGATGATTCAATCTGCTCGCACCCTTGAGGAACCTGGTGATCATGTCGTGCTGCCGTGAGGGTCTTCCATCCAGTGTATCGTGATACACTGTTATAGCAGACACATACACTTTCAGGTCCAGCCCCTCCTGTAGGAAGGACAACACAGACCCGATGTGCATCTCTGTGGATCATAGTCATTGGAAGAAAACCAATTTGTGAAAAGACAACACTTCAGAGCGTACAGCCACCTCATGGAGGGGCTCTGGCCTGAGTTATCATGTCTATCACTGCTGGCAGATGGCCTGCTAGGTCTTCCATATCTCGTCCAGGAGCCAGACCAGCTGTGTACCAAGGCATCCGTGCTGAGGGGAGCCTCGGACAGGGAGTACCAAATGGGGTAATGAGAGGACTCCCAGAAGGCGAACAGGTCCGCCTTCTTCTCCACGAATCTCTCCCAAATTACCAGGACTGAGTTTGGGTGGAGTCTAAACTCCGTTGAGCGTTACCTGCCATGAGGGTGCATGCTCTTGGCAGTTGATGTGCCATTGCAGGTGGGGCGCTGTCCAGTGCCTTAATACTGCCTGCCCATTGCACATGGCACCCTAGCCCAAATTCAAGGCATCTGTTGTGACCACGATGCGCCTTGAGACCTGCTCTAAGGGAACCCCTACCCGTAGAAATGCCAGATCTGACCAAGGGCTGACAGTATGGAGGCACCGTGGTGTGATAGACATCCCCATACCTTGGGACTCGAGTCTGTAGCCAGTGCTCGAGCAGACTCATATGCATCAACCTGAGGGGAGTACAGCAGCCGAGGATGCCATATGCCCCAGGAGGGTCAGGAAGGTTTTCAGGCAGGACAGCACCGACTGTGCATGCTCGTTCATAAGGCGTGCCATCATGGTGACAGAGTCCAACTCCATACTGAGAAAAGAGATGCTCTGCACAGGGGAGAGCTTGTTCTTTTCCCAGATGACCTGAAGCCCCAGTCAGTCGAGATGCTGAAACACAAGGTCCCTGTGTGCAAACAATAGATCTTGAGAGTGAGCTAAGATCAGCCAGTCATCGAGATAATTGAGGATGCGAAGGCCCTTCTCCCTTAGCGGGGCCAAGGCAGCTTCTATGACTTTGGTAAAGACGTGAGGAGACAGGGACAGACCGAAAGGGAGGACCTTGTACTGCTATGCTCGTCCCTCGAAAGAATGGGTCTGTGTCTCTTTTGGTCCATACAATGCAAGTGAATATGCCAACATTTTTAAGCTCCAAAAATCACACAAATCAGCATAAAAGTAGCCTAATCCATGTGACTCCAGAGGTTAAATCCATGACTTCAGAAGAGATATGATAGGTTGGGTGAGAAACAGATCAATATATAAGTCCATATTTGCTAGAAATTCTCCTCCCTGCTCAGTCAATCTCCACTATAACTTTCACTTTATTCTTCTTTGTTTTGGTATATATATATGTGTATATATATATATATATATATATATATATATATATATATATAAAATCAAAAATATTCAGATAATTAAAATGCATTACATTCTTGTGGCAGAAGAGTTAATAATTGATAAGACAATACAAAAAGCGGCTTTAGAATAAAATGAATTGTTTACTACCATATTATTGAAGATAAGCCAATCATTGGCATACAGTTCACGGCAATCCATTTCACAATTTAATTTTTCAATCAGTTCGAGATTTATTATGAGGGCTTGTTTAAGGACCAGTCAATGTACACATGTGTCAGACATGCTTGTGTAGCGTCTCGGGTGCGTTGCATCATATACATAATGTTTTTAGGTCACTGTGTCAAGTTAAACATAGTTTAATACTTAGAACACATCTTGAGATCTCTTAGTTTGAATTTGCACTCCATCAAATGTTTTGAACGCAAGAACAATGTTTGTGTTGTGCTGCCTGCTGAAGGGTTGTTTTGTTCACTGTATTAACTGCGCGTTGACATACAGCTGAAGTTTCACTTACTGTCCTCTGGAGTAAACAGGTGGTACAACAAGCTTGCATTTCTCAGGAATCTTACTTATTACAGTCTGGGGGTATTGTGATTAATTGCGTAAAACATTTTTAACACGTTATTTTTAATAAAATGAATTGCAATTAATTAAAGCATTAAATCAACAGCCCTTTGTTTAATGGGAATTATCAAGATTAGACTTTGAACTGTAAGAAATGTAGTTTTTAAATGGTAAGACATTTTCCACTGTATGATTGTGAGTCTTCCTCTACACTTTTTTAAAGCAAGATATGTGTGGCATTCAAAAGCAATAGAGAAAATGTTAATGAGATTAAAGGCAGCTCTCAATGGGCATCTGTAAGGACAGTTTCATGGTAGATAATCTGAAATGTTTTTTAATTGGTCTTTGATGCCGATTAACAAATGTGGGCCTTGATGAATTAAAAATGTGGTTCTGCACCCAAGAGAATCTGTATGCGTCAAGCAAAGCCACCTGATCTCCTCAGATGTGTCAACATAAGTCTCACAGTTAGTAAAAATATCTTCTTCAGGATCTGGTGTGTGTGTGTGTGTGTGTGTGTGTGTGTGTGTGTGTGTGTGTGTGTGTGTGTGTGTGTGTGTGTGTGTGTGTGTAGCTAATTTCATTTTCATAATAACTAAATTAAATTATTTAAATAGCCTTTCCATAATAATACAATGGTCCTTACATGCTTGAAGGAAGATCACAACAAAGTTTTACCATAAAAAGGTAATTTTATGGACTCATAAGTATAGTGGAATATTAAAACAGACTCTGAGGGATAAATGGTACCATGCAACTGGATTGGATTATAGTTAAAAATACAAATTAAAGTGACAAAGGCTGCCTTCTTCATACAACAAATGAGGGAATGGTCAATGACAAAGAGGCAGCAGATTAGTGCAAAAATTCTGTCTTTGTCACAGCACGGCATGCATAAAGATATCTTTTTCCATGTAAGAGTGATATAATTGTTGATTTATGACAGGTTAAACTGCACAATAAGCACCAAGTGTACTTCACCACACACTGCCAGAACTGTTTCATTTTCGCACCTTTTTTTCTGGGTTAAAGAGGGGCTATGTTTAGAACAGCATTCTCTCATAGTACTCTTGCTATTTTTGCAGTGTATAGACGCAAAATGACAGCATACTGGCAAATTACTTGCGAGCAGCATATCCCATCAGACATTTTTGCATCAATTCAAATGAGTTCACCTTTTTCTGTGGCGCTGTGCCCTGGTTCTGGTGCTGTGGGAACCAGGAAGTAATTGTGTTCATATAAACAATGGTGAGCATGATTTCGAAGTTACATTTTTGCTCAAAAATAAAAAATTTACTCTAATTGTGGTTGCAGCAACCTGGTCTCATATTGAAAACGTGACTCTATACATTTTTGCAAAACTCATTATACCTGTCTTCAGTTACAAACACTGCAGTTTCTAGAAGAAATTCACACCAATCATAAGGTCAAAAGCTGATTAGGACTTTATAAACCTTTCTTTTGTCTCTCTCTATTACTCATACACTGCTATGTTATGATATCGACACACGTTTACTCTAAAGCATTGTTTGAAAAACAAGATCATTTTTATGCTTATATTATCGACACTCCTACTCATATGCACTTATTTTTGTGTGATTAGCTTGCATGGTAGCACACATGGTAGCTTACATGGTAGAGCACAGGACTTTGAACCCAGCAGACTAAAACATGACACCTCAGTGTCGTGGAAAGACATGCTTGCTTATGCATTTTAAAACACTATCGGTTGGGTTTAGCCATTGGTTGGCTAGTTGTTTTAAAACTAAAAACTTATGTAGTACTAGTACACTAGTATTTTTTTCCAAAACATAGCCATCCAATCCTGGTGCTGGACATGGATAGGAAAACATCTTGGTCACTGTTGTAACCTCTGTTCCTTGATGGGGAGAATGAGACGTTGTGTCAATGTAATGACACTAGGGGTCGCTCTTGAGAGCCCCGCAAACCTCCCATTCTTTGAGAAAATGTCAATGAGAATTGGTGTGTGGAATTTGTATGCCATGGGTATAAAAGGAGCTGGAATGCGATTCCAGAGAGAGCTCTGCCCAAGGGAGATGCGGGTCCGCCGTTAGGGAGACCATACCACAGAATATACATCACATATGTTAATGGAGATTAACGGAGATTGTCAAATCTCGCAAAGGTATTGGGTGTTGCCCAGCCCGCTGCTCTGCAGATGTCTGCTAGAGAGGTGCCATTGGCCAGTGCCCACGAGGAGGACGCCACAATCCTTGTAGAGGGTGCTCAAACCCACAAGGGGGTGGATACGGCCTGGTCTGGTAGGCCAATGCAATGGTGTCCACAATCCAGTGGGCAAGGCTCTGTTTAGAGACAGTGTTCCATTCCGCTGCCCACCAAAGCAGACAAAGAGCTGTTCAGAGCGTCTAAAGCTCTGTGTGCGATCCAAATAGGTGTGTAAAGCACGCACCGGACACAGCGATGACAGGGCTGGGTCTGCCTCCTCCCGGGGCAGCGCTTGCAGGTTCACCACCTAATCCCTGAAGGGGATCGTGAATCACATAGCCGAGTCGGATGGTCCTGGCCAGCCACCGCGACTGATTAGAAAGCATTAGCCATGCATCCAAGCTCCGGGCGAGGGGCACTAATGGGACGATCGCATCTGATGTACCTGGGGGTGGGGCATCATGGCGGGGGAAGCAGGTGACATTGCGTCGGGGAGTGTTGCTTCAAGCCGAGGCGGCTGTGTTGTGGGGGAGCTCAAAGCACTTACCTTGCTCTGCGAAACCGGCATAGGGTGGTTTAGTGACTGAGGAGGAGGGACATAGGTGTGGCGCGGCCGGGCACACAAAGGCAGGGAGGCCGCGTTTGAGGGGCCCATGCTGCGGGTGCTTCGTGTCCAGCGGACATGACAAAGGCAGCTGTGGACACGATTATGTGACCCAAGGAGTGAGGAAACCACTCTCTTTTTGAAAATGTGTGTACCGAAGCCCCATTCAGGGTGCGGCGAACAAAAGAGAAAATTAAACAAAGGATTTACCTCTCTGTCCTCCAGTGGGGGATGGAGTGGTCTGGATACCAGCTTATCCATCTCAGGGGTGCTTAAAAGCCTTCTGGGTCCTCTTGCCGGCCCGAGAGATGGGGGGAGTGTCAGCTTCCTGCGGCGGGCTCTTCACTGTGGCCAAGAACTGGGCTCGGGTTGAGGCAGAGCTGTCTGGGCTTTTGCCAGGGGAACGCCCTCGGCGAGCAAACAGGGTGCAGGACCTTGAGCCTTGCCGGGACAAGATTTTCTTCGAGCCGAGGCGGCTGTGCTGAGGGGTAGCTCAAAGCACTTACCTTGCTCTGCGAAACCGGCATAGGATTTGCTGGATGGCCTCCGTCTGCTTCTTCACCGCCGAGAACTGCTGGGCGAAGTCCTCAAAAGGTGTCGCCGATAAATCCAATCTGGAAGATGGCGCCTTGAGAAAGCAGGCTTTGTCGGCGTCCCTCATCTTGAACAGATTCCGCCACAGGTGCCATTCCTGGACCACCAAGGTGGACATTGCCTGCCCGAGTGCTCGTGCCAGTCGATCCTACCATTTGCTGTTTTTGTGGGCACAGGTGCATTGCTACTGCCTTATCCACCTGAGGGACCTCCATATACCTGTGGACCGCCCTGCCGTCGAGAGTAGTGAGAGCGGACGAACCCAGAATTCTGTTTCAGGCAGCACAAGGTGCCCTCCATGACCTCGTCAGTTCATCATGCACCTCCGGGAAGAAAGGGACCGGGTGTGATTGTGTGGCTGTGAGTGGCACCCTGAACCGTGGAACCGATCATCAAGCCGCGAGCACTCAGGGAGGGTGGACGGTTCCGGGCAAGCATGGTGGTCAGCTCTGCGTCAGCTTCAGACTGGGTGGGCAAATCTGGAGGTGCCCCCCCAGCATCCGACATCACCAGTGCGCTCTCTGATGCAGCGATCGAAGCCTCACCCCGAAAGAGACGTCATGCTGGCCAAGAGGCAGGCTGGTCTCATTTCGGGACTGTACGGGTGCAAACGGCTGAAGAACAATGAGAACATGAACCATCCACTAACACTGCCTCAGTATGATCGCTGCTCAGACAGTTGAGGCAGCACCCATGGCTGCCGGAAGTGGACGAGAGATACCGAACGCATCCAGGAATCACACAAAGATGGAAAGGCATCTTTATAAAGATGCATCTTTAGAAAGATGTTCGACGTCAATGTGTGTTCTGTAATAGAGAAAATATACTCTTTAGCAGGAATATACACTCTTTTAGCAATGTCGAAGAGCCAAGGGTGAATTCTGCACTTGACATGCAGAAGGAGAGAAAGCTGCTGGAAATGCACCAGATATCCAACAGCATACGCTTCTTAAGAGGTGAATGGAACAGCAGTAGTAATTAGCTTGCTGATAGTACAACCGGTCAGCTCTGAAGCATTCCAGCTCCTTTTATATCCATATGCCCGGGGGAGTGGCATGCAAATTCTCATTGGATTTTCCTCAAAGAATAGGAGGTGCTCGGCCCTCTCTAGAGCGAACCCTAGTGTCACTACATCGACATAACGTCGAGTGAGTGACAGAAGGGGAACCGGGATGATGCTAATTGTTGGATAGTCGGGGCTGGACTGGTAATCTGGCATACCGGGCATTTTCCCAGTGTGATGACGCACTTTGGGGCCGATCAAGGTGGACTGGCCATAGGTAGAACCGAGCGGGCCGGTGGGTCGATGCAAAATGTCCCAATGGGCGATATGCAGAAAAAGGATAGCGGCCCGCGATATGCAGAAAAGGACAGCGGATTTATCTTCCCATTCCAGCCCTGTGGATAGTTAGTCCGATAGTCACTCCTCTATCACAATATTAGCAACAGAACATCAGGTCATACGATATGCCTTTGGATCTGTGAATGAATCATATCCCAATTTATTCATGAGGATATACACTGCAGCAACAACAAATGTCATGCTTGTTTGAAAGAGAAAGGCCCTCAAATCTTGTCATTGATTGGTATATCGGATTGAAATCACCCCTTCAGACTCTCTGCTTTTAAGTGATGGAGCCATGCATCCAAGTCTGTCTCCCATCCTCCCACCAAAGTTCCAGCATGAAACTAAGGCCCTGAATGGCCTGATCATATTACCTACACATAAGATCATTACAATGTTAGCTTATCTACATGGTTAGAAACCATTCCACTTCTATTATATGGTTAATACAATCAAATTTAGGGCAGCAAGGATCATTCTGTGATTTGCTTGTCTCTAATGGAAACATTGGGGAAGCAATATGCAGTCATTGTACACAGTACTTTGTTGCATGTGGTTAATGCCAAAGTCAATTAGATCATTCAGATATTATCAGGTTTTTAAGGCATAATGCCCTTGAATAAATGGACAATAGATTGGTCATACCGAATGGTTCTGCAGGTGGAATATGATATTAAGCTTGGGTAAGCAGGGATGTTTACTTCCTGTGTATGCATGTGTTTGTACGTGTGCCGCAGTGGTGGAGGTGAATTGAATCAGCACATAACAGCTACAGTGCAAACACATTCTGCCCTGTTCCATGGTTTGAAAGAATAAAAACAGATCTTCTTGTATTTATTAACAAAATTATTAGTTCACCTAAAAAGGATCATTCTCTCACTATTTACTCACCCCTCTACAGTCTCAAACTCATATGATTCATTGTCTTCTGCGTAACACAAACAGAGACATTTTCAAGGATTTATTATGTGTATTTATGATACCCATGCAATGTAAGTCAATGGGGTCCAAAACTTTCAAGCTACAAAAAGGACATAAATGCAGCATAAAGGTAATCTATACAATTTGGTTCTTTAATCAATATCTTCCGATGTGATTCGGTAAATTTGCCGTTCATGAGAGAAACTTGATTATACTTCCTCGTGCTTGATGCTATAGGTTTTGAACAACATTTAAGGTGAGTAAATGATGACAAAATGTTCATTTTGGGTGATGTACAGTATAATCTTTTATGGATGTTTAGATATTTTTCCTGGAATGTAATATACAGATCCAGATTAGCAATAGGACTTTTCACAGAAATGAAGATGTTGCATTTGTTTTTCCAGCTTTTTTTATGCGTTATCTGGTACATCCCCTCTGTTAAACATTTCAATGAAGATTCATAATAGGCCCTGACGTTAAATTGATCTATAAGTCTGAGTGGAGCACTGGTACTCTCTCCTGTGTCTTAGCACTGCACAAGAGCATAAAGAGAATATGATAGATACATTCAGTTCTATAAACAATGCTGAGCATGCACCTGTGCTATTAATAAAAAATCTCATCTTTTCTGGGAAGGTCTAGTGCTTACATCATGAATATAATCCATCTTGGGTTACTTCCTCCAAGCTCAGACATGTTCTCATGTACCTATCTTTTCTCCCTTACAAATACACACATTTTTATGGGAACTTCTCATTTACTAATATTATTATACTGAGATAACATTTTTATTTAATCCTTTAACATTACACACACATACCTCTAAACCTAACCCTCACTCTAACCATTTGTATTTTTACATTTTCAATAATACTGTAGAGTATGAACGGAAAATCATGAACTCATTAATGCTGAATGCAATGCACACATTCTTGCAAGGGTCCTAAAACCCCCACACACTGTTACTCTCCCCACACCCCCCTCCTTAGATGAGAAAGGAAGGTGAGATTTTCTTAGACACACACGTTCCTTTCATTTAAAACCCAGAAATGGCTTATTTTTAAGGAAATATGTTTTATTCCCGTATGCTTGGGTATTTCTGCTGTTATATCAAACTAGTTAAGATTGTTTAGTTGTGTAGTTAAACTCTGAGGGCTTATATAAAGAATCTAAGAGTATATATTCACTTTTAAGTGTACCAAATACAAGTTTCTTGGTATCAAATTAAACCTTACGACTCGCCCTAGCTGAATATATATATAAGGTTACATTAAAATGTATTCTGCTATGTTTTACCATCTTTTGAGTGATTCAAACCACATCCAGGACCCTGTTGTAAATTAAGCAAATGACCAACCTTGACAAGACAAAGGGAACCTTCTCGCGCCAAAACTGAGGTGACTCATTGGATCATTCCTCCCAAAGGAGGTGTGACCTCCCTACCTTAAAAGTCAGGATCTGGTGTGGAATCTTTTTCTTCGCTCATCTCTTAACTTTCTTGTTCTCTTTCTCCTGTCCTTTGTCCTTACATCGCTCTCTTACTTTCTCTTATGAACCTCTTCAAGTTTTCTTCAACTTCTCTTCAAACTCTCGTCAGACATGTCTTCTGTTTTATTTGGCGTTTATCTCAGTCTTTTTCTTGTCTTCAGACAAAGCTCAACACTCTACGTTTTTGGAGCAGTCCGATATCCTCCGGGTGAAAGGACTCTCCCTCAGTTTCAACCGTTACTCCTAAGATGCTTTGAACTACCCACGAGCGATCCACGCTCCAGGAGCACCAACAGAAATCCTCCAGCTCATGGACGCAACGAGGACATTCACGCACACACGCAGTCTTGTTCAGCGACACAAGGGTCCATTTTGCAAGTATTATTCCATCTAAATTCAAATGCGTTAAAGTGTGTAATTCCCTTGCTGGCTCTTAAGGTTTAACTGTTGTAACAATTTGCTATCCCTGTAATCTATTTATTTTCCTTCCTGTTTTACTTTGTTTGTTCTATGTTAAATGTTTGTTGTTAAATGTGTTCTACGTTTGTTAAGTTTGTGATATATCCTAGTTCCTTGTATTAAACCCAATTATACGCTTGATTGTCTGTGTTTGTTGGTCATAAACAAAGCCTCTTTTATGTGCGATCTAAAGCTACGAGCTGGTATTATCAAAGTAAGTTAACGTGCTTTGATTAAGTAGCTTATACTAAGAATAAACCTCCTGGAGAATTGATCAAGAGGATCAAGCAAAGTGGTTCGGTGGACGAACTGATTTGTTGCGATACGGGTTAATTCCATTAAGGTATTCTGAAAATGAATACAGCCTGTCTGCATATGATGTATATTCCTAATTAATTATAATTCGTTGTGTTTAATTATCTATATATATCTGAAGCAGACTTTTGGGCTATATAACCCCTGTTTTGGGGCAATTTAGAATGTATTGTTATCTGGTTCAAACCGTATGATTAATCATTGATTACAATCATTAATATTAATTGTACATTCCCCAAACCTGAACCAAGAAACCCTACATAATGGTGGAGAATGCCGCGGGCACATTTTAAGCTTTGTTTTGTGAACTAATGCATTGTCAATTTTGTGTATTTTTGTTGTTAATACTGTACGCGAGCGTGCCGAACTGAAAGGCACAAAGCCGATTCTCAGTTCAGCATTTAACGGCGGCTAAATATATGTCAACATTTATTTTTGCCACTGCTGAATGCCAAAATAAACTGCAGTCCATAATACTAAATTGTTCCGGTAAAGACGAAGAAATCTCTTTGCTGTGGGACATTTCATTTTAGTATTATCGAAATCACCTGTCTAGAACGAGTCTCTTCTTTCAGCGTGATATAAAACCGTTATGGGCGAGTTTCCCCAAACAGGTAAAGGCCTTATTTGTGTCGTTAAGATTGAACGTGGTTATTTCGGTAGCCTAATAATCGACTACAACGACCACTCCCTAAAAGTTAAAGTCAGCCTAGCTAACTGATGCAAACTTTTTGCAGACCTAATCAGAAAACTCGGAAAGCCAGTATCTGATTGGGAATCGTATACGGGAGTCTTTAAAACCTTGATCAAGTGATAAAACAGCAGCGAAGAAACCCTGTTGTGTATATATTTATTGTGTGTTGGCAGCGAAGAAAAATCCTGCCACACACACTTGTGTGCAGGAAACTGGCACAAACGAATCCACCGAGATTTAAAACTGAATCTGTGATGGTGCAGAAAATCAAGGCGTAACACGTGCCCAGATTTGAGTCACACTGAAGGATAGGGTGTAATACCGCTGACTAACACTAGAGGGCAACCTCAAGCGGAACCCTCAGAAACTGCGCACTCCTTTACTTCATCCTGCGTGAGCGCAACACCGCCATCGTGTGGACATTCTCGAAATAGGTCTACTCCCTTACATTTATTTTCCTTTGCTAGTTATCTGAACAGCCCTTGTCATTTCCTTCTTTGGCTATGGTTTTTTTGTTTTGTTTTGTTTACTGTTATAAACATTTTCATTTGTTGAATTTGTTACTACAAGTATTTGGGTTTAGCAAAACTTCCCGCCTCTCTGACTGAATACACTTGGTTGAATTTTGGTTGAAAAAAAAAAATCATTTCTGAACTTAAAATTGAATTAAGTGTCTCACTGATATCCCACTTAGAGGGAGCACGCCCTTTGTGGCATTCCCTGCTAAGTCGGCTTATCTCTCTTTTCCTCCTTTTATTTCATTTTGGAATTGTTTACCATCTATTCCTATTTGTTCTTTCCTTTTTAATTATCTTCCCTTTTGGGTGATTAATACTTGTTATTACTCCTTTGCTCTTACTACTATCAGTTATTATTCTGTTACTTAACGTCCCTTTACACGCTTATTTGAATCGAGTTTAACAAGTTTAAATTTTATTCAAATTAAGAGTGTCTGTTCATCCTGCCTTTTTTAATTCTGTTTTTTCTTGTGGTTAGATTGTTTTGATAATTAACATCCTTGTCAAAATTCCTTTTTGTTTATCATTATTTGGTAAAGCCTTTTGCCTGTTATTTCTACACACATGATTACTCAATTTGGTTTAAACAAGGAAGCCTTAATTCACTTTAAGTTTCACTTGCTAAATCCTGTTCTGTATTTGTATGTAGAATTCCCTAGTGCGCTGTGGTGATTTGACTGTCATCTCTGGTTGTTCCCAGCGAGCTGGTTTATCCGACCGGCGTTACCGACGCTGGCCGTATGTATGTCTCGGACTCTTCTGTCTCTTTTCATTGGTGTGGCACGCAACGACATCAGCAATTGGGCACTCCAAAGGAAATTCAACCCCGTCAGTTGACACACAGGGCAAGTTTGGAATAATTACCTAAACCAAGGCCTGAAGAGGGGCCACTCTTTTGAGGGTTCTAGGGAAAATCCAATCTTGTTGTGCCGTCTGGCAGTTGACACCTTGGTGTTGCCGGTTGTGTTTAAAGTCAAGTTGTTTGAGAGGGCGCACCGTAATAGTAGCAGAGGTCCCGGGGACACTGCGGTCAAGTGTTTGGGACCGTTGGAAAGATTGACTGCGTGATGGTCCCCAGCAGAGTGACCTCAAGTCACCCCAGGCAAACTAAAATAAGGTAAAATCCATCCACCAGTATAGGCCACATAATATTAAATATTCCCCTGGTCATTTAAGTGTTTGGCCCATTTCTTTTCTTTCTCTCCCCTAAGCCACACCATCTTCCTAGGGTTTATACCTCGATAGCGCCCCACCCTGTTGGTCCTATCATAAGCCCTAGCAGTGGTAGCAGACTTAGGCCCTTTTTCTCCTGCCTATCTGTTCCTAACATTATTTTGTTCAATTTGATTCCATGCCGCCTCTTTTCGCGGTTTAATTGTGTTCTACTCTTTTCTGCTGTTCTGTTCTGTCGTGTTGTGTACTTCCAGTTCACATTAAGACAGAGCCTACAAGAGCCATCAAGGAAAACTGAATAAAGGGACAAACAAGCAGCCTGCATCATCAGATGACCCTTTTGGGCTGCTGCCTTGTCAAATTCTTTATTTAGACCTGCACTGACCCGCGAAATTCGGCCCACCTAACTGCCTGCACCAGTTAGTCAAAATTACGGCTTATAATAAGCCACATCATTGTAGCTCGCTAACCCTACACGTACTTGCATTGGCCTCTTTGTGTGTGCTGTCTTTCTCTCGCCTACAGTGAGCCAGTATGTCCCGTTCGTCCAGTCCCGCAGTTCACTGGGATCACCTCGAGACCTGGCTGAGCGCAATGACGGACACCGTCCTACCCACAGCAGCTGGACGCCGACTTGGACAGCCTGATGGCCCACGATCCAACACAGAGCTACAACCACAAAGAATGGACCAAGATCATCGGAAGTCTTGCCCACAATCTTGTCGCCCAGGCACGGATAAGTGAGAAAAGCAACCTCGACCTGGAGCAGGAGGCCGCAGCGCTAAAACTCCAAGCTGAGGAGGCCCGTAGGAACCAAGCCAAAACCCAGAGTCGCCTAAATCAGCTACGCCTCGAGACCAAGGAACAGCACGAGGAAGGGGATGAAACGGACCCAGAGCTACAAAAGGAAGTAGAGAGACTTCAAAATGCCCTGGAAAATCTTCTCCTAGACACAAACCAAAGAGAACAGTCGGAGAGAAAAGCCAGAGAGGAACTCGACGAAAAGCTGCAACAAGGCGAGTCTCTCCTTGCAAGAGCAGAGATTGAACTAAAAGAAAGAGATGCTAAAGCAAAAGCCTGTGAAAAGCACCTGAACACGGCCCGAGCTGAAATCCATGAACTTATTCAGCACAGAGACCATCTCAAATACGAACTTGACACTGTTCACAGAGAACTGAAACATTCTTATAGACCGCAAAGTGAACAGAAAGGGGAAACGCACACCACAGAGTTTCCCCTGACCAGTAAGCCCAAGTTTTTCAGCCAAGAGCTCAGAGCTGAAAAGGGGGGTGAAAGCCCACTGTTCAAAATGTCACCAGCCAGCCTCCAAGAACCCCCGTCAGCAACAAAATTGTGGGAGCCCGCCCACAAAATCCTGGTCACCAACCACGGCATGGCTCCCAAAGAACTTGACAAGCTGGCCAGAAACATCCCTACTTTCACCCCAAATCCTGCAGGAGGCCACGACGTGCACGCCCACCTGCAATACATAGATTTTCACTTGCACACTGTTCCCAACGTGACCACTTGGGACAGATTGTACCTGCTAAGAGTTACGTCTGGTTGCGACGCGCACAGCTTCCTGGATCGGCAATCAGAGGCTGTCAAATCAGACTACCTACAGCTACGGCAGGCCTTCATCAGAGAATTCTCTGATCCAGAGTCAGAACAAGGACTCATCACCGCTATGGACCTCAAACAGGCCCGACTGGAAGAAGGTGAAAGGACACACAAGGCAACCAGGCCTTGACAAAGACTTGAATGACCAAACCGATGCCCTTGCCAAGACCGGCGCACTACACGGTACTCTATGGTCACCTCCAACCCACCCACCCACCTTTAACGTTGCAGTGATAACCCGTAGCAAACGAACTTTCCCTGCAACAGTGCCACCCTCACAGCCTCTAACGTAAATTTCAAACAACGAAATAGCAGACATGCAAGCCTCTGACACATCCATATAGACTTTCCTGAACCACCTCTCAAACCCCACCAACCACCCTCTGGCACTGCATGACATAAAGTACATGCTGCGTGTGATAAACAACATTTTGTGGTAGGCACCTGATGACATCACAGTGCCAAGGCTTGTGGTGCCACAGTGCCTAAGGGGGGTCATGCTTATTTATGCCCACGATGCACCATGTGCCAGACACCACGACGCCAGAGCCACTTATGAGACACTAAAGCAAGTGGCATACTGGCCCTGCATGCAGAAACATGTGGCAGAATATGTCAGAGAATGCCTGGTTTGCTGTCAGTTTCAACCGGCAAACCCAAACCACATAGCTCCACTGCAACGCAGAAGAGTCACATTCCCATGGTCAGACCTCCAAATCGACTGGGTAGGACCTCTGCCCAGGTTGACGAGGGGCAACAAATACTTCCTCACAGTCGTGTGCCAGTTCACAAAGTGGGTAGAGTGTCTTCCAGCACCTAACGACACTGCCCAGACCACGGCATTCCTCCTGATGAACCACATCTTCTCCAGGTTCGGACTGCCCCTGAGAGTCAACTCAGACAGAGGCACTCACTTTACAGCCGAGATTATGCAGCAGATCTGGAAACTCCTGGGGGTCCAAGTTCAACTACACATCAGTCATCATCCAATCTCATCTGGCCAAGTGGAACGATCGAACCGTGGTCAGTATGTTGAAAAAGTATGTGCCAATCAGAAAGACTGGGATGTAAAACTCCCGCTGGTGCTAATGGCCCTCAGAGCTACCCCGCAGGACTCAACTCGCGTGTCTCCCTTCGAACTAATGACTGGGCGGCAGATGACACTGCCACTGCATCTGCTGTATCAGCCGGGAGACTCCAGCCTCGTCACAGCCTGCACCACTCACCAGTACCTCGACGAGTTACACCGGCACCTGAAAGCAACATTTGCTTTCGCCCAACAACAGCTAAAAGAGCAACTCACCACACAGAGTGCATCCCTGCAGACCATCGGCAAGACCTTGAGAGGAACGGTGGTAATTCTCAACACTCACAGCGTTCTACTGAACCAGACAGTGAACTCCATGAAACAGCTGTTTACTGTCTTCCAGAACGACTTTGCTCAAATGCAGCTGGTCACAGCCCTGATAACCACCTGCTACAAAACCCTCATGATTCACCTGCCATCCGTCATTGTGATGATTGTCGTCCGATGATGTCTCCACAGGGACTTCATCCGACGAAAAGGGGGACTGTAGAGTATGAACGGAAAATTATGAACTCATTAATGCTGAATGCAATGCACACATTCTTGCAAGGGTCCTAAAACCCCCACACACTGTTACTCTCCCCACAACCCCCTCCTTAGATGAGAAAGGAAGGTGAGATTTTCTTAGACACACACGTTCCTTTCATTTAAAACCCAGAAATGGCTTATTTTTAAGGAAATATGTTTTATTCCCGTATGCTTGGGTATTTCTGCTGTTATATATCAAACTAGTTAAGATTGTTTAGTTGTGTAGTTAAACTCTGAGGGCTTATATAAAGACTCTAAGAGTATATATTCACTTTTAAGTGTACCAAATACAAGTTTCTTGGTATCAAATTAAACCTTACGACTCGCCCTAGCTGAATATATATATAAGGTTACATTAAAATGTATTCTGCTATGTTTTACCATCTTTTGAGTGATTCAAACCACATCCAGGACCCTGTTGTAAATTAGGCAAATGACCAGCCTTGACAAGACAAAGGGAACCTTCTCGCGCCAAAACTGAGGAGCCTCATTGGGTCATTCCCCCCAATGGAGGCGTGACCTCCCTACCTTAAATGTCAGGATCTGGTGTGGAATCTTTTTCTTCGCTCTTCTCTTAACTCTCTTGTTCTCTTTCTCCTGTCCTTTGTCCTTACATCGCTCTCTTACTTTCTCTTCTGAACCTCTTCAACTTCTCTTCAAACTCTCGTCAGACATGTCTTTTGTTTTATTTGGCGTTTATCTCAGTCTTTTTCTTGTCTTCGGACAAAGCTCAACACTCTACGTTTTTGGAGCAGTCCGATATCCTCCGGGTGAAAGGTCTCTCTCTCAGTTTCAACCGTTACTCCTAAGATGCTTTGAACTACCCACGAGCGATCCATGCTCCGGGAGCACCAACAGAAATCCTCCAGCTCATGGACGCAACGAGGACATTCACGCACACACGCAGTCTTGTTCAGCGACACAAAGGTCCATTTTGCAAGTATTATTCCATCTAAATTCAAATGCGTTAAAGTGTGTAATTCCCTTGCTGGCTCTTAAGGTTTAACTGTTGTAACAAGTTTGCTATCCCTGTAATCTCTTTATTTTCCTTCCTGTTTTACTTTGTTTGTTCTATGTTAAATTTTTGTTGTTAAACGTGTTCTACGTTTGTTAAGTTTGTGATATATCCTAGTTCCTTGTATTAAACCCAATTATACACTTGATTGTCTGTGTTTGTTGGTCATAAACAAAGCCTCTTTTATGTGCGATCTAAAGCTACGAGCTGATATTACCAAAGTAAGTTAACGTGCTTTGATTAAGTTAGCTTATACTAAGAATAAACCTTCTGGAGAATTGATCAAGGGTATCGAGCAAAGTGGTTCGGTGGACAAACTGATTGGTTGCGGTACGGGTTAATTCCATTAAGGTGTTCTGAAAATTAATACAGCCTGTCTGCATATGATGTATATTCCTAATTAATTATAATTCGTTGTGTTTAATTATCTATATATATCTGAAGCAGACTTTTGGGCTATATAACCCCTGTTTTGGGGCAATTTAGAATGTATTGTTATCTGGTTCAAACCGTATGATTAATCATTGATTACAATCATTAATATTAATTGTACATTCCCCAAACCTGAACCAAGAAACCCTACAGACATTATAAAGACATTTTTAGCATGTTTATTAAGCCAATTTCCTGATAGTGATTTCTGTTTTACTATCCTTGTGGGAACATTTGGTCACCACAATGTAGGCAAAACCTGAACCACACACACTAAATGATTACGGAATCATCTATTGTCTTCATATAAATCAAATTATAATGAAATCTGATATAATGTAAAATACATACACTTGTGGCCAAAAGTTTGGAATTATGTGAAGATTTTGCTGTTACGGAAGGAAATTGGTACTTTAATTCACAAAAGTGCCAATTGTTCACAATGTATAGTCAGGACATTACTGATGTAAAAAACAGCACCATCACTATTTCATTAAAGTAAATTTTGATCAAATCTAGACAGGCCCCATTTCCAGCAGCCATCATTCCAACACATTATCCTAGAGTAATCATGCTAAATTGCTAATTTGGTACTAGAAAATCACTTATATCAAACACAGCTGAATGCTTTTTGTTTCATTAAATGAAGCTTAACATTGTCTTTGTGTTTGTTTTTGAGTTGCCAAAAGTACGCAATAGAGTGGCATATTTTAAGGTCAATATTAGGCCAAAAATGGCAAAAAAGAAACAGCTTTCTCTAAAAACTCATCAGTCAATCATTGTTTTAATGAATGAAGGCTATACAGTGCTTGAAATTGCCAGAAAACTGAACATTTCATACAAAGGTGTAACTACAGTCTTCAAAGACAAAGGACAACTGGCTCTAACATGGACAGAAAGAGATCTGGAAGGCCAGATGTACAACTAAACAAGAGGATAAGTACATCAGAGTCTCTAGTTTGAGAAATAGATGCCTCAGATATCCTCAGCTGACAGCTTTATTGAACCTGTTCAACACCAGTTTCATGTACAACAGTAAAGGGAAGACTCAGGGGTGCAGGCCTTATGGGAAGAACTGCAAAGAAAAGCCACTTTTTAAACAGAAAAACAGGCTTCAGGTATCAGTGTTGCAATTGTTTGGCTGTAATAGTATTTCTGAAGTGTTTTTGTTTTTTTTTTGTTTTTTTTTTAGGGGGGGAGGGGGGCGTTAAGAGGATCATGAAGAGGTCAGGGGGGCGTTTGTTCAAAAAAGGTTGAGAACCACTGCTTTAAATAATACTATTTAAAAAAAGGGCATTTACATGTATGTAATATATATTTTCATAAATCACAATTTTAATATTAACAAACTATAAATATGTATTTAATCTGATATATGTATGGGTTTACCCTTAAAATAAACCTTTTATTCATTTTGAGATTATTCTTGAATATTCTTTTCCAATTGAGGATGTCCAATCTTCTTCTAATATAAAAAAAAATCAACTTCCTTCCTACTTGTACTTCTTTGAGCAATTCAAAACTTTGTATTGTAGCACTTTTTATATTATTAAAATTGCTTTTGCTGTGATCCTCATTTGTAAATTACTTTGGATAATATGTCTGCTTATTGAATAAATGTAAATGTCCCTGGATGTCCTCAAAGTGACGTTTTGTCTGATTTAGCTACATCTGGGGACCATTTTGACCCTGAATCTAGCTAAACAAACCCACACATGCACACACTGCTATACTTACTAATGATTGCAGTCTATGTTATTTTTCCCATTTAAATATTAATTAATTTTATATTTGTCCAAATTATTTATAATTATTTATTCATTTAGATAAAAAGTGAGTTTTGTCTTTCTATAAAACTTGATATGACACACCCCATTTTAGTTCAAGTCACCATTAACAGTAAAGCCACACACTGACACACAAGACCTAATAAGATGAGGCTGCAGTATGACAGCACCATAACTCCCCCACCCACACACACACACACACACACACACACACACACACACACACACACACACACACACACACACACACACACACACACACACACACACTCGTCTCATGTGGTAATCCAATTGGGCAGGGATTTTTGATGACTTTTGTTGTAAAGCTAAACATATGCTGATCATGGCAGAATTTTATCAGCATTTCTCACTGAGAAAGGGATATGTTTTTTATCCTGAGTCTGGACAGCAGAGGGGAACAAACCGTGCCACTGTAAAGATGTAGTTTATCCCTGATTCCCTATTTCTAGATACACACACATATGCCTTTTTCTTTTCTATTATTGTGGGCACTTTCCATTGTTTTTATTCTAAGCTAATGATATTTGTTATCAATTAAATTTTATTGCATTAAATGATATATTTACATTTAGTATACTTCAAGATGTTTTCCTCATGGGGACCATTGGCTTGACCCCACAATGTAGGCAAAACCTGAACCACACACACACATCACAAATACGTTTACATATTTACATATCTAAATGAGGACAGACCATATACTTCTATTGTTATTGTTTTTTGTATTTATTTATTAAAAAAAAAGTATAATAACCTGGGCTGTTTCTGAGCATATGGGGACCCTAACTGAAATCTTACTTGTAGGTCTCCTGCAATCCCAAACAGAAAGTCAACAGTGTTTTTATGTTACATTTAATTGCAGTTAATTTTGTTTCAAAGCTGTTAAAAAGCACTGTTCCCCTTCAATCACTCACTCGACGATGTGTCAATGTAGTGACACTAGGGGTCACTCTTGGGAGTCCCAAAACACCTTCAAATCTTTGAGAAAAAGCCAATGAAAATTTGTGAGTACAATTTGCATGCCACTCTCCCGGACATATGGGTATAAAAGGGAGCTGGAATGCAGGATTCATTTGGATTTTTTCTTAGGAGTCGAGCGGTTGTGTATCAGCGAACTGAATCCACTGCTGTTCCAATTCACATCTAAAGAAGGGTTTGCTGTTGGATATACGGCGCATTCCAGCAGTTTTCTCTCCATCTGCACGCTTACTGCAGAGCAACGCCATTGGGTGCTTCAACAGTGCTAAAAGAGTGTATTTCTCCTCTAAAGAGCATATTTCCTCTATTAGAGCAAACAAATTGACGTGAATATCTTTTAAAAGACGCAAATTTTTAAAGATGCCTTTCTGTCTTTGTGTAGTTCCTGGGTGCGGTCATAACCTCTACGCCTCTGTCGGCCACGATCGCTGCCTTACGTGTCTGGGCCATAATCACGTTGTGGTTGCATTCGTGGATGGTTCATGTTCTTACTGCGAGAAAATGACCATGGCAACATTTCAACTTTCCTTCTTCTGGTGGAAAGCCACTTCAGCTGTCCCCCCCACTGGTCCTTCTACCTACGGGTATGAGGCCACCCCGGTTGACACTGAAGGTGATTTGGGGGCTTCTCGGGTTTGAAGAGATGTCGATCGCTGCATCGGAGAGTGCCTTGGTGGTGTCAGACACCGAGGACTCGACCGGGCTGGTGCCTTCGGTTGTGCCGGCCCAGTCTGAGGCCAACGCGGAGCTAACTGCCATGCTTGTCCGGGCCGCAGTGAGTGTCAATCTGGACTGGAACCCTCCACCCGCCCCTGAGCACTCACAGCTTGACGACAAGTTCTTGGGAGCTCTGCTCGCGGCACGACTTTATCATCAGGTTCCTGAGAGGTAAGAGGAGGTTGAATCATCATAGGCTACAAATCTTCCCTCATGGGACCTCTCCTTGGTCCTCTGGGCCTTTGGAGAGCCCCGTTCGAGCCCTAGAGTCAGTCGAGTTAAAGGCCGTCTCATTAAAGACCACCCTCCTGACCACACTGACTTCCATCAAGAGGGTCGAGGACCAACAAGCGTTCTCTTTAAGTGAAACGTGCCTGGAATTTGGTCCAGAAGACTCTCACGTGATCCTGAGACCCCGACCGAGCTATCTGCCCAAGGTTCCCACAATCCCTTTAGTTCTAACGTGGTGCGGCTACAAGCGAAGCTGCCCCGGGAGGAGGCAGACATAACCTTATTGTTGTTGTTTCCGGTGCATGCTTTGCTCATCTATTTGGATCACACCCAAAAAGAGATATTTTGATTGAGCCGGTTTAGTCCCATGTTCTTTCAGTTACAAACAGGTACGTTTGTAATGTGGGGCTGCTTGTCGGGTGTACCGCTTGCGTCCTTTAGGGCAGGGTGTGGTCTCCATGGGGTTTTTTCCCCCTAAAAGAATGGGAGAGGAAAAGAACACCTCTCCCATCTCTCCCATGCGAGTACACAAACCGTGAACCCTGGATGTCCTTCCTCCCTAGCCCGCTGACACGCAAATTCAGCTGAGGAATTGTAGTCGGACCCAGTACTTGTGCTAAACTTCCGTGGCATGGTCTCCCTTCGGTAGACCCGCGTCTCCCTTGGGCAGCCCTCTCTGCCCCAGTCGCTGTGTTTGTAGAGCTCCTCCCCTTCGAAGGACAGGACCTACCACCGCACCCCTTCCATGTGCAGCCTTGAGCCCATGTATTTGCCCTTTGGGGCAGGGTGTGGTCTCCATGGGGTCTTTTCCCCTAAAAGAATAGGAGAGGAAAAGAACACCTTCCCCGGCACATGGCCTGCTTCCATACTAGATACGTCTCTACTAGATAGTTTCTTGATAACTTGAAACAATGCTTACATAATAAAAGAGTACGTTTTATTAGTTGTAGTGGTTCCAAATTCCAATACCGGCTATGCATATATTGTGTATGATAGATCTTGCAATAATAACATTATGAAAAATTAGATCTCATTCAATAGAAGTATGAGCCCACCTACTATAGACTAACCCAAATCCAAACCCTGCTCCTAAAGGAAAGCTTTTTGTATTTTTAGAATAATATAAAATGAAAATTAAAAACAATATTGATGAGCTTTTTTATTTTTTTTTTTATTTAGGATGTACCCAAAAGGACACACACACACAGAGACAACTGATTTTTGTCCATTTTCCTGCATTGCATCACAGCACTGTGCTTGTTTGTTTATTTGTTTTTGTTTTTCTGACACAATAAAATGAATAAACAAATAAATTAAGTACCATTATAAGCCATTTAGTATGCATAGGGTCATGCTTAATAGTGGGCATATGGCCTCAGTTTGAATCCCTAAAAGAAGGCAGTTTGCTCTCTCTGCTTCATCAGTTCAATAACAGCATGCTGCAATGTCAGAGCAATGTCAAATGATTCCTAAAATAGCAGCTCAACGTACAAGCAGCGTCACGGTAACATTAAGGCAGTTTATTAATAACAGCAGCAGCAGCAGGAGCAGCACACTCAAGCAAATGTGAAATGTCAGTAGAGCTTGACATTCACAGCATGATGGAGGCCAGCGCTGCACATTAATCACACACTCTGATGGGGCACAGTTGTGTTCATGACATGTGCTCATGATGAAAGATGTATTAAGAGATGGCGGGGAGGAGAGGTTAGAGGAGGAAGCAGACTGAGTCTTGTCTCCTCCATGTGATCTGGATGTAAACTCATGAATATTGCACTAAATATTATAAATATGCAAATTTTATAATACCATGTGATAGATTTATGAATTTGAGTCAAAATAGTCTACTGTAGAATTTGATTGGATGCACAGCCTTAGACATCAACAACAAATTAAATGGGATAACTTCTATACTCCCTTAAAAAAAGTTTATGTACATATTTATTTAGCAATTTTTATTATGCTTGATTATATGGTTTGTTGCATTTTTGGTTTGACCAATGTTTCATTCCTGCCGCCTACATCAGAACAGACATGAGATTTTTCAGTTGCAAACCAGCAGTTAAGAGCTACTACTTTATGTCCCAAATATTCATCAAAATAGGATTATTCCTCTTAAGTGTTTCTTATTTATTTCTGGATCCTTTCTATGATGGTGCATGGCAATTAGCAAAAAGGTGAAAGGGTTTAAGAGGTAGAATTGCAAAGAAGGGTCATTGGTTTATTTGTGGCTTATACTGTAAAAAAAAAAAAAAACCACAACAATCGGGAGAGAGAGCGAGAGAGAGAGAGAGAGCAAGAGAGAGAGAGAGAGAGAGAGAGAGAGAGAGAGAGAGAGAGAGAGAGAGAGACAGACGTCAATGTGCTGGCAATGACTTTTTGACCAGCAGAGGGCATCCATGCTTTATTTGAATTGTTGGTATCTTGTGTTTTCCTCAGATGTGGTTTAATTCAATCTAGGGTTTTCAAAAAGAGGGCCCATGAGGGTACTCCAGAAGCCCCATAAACTGATAATAATAATACAAAATTTAGAATTTTTAAGAAAAGTATGTTTAAAAATGTATTTCTATGTAACAGCAAGAGTAATATATACATTTGGAGGGTCATGTAATCAACTTTGCTTTTTACTTAAAGGCATTTTTTTTTTTTTGCTTCATGCTTTATCAGTTAAGGGGAGATAGGACAAATAATAAATTAATATTTTTAAATAGATTTTTTTTATCACAAATACTACACATTTTAAGTCTTGTATAAAATAAAATCTTAAAAAGAACATTGATAACACCAATTCCCCAATAAAAAATACCCTGTTCACAAGTTACATTTACATTGATTTTTCATTGTTTTCTTAAAACATAACTGGTCTTAGACTAAAAAAATTATAATAATAATAAATCAGTAAAATCCTTTGGTGATCAAAAAAAAAAAAAAGATTCCACAACTGTGGGACTGCAGTAGTTTTTTTTTAAATGTATAGAAATCCATTACACACACTAAATATTGGCATGTTTTATGTTTATTTCACTCTCTTATCAATTATAATACTGTAGTTTAAACATCTATGAGTTGTATTTTTTTATGGATTTTCATAGTTTAATTTTGAAAGTCTGGGTCTAAAGTCTAAAACAATAAAATGTATAGGTCTACATAAAAGTCATTTAAAAAGTACAAAAATAAGTGAAAAAGGCATGGAAAAAGCTTTAATGTGACAGTAAAATAACAAAGAGTTTTTTTTACAGGGGTTATTACATGCCTTTTTTTTTCATTTTATTATTTATTTATTTTTGTATATTAATATGTTCCTTGAGGTTCACTTATTATATAAGGAAAGTTTTTTACACAACAAAATTGTCATATATTTGTAAAACATTATCATTTTCCACCCTCATTCTGACCCTCTGTCAGAAATGCTCAGTTTTGGTGCTGCTTCTCTTTAAGACTTGACAGTAAACTCCCACTTTTATGATTGGCTCTCTGACTGACCTGCTCTCTCCTTGCTGTCTCACTGCTCATCAATACTGGGTGGGGCTACTGAAGTGATAAAGTAAAGTAGTCATTGATATGTTGTTTTGCAGGAGATCAGATGCAAATATTTACCACAGTGTGAAATCACAAAGTCGTTTTGGCAGCATGGTTTCAACAAATGCTCCTTTTTGCAGAGAAAAGGAAGTTTTGAATATATATATATATACTACAGGTCAAAAGTTTTGAAACACGACTGAAATGTTTCTCGTGATCTTAAAAATCTTTTGATCTGAAGGCGTATGATTAAATGTTTGAAATTAGTTTTGTAGACAAAAATATAATTGCGCCATCATATTAATTTATTTAATTATAAAACTAAAATGTAATAAAAAAAAAGTTTTTGAAATTGATGACTTGGACCAAGTAATAAAGAAAAGCAGCCAATAAGTGCCCAACATAGATGAGAACTCCTTCAATACTGTTTAAAAAGCATCCCAGGGTGATACCTCAAGAAGTGGATGAAAATGTACATTTATGCAAATTCTAGGCAAAGGGTGACTTTGAAGACACAGTTTTCATTTATTTTGAATTTTGTTTAGTCACAACAAAATTCACATAGTTCCATTTATGTTATTCCATAGTTTTGATGACTTTACTATTATTCTAAAACGTGAAACAAAATTATAATAAAGAATGAGTATGTGTTTCAAAACGTTTGACCAGTAGTGTGTGTGCAATACATCAGCACTGCAGTGATTCCGCCATAGGTAATCACAGCAGTGCTGATGTAGGGTCATATACATGATTGCAGTCTCTTCCACCAACAGAACGTCCTCATGTGGAAACTCTGGTAAGAGGTAAGTGCAGGATCGCTTCATGCATGCTGAAGTTGTTAGATTAAAGCTGTTTAAAGCTATTTCCCAGCTTTAGTATTGTAGTTGTAATCCCAGTGATCATGGAGTGCAGATGAATGAAAACACTGACTGATGCTGACTAGTATGTCACCTCAACTGGATAATTACACATAAAAATTGTCTTTTGTCACCACCTGCTGGCTAAAGTCTTTAATGTCACTGGGAAAAATGAAAAGACACTAAGCTGTTTTATACATCTGTGCTGCTCTTACACTTTATTTTAGATTTATTTATTTTAATCAATAATACTTTCTTTCAAGTATATTCTTTACTGTATATTTTGCTCTGTATACTGTATACTTGTATTATTTATTAATTACTGAAAGATTACAAATTTTACTGAATCTTCTTTAATCTCATTTATACCTTATTGATTCAGACAATTTGTATGTGAAGTTATCAGGAGGTATTCGATAATTATAAAGCACTGAAGTCAGTAAGCAGTCACAGGGGTGAGTTACACAATTATGATTACACAGTGTCACAGCAATTACACAAGGACTATCATCTGTACCTGTAAACAAGACCCCATCTCTGGAGATGTATGAAGTTAGCACTCTCATCAGGTTTGTGTTAAAGCAGTCATTAACAAAGAAACTCCAGACTCCTGTGAGTTAGTATAGTAAGAGGTTAGCACAAGCTATAGCAGTTTCTGTAGACAGAACATATAAATAAAACACGTACTGACTTCTTCGCAATCTGGTTGATCACCGCTGAAATTCGAATGAAGACTCCTGAATTCTAAATTAAGACTAAATGCACTTCTGGTAAGAGTTGTTCGTTAAATTATTAACATACGAGGGTCCTGTTGAATTATCACATAAACTCATTGGAACTGTAATTCTGCAAGATTGGACTAGACTGAAATTTAAATTTAGAAACTTGCAGAAGGACAACCATCACTGCTTGGAATTTGCAAAAAAGCACCAAAAGGACTCTCAGACTGTGAGAAACAAGATTCTCTGTGAGAAACAAGATTCTTGGCAGTTCCAAGCATCATGGCTGGAGGAAACCAGGTACTGCTCATCACCTGCACAATACCATCCCAACGGTGAAGCTTGATAGTGGTAGCATCATGCTGTGGGGGTGTTTTTCAGCGTCAGGGACAGGGGGAATTTATAGGACTTAAATACAGAGATATCCTTAATGAAAACCTGGTCCAGAGTGCTCAGGACCTCAGACTGGGCCAAAGGTTCACCTTCCAACAGTACAATGACCCTAAGCACACAGCCAAGACAACGCAAGTGTGGCTTGTGAATGTCCTTAGGTGGCCCAGCAAGAGCCTGGATTTGAACCCAATCAAACATCTCTGGAAAGACCTGAAAATGGCAGTCCACAGACAGTCCCCATCTAACCAGACAGAGCTTGTGAGGATCTGCAGAGAAGAATTGCAGAAAATCCTAAAATCCAGGTGTGGAAAGCTTGCATACCCAAAAAGATGTCAGGCTGTAATTGCTGGCAAAGGTGCTTGAACTAAGTACTGAATTACGGGTCTGAATATTATGTCAATAAAAATACTGCACTGCTTATTTTTTTAAATAAATAATAATAAAATATTATTCTGCACTATGCATGCCAACATTTCTTTTTTCAAGAATTTCAGCTTTTAATGACACTTTGGGTGGCTGTGGCTCAGGTGGTTGAGCGGGTCGGCCACTAATTGGAGGGTTGGTGGTTCAAATCCCAGCCCACACGACTCCACATGCCGAAGTGTCCAAGGGCAAGACACTGAACCCCAAGTTGCTCTGAATGGTAGGCTAGCACCTTGCATGGCAGCTCTGCCACCATTGGTGTGTGAATATGTGTGTGAGTCACAGTGTAAAGCGCTTTGAATACCGTTAAGGTTAAAAAGGCTCTATATAAGTGCAGACCATTTACTTTGATGAGTCTCTGGAGAGTTACACCACAGGACATTTTTGAGGTAAAAAAAAAAAAATCAAAATGTCTTTGAACTCAGTAAATGAAAACATGTTCATCATAGAGGACGGGTATTCAAGTAGCCGAATTGCATTTGTAATGTTTTTATTTTATTTATTTAATAGATTTGGACAAACAAACAAAAAAATAATTGTCACGTCATTGACCCTTGATTCAACAAAATGTAAGACTTTCTTTGTTCAAAAACATACGTGAAACTAGGATAAGCCTTACTTTTGCATGATTCGAGTCATTAGGATCACAGTTAAATGAGTTGTACAGCCTTTTCCTATGAAATAAACATGATCGATCGATAGATCGATAGATCGATAGTGTAACGAATGAGGACTGAGTCAGACAAGGGGTGAGGATTCAAACGTGGGGTTTATTTGACATAAACTGAAACGAACAGGTAAGAACAAACAAAACTACCACGATGGGCAAAATGAAAACTAACACGAAAAACTGTAAACTGAAAACACAATGAAACTGATATAACACGAGGGAACAAAACACAAAACCAAACCAGGAACTCGGGTGATGAATACGGAGAGCAGGCTGGACAACATACAGGATACAAACAACGATCGACAGTGACTAAACAAAGGACCAGGGTTTAAATACACAGACAAAGTGGAGACTGAACGAGACACAGGTGAAAACCATGATGAGTGCAGGCAGTGACGGAGGCCGGGAATTGTGGGAAATGTAGTTTAGACAAGGACAGTGAAACACGGGGCGAACAACAAGGAAAACACGACATGGAGCGAGAATGGTGACGGGTGAAACGGAAAACACGGAGCAGACCAGGAAATATGACATAAACATGATAGTGCGACAGAGAACACAGGGCAGACAACGGGGAATCGTGACAGAACCCCCCCTAAAAGGACCGGATTCCAGATGGTTCTAAAGCATAAAAGGAAAACCCACACAGAAGAACAAAAACAAAAGATCCAAGGAGTGAGGGGGTAGACCCGGGGGAACACAGACAGAGAAAAGGGAGTACAAGGGGCACAGAGACAGACCAAGAAGGCACAAGGGACACTGTGACAGACCACAGGGGCACAAGGGACAATTAGGCAGACCACGGGGGCACAAAGGGAAATGAGACAGGCCACGGGGGCAAAAGGGGCAATTAGGCAATCCATGGGGGCACCAGGGGCAATTAGGCAGTCCATGGAGGCACAAAGGGACAGGTTCAGATGGCCCGGGGGCTGGCCATAAGGCAAGGGCAAGTTCAGGGGACCCGGGAGGTGGCCACAGGACAGGGACAGTTCGAGGAGGCATGGGAGGTGGCCACAAGACAGGGACAGGTCTAGGAGGTCTGGGAGATGGCCGCAGAACAGTTCGGGGGACCTGGGGTGTGGCTCCAGGACAGGGACAGGCTTAGGTGACCTAGGAGGTGGCCATGGGGCTAGGACTGGTTCAAGGGGCCTGGGGGGAAGAGTGGCCACTAGGGGAGCTGGCGGAACCAAGGAGGACTTCTGAGACGGAGCAGTCGAAGACTTGGGTGGTGGCGCTGAAGGAGGCGCAGGCAAGGCTGCAGGAGACCCTGGGGGCGGAGCTGCAAGGGGCTCTGGAGACGAAGCTGAGGGAGGCTCTGGAGGCGGAGCTGAGGGAGGCTCTGGGGCCTCAGGAGGCGGAGCTGAGGGAGGCTCAGGAGGCAGAGCCATGGGAGGCTCAGGAGGCAGAGCCGCGGGAGGCCCAGGAGGCGGAGCCGAGGGAGGTGGCGCCGTAGGAGGCTCTAGAGGCAAAGCTCTGGAAGGCTCTGGAGGCAGAGCTGAGGGAGGTGGTGCCGTAGGAGGCTTTAAAGGCGGAGGCCTGGAAGGCTCTGGAGGCAGAACCGATGGAGGTAGCGCCATAGGAGGTTTTAAAGGCGGAGGCCTGGAAGGCTCTGGAGGTGGATCAGAGGGAGGCTCAGGAGGTGGAGCCGAGGAAGGCCCAGGAGGTGGAGCCGAGGAAGGTGGCGCCGTAGGGGCCTTTAGGGGCAGAGCCGTAGGAGGCTTGGGAGGCGGAGCCATAGGAGGCTCAGGGGGCGGAGCCGTAGGAGGCTCAGGAGTCTCTGGGAGCAGAGCTGTAGGAGGCTCGAGAGGTGGAGCCGAAGGCTGCTCGGGAGGCGGATCTCTAGTAGGCTCTGGAGTCTCTGGGAGCTGAGCCGTAGGAGGCTCTGGAGGCAGAGCCCTGAAAGGCTCGAGTGACCTGAGAGGCGGAGCCCTGGAAGGCTCGAGAGGCTTGAGAGGCAAAGCCCTGGAAGGCTCGAGAGGCTTGAGAGGCGGAGCCCTGGAAGGCTCGGGAGGCTTGAGAGGCGGAGCCCTGGAAGGCTCGGGAGGCTTGAGAGGCGGAGCCCTGGAAGGCTCGAGAGGCCTGAGAGGCGGAGCCCTGGAAGGCTCGAGAGGCCTGAGAGGCGGAGCCCCGGAAGGCTCGGGAAACTTGAGAGGCAAAGCCCTGGAAGGCTCGAGTGACTTGAGGCGGAGCCCTGGAAGGCTCGGGAGGCTTGAGAGGCAGAGCCCTGGAAGGCTCGAGAGGCAGAGCCCTGGAAGGCTCGAGAGGCCTGAGAGGCGGAGCCCCGGAAAACTTGAGAGGCAAAGCCCTGGAAGGCTCGAGAGGCTTGAGAGGCAAAGCCCTGGAAGGCTCGAGAAGCTTGAAAGGCAGAGCCCTGGAAGGCTCGGGAGGCTTGGGAGGCGGAGCCCTGGAAGGCTCGGGAGGCTTGAGAGGCAGAGCCCTGGAAGGCTCGAGAGGCTTGAGAGGCAGAGCCCTGGAAGGCTCGAGAGGCTTGAGGGGCGGAGCCCTGGAAGGCTCGGGAAGCTCGAGAGGCAGAGCTCTGGAAAGCTGGAGAGGCAGAGCTCTGGAAAGCTCGAGAGGCAGAGCTCTGGAAAGCTCGAGAGGCAGAGCTCTGGAAAGCTCGAGAGGCGGAGCTCTGGAAAGCTCGGGAGGCGGAGCTCTGGAAAGCTCGGGAGGCGGAGCTCTGGAAAGCTCGGGAGGCTGAGCTCAGGGACAGTCATGGCTGCTGGCTGGCAAGGGACGGTCGAGGCTACAGGCTGGCTCAGGGACGGTCGAGGCTACAGGCTGGCTCAGGGACGGTCGAGGCTACAGGTGCTGGCTCAGGGACGGTCGAGGCTACAGGCGCTGGCTCAGGGACGGTCGAGGCTACAGGCGCTGGCTCAGGGACGGTCGAGGCTACAGGCGCTGGCCCACTGACATCGGGGGCTAAAGGCTCTGGCTGGTTGACCGTGGCTGAAGAGGGCTCAGGCTCGTTGACCGTGGCTGAAGAGGGCTCAGGCTCGTTGACCGTGGCTGAAGAGGGCTCAGGCTCGTTGACCGTGGCTGACGTTGGCCGGAAGGCGGAAGCCTGTCTTGTTTTCCTCCTCCGGGTGGACGAAGTTGACCGTGCTGGCTCCTGGACGACGACAGGCGTGGGGGCGAGCTCGCTGACCGGTGGGGCAGGTGGAAGAGGACGAGCCAGGGATGACTGGAAGGCCACCGCCGTGGGAGGAGAGGCAGGATCCTCAACCACCTCCACAGTAAGCAGTGAGCCGCATGCCAGAAGTGTCTCCTCCATGAAGTCACAGAGCGTCCAGCCACGCGTCGCCGGCGGCAAACGCTCCTGGAGCGAACCGGTCAGGCTAGCCTGGAAGAACACCACCAGGGAGGAGTCAGGATAGTTGGTGGCGCTCGCTAGGAACAGGAATTCCCTAATGTGTTCCTCCACCGGGCGGCTTCCTTGCTTCAGGTCCAGGAGGCGGCAGCATGCCCGGATAACCGCTGGATCCATATTTTGGTTCGATCGTTCTGTAACGCATGAGGACGGAGTCAGACAAGGGGTGAGGATCCAAACGCGGGGTTTATTTGACATAAACTGAAACGAACAGGTAAGAACAAACAAAACTACCACGATGGGCAAAATGAAAACAAACACGAAAAACTGGAAACTGAAAACACAATGAAACTGATATAACACGAGGGAACAAAACACAAAACCAAACCAGGAACTCGGGTGATGAATACGGAGAGCAGGCTGGACAACATACAGGATACAAACAACGATCGACAGTGACTAAACAAAGGACCAGGGTTTAAATACACAGACAAAGTGGAGACTGAACGAGACACAGGCGAAAACCATGATGAGTGCAGGCAGTGACAGAGGCCGGGAATTGTGGGAAATGTAGTTTAGACAAGGACAGTGAAACACAGGGCGAACAACAAGGAAAACACGACATGGAGCGAGAATGGTGACGGGTGAAACGGAAAACAAGGAGCAGACCAAGAAATATGACATAAACGTGATAGTGCGACAGAGAACACAGGGCAGACAACGGGGAATCGTGACAGATAGATAGATAGATAGATAGATAGATAGATAGATAGATAGATAGATAGATAGATAGATAGATAGATAGATAGATAGATAGATAGATAGATAGATAGATAGATAGATAGATAGATAGATAGATAGATAGATAGATAGATAGATAGATACTGGATGGATGGATGGATGGATGGATGGATGGATGGATGGATGGATCGATCATTGATTCCTTTCTACTTCTCTTTTAAACATATTAGACATATTCTAATCACTAGGTCCAAGAAAAAGCATTAGTGGCTAAACCCAGATTACAACTTCTGTTCAACAGCCTGCCTAACCCAAGCAGATTCAGGGGATTGGTCAGGTATTTTTGTAACAAAGTAGTGGTGCGTGAGGTTTGCTCGAGGAACACTTAGAGGTTTACTGCACAAGCCATTAAGACTCCCTTTGACTGCAGGAAGCGCTTCTTGTATTATAGTTTGTAAAGAATGCATATACAGTATAGCATAGTGGACAATATTGACATTAATATGCCTTTCATATCATATGTTTTGCTGTGACCAGTAAACTGATAATAAGCAGCAGTTTTTGAAACTCAAAAATAGAAAATGATATGTATCTCTTTTAGTTATATCATGGCATATTTAGTCATGAAATATTTGACCTAATAGATGATTTTAAGCTTGACAACAGCTTCTATTAGAAAGGAAGCCACACTTTGTCATGCATCAGTGGCCTTGCAACTTCAAACCCATTAACTGAAGCTGAGTTGGAATGATAAGCTGTACTCAAACTATTTAACACATGCAACTAACTGGTTTACCTATTAGTGCACAATCCCTGGGAAGAGAAGCAGACTATTACACTAAAATAAACATTTTAACACATATACCAGGGTTGCATGAAATTTAGAATGTAGAATTGAATTGAATTGGATTGAATTCAAACAAATTCACAAGTCACACAATAGAGGAATTCCAACAAGTTTTGGAATAAAACTTAAACACACTAATTAAGACTAGGCTATTTATTCCAAGAAATGTTGAATATTTTTGATGACATAGACATATCTCTAAAATAAGTTAAATCTTGACAAAACACAACACAGCAATCAAAAACATATATTGGTTTAGAAAGAAAATCTTTCAAGATTTTAAAACTCCTATAGCTCCCCATAACCTTTCATGTTTGTCTATGAGCTCCCCCAAACCCCAACTCAACATAATTCATACTTACATAATTTACCCAATACCCAACTTACATAATTCATAAAGAAAGAAATGCGCAGCTTACTAACACCCTATATATAGGCTATTATTTAAGTAATATAACTACAATTATGAATGCTACACACATACATAATATACTGTACTTAGACCTTCACTTACCATTTTCGGTGTGATGGTCAGGCCTGTTTCTGGCAATCCGTGGTTCAGTAGACCTTAGCGCTAGCTTTGATTTTTAACATGAATGAAAACGAGGATGTGAGGGATAGACATACCATCTCTTCATTGGCACGCATGGTACAAAGCTGTATAAAGCTGCTAGATCCTTTCTGATTTTCCACAACTCGTGTTGTCTGGGGGTATTTGTCTATTGAATGTTCATGGAAAGATATTTTTTTCAACTACTGTTCGTCATAGGCTACTTTTATCATTTTGTGCAATATTGTTTTCCTCTTCACTTTGAGTCAGTGGCTAAAATATTCAGGTTTCATTAGTGAACTAGTCTGTATTTTTGAATTAATTGTTTGGTGAACTAAACGATTGATTCATTTACACATCACATACGCCATCTACTGGCATTAAAGGTGTAATTTACAGAAATTACATAAAAACATAAAAAAATTGCTTTTGGTCCATGCCAAGTCCCAGGAAAAGTTCATACAGGTCTGTAGACAGCACAAATATTGCAAAATTGAACTTTCATGGACATTTAAATTGATTTTATCCACGATTCATCTCCGTACACCGGCGAGTATGATGTGTGACCAGGCGAGTACACGCCCACCGGTACATCATCGTAAACATCTCTCATTCAGAATTTTTTTATGTTTTTGCGTTGCTTTCTGGTTGGTCTGATTTAGTCACAATATTAAAACATTTTTGTAATGATCCTGTCTGTATGACTGGAAGAGCTTTTTTAACTCCTGAAGAAGGCATTTATCGCATCCCACAGCACATTGAAGGTATATGGAATTTTGGTCACAAACATGGAGGCGTGGTCACATAGTGACATCACATGAAACAGGTCAATACAAATCAAGTGAATGGTGACTAGACAGCATAAAAGGCAACATAAAGTATTCTGTAAAACTATAGTGGTTGGTAAGCGGTCCAAGCAACATCTAGCGCTCTGTGCATGCGTTAAGTGTTAGGAAGTGTAATCGAGTTAGAATTCATGATCGTTCCTAGAGATTATGGCAAGATGTACAGCAAAAATGAGGAGGCTACATTTTGGTACTCTGATCTCACCAAAAACCAATTGGATCGCTGCAGAATATTTGGATAAAACCACTGGAGTCTTACACCCTTTCTACACTGGGCGCATCCGTTGACATGCTGCGCCGCAACGGCTTGAGGCTGTCTACACTCGATGCATCAACACGAACGTTAATCTAAACCATTTAATTTGTGTAGTAACATCAGTGCTTGCAACATAAAATTGAACCCGACACCCGTTTATTGTCGCCTTGTAACGGACGCTTCCAGTGTAGACAGCATCATTGATTATAATGGGGTTCTATTGCTTTTAACGCGACGCGACGCTCGCGTAAGGTGTAGACAGGGTGTTATGGATTACCTTTATGCTGCCTTTATGTTCTTTTAGGAGCTTTGAAAATTTGGTCACCATTCACTTGCATGTATGGACAAACAGACATATGTCCATCAAAATTCTGTATTTGTGTTCTGCAGTAGAAAAAAGTCATTCGAGTTTGAGACGACAAGGGTGAGTACTGAGTAGGCTAAATGATGATTTGGTGAACTACAGCGTTAGACTCTGAGGTGTCTGCCTTACATTTAGCATATTCTCAGTGACTATCTGTTATAATTGGACGGAGAGGGGGAGGGTTTGTGTTAGTGGATTTATTCCGCGAACGCAACCAAACGTTGTGACCTTGGCAGGTGGGTGAGTGTGCAAGTTAGAGGCAGGGAAAGATGCGTGCCTTCGTCCGTCACAAACCTAGCAGTACTTTGCTGGATAGGTTCGACAGAAAACACAATTTTAGCTCTTCTTTTTCTGTGCAGGAGAGACAAAATCATGTGAATACATCTGAACCTGAAAGTTTTCGTGGAATGGGATTTCTCTGTTGACCCGCTGCTCTCCGTTGATGAGATCGAGGAGCTTCCTGGGGAATTATTTGCATCGGTTTTGCGGAGCACATTTTACTTACTGGACAAAAGCGTTTCACATCCAACGCTACAGGTAAAATTAGTTTTGATTCCAGCTTAGAGTTTTCCTTCACATTTTACTTTAGACAGTATTTATTCCCCCTGTTTATTATTGTTCTGCTAAGTGTTATCGTGAAAAGTTATGGTTATGGATTTGCACATTGGGAGCTGGAAATGTTGTTAACCAGATTTGTCAATGAATCCATCTAAAGCTTTGATGTCTCAAGCTGTGATTAAGACTTAATAGCCTCGATTTTCAGAATTAATGCTTATAATGTTAGATGCATTAAACATTATTCGAGATCTAAAGGATTTGACTGAAAGCTCTCAAATTAAAACTGATTGCTACTCTGGTTAGAATAGTAAAATTTTTGTCCCATTTCTTTCTTCTTTATGTTTTTATTGTGTGTGTGTGTGTGTGTGTGTGTGTGACATTTTGTCAGATATTAAATTCATAGTTATAGCTACAGTACAATTTAAGCAAGTAAAGATTTTGTGGCATAATGTTGATCACCACAAAAATTAATTGCAATTAATTTTTCTTTTAAAATAACCAAAAATCTGGGCCCTGGGTAGCTCAGCGAGTATTTACGCTGACTATCGCCCCAAGAGTAGCGAGTTCGAATCCAGGTTGTGCTTAGCGAATCCAGCCAGGTGTCCTAAGAAACCAAATTGTCCCGGTTGCTAGGGAGGGTAGAGTAACATGGGGTAACTTCCTCGTGGTCGTGATTAGTGGTTCTCGCTCTCAGTTGGGTGTGTGGTTAGTGTGTGGGAGAATAGCATGTGTGTGGAGAATAGCATGAGCCTCCACATGCTGTGAGTAAAAGGGTATAAATAAATACAAATCTGGGTTACAGTGTGGCACTTACAATGGAATTAAAAGGGGCCAATCCATAAACATGAAAATACACACCGTTTCAAAAATATAGCCACAAGGCATAAACAATAGCGTGTTAACATTATTTTAGTGTGATAAAATCACTTACTGTCTTATCTTTGTTAAGTTATAGACATTTTTACAACTTCGTTGCAATGACGACATAATGCTGTGAACCCTAAAAGCACAAAACAACCTTAAGAGCGATGATTTAAATAACTTTTCAGCTGAATTAATGCACAAGTTTTAGCAGAAGAATGAATGAAACTGCTTTTATGAAATGATATGCTTTACATTTCTGCCTTTGAACTCTTACAAATTGGCCCCATTCACTTCCATAGTAAGTGCCTCACTGTAACCTAAATTTAGCTCTTTTTTGTTTGTTTTTTAAGAAAAGGAGGGGCAAGTTAAAATAATTTTTTGTGGTAATCAAAATTATGCCAAATCCTGTCGACTGCGCTGCATTGTATTGTATGAACTTGTATTGAGCCAGGAATATTTGAAAGAGCTAGCACTTGAAGCCTAGTAAACAAGTAATCTCTGGTTAACAAAAGACACTCAAGATTTAGTAAAGGAGTTAGGGGGCCAACCGAACCCTTGATGAGGAGTTAACATGAGACTTTGCCTATGAGTAAACTTACAGTGCAAATAAGTATACAGTACAGTCAGAGAAGCAAATAAAATCAAAAGTTATTTACAAGATAATACATTTCACAGGATTAATCACTTGATCTACGCATATTTTACTTTGTTTGCCTAGGACAACTCCTATCAAGCGAGAGGGGGTAGAACTATTTTTACCATCCACGTTAGATACAGTACAGGCAAAAACAGGACATCTCAATCAGGAATGTACTGTCTAAATCCACAGTGAAACAACACACTGCTTTTGTCTTAAAACAGCTTATCTTCCTGGAATGCTGTGCTGATCCCACTTGGCATCAAAGCTCCACTGTGTATTTATAGAGCAGACACTTGCATTTGTCTGGTAAGGATCTACCAGTCTTTTGTATATAATAGTCCAAAAATAGTCCAAATACACTTACTTTGAACTGACAAAAGAATCACTTTAACTAATCAAATAGTTGCTGAAATTGTGTCAATAATTGCTTGTGAGCGAATAAGATACAATATACTGATATCTAGAAGCTTGGATGAGGCACCATGAAAACCACTAGTTTTTGGTTACAGTGACATTGAAGAAATGCAACCTTTGCAGTTAGCCATGGTTAATTTATTCTGTGAGGGAAAATGTTATGGGGGGGAGGGTTGGCGGTGGTACTGAGATAAAGTCAGTAGTATTCGGATGGTCATGTGATATTTAAATGCCGTCCCCATGATGCATCCCAATTTATGTTAGTGTAACCTACATGATTTTAAACATATTTTTCATTAAAATTGAAAATTATGTTGTTTTACAAATATATGATATATCTTGTGTAAAAAAAAAAAAAAATACAAATATTATAAGTGAACTTCAAAGAACATATTAAAATAAAAAAGGCATGTCATCATGGCCCCTTTTCAATACTTTGGTTGGTGTATCCAAATGTAGCTTATTGAGTCATATTTTCATTTCACCTACAGACTCCAGATGTAATTCCAGTGCAGTGAATGGCATAACAGGACAGAAAATGGCTAAAATCTGCACAGAACAGTCATACCACTCACAAAGATCTGCCTTCACCCCTGAGCCAGCTATTGGATGGATCGAGAGAGGAGAAAGGTCAGATGAGACACTATATCACATGAATAACACATGAAATTAAGCAACTGCCTTTCTGGCCATTAAATTAAAAATTCCTAAGTATTCTACATAAACTTAAAAATATGCACTATTTATTTTTGCAGCTTAAAGATTTGATTTAAAGCGATAGTTAACCCAAAATGAAATTCTCTCATCATTACTCACCCTCATGCCATCCCAGATGTGTATGACTTTCTTCTGCAGGACACAAATTTAGATTTATATCAGATTTTCTCTGCTCGTAGGTTCTCACATTGCAAGTGAATGGTGATCAACATTTTGAAGCTCAAAAAGCACACAAAGGCAGCATAAAAGCAACCTTTACAACTTCAGTAGTTATATTCCTGTCTTTAGAAGCATCATAATAGGTGTGAGTTAGAAACAGATCAATATTTAAGACCTTTTTTACTATAAATTCTCCTCCCTGCCCAGTAGGTGGCGATATGCATGAAGAATGCAAATCGGCAAAAATAAAAGAAGAATGTGAAAGTGGAGATTGAAAGTAAAATATGACTTAAATATGAGTGTTTCTCACCTACACATAACATATGTTTTCTGAAGACATGGATTTAAACACTGGAGTCGCATGGATTACTGTTCTGCTGCTTTTATGCACTATTGGAGTTTCAACATTTTGATACCCAATCACTTGCATTGTATGGACCTACAGAGATTAAATATTATTCTAAAAATCTTTTGTTTGTGTTCAACAGAAGAAAGCACTCATACCCATCTGGAATGGTTCAATCATTTTTGTTTGTTACATTTAGAATTTAAATTTGTGGGTGAACTATCGCTTTAAGGTGAAGTGTGCAATTTTTAGATGTAAAAATCTATCTAGCCCAACTTAATATTGAGAGACAGCTATAAGTTAGCCATTTGTAGTTTGTTTTTCCCTAAACGTTAGAGCATTGAGGCTCTGTGGCACTATCAAAACATTCCTCTGTTGCTTTGAGCATCTTGACCAGCCCGACACAGCATTAGTGGCTCAACCTTTCCAAGTTTGGAAATGTATTCTGTTTTGTGCCAATAATGGTGCAGACATTATACGTTCTTTCTTTAAATGCTTCCCACATTTAGACAAACATCTGGTTCTTGTATTTTGTCAGTTCTCATCATCTATATATATATATATATATATATATATATACACATCTTTTTTCTGTTGCAGTGTTCAGCCACCCAATGGACAAATGGGCAGGTGATGTGATCTTTTGATCTGTATGAGATTTGAAACTAATAGAGGCTTGTTGCTGCATCATGGTGTAGTAAGGGATTTTAATGGGCCATTTTACTTTATGTCGCAGGATGTTCCAGTTCATTCTGAGGCTTGGAGGAAGGTCCACACAATGTCAAGCATCTGAATGCAGTGATTCAGTTACAATGGAGGGGATTAAAGACATGGGTGGACAAGAGAAATCATCATGGGACATCAGAGGAGAGGACCGACTGCGCAAGAGGAAGTGAGTGAATATGGAACCTGTGTATTTACTCAGATGCAACTACCCAATTATAGGAGTGTATGCAGTATCAATGTTGGTGCCCCCTTGGAGTTGATTCCTCTATGCATTACATATGGTGCATATATGGATTTTGTGCCTCTGTAGATAATGTCAAGTCATGGACCAGAAGTTTGCAAACACCCCAGATTTTGAACACGCTAACAGCTGATATAATGCTGATTACTATTTAGAGCCATCCCAATGACAAGCTATTTCTTTTGATCATCAAAGTGATATCTGTAGAACTTTATTTTAGTCCTTCTGGCTTGATGTCCTTGATAAAGTCACTTGCTTTCACATAAAAGGCACACTTACTTTAAGTCCATTTATTTTAAGGTATAAAATGGGTCATATCGTGCATGCATTCCTGTAGCATTCAGAACTCACCCTCTCCAGTCCAAAAGTACCATTTATTTAAACTCTGCAAAAACATCTTGTTCTGAAATTCTTGTAATTTAGAAAATGTACAGATCGACAAAAACACTATGTATACACAAAATTTGTGAAAACTGAAGGGTGCAGAATACTCTCTGAAGGTGATAAAAATGTATTTACACATTCTATATGTATACTAATAATAAAAGGGGGGATCAAACCTAAGGCATTTCCCTTTGATTGGTTGTGAGATTACCGTGTGTCTTTTCCCAGACAACAACAGAGGATGTGTTGGCAGTAGCCTTATAATCCTCAGGTGCCTTCCTCACTCCCACTTACTCCAGCCCTGGGATTCAAACTACAACCTCACATGTGACAGACTAAAATACATCAAAGTCATGAGAGGCTGCGCTTTACTCTGATTTTACCTTAGTTAACATAACAGTAATAAACTCACTGTAATGTACTACCTCATGTGGCTTTTTGCAACAGCAATATTATGAAATTCACCAATGTTCAATAAATAAAGTTAATAATAATAATAATCATCATCACAACAAATAACCTTTTCACCAAGTAATAGTTCATTAACTGTCGGTGCATGTCGGTAGATTTAGTCTTGACACATTAATACAGTTTTCAATTGATGTGTGGTCACAGGTGTGCACATATTGGTAATTTTACAAAGGCTTCAAATGTGTCTCGTCTAATCAGTTATCAGAGTATTTATAATACCTAATTTATCGCACTAAAACAACTTACTGTTATATAGATTAAAACAATACACATATTAAACATGATTACATTGTTTTGATTCTGCAGTGATATTTATAATGTTCCTATTTTATTTCTTCACATTATAGGAATAAAACAATTCATGAGAGCTTTGTTTTTACAGCTTCAAGAAAAATGCTGGCCATTGGCCTCTTGCAGCACTAAATATGAACAACTGCAACAACACAGATGAGTATGTGGAAATTTTGTGTTAAATGTTGATTTGTTTGTATTGTTACATTCTTTTAGTTGGTACTAATGATACAATCTCTGATTCATGCAGTAAAAAGAATGACAAGGAAATAAAGAAAGATGATAAGAACCAGGAACCAAAAAAGGATGAGAAGAAAGATGAGAAAAAAGATGAGAAAAAGGATGACAAGAAGAAGGAGGAGGAGAAACCGTGAGTATTTTAGGTCAATTAAATGTTCCTTTACAGGTTGGGATGGTCCTAATGTAGATGGAGGTTAATGTGTGAACCTTCTCTTATAGAAAACAAGTTTGGATAATTGATCCAGCGACAGATATGTACTATCACTGGCTCACCCTTGTAGCAATACCTGTCTTCTACAACCTAATGATGCTTGTTACCAGGTAATTTAATATATTAGTAGTTCTATTGTAATACATGAAAATTTGGTAGTATCAATGTTTTACAGAAATATTACATAATTACTTGTATCTGAGAAAGGTCTATGTGCAAGCACCTACTGTACACAAAAACAATGTGTTGTATTTTTTTGTATTTAGTATTTTGAGTATAATGCTTGTAATTCAGCCATTGCATTGTATGCACTATTTGCAGAAATGGACATGTTCAAAGGACATGTTCTGTTTCTGTTTGTGTGACATATGTGAATATGGGAAGTGCTAATCATTAAATGCTGACTTAAAGGAATATTCCATGTTCAATACAAATTAAGCTCAATCGACAGCATTTGTGGCATAATGTTGATTACCACAAAAATCGAGGCAACAGTGAGGCACTTACAATGGAAGTGAATGGGGCCAATTGTCTGAGGGTTTAAAGACAGGAATGTGAAGCTTATAATTTTATAAAAAACAATTTACATGAATTCTTCTGTTAAAACTTTATTATTTGAGCTGTAGAGTTGTTTAAATCATCCTTTTTACAGTCGTTTTAGGGTTTGTTGATGTCATTGCAACGAAGATGTAAAATTGGAAATAACTTTACACAGAAAAGTTTGGTAAGAGATTTTATTACTGTGGAGTGGAGGGGGGCCGGGCCGGGCCGGGTCGGAATATTGCGCGCCCGGTCCCCAATCGGCCTGATGAGGCGCGCGAGGGATAAAAGCGGCCGGTGACGATGGTTCGAGAGAGAGAGAATTACGGACATGTCCGTCATGTGTGTTTATGTTTGTGCTTTTGGTTTAAGTTTACATTAAAATATTATTTATGTTGACAAGCCGGTTCTCGCCTCCTCCTTGCCCATCCTTCAACTGTTTTACAATTACACTAAATCATGTTAACACAAATATTGTTTATGTCTTGTTACTATACATTTGAAATATTGAGTATTTTAACGTTTACGGATTGGACACCATTCATTTCCATTGTAAGTGCCTCACTAGCCTTTTTTCCATTCACTTTTCACGCTATTTTGTTATCGACAAAGTGATAATGCATAAAAAGTTTTTGGTGAAAATTTGCTCGTTTCCATTCAAATGGCCTTTTATCGATAAAATTGGTGTGCCTAAAAAAACACTTTGTCGCATAAGTTTTGGTTTATTGCAAAGAAATCTGCCCTTAAGCCATTTCCATACAGAAATGTGTGTTTATCGCTAATTCGCTTCCCAGATGTCCCTGATTTTTTTCCTTTGAAGTTTTGGTAAAATGGGGAGATTATTGAGACAATTAATTGAAATTAGCCAGCTTACTGTCATTTTAATTTCACAAATAAAAGCAATCAGAAGATGAGGAAAAAGGAAGAGTTGAAGATAGTATTATTGGTCCTGATATTGCGTCTATCACAGGTTGCCAACGGTTCCGACCTGGAAGCGAATCGCCATGGCCCTTTTCAAGCTGGCAATCTGCACCAAGTAGTGGGGGAAACTTTCAGTCTTAGTATAAGCACCATCCATTGATATGTGTATATACTGTGTGCACAACTATTAAAGAAAAAATAATGCAGTGTAATATCAAGGTTTACATATGAATCGTTCCTGATTTTCAAGGCTATTTGGAACAATCATCTAATCTAAACATTGCCATCACAACTACATTATGTCCCGCATATTTGTCCAGCAACTTTTAATGACCAACTGAACTTGATTATTATCTAAAATTAATTTTAGCATCATAATGCATTTTACATTTTCTGAAGAAGCTCAGCAAATGCGATATTAGGTAAAGAGGGTTAGATTTAAAATATTTAAACATTTTAAAATGTTCAAAATCTACTTTATTTAAAGTGAACTCATTGGAAATATAGTTCTGATAGTTTATAGTCGTGAAAAAGTGCAGAACATTCTGAGAAAGTCATTCAGCTGACTTTTGGTTAGGGTAAGGCTAATTTAAGTTTGTGTAAAGAAAATGCATATATAGGTCTAAAAATATTAAAATTTTTCATTTGGTAATTTATTTAATTTAATACAGGGAATTTTCTCTGCATTTTTTCAAAAGTAAACTAAACAATAATTGAATTGAATTGGGTTATATGTTAGTGTTCCAAAAAATAAAAAATAAAAGCACACTGAAATTTTTCTCCCAAGTATTGTGTATTTATTTTTAATTTAAAAAATCTTTGTGCACAGGAATTATATGTTTTTTTGTATTGTGGGCTAATTCCGTGAATGCTATCTATTATTTTGAATGGTGTGGAAAAGAAAATTGAATTAATAAACGGATGTCTACCACGATTAAATTAATCACAAACAGTGGCCATTAGTTTGTCCTCCTTGCACTTGTTTATGTGAATGATATGAGATATTTGTGTTGGCACTCCTGGAGTGTCATGTTTGCAGTATCGGATCTATATGCCATTAAAATCAATCCATAATCTCGTACAATAAATTGGCTTTCAAGGATGTCTTGTCGTCATGATTAACACAGGCTAACGATTAGGGCATATTCTGTCAAGTGACACTACATTTTTGCGTTAATACCAATTTCCTCAACAAAAAGTGTTTCCAAACCAGTTTTCGCAACATTTGATGTATCAACATAGAGTTTATGCGCTAGATTTAAACTGAAAAATATTATGTTGATACTTGTGAAATTATAGTGATAAATTGTGTTTCCATCAGCTTTATTTTGATGTGCTTTAACTTTTTTCGCAAAAAAATCATTAGATGGAAACGTAGTTACCAGATTTGTCCTTTTTTTAAAGGAAAGGATGAATGTGTCAAAATAACTTTTTGGTGGTAATCAGTATTATGCCACAAATGCTGTCAACTGAGCTTAACTTGTATTGAACTTGGAATATTCCTTTAATGCTATTTATGACCCATCTGCCTGTATAGTGTTTTCTTTGTATTTAGATACTGTATGATGATTCTGTGATTTCTTTATAATTAGAGCCTGCTTCAATGAGCTGCAGGATAATTTCACCATCCTATGGGTGGTTTTGGATTATACATCAGATGCCATCTACTACATTGACACATTTGTGAGATTAAGGACAGGTAAAATGATGCTTATGTTTCTGTGATCAGTTAGTATAACTATATAAACCATATCATGGAATTAAATAAATTCCCTCTACTGGAAAAACCTGATTAGAAGCATATGAATTAAAAATAATACAGTACAATTTAATAATATATAACACTATAATGACATTTGTAATTATTAAGATAATTTATGTATAAATAATATAATTGTATATTAAATAATAATAATACATACTATATACATACTACATAATACAATTTAATTATATAAATTAAAATGTTTTCACAGGTTTCTTGGAACAAGGATTACTTGTGAGAGATTCTAAGAAGCTGTGGGAACGCTATAAAAAGTCACCGCAATTCAGATTTGATGTGATATCCATGATACCGACAGACTTGTTAATGCTGAAAGTGGGCTACAACAATCCGGAACTAAGATTCAATCGCCTTTTCAAGTTGGCCCGTCTATTTGAGTTCTTCGACCGCACTGAAACCAGAACCAACTTTCCCAACATCTTTCGAATCAGCAACCTTGTCCTTTACATCCTTATCATCATCCACTGGAATGGCTGCATCTTCTTTGCCATCTCAAAAACAATCGGCTTTGGGTCAGACACTTGGGTGTACCCCAACATTAGCGACCCAGAGTTTGGTCGTCTGTCCAGGAAGTACATCTACTGCCTGTACTGGTCTACTCTCACCCTAACCACCATTGGAGAGACGCCACCACCTGTTAGAGATGTTGAGTACTTTTTTGTCGTTGCTGATTTTCTCATTGGTGTCCTTATTTTTGCCACCATTGTTGGTAACGTTGGTGCCATGATCTCCAATATGAGTGCTTCCCGTGCTGAGTTCCAAGCCAAGATCGACTCCATCAAGCAGTACATGCAGTTCCGAAAGGTCACCAAAGATCTGGAGGCCCGTGTCGTAAAGTGGTTCGATTACCTTTGGACTGAGCAGAAGACCTGTGATGAAAAGGAAGTTCTCAAGAACCTTCCAGACAAGCTCAAGGCAGAGATTGCTATCAATGTCCATCTAGAAACCTTGAGGAAGGTGCGCATCTTCCAGGACTGTGAAGCAGGACTTCTTGTTGAGCTCGTCCTCAAGCTTCAACCACAGGTATTCAGTCCTGGAGACTACATTTGCAAGAAGGGTGACATTGGACGAGAAATGTACATTATCAAAGAAGGTAAGCTTGCGGTGGTGGCAGATGATGGCATAACGCAGTTTGTGGTTCTCAGTGATGGCGCCTACTTCGGTGAGATCAGTATCTTGGGCATCAAGGGCAGTAAAGCAGGAAACCGCAGGACTGCTAACATACGTAGTGTGGGATACTCCGATCTGTTTGCGCTCTCAAAAGATGATCTAATGGAGGCTTTGACTGAGTACCCAGAGGCCAAGAAAGCTCTGGAGGAGAAAGGTAGGGCTATTTTGTTGAAAGACAATCTTATCGACGAGGCTGCAGCCAATGCTGGCGCAGACCCCAAAGACATGGAGGAAAAGGTCAACATCATGGAAACTAATCTAGAGGTGATGCAGGCCAAATTTTCTCTTCTTATGGTAGATTGGGAAAACAGCCAGAACAGGATCAAACAGAGGATCACCAACATGGAGGCCAGAGTCAAGACTCTTAGAGAGTAGGATTTATCTGAGGTTGTGGAGGATAAAAAGAACAAATAGTTCAGTGCAGAAATAGATTTACTTCACAGTATGTCTCAGGATAATGCTAGCATTTACACATATATTGGAAAGCGTTATCATTTTTGTGGAACCGCCTGATCTCATGGTAGCACAACAACATGTTCTGTACTAATTATAGATGATGCATTCAGAGATTTGGCAGATCATGAGATCTAAACCTAATTTGAAAAGGCAGGTAAACAAGTTTCAGACAGTTTCAGCCCCATTAATGCAGGATATTCTTGTGAAGTAATTTCAAACTACAGTGCTCAAAGAACATTCCTCTTCTGTTTTGGTAAGAATTGTTTCTGAAACTGTTGTAATGAAGTATTGCTTTGTTGTGTGTGTGCAACAGGTAGTGCAGTTTGGATTGGCGGAAGCTCTGAAATTTAAGCGGGTTATTTTGCAGCTGTACTCTCTGTGAGATTTCATGCTGCAAGTCTTTTTTAACCAGCATTGGTAAATATGCTCTGCTATATATCTCACTTTTTTTGCATTTTGTAGTTGATTTCAGGAAACTCCCTCGCATTGAAACTTTATTTGTTCCACATATAGTCTAACTAATTGCACCTAATCTATACCCAAGCCTTGTCAGCAAAGGGAAAGCTTTGCTTTTATGAAACAAGCAGAAATACCAGAGTATCCTGTCTTATTATACAATATTATACATTTTAAATGTAGACTTTTTCCCTTCTTTTTGTTCTCTCATGTTCAGTTCTTTGTCTGTGTCTTTATTTTCATTCAGCAGAAATATTATAGTTTTAAAAAAATAAATAATAATTAAAATATTTGTATGTATTATTATAGTGTATTATAGTGTAAATAGTAATATTATAGTGTATTGTATCAAATAAAATATATTTTAGAAATGTTTCTAACATTGTGTCCCCACTTGTCAGTTGTTTGTACGGATTTACAACTGATGTACAAGTCATCCGAATTTGCGATTTTTTTCTTTTTACACAAATATTGTGCACTAGTTAAACCCTTTCAACATTTCTACCAAAAGGCAAAATATAAGGTACAATATTAAGGATGTATGATTGAATAGTTGTAAAAATCTTTTAAAATGGGCAGTGGTGGTGGTGTAGTGGTCTAAGCACGTAACTGGTAATCAGATGGACACTGGTTCGAATCCCACAACCACCACCATTGCCCTTGAGCAAGACACTTAACTCCAGGTTGCTCCAGGGGGATTGTCCCTGTAATAAGTGCACTGTAAGTTGCTTTGGATAAAAGCGTCTGCCAAATGCATAAATGTAAATGCAAACTAGACATGATTAAAACCATCCCAATCATTAATACAGATGCAAACTGGAAGTTCAGTGCATAACATGAAAAATACAAAAGGCTTATATGCCAATTTTTCTACATTAGGAACAGTAAGAGCCTTATTGGATATGGATGTTGGCATTTACTGAGCCACATTCGTAGTTTAGGGTGCATTTTGCATTTGACCATTTCTAATGCATTATAAATGTGTTACAAATTTTGTCGGCAGGGTTACACACACACACACACACTGTGTATTCTGAGTTTAATCCTGTTCAGACTTGCCTTTAATGTGCCAATCTGACATCTGTGTTGGTTTTCTATGGGGACGGTAGCCTAACAATTAGACCTACCTAATGTTAATGGGTAGTTAAGGAGTTGTACTACTAACACAAACATTGCAGGTTTGACTTCTGAGAGGAGTGCCCAGATAGAATGTAATGCAATAATAATAATAATACAAAGAATATAAAATATCATATTAACTGTTGTTATTATAGTTTTATGGGTTTGCATATGTTTTCTTTTTTAGATGTTATAATTGTGCACTGATTGTTCTTGAACAAGTCCTTGACACTCTTGAACAATAGTCCTACTTACACTGCCTGGCCAAAAAAAAAAAAGTTGGTCTGTTGTTGCTTCAATTGGTCAGGTCTAGGCTAAGCAACATTATGTGACAAGAAAATGAAGTCATTTACTGAATGACCAGGTTATCCCATCAATGGAATTTTTCTATCCTGATGGTACAGGCATATTCCAGGACTACAGTGCCAAGATTCATCGGTCTCACATTGTGAAAGAGTGGTTCAGGGAGCATAAGGAATCATTTTCACACATTAATTGGCCACCTCAGAGTCCTGACCTTAACTCCATTGAAAGCCTTTGGGATGTGCTGGAGAAGACTTACGGAGTGGTTTGACTCTCCCGTCCTCAATACAAGACCTCGGCCAAAAATTAATGCAAATCTGGACAGAAATAAATGTTGTGACGTTGCATACGATTGTCGAAACAATGCCACGACGAATGTGTGCCGTAATCAAAGCTAAAGGTGGTCCAACTAAATATTAGAGTATGCAACTTTTTTTGCCAAGTATTGTAGGGTAAATTATAAAATGGACTCACTGATAACAATAATTAACATCACTTTTCTCAGTCGGTAAGTGTGGTAGTGCTGGCAATAAAACATTTAGAAAGATCTCTACACTCTGTATCATCAGTCATACAAGCAAACTTACTTTAAAAGATGCATTGTGTAAAACAATTCTGTACACTAGCAGCACCAAAGATAATTGCAAAAATAATGACAAAATAGGTTTGTAGGTTTCACAAAACACACTGCCAATGTTTACCCAAAGGACGTCTACCTGACTGTCCATTAGCATTGCGTTTCATTTCAAATATGATCACACATGAAATCCACATGTTGCTTCCAAAAGTTCATGTACCCTAAAATCAGCCCCATTTAGCCAAATTAATGAGAAGTGGCATCCTCCATCAGACATTTTTGCATAAATTCAGGTGTGAATACATATCCCTCTAATGCTACTGAACGTCTGAGACCTGGATTCTGGTCCCATGGGAAGCAGGAATTAATCACATTCACATAAACAATGATGAGAGCAAATCAGAAGTTGTATTTTCATTCTAAAATTACCTTTTTACTCCACTGATGGATAGTGTTGGGGTTAGGGGGTACAGTTAATAAAATGTACATTCCTGTTGACTGTATTATTACTCACTTTTGCAATTATTTTAATTTCGGTAAGCACAGACCGATTTCAGAAGCAAAACTTTCGACCTCTTGCCGAATTCAAAGTGAGATTGTTCTGTTAATTTAAATGACATATGCTTGTACTTAATCTGCATGCGGCCATCTTTGCTCATGGGCACTCAGTTCCAGATTTTTTTAGCCAATTACCTGAGCTGTTATTGCCATGTGGTATAGTCTCCTTCTGCTAAGACTGAAAGTATTGTTATAATGCCTCCAGTTAGCCTGCGGGATGCTAATTTCTATGGATAAATATACAGCCCCTATCTACTTGAATGGACTGAAATTTTGGGTGAAATATCCCTTTAACTGTAAAGTGGGACTTCATTCCTACAGCCACCATATTCAGTGTTACGATTTCTCCTATCCATAAGCATACCAGTGACCTATCTCATTCTATAAAGTCTCTGGATATATTCAGAGGGTTGATTATATGCAAAAATGCTGAAAACTAAATTATTATTACAGGAATAGTTCAGAATGTAAGTGACAGTTAGGATGTGTCAAAGCTACCATGAATTTCCGGCAGTACAGTTGCTAAATTTCATGTATCAGATATTTATTGCCATCTGGTGGCTTGATGTTGCATTTGAGTAGAATCTGAATGTTTGCCTGAGCTGGCACTGAATTTCATTGTCCATTTGAATATTAATATAATTTGAGTTACACGCAATTACTTAAGCATAAAGGCTTTAGCCAGATGGTGGAATGTCAATATCACAGGTTAAATATCTGTAAAACATAAGAACACAAATTCACAAACGAATTACTGCTAAGAACTGAGGATGGTGTGCTTTAAGGCCTCTGCTCACTCAAGGTGAAGTGCTTGTTCGTTCTACGCTCAGAGCCAAAAAGAAGCTCAGTTGAGCAAGACATACTGTTTGCGAAAATTCAGACACTGGCCATACTGCAGGGGAAGCCATTTAAAAGTATATTTAAATATGAAGATGCATATGAAGATGCTCAAGACCATATGTAAAACAACGACTAATATGACACTAAAATGTGTTATCAATGATTTCATGCCTTTCTATAAAATAATTCACACAAGATCAGGAAAAAAAGAAAAAGCTGTATAAACTACTTGATGATTTCCAGTGATATACAGTATATGTGGTATGGAGGACTAAACATGCAAAAATAATAAATAAATACATAAATAAATAAATGTAATAATAAGAAAATAAATAAAGGATAAATGTCTTGATAAAACAAATATAATTCGTTTTTTAATGAAAGTTATTCCTGAATTTATTTTTGTATGACTTTTTTTTCCTTTATTTATTATTTTCTCTTTTTATTTATTATTTTCTCTTTTTATTTTTATTCTTTAAAAAAAATTTTCTTTCATTTTTTAATTTTATTTTTTTTTTGTATTATTTATTTATGCATTCATTTATTTTTATATTGATTTATTCCCACATGTATTTAGTTCTATATTTAAATATTCCCACATGTATTTATTTTTGTATTTATTCTTACATTTCTGTCTCTTGTATGATAATGATGTGGGCGGGTCCTGCTTACCATTGGCTTATTGTAGATTGAAGGGTGTGCTCGATTACTCTTGACTTGTTTTGATGTGACGTTAGGTCATAGACATATCGCGTGTAAACTATAGCTATTTGTGGGGCTATAAATATAAGAGCTTCAGTCAAGCCAATATTTATTGGTTATACTACAATCACAAAATAAATGGGGAGCTGTTTCTTCAACAAATCCACAAAATGAGCAAGTTTCATAAATGATATGATTTAACCTTGTCCTTTTATTTTTTCTGTGTATATAACTTCATATTTTGATGTCTGCAAATACATAATATTGTTTTGTGTTATTATGATTGTTCATTGTAAAAGATACAACCTTGCTTCATTTCCCTGATCGTTTATGCATGTATATAAATCTATAGCTGACGCTTCACATAGCCTATATCTAGAGAGTTGCGCGCCATGCTAATGAAGTGGATAATCACGCATCAAATAAATGTTTCATTTAGAGTAGAGGTGCTTATTGATGGTTTACGAGAGCTGTATGCCGGTATGAATTTAGAAGCACATCCTGGATTGTTAAACTCTCTGCAAAACGTTTCCCTGCATATTCTAAATCTGTGCGAGTCAGGGGGTGCTGAGGTGGGACATCCATCTGCTTCCGATAATACTATTGAGCTCTCGACCAATGATGCACTGGAGCTCCGCAAGGACCGCCTCCCTCATTTACATGTTGCACACAGAAAAGTAAAAATAAATACATGTATAAATAAATATATATATATGGGAATATATAAATATGGAAATAAATATATGTGGGAATAAATAAATATTAAAAATAAATTAACACATAAATAAAAAAATATGCAAAATAAATGAATAAATAATTAAAAGCTAAAAAGAATAAAAATAAAGTTAAAAATAAATATAGAAAATAATAAAGGAATAAAGTCATACAATAATAAATTCAGGAATAAATTTAATTAAAAACTAATTATATTTATATTATCAAGACATATATTCCTTTATTTATTTTTGTATTATTACATTTATTCATTTATTATTTATGCATGTTTAGTCCTCCATATTATATGCAGTAGATAATGTGAATGTTGAAATGTTGGTGCTAATGCGCTAACACGCTACAATATGCGCAGGTTACAATCTGTTATTGTAATTTAGGATGTCACTGTTACTACTGTAATGATGGGTGTACAAAAGAGTGTAAATGGGCTGAATACAGACAAAGAATGATGATAAGAGAGGCATATCTTACTTTGGGCAGATGTGTGAATGGCTTTCGGCTGTAGATTCACATGAGTGAATTTGCATTTAAGAGTATTTGAGTAGATTTGATTTCTTTCGTAGACTAATTAAACAAAAATCTGAAATTTCACCCCGGCAAGCTGTTTCCCACCACTGAAACAAACTCAAAAACACTATTGTTTTGGACAGATTTTGTTCTAAAAGACATCACAAAGTTCTTCGATTTTGTAGGAAGTGTTCAGGAGCCTTCACTTTTGTGAATGTAATGGGATGGCGCTCACCTTGTGTTTGTTTCTGTAGAGATGACTGTTGCTATTGGAGTCCCAGGACTCACAGATCTAAAGAGAGGACTAGGTTTATGAATATCATCTGTCATATGTCATCCTCAATGTTAAGTCTGCTTTGCCATGAGAAAGAATGAAAAAATTGGTCAATGATCCAATTTAAGTTATTTTAAGTGTGCTACCCACCCCTGTCTTCATCCCCATCTTTCATAGATGTGGCTGAAGATCTCTCAGATAGGCCAAACTCTGCTTAAACCATCTCTTGAGTGAGACTGAGCTCTGAACTCTCCACCCTGCCAGAAAAATCAAACAACCATGAGTGTGCAAATACTGCCACAAACAAATAACAAAAGATGTAGGGTTTATTCCAACTGGCTGATGTATATTTACACAGCTTCAATGTCATCTGTGATACTGTCAGGCAAAGCCCATAGAGCTGAAGGGGACTCCGCAGGCAGCAAGGTGTTACTGAAGGAGTCTGACCTACAGTAGAAACAAGAGCTGGACTTGTTTCATTTGGATGAATGGGGAGTAATCCAGCAAATGAGTATTTATGAATGTGTGTACTTACATGCGAGGGGCACAATTGTGAGTTTGTCAAAGCCATTAAGGAAAACTTCTTCCAAGTCATATTCCCTTTGATTTTCTCCTAAAATATGATATTGTGAAGCATGTTTTACAAGATTTACAAACAAGGTTTTTTATAAAAAATTTTTACCTTTTTTAACATGTCAGTTCTAGAGGATGGAATTTAATAAATAAGTCTAAAAAATAACATCTTAAGACTAGTTCTTTCATAAATATTTGTATTATGTAGTAACTGCTGCATTTCCACGGAGCATGTGCCTAAGACAACACATTTAAAATAAAGCACGGCCTCTTGTACCTTATTGTTTCATTTTAAAATCACACTGTTGAATAGTCCTCTGTAAAATTGTTTCAAATTATAATGAGGAAAATGTCAGAAATGTCTCTGAGTAAATCATAAACACACCTTTCTATCTACAAACTTCATCTGTGTTGCAGGGGCATAAACACCCACAACTTCAACCTTTGGAATAGTGTATCATGGCAATTGACACAAATGGATGTCCAAGTGTTGCAGGGTAAGGTGGGCAAGGAGGAGGCGGGAACCGGCTGCACAGTCAATGTAGGTTTTAGTAACATAAATGAACTCAAATCAACTTATATACAAACATATAGACACACAGTGGCCGCATGTGGCTCTCTCTCTCGAACTGGCACCCCTTGGCTCTTCTTTATCCCCCTCCTGGCTGACTAGCCCGATTCAGGGCCAGGAGTGTGTCCTCACAGCCCGTCCCCGCCCTCCTCGTCACATCAAGTTACACTCTATGTAAAGTGGGGCTGTTTTGAAGGCATAGACATGTGGTGCAGGATTAAGAGAATTTTTTTTAAAAACATTAATAAAACAACATAATATTGAGCTACGCACTCCATCGGTTTCCTGCTGAGAACCATGGCCTCAGATTTAGAGGTGCTAATCCTCATCCCAGCTGCTTCACACTCGACACATGGTTCTCAGCAGGAAACCGATGGAGTGCGTACTCCAGGTAGGGAATGAAGTTTTGCCCCAAGTGAAGGAGTTCAAGTACCTCGGGGTCTTGTTCTCAAGTGAGGGGACAATGGAGCGGGAGGTTGGCCGGAGGATCGGGGCAGCGGGGGCGGTATTGCACTCGCTCTATCGCACCGTTGTCACGAAAAGAGAGCTGAGCCGAAAGGCAAAGCTCTCGATCTACCGGTCAATTTTTGTTCCTACCCTCACCTATGGTCATGAAGGTTGGGTCATGACCGAAAGAACTAGGTCGCGAGTACAAGCGGCCGAAATGGGCTTCCTCAGAAGGGTGGCGGGCTTCTCCCTTAGAGATAGGGTGAGGAGCTCAGTCATCCGTGAGGAGCTCGGAGTAGAGCCGCTGCTCCTTTGCGTTGAAAGGAGTCAGTTGAGGTGGTTTGGGCATCTGGTAAGGATGCCCCCTGGCCGCCTCCCTAGGGAGGTGTTTCAGGCACGTCCAGCTGGGAGGAGGCCTCGGGGAAGACCCAGGACTAGGTGGAGAGATTACATCTCCACACTGGCCTGGGAACGCCTCAGGGTCCCCCAGTCAGAGTTGGTTAATGTGGCTCGGGATAGGGAAGTTTGGGGCCCCCTGCTGGAGCAGCTGCCCCCGCGACCCGACTTCGGATAAGCGGTTGAAGATGGATGGATGGATGGATGGAATATTGAGCTACTTGAAAATTTGATATCTCCTAGTAGAATAAACATTTAAAGCATCATTATTAAATACAACATCAGAGCTATGTATACTGTTGTGATAGTATATGTTTATGTGCTTATTGTTATAGTGGCTGAATACATACAAAGATTCCGAGAGGATGGCCGTTGGGTGGTTTAAGCAGTGCTTCAGGAGCACTGAAACTAAGACTGGGACTTAAATCCTGATTTGATCCCTCATCATTCTCTGGTGTCTTATCATCCTCATCTTCACTGAGCTCAACAGATGGACACGTCATGACATCAGGCAACAACTCATCCTATAATAACACAACAACGATCAGACCAGATCACAACCAATGAATCTACCTTAAGACTAATTTGTAATGCAAACTTTCACTGGATTCTAACAATGAACAATGTAAGTGCTAACATAAGCTCTAATTGTGTTGTTTCCTGTGCTCCAGTGCGTAATGTCCTACACAAGTGAGAAGGAATGAATATTGCTGCTGCATCATAGACAGATACTGTGTTTACTTGACAGCTCTCAGACTGGCCTGAGTTCCTCCTAGATGTTTCAAAGGCATAGACAACTTGTTATATTGAAATATATTATTATAATTAAATTCCACCATGAAAGTCTGCACATGACATCCCCGTTCAGTCACAAGGATTTAATTTATAAATGATCTTTTTGTTTAGAAATTAGATTACTTGCAACAATATTAGCATTAAGAGATGTAACACTTGAAAAGGACAGACATAATAATAATTTCCCCATGTTTCCCGTTTTCCTCAATACATTCTTTCGCTTCCACCATGTAACACTGAGCATACGAGTATTTAGAAAGACAAGAATGCCATATAAAAAATATGTAACCTGATTTTGTCTTGATTAAGGTTTGCAAACTCTTAAATAAATAATAAATGTATTATTCAACTATATAGCAGCAGAGAAAGCATTAAAATCATAATGTTAGCCTACATGTTTGCCGATAGTGGCACCTGGTGACCAAGGTTGGTACCGCATGCATTTTCTTGAAGAGAGAAAAAAACAATAATTTTGAAGAGAAAAAAAATCATATATATATATGTGGCTCTACATGTTGGTGGCAACCACCGTGGTTGCCACCAACATGTAGAGCCACACCCCCCACGACTTGATCAGTACAACAGTTTCTATTATCCAAAATAACTTTTTGTTTCAATGTATTTCACCCTAATCACGTAGCTATAATGGAAAGCACCTTGATACACACACGCACGCACTACCTTGTCACTCCAATGCAAAAAAGCAGTATGTTTGCTAGTTCTAAAGCGATGTTTTCAAACTAGCAAAGAAGTCTTGAGCTGTATCAGAGCTAGATACACTTCAAAATGAACGAATGAATGGTACAATTTTGATATATATATATATATATATATATATATATATATATATATATATATATATATATATATATATAGCTTTTCTGACACTACGCTCAAAGCACTTTAAACAGTGAACAGGGGACTCTCCTCAACCACCACCAGTGTGCAGCATCCACCTGGATGATGTGACAGCAGCCATATTACGCCAGTACGCTCACCACACACCAGCTATTGGTGGAGAGGAGAGAATGGCGTGATAGAGCCAATTAATGGATGGGGATTATTACGAAGCCATGATTGATAAGGGCCAATGGGGAATTTGGCCAGGACACCAGGGTCACACCCCTACTCTTTTCGAGATATGTCCTTGGATTTTTAATGAGGTTTAGCAGGTTCATCTAAATTGGTTTTACATATCATCCAAAGGACAGTGCCTTTTTACAGCAAAATGTCCCATCGCTTTACTGGGGCATTAAGGCCTACACATTACACAGGGTGAGCACCCGCTGCTGGTCTCCAGGAGGAACCTTAGTTTTCCCCAGAAGATCTCCCATCCAAGTACTGACCTGGCTCAGGCCTGCTTAGTTTCAGCAGAGAACCAGTCTTCAGCTTCAGCTACAGGGAGATATGACTGCTGGTTATTATATTATCTCAAATACCTTTGGGAAAACAGATATTCCCCCTTCTCTTTATACACTCCCACAAATGTGGACGCACATACAATTGAAGTCAGAAGTTGACATACACTTAGGTTGAAGTCATTAAAACTCTTTTTTTTAACCAATCCACAGATATCATCATATTAACAAACAGATGGGTTTACTATGCTTTTTTTTGTTTTGTTTTTTTACAAAATTTTCACTCATCACTACAGTACAATAAATATATTTTTTAATTACTTTTTATCCAACTAATACTTATTTGCACATTTGTCATCATATATTATAAATCAGGTATTTATGACCTTGCCTGAGGTGATTACCTTTCCATTTAACAGCTTTACTGAAGTGAATGATGTGCAGTCAAAGCTGTGAGCCTGACTTCCAAGAGAATTGTGGTGAGTGTTCTCACATAAGCAAGTGGTATGGAGTTCTACATGCAGGGGGTGGTTTAGTGTAGCCACTGGCTTCACTTGCCCCTACTACACTGTAACTAACACTGTATCTAATATTTTCTACTATATTTATTTACATCTCAACTTTGGAGGGAAGAGCTACGAGTGTGTCCGAAGAATTACCTGTATGTCATTTATTTTTTATTTTTTTTAAGACAAATCATATGTCTCTTTCATACTTTCCGTGGTATAAAGACATTTAATTAATCATTTAATTAATTTAGTTGTTTGTTTTTTGGTTCTGATTGGCCTATGCTCATGTAACTTGCTTGCTTCATAGCTAAACACTTTTGTTCTCTGTGGCACAATTGTTTATGGGTTTGATGAGCTGTGCCCTTGTTGCTGTAGTAATAACCTCAACTTAAAATGAATGAATTATTTTGCTTCACAGGCAACCAGAAGCAGAACCCTTTGCTGCAAACTGTCAGTAAGAAACAGGTGAATCCGGCCTTCAATAAACCAAATGTGTGTGTGTATGTGAGTGTGTGTTTGTGTAACTAACTGAGATTTAGCTTTAAGGTTGAATGTGTGACATGTGTAAGTGTAATAAATGTGTATGTGTAATATTGTGGATTATCCCCTTTTCTTCCCTCAATCTGGCAATGAATCTCAGGGGATACACACTTCAAAATGTGCTAAATAACAGCATGAACAACATATGATTAATTTTCTTCTTCTGCACCTTAAGACAATGTTCACAATTAACATTAGCAGTTGTATAGTTTTGTTTTTACTTAAGAAAATTAAGATTAACATATAATTAATTATTACAAAGTCAGCATGTCCTGCACCATGGGTGGCAATGTTGGTTTAGGTCAGGCTGACTTAACAATCACAGAAAATTTGAACCAAATCATGTGACCCACATATTCAAAATAGACCCAACTATGATAAATGATACAGTGATTGGGTGAGAATCTCTTTCTCATATCCCATATTAGAAACTAAAGAGTATGTATCTTGTGGTGCACATTGCCTTTTTAAGTGTTTGTAAGTGCTTTTATAAAATGGTAAACTTCACTTTTCTGTCTCTAAACCATCCAAACATTGGCCTGACATTTTTTTGTATTGGTTTTGAATGCCATTTCATTTTGAATTTAAGACAAAATTGGCTGGGTTAAAAATCCAACACTACAAAATGACTCCACAAAAACAAGCAAAATCTAGAGTGTAGTCACTTGAAGAAGATCTCTCTTCTGTGTCAAAAAACATCTCCAAGGGTCATAAATGTAAAGTGTTTTGCTTCTCAGTTTAACAGATGATTCTAAAGATTTGTTTTGCATTAATTCTATAATTGTTTTGTCTAGAATGAAAACATCCCTTTCATCTACAGTACATGTGACCAAGTATCTTTGAATGAAGGCATGTTTAGTTGATGTCAAATACATAAAACACAACATAACATATTCTATTTTTTTATAGGATAGAAAATGAGTATGACATAATATTATGTTGCTAAATCATTATCATATTTTTACTTTCAAAAACAGAAATGCGTCATGCGCTGACATGTAAAGGATTGATTGCAGTTTTTCAAACAGGCTCAAATGGTGAGTAACATCATGTTTAGAAGAAGAGACACTTACCTGGAATATTGACAACACATACAACACTACTGAACTCTGTCATATTTCCGTGGCTTTTTGGGTACCACGCACGCCTTAAAACAACATTTGCTTCGTAAGTTTAGTCATTTAATGCTCATTTTAACCTCGTCTTCCCTGTCTTCTTTTTTATCGTGTTCTCATCCCCTACAGGGACAAAGTTCATTTCTTAAAAGTTTATTGTAAGGTAAGTATGAAATATTTTTTAATGCCACAAATTAGCATCAACCAAGATGCTGTATAAAATGTATTGTTCATTGTTCATTGTTAGTGCATTTACTAATATTAACAAATACAATCTTATTGCAAAGTGTTACATTTCCCTACATGAATTTCGGGTTGTCTGGTGAACATTGACACACAAATTCGCTGGAGGTTGCATATTTTGGCAGTGAAGGTGTAAAATGACAATAATCTGTCTGCTGATGGAACACTTTGCATTATTTCCAACACAAACGTTTTGTAGTTTTTGTTATCACACAGACAGAGGACTGGACCTATATCCTCCAGTTACACAAATGATGGGAGTATAATGATATGCTGATGGCCACCTGCTTTTCTCCACACTATTTTGCAGCAAGAGTTTACTGACAAGATTTTCTTCAGCCTTTGACACTGTAAAATGTCATTTTTTTTTACAAAAACAGTGTCTTCATTTTACAGTATGTAATTATTTTACAGTTATTAAATTAATGAAATAATGCCTATTACAGTAATATAATATTTGCGGTGATAAAAATACAGCATCATATTACTGTAATAACAATTACAACATTTTTAGGTATAGTGATTACATTTACAGTAAGCATACTGTGTAATGTACTACAGCAACTTACTAGCTAATGGCTGTCAGCCAGTTACTGTACATTTCACAGTGTTGTTTTTACAGTGTAGATGGTACGTGTCAAAGTAACATCCACATGAATGCCAGGACCCAAGGTTTCCCAGCAGAACATTACCCAGAGCATCACATTGCCTCCATCGGCCTGCCTTCTTCCCATAGTGCATCCTGCTGCCATCTCTTCCCCAGGAAAATGACACAAAGGCACCCGGCCATCCACATGATCTAAAAGAAAACGTGATTCATCAGACCAGGCCTCCTCCTTCCATTGCTCCATGGTCCAGTTTGCTCACGTGCCCATTGTAGGCGCTTTTGGAGGTGGACAGGGGTCAGCATGGGCACTCTGTCCGGTCTGCGGCTACGCAGCCCCATATGCAGCAAGGTGCAATGCACTGTGTATACTGACATCATTCTATCATGGCCAGCATTAAGTTTTTCAGCAATTTGTGCTACAGTAGCTGTTCTATGGGATCGGACTTGACAGGCTAGCTTTCACTCCCTGAACTGGATACTTCTTCCTGGGCTGGAGTCTTCTTCCCTGCCGTTGAAGGAATTAGTTACAAATGTAGAAATGTATAGGCAAGGCTGATGGCTAGCTAGAAAATTTTTGTTGACTCATTACTTCCCAGAAATGAGCCTTGGCACCCATGACCCTGTCGCTGGCTCACCGGTTGTATATATAGAGGTTGGGCGGACTACTTTTAAGAAAGTATTCAGTAAAGTATTCAAAATAAATCTGTAAATACTGTATGCTATTTATTAATGATTACTGTATGTTAGTCTAACACCAGTATAATACAATTCTTAAAGTCTATGACAGTGAATGGATGAATAATATAGGCACATGTAAAATACTTGTCAATGGATATAATTAAGTCAAGTCAATTTTATTTGTATAGCGCCTTTCACAACACACATCGTTTCAAAGCAGCTTTACAGAAGATCAGCATTAACAGACAATAAAACTGTAATGTCTATAAAGTCGATGAATCATCATTGTGTAATCTAGATAAAATACGATTCTTAATCGTGTTTAAAAATAATTAAATAATAATTGTATTAATAACCCCAGTGAGGAAGCTGTAGGCGACTTTACAACAAATTACAACAAACTAACACAAAATTAATCTTAAAGAATTTTTACACAGAATATTTAATTTCAATATGTTAAAATTAGTTAAAAGCCAAAGAATTTGAAAGAAAAGTAAACAATACTGACCAGCATAGATGAAGTGCACATCCCTTGTCCAGGCACAGATTTAGAAAGCAGAGGCCACTGGGCACAAAATCTTGGAGGCAATCCCTTTATTTGCGTTGAGCTGACTTTTGAAAAAAGTGAAGATGGTTGGAATATTTCTACTAATTAAATCCTCTCTGCTATCCTTCTCCCTTTTAGCTTTCCATTTTTTTAACCATGTCGTTTGTTTTTTCGATGTCCTCAATTCTCTTTTTTTCACACTATCTTCTACCGCCGGTCTTGCCGCTATCAACAGTTTCCGCGGTAACCTGACTCATTGACATCATCAGACACAGCCAAAAAACTGATCATGATACTTTTTTGTATTTTTGACCCCTACAGGTCGGAGGCCCCCGGGCACCGGCCCAATCGGCCTGGTGGTAAATCCGGCCTTGCCCTTGTCACAAAGAATATGACAGCCAGCACTCTGAATTTCACACACATGATACACAGCGATGAGGCATACAGTGACAGACAGCTTTTAATAATCGATTCGTCACATGATCAACAGGAACAAGAACTAAATTATTTTAAAGTCATAGCGATATTTAAAAGCAAAGGAGGGAACAAGCAAATTATAAATTATTATAAATATTTTTGTAATTTATTAGAAGGCCTATTATTTCGTCTAATACACTCACCTAAAGGATTATTAGGAACACCTGTTCAATTTCTCATTAATGCAATTATCTAATCAACCAATCACATGGCAGTTGCTTCAATGCATTTAGGGGTGTGGTCCTGGTCAAGACAATCTCCTGAACTCCAAACTGAATGTCAGAATGGGAAAGAAAGGTGATTTAAGCAATTTTGAGCGTGGCATGGTTGTTGGTGCCAGACGGGCCGGTCTGAGTATTTCACAATCTGCTCAGTTACTGGGATTTTCATGCACAACCATTTCTAGGGTTTACAAAGAATGGTGTGAAAAGGGAAAAACATCCAGTATGCGGCAGTCCTGTGGGCGAAAATGCCTTGTTGATGCTAGAGGTCAGAGGAGAATGGGCCGACTGATTCAAGCTGATAGAAGAGCAACTTTGCCTGAAATAACCACTCATTACAACCGAGGTATGCAGCAAAGCATTTGTGAAGCCACAACACGCACAACCTTGAGGCGGATGGGCTACAACAGCAGAAGACCCCACCGGGTACCACTCATCTCCACTACAAACAGGAAAAAGAGGCTACAATTTGCAAGAGCTCACCAAAATTGGACAGTTGAAGACTGGAAAAATGTTGCCTGGTCTGATGAGTCTCGATTTCTGTTGAGACATTCAGATGGTAGAGTCAGAATTTGGCGTAAACAGAATGAGAACATGGATCCATCATGCCTTGTTACCACTGCGCAGGCTGGTGGTGGTGGTGTAATGGTGTGGGGGATGTTTTCTTGGCACACTTTAGACCCCTTAGTGCCAATTGGGCATCGTTTAAATGCCACGGCCTACCTGAGCATTGTTTCTGACCATGTCCATCCCTTTATGGCCACCATGTACCCATCCTCTGATGGCTACTTCCAGCAGGATAATGCACCATGTCACAAAGCTCGAATCATTTCAAATTGGTTTCTTGAACATGACAATGAGTTCACTGTACTAAAATGGCCCCCACAGTCACCAGATCTCAACCCAATAGAGCATCTTTGGGATGTGGTGGAACGGGAGCTTCGTGCCCTGGATGTGCATCCCACAAATCTCCATCAACTGTAAGATGCTATCCTATCAATATGGGCCAACATTTCTAAAGAATGCTTTCAGCACCTTCTTGAATCAATGCCACGTAGAATTAAGGCAGTTCTGAAGGCGAAAGGGGGTCAAACACAGCATTAGTATGGTGTTCCTAATAATCCTTTAGGTGAGTGTATACTGACTGTATAGTCTAGCAAAAAATACATTTACCAATGTGTTCTTAGATTGACAAATTTCAAAATAAATGACAAATAAAAATACTTAAATTGGTTCTTGTAGTAATAAAAGTAATATAAATTGACTTATATATGTTTTTATTCAAAAGTAAAAAAGTTATTATATTTTGGAAAGTGTATATCTGCAACTGGTCAGCATTTCATCAAGCTTTCCACCATTTAAACTTACCCTTTTGCCTTCACTAGATCATTTAAAATGGTGTTGCAGAATTTATTTATTTATTAAAGTACCGATATTCTATGTAGTCTCTCAATTAATATTAATGTCAGAACAACTTAATGTATAATCATTATAAAAGAATGAGCATCAGACAGATTAACATCGGTTTAGCATTTTACACTGCATGACAAAGATTTGGTTACTTTTGTAACGTCCATTCCCTGATGGAGGGAACGAGACGTTGTGTCGATGTAGTGACAATAGGGGTCGCTCTTGGGAGCCCCAAACACTTCTGATCTTTGAGAAAAGGCCAATGGGAATTGGCGAGTGGAATTTGCATGCCACTCCCCGGACATACAGGTATAAAAGAAGCTGGCTCGCAACCACTTCAGGTTTTGTGCTGAGGAGCCGAGACAATGTCCCAGCCATTTCAGCGAGTAGTTCAGTGTTGTGGCAGGAGGGACACAAACATCTCATTTCCTCCATCAGGGAACAGAGGTTACGAAAGTAAACAGGACGTTCCCTATCTGTCACTCACTTGACGTTGTGTTGATGTAGTGTCACAAGGGGTCCCTATACGAAACACCACAACTAGCTGAACTGTGTTACGTGAACTGGCAGTGTGAGATGAGCAAGCTGTTGTGTGCCTCGTAGCCAGCGCACCCAGCTGTCAAATAACCCTCCCCAACGCACCTACAACTGTTGTATGGTCCCCTGTACCTTGAGATCAAGTCGACTGCCCAAAAAATGGGGACAGGCTGGCCAAGCCATGGCTTTTTCTCTTTTTTTCTCCCCAAAAAATTTATGGAAATCATTCAGCTTGGGGCCATAAGTGTCCGTGTCGGGGAAGACACCGCGGAGACCACACCCTACCCCAAGGGGAGGTAATTGTCTGGAAATATGTCACATGGTCTTACCGAGCTTTGTCGGCAGTGTCACATGTGGAGAAATCCCTATGGTAGGTCCAACCCAGAGGGGAGGACCTCCACAAACACAGCGACCGGTGGCAGAGGGAACTCTGCCCAAGGAAGATGTGGGTTTACCAACGGAGAAACCGTCTTGTGGAAGATACATCACACAGGGTTACATACAGGCAACCAGCGCATGTGGAGCACCTACCCCAGTACAGGGCATATTTAGCACACCTACTGGGCTAGCCACTGCTCTGCAGATGTCTGCTAAAGAGGCGCCATTGGACAGAGCCCAGGAGACCGCCACACTCCTAGTAGAGTGTGCTCTAGACCCAAGAGGGGTGGCACATCCTGGGCGTGATATGCCAAAGCGATGGCGTCAATGACCCAGTGGGCGATCCTCTGTATGGAGACAGCGCTACCTTTCCGTTGTCCTCAGAAGCAGACAAAGAGCTGCTCAGAGCATCTAAAGCTCTGCATATGATCCAAATAGATGCGTAACACATGCACATGACACAGCAATGAAAAGGCTTTGTCTGCCTCCTCCTGGGGAAGCAACAGGGTCACCACCTGATCCCTAAATGAGGTCGTGAGAACCTTGGGCACATAGCCCTGTCGGGGTCTTAGGACCAAGTGAGAGTATTCCGGACCGAACTCCAGGCACGTGTCGCTGACAGAGAACTCCTGCAAGGCCCCTACCCTCTTGATGGACATGAGCGCATTCAAGAGGGCAGTCTTCAGAGAGACTGCCTTTAGCTCAACTGACTCCAAGGGCTCAAACAGGGCTCCCCGTAGGACTACGGAGAGATCCCATGAGGGAATGAGTCGCGGTCTAGGAGGATTTAGCCTCCTCGTGCCTCCAAGGAATCTGAAAATCAGGTCGTGCTTCCCAAGAGACTTACCATCAACTGCATCGTGGTGCACCATTATAGCGGCCACATACACCTTCAAGGCCTCTCCTGCAGGAAGGAAAGCACTAACTCGACTGCGCATCTCTGGGGGTCTTCGTTTCGGGAAGAACACCACTTAGCGAACAGATGTTGATGCTGATATTGAGAGCTCATCCACTTCACGAGCCCGAATGAGATCGCAAACTCATACTGAGATGAGCCAGCGGACACATCCCAGAACTCGACGGGGGCAAACGAGCGTGTTGGGGAATGGGAGTTCTGTGTTGGATGCCCGGTGGAGCAGCTCCCATTGGAGTCTCCAAATCACCCCCAGTGCTAACCGATGTGGCCTCAAACCCGAAGGTAGAAGGACCAGCACGGGTGCCGCTGAGGTGGCTTTCCCTCTGAGGAAGGAAAGCCTTGTGGCTGTGTTGCCAATGTCATGTTCTCACAGTGAGGACATGACCCGTCCACGAACGCCATCTCAGTGTGGGTGGGCCCAAGCACGAGACAGCGATCGTGGGCATGGAATACGACCGCAACCAGGAAATACACATAAATGGAAAGGCATCTTTAAAATGACGCTCTGTCAGTGCCTCTCTTTTAGTAGGAAATATTTTCTTTTATTAGGAAGAATTTACTCTTTAGCTGCTGAAGCACCCAGGGGCATTCTCTGCACTCCACCAGTGCATGAGGAGGAGAAAACGCTGTAATGTGCCGTAAATCCAACAGCTTGCAGAGAGGTGAATGGATCGGCAGAAGAATTCAGCTCGCTGAACACAACTGCTCGGCTCTGAAGAAAAAATCTGAACGAGTGATTGCGAGCCAGCACCTTTTATACACGTATATCTGGGGCAGTGGCATGCAAATTGCACTCGCCAATTCCCAAGATCAGAAGTGTTTGGGGCTCCCAAGAGCGACCCCTAGTGTCACTACATTGACACAATGTCGAGTGAGTGACAGATAGGGAACAGGGAAACTCTATTGTGTATTGGAAATAAACAGGCTCAACATTGCCCAAAGTGGTGGATGAGTAACTCACCTTGATATTTACATGAATGTTCATACTTGAAAAATTTTAACCCTGACATTTTTAGTAATTGTAAACATAGTAATTGTATGATTGTAAACCATGTAAAGTGAAAATATGGTGCCATTCGTGCTACTCATAAATGTGATTTACAAATCACTTATACATTTAAAAAATGTAATACAGTTGTATTAAGTAATTTACAAATACATATAGTAAAATATTATTCATGTGTCAAGAGAGTGATTGAAAAGATTTTTCTTCATGCAAAATGAATCCATAATGAAACAAGACAAAGAGTGGCCATTATCTGTTTACATTTTTATCAACTAATGCAGCGGCAAGATAAGAAAACCACAATTACATTTCATTGTCTGGTAAAATATTACTTTTGCAATTAAAAATCAATATGTAGGATTTCAGAACAAATGTTAGAATCAAATAGCACATCTTATATATAAATATGTAGTTCTATGGACATGCTCATTTCCAAGGTGCAAAACTGTTTTGTAATTATAACCATTGTAAATTGCGTATACATATACATTGTGACACTTTATTTCTATATATTTGTTTACACAAAGCATAAAGGACAAATAATGAGACAAACATTTCATACACACAGAAAGAATCTCAGCTGTAACAATGCTAATTGGAACATTTTTGTGTCAAGTGGATTTCTATTATCAACGGAAATAAATAACTTTAGAGGAACTTAGGAATAAAAGGAATAAAGTGAGACATGATTAGTAGTAAAAATATGACCATGGCAATATTACTGTACTTATTCCACCTTTGACCTTTTCTTTCCATTCCAGTATTACAAGATGATGATTATTACAGAATAATCATTTTCATGGGGATCACCTTACTTGTGAATTGCATTCATGTTGCTATAAGGCTACAATTCAATGCTTAAACACTCATAGGGGTACATAGGCTAGGATCTGGTTTTATCTCTGGTGTGGGACTACAGACATTATTATATTCCTCTTTCATGGCTGGCAATGTACCCAGTATTGAGTCATTCATATCTAAATATTATGATAATGATACTTATTGCTCCACTAATAAACATGGATAGAGCATTGAGAAAGAGGGCTTCCATGAGGTAGACAGTTTATACTCTTGATCAGAACATTCGCAACACATTTTACAGAATGCAACAGGCATATGCATCTTTATGCATGAATATTATGCATCAAGATTTGATTGGATTTTTTCGTGAAAAGTGGGCATTCCATACCAGAATTTGATGTTAAAATTTAAGCAAACTGGCCGAAAAGGAAAGTTGTTTCAGAGGTGGAGCAAGTTATTACATTTTGATTAAGAACTACAGACAGACATTCTTTTCTTTGGAATAATGTGCACCAATGACAATAAGACCAGGACAATTTATTAAGTAAATAGTATCAATTTTTTTTTTCATGTTGACTTAAAAAGACAAACAAAAAAAACAATGTATGCTTTCTGTGCATGATGACATTACATACAGACATATAGATACATTTCATACACTTTTGCACACGCAAACACGCACACAGATGACAGACTTGCCTTTTAATATGCATTTTGTTATTTTGTTACAAAATAATGTGTTGATAAAGCACCCTTGCGTATACTCAGTCACTCATTTAGATAAAACCCTTTTAAAATGCGCTCGACTCTGTACAAAGACATGGCACGCAATGTTACATGATATCTCACACCTCTCTATTTTGTACAATTGCATAGAAGTTTAAAACTTTTTCATTATAAACAATTCTTGACTTGCTGTAAGAAACTACTGAAACTACTAAGATCAAATCTACAATGTGGAACCGCTAACCTTCAGAAAAATAGATTTTTATTGATTTCCCCATTGTAAACATATCTTGTCCAGTTGTTGACACTACAAAAGCATGCAGCGAGGAGCAGACACACTCAGTCTAAATCCTGCTCCTCCGTTATCATATTAACCAACGACTCCATGGCATGTCCAATGTTATCAACCATGTGAAAAAGACTTCCCACATTTGGACCTAAAGGAGAAGGGACAAAACTATTTTAGATACTTGGAAGTTCTGATGGAAAGTATTTGAAAACACAACCCAATACATTCTAAGCGGCTGTTCAGGGGTGCGTTTTCCAAAAGCGTTGTTAGCCAACTAATTGCAAAATCCATCGTTACCAACACAGTTCAGTGATTTGGTATTTCCCAACACCATAGTTCCAACAAATAATAGCAAAACGCATTGCAAAGTTGTGTTGTTCATTGGAACTGTAAAGTGTTACTGAAATTCTCAAGACATTTTAAAATTGTTTTACCTTTCCAGGCCTGGAAATAACAATTTTTAATTGATATCTTTTTTATATTCTCCCCTTTTTCTCCCCAATTTGTAATGCCCAATTCCCACTGTGCTCTAGGTCCTCTTGGTGGCATAGTGTCTCAATCCGGGTGGCAGAGGACGAATCTCAGTTGCCTCCCCACATGAGACAGTCAATCCACGCATCTTATCACGCAGCTTGTTGAGCACGTTAGACACAGCGTGTATGGAGGCTTCACGCTATTCTCCAGGGCATCCATGCACAACTCGCCACGCACCCCACCGAGAGCGATAACAACATTATTGCAACCAAGAGGAGGTTACCCCATGTGACTCTACCTTCCCTAGCAACCGGGCCAATTTGGTTGCTTAGGAGACCTGGCTGGAGTCACTCAGCATGCCCTGGATTCGAACTTGTGACTCCAGGGGTGGTAGTCAGCGTCTACAAATCGCTAACCTACCCATGCCCCTTTAAATAGATTTCTTTCATTTCCCATGACTGTGGGCACTCTGAAACACAAAACTATATTATGAAAGAGAGTAAATATGAAAATGGACCCCTAATGTTTTGAGAACAACTAATAATGAGTGTTTAAACTCACCTTAGTTTATGCACATAACTGTTTATGTTTTGTGGTCAAGACTAGAGAAAAGCCGATAATTTCAATATCTCACATAAACATGGGTTCCATTGCCGATATATTGACTTGCATGTAAACACTTAAAAGCAGGTTTTTATAATGAGCTTATTCTCAATAGTTATTAGTGGTTAGTTGTACAGTTGATGTCAGAAGTTTAGATACACATAAGTTGATAGGTTGTAGTTTAAAAATGTATTTTTTAACCACTGCACAGATTTCATATTAGAAAACTATATTTTTGGCAAGTCGTTTAGGACATCCACTTTGTGCATGACATGAGTACATTTTCCAACAATTGTTTACAGACAGAATGTTTCACTTTAAATTGACTATATGATAATTCCAGTGGGTCAGGAGTTTACATAGATGTTAACTGTGCCTTTAAGCAGATTGGAAAATTCCAGAAAATGATGTCAAGCTTTTAGACAATTAGCCTCTATAGGCTAATTGGAGTCAACTAGAGGTGTACCTGTGAATGTATTTTAAGGCCTACCTTTAAACTCAGTGCCTCTTTACTTGACATCATGGGAAAATCAAAAGAAATCTGCCAAGACCTCAGAAAAAACATTGTGGACCTCCAAATGCCTGGTTTATACTTGGGATCAATTTCCAAATATCTGAAGGCACCACATTCATCTGTTCAAACAATAGTAAGCAAGTATAAACACCATGGGACCACGCAGCCATCATACAGCTAAGGAAGGAGATGCATTCCATCTCCTAGAGATGAACAGAGTTTGGTGCGATACGAGCAAATTCATCCCAGAACAACAGCAAAGGACCTTGTGAAGATGCTGGAGGAAACAGGTAGACAAGTATCTATATCCACAGTAAAAACGGGTCCTATATCGACAGAACCTGAGAGGCTGCTCAGCAAGGAAGAAGCCACTGCTCCAAAACCACTATAAAAAAGTCAGACTATAATTTGCAAAGCAACATCTCAAGACATCAGCCAGGAAGTTAAAGCTTGGTCACAAATGGGTCTTACAATTGAACAATGACCCCAAGCATACCTCCAAAGTTGTGGCAAAATAGCTTAAGGACAACAAAATCAAGGTATTGGAGAGGCCATCACAAAGCCCCTGAGCTCAATTCAGGAAGAACTGAAAAAGCATGTGCGAGCAAGGAGACCTAAAAACCTGACTCCACCCAGTTCTGTCTGGAAGAATGGGCCAAAATTTCAGCATTTTATTGTGAGAAGCTTGAGGAAGGCTACCCAAAATATTTGACCCAATTTAAACAATTTAAAGGCAATGCTACCAAATACTAATAAGGTGAACGTAAACTTCTGACCCACTTGGAATGTGATGAAAGAAATAAAAGCTGAAAGAAATTACTCTCTCAACTAGTATTATGACATTTCACATTCTTAAAATAAAGTAGTGATCCTAACTGACCTAAAACAGGGAATGTTTTCTACGATTAAATGCCACAAATAGTGAAAATTGAATTGAAATTGAATTTTAAGTTTAAATGTATTTGGCTAAGATGTATGTAAACTGCTGACTTCAACTGTGTTTTATTTAAAAAATATATATATCTATATATATAAAAAAAAAGTGTGCACATAATATTGCAAGCAATAAAAATACATACAGTAATACCTAAATATTTGAATCATTTGAGATGACCAAATCTGTGAAATTATGAAGATTAAAGCAACAGAAAATAAATCAGAGAATTGTGAATAAAGGACAGAAAAGACTGAAAAGGCTAAAGAGTTAGTAACAATACTAACCTCTCATGGGTTTAGCCATCCACCTCCTTAGACAGAGGAAAACAGGAAAAAAAGAAAAATCAGTGAAGCTGGAGAGGGAGACAGCAAGTTAAACTGAATCTAAAGTTTTTGTATTATAAGCAAGCATAACTAACTAAATATAACAGTGTGGAGCGGAGGGGGGCGGGGCCGGGCTAGAATGTCGCACGCCCGGTCCCCAATCGGCCTGATGGGGCGTGCGAGGGATAAAGGCAGCTGGTGACGACGGTTCGAGAGAGAGAGAATTACGGGCACGTCCGTCATGTGTGTGTTTATGTTTGTGCTTTTGTTTTGAGTTTAATTAAATTATTATATATATTGACAAGCCGGTTCTCCTTCCTCCTTCCCAGGTTTCTGCACCAATGTAAGGGTGTTAAGATGGGCAAGGAGGAGGCGAGAACCAGCTTGTCAATATAAATAATAATTTAATTAAACTCAAAAAATTATCTCTCTCTCGAACCGTCGTCACCGGCCACCTGATTAAGTATTTAGTATTAACTGATTAAGTATTTAGTATTAACCTTCCACTTAGAACCTAACTTTAAACATAGGATTACTGTACCAAGGATTACTGTTGATTGGTCCTGGTAAAAAAATAAGTATTTAATTAGAGTAAATATGTTTCTTGTTGTTACGTCTTTGCAATTCTATGCTTGCTTGCAATACATCCTGTTTAGAGTCAAGGTTAAACAGAGAGACACTCTGCCGAGATGTTCAATGAAGAAATATAATCAAATAACTAGCAGTAGATTCATGTTTTCTCTTAACAATGTATTTTCATATTTTTAAATATGAAATAACACTCCACAATCCTCATCAATAGGAAACACAGAAACATAAAACACAAAGGGTTGCTTTAGTGACTTAATCATGCAAAGAGAAGTAGTATACAGAGGGTTCAAAGACACTTGAATTGATTTAGTTATTGCTTCATTATTGACACTTAAAACAAAGTTTTAAAGATTCAGATATACTTGTCAAGTTTTAAAAATGCAGTAACTCCCACTATTCGCTTTCATTTTATGGGGTTTGGAACAGCATCATAGCGAATAAATAATGACAGAATTTTCATATTTGGGTGAACTGTAAGTTTTCAGTTTTACCCTTGTTACATCTCAAATTAACGTTCATGTATCCCTCCTTTAAGCCAATGAAAGTGTAGTCCAAAGACATATTTTTACCTTGGCTCTGAGGAAAGGAATAACTGAGCTGCTCGATCACATCCTCTAGTCCAGTGCTTGCATCCTGTGAGGGACTGGACAGTTCATCATCACCTGAAACACACAGCAATCCCACAATTACAGCTAAGAAATAGGATTTGTCTGTCTGTATTACTGACAGAGTATTACCAGCCCATCTGGCAACAACAATCATACCACGGTCCAAATCACTGAGATCGCATTTGTTTCCGAATTCTGATAGTAGATATGAATATTAACTGAAGCTCCTGACCCATATTTGCATGATTTTATGCACTACACTGCTGATTAGATAATCGCATGAATGATTGTTTGTGCCAGATGGGCTTGTTTGAGAATTTCTGTAACTGCTGAACTCCTGTGATTTCCATGCGCAACGGTCTCTAGAATTTACTCAGAATGGTCCTAAAAACAAAACAAAACAAAAATGAAGTGAGCGGCAGTTCTGTGGACGGAAATGCCCTGTTGATGAGAGAGGTCAACAGAGAATGGTCAGACTGGTTAGAACTGACAAAGTCTACAGTAACTCAAATAAACGCCCTGTACAATTGTGGTGAGAAGAATAGCATCTCAGAATGCTATTCCGAGATGCAGGTTGGTGCTGTTTTGGCAGAACGAGGGGGCCCAGTGATTGATATTTCGATATAATGTGCCCATTTTTCACAATCAATAAAAAAAACATTTTGCCATCAAGTGCAGTTTGAATATTTTATTGAGCTCTCTGAAAAGTGCTAATTTAGTATCCTCATTGGGACATCCAAAACAAAATAAGGTACTTCAGATGTTGAAAAAAATTATACAGATAATAATATAAAAAATATAGTCACACACAAGTGATCATCATTCATTTGATGACAGCTAATTTTTCAGTTTAATCCAAATCAAAGTACGTCTAGGTTACTATTGTAACCCCCATTCCCTGATGGAGGGAACGAGACGTTGTGTCGATTGAAGCGACACTAGGGGTCTTTCTTGAAGGCCTCGGCTACCTCTGAACTTGAGAAAAGGCCAATGAGAAATTGGCAGACAGAATTTGCATGTCCCTCCCCTGGACATATGGGTATAAAAGGAGGGAATCGTGTGTCTGTCCATTCAGATTTTGCACTTAGGAGCCGAGAATGAGGTTCGGCCATTACAGTGGCTCGGTACAGTGTCATGGCCGGGGGGACACAACATCTCGTTCCCTCCATCAGGGAACGGGGGTTATGATAGTAACCTAGATGTTCCCCGTCGCTCACTCAACGTTGTGTTGATTGAAGCAGCACTAGAGGCCCCTTTTCAATCACGTCATGCTCTGTACAATGTACGTGAATTGCTGATGCAGGTTTAGCAAGCAGTTGCGTGCCAACACAGCAGGCTGCAAGGTATTGGGTGTTACCCAGCCTGCCACTCTAAAGATGTCTGCTAGGGAGGTGCCATTGGCCAGTGCCCAAAAGGATGCCACACTTCTCGTCGAGTGTTCTCAAACCTGCAAGGGGGAGGGCATGGCCTGGGTCTAATAGGCCAAAGCGATGGCATCGATGACCCAGTGGGCTAGCCTCTGTTTGGAGACAGCGTTCCCTTTCTGCTGTCCACCAAAGCAGACAAAGAGCTGCTCAGAACATCTACGCTCTGCACACGGTCCACATAGGTATGCAAAGCACGCACCGGACACAGCAAGGAAAAGGCTGGGTCTGCCTCCTCCCGGGGCAGCGCTTGCAGGTTCACTACCTGGTACCTGAAGGGGGTTGTAGGAACCTTGGGCACGTAGCCCGGTCAAGGTCTTAGGACGACATGGGCGTCTGCTGGAGCAAACTCCAGGCAAGTGCCGCTGAAAGAGAACGCTTGCAGGTCCCCAACCCTCTTGATGGAAGCGAGCGCGATCAGGAGGGCTGTCTTCAAGGAGAGGGCTCTGAGTTCGACTGATTCTAGCAGCTCGAAGGGGGGTCTCTGGAGGCCTTAAAATACCATGTAGAGATCCTATGAGGGAAACAGGCATGGCCTGGGAGGGTTCAGCCTCCGGGTGCCTCTAAGGAACATGATGATCAGGTCATGCTTCCCTAAGGGCTTACTATCCACTGCGTCGTGGTCAGCCGATATAGCAGCTACATAAACCTTCAAGGTGGAGGGGGACAGCTTCCCCTCCAGCCCCTCCAGCATAAATGAGAGCACTGACCTGACTGCGCATCTCTGCGGGTCTTCAGATCGGGAAGAACACCAATTTGCGAATAAAAGCTACTTCAGGGTGTAAAGCTGCTTGGTAGAGGGAGCTCTGGCTTGGTTGTTTGTGTCTGGCCAGATGTGGTGTTCCAGAGGCTGGTTGCGGATGCCAAAGGGTGCCCAGTCCCTGAGAAAGGAGATCCTGAGTCGCAAGGAGCATGAGATCCGAGAACCAAGTCCACTAGAGTGACTTGTTCCTCGTCCTCCCTGACCTTGCACAGCACCTGTTCAAGTAGGCTCACTGGGGGAAATGCGTACTTGCGCAGCCCCCGGGGCCAGATGTGTGCAAGCACATCTGTCCCGAGGGAAGCCTCCGCAAGGGAGTACTAGAGCGGGCAGTGGGAGGTCTCTTGGGATGCGAACAGGTCTACCTGTGCTTTGCCGAACCACTCCCAAATCAGCTGGACCACATGGGGGTGGAGCCTCCACTCTCTGCTGAGCATGCCCTGTCGTGACAGCGCATCCACTGTCATGTTGGGGCTGCCCGGGATATGAGTGGCGTGCAGCGACCTGAGTCGGATGATGAGCGGGCGAGTTGTGACATAAGACGAAAGCGCATGCCGCCTTTATGTATGCTATTGTGGTGGTGCTGTCTGAACGGACATGCCCTAAAGTAGCGGAAGAAAGCCAGCAACTCTTGGCAGTTGATGTGCCAACCCAGCCGGGGTACCATCCAGGAGCTGGCGGCTGCGTGCCCCTTTGGAGGCTTCTGTGGTAAATCACAACGCATCGGGACACCTGCAGTAAGGGGACTCCTGTCTGCAGAAAACAGAGGTCTGTCCAGGGGTTGAAAGTCTGGCGGCAGGAGTGGGTGATGAACACACGGTATGTGCCGCGGCACAATGCCTATCTCGGGACTCAAGTCTGAAGCCAGTACTGAAGCGGTCTCATATGCATCAACCTCAGCAGCACGACAAGGTGATGCATTTCAGCACCGACTGCGTGCGCTCGTTGGTGAGGCGCACTGTCATTGAGACTGAGTCTCCATACCTCCATAGCAAGAAAAGAGATGCTCTGAACCGGTCGAGCTTGCTCTTATCCCAGTTGACCTGAGCACTTGGTCCCTGTGGGTGAACAGTAACTCTCAAGAGAGGGCTAGGATGAGCCAGTCGTCAAGGTAGTTGAGTATGCTGATGCCCAATTCCCTTAGCGGGGCAAGGGCTGCCTCTGCGACCTTCATAAAGACGCGAGGGTACAGGGACAGGCCGAAGGGGAGGACTATGTACTGATACGCCTGGCCGTCGAATGTGAACCATAGGAAGGGTCGATGTCGATGCAAGATAGAGACGTGGAAGTACGCGTCTTTCAGATCTACCGCTGCTAACCAATTTTGATGCCGGACGCATGTTCGAATATGTTTCTGCATGAGCATCTTGAACGGGAGTTTGTGCAAGGCCCGGTTTAGAACTCGCAGGTCCAGGATCGGTCGCAAGCCACAACGTTTTGGGTACGATGAAATAAGGGCTGTATAAACCCATCTCGGTTGGACGGACGGGCTCTATTGCATCTTTGAGTAAAAGGGTCGTGATCTCTGCACGTAGGGTGCTGAAGTCGTAGCCGAGTCGGATGGTCTTGGACAACCAATGCGAGGGGTTGGGAAGTGAAAGCCACACGTCCAAGCTCCGCGCGAGGGGCACTAGGGGGACAATCGTTTTCGAAGTACCTGGCAGGGCTTCGCAGCGGGGCGGAGCAGATAGTGCTCTGTGCTCTTTAGAGAAATTATACTCTTTTATGAGAAAATATACTCTTTCAGAAGCACTGTCGAAGCGCCCAGGGGCAAAGGCTGCACTAGTGTGCAAAGAAGGTGAAGGCCGCTGATTCGCGCTGTAAATCCAACAGCAAAAGCTCTGCAGATGTGAGTGGAACAGAAGTGATCTCAGCTCGCTGATCGCACAAACACTCGGCTCCGAAGAAAAATTCTGAATGGACAGACGCACGATTCCCTCCTTTTATACCTGTATGTCAGGGGGAGGGACATGCAAATTCTGTCTGCCAATTTCTCATCGGCCTTTCCTCAAGTTCAGAGGTAACTGAGGCCTTCAAGAAAGACCCCTAGTGTCGTTTCAATCGACACAACATCGATTGAGCTACAGAAGGGGAACTTACATACCCATGACTTGTTTCCAACTATCCATGCTATCCGTGGTTTTCTTGGCTACAACTTCCACAGTTCTAATGAAAAATTACAGTTACAGTTAACTGGGATAAATGTTAGTAAGTGTGTTGATGTGTAGATGTGTAAAGTATTGATGCAGGGTTGGGGAGTAACGGAATACATGTAACAGGATTATGTATTTAAAACACAAAATATAAGTAACTGTATTCAACTACAGTTGCAATTTAAATAATTGGTATTAGAATACAGTTACATTCAAAAATTATTTTGATTACTGAAGAGATCCTTTGCATTTTATTGTCATTCGTTTCATTTAATATTTAGTCATTTCAGATGGAAAACATTTATACATATAAATTATGCGATCCAAAGTGTATTTGAACAGCGGTGAAACACTCTGCTTCATACGAGCAGGCAGAGAAGTAAGATTTAAGTAAGTTTGGAGTACAAGAAATAGAAATAAACCTTGTGTAAATTGTCAGCTTTACACTAAGCTAAAATGCTATTTCTAGTCATTTTACATGCACATGTTGCCAGGCACGATTCTATTTTTTTTATCAAGAATATTCATGTTAGTTCATAATTTCTTTATTTCTAGTAAGACCTTTGATATTAAGGCAAAAATCTTGTATAGTTTTCCTGTAAAAATATCTAAAAGATAGATTTCATTTATTTTGTTTTAGAAACAACACTGCAGAAAATATTTAGGTTTTTTAGAAAATGTATTTTTTACATGTGTATTTTGTCTTACTGTACTGGCAGAGTTTTTATAGTCAAAACAAGTGAAAATATCTACCAGTGATAAAGAAGTAATCCAAAGTAGTTAGAGTAATCTTTGAGTAATCTTACAGAATACATTACAAATGACATTATACAGCATGTATTCTGTAATATGTAATGGAATACACTTCAAAATTAACCCTCACAACCCTGCTAATGCTGGACCTGAGCAGGTGTTTCTCTTTCCCTCGTTAGTGCTGTTCAGAATGTCGGCGTTAAGATATTTCACATGGTTGAACTTCTCCATGGTACTTTAAAATAGCAAATTCTCATGTAAAATTCAAATAGGTTGCATCCGCAACGATATCGATGAAGCCTGAATTAATCGTGCATGTGTGCCACTCTACGTTTGTCACAAGAGCTCACATTTTAAGGAGTCCTGTCAATGTAGCTCGCATTTCACGATAAGCCCCACTGACGACCGCGCACGCCGCATGGATAACAGAGCACAGTTTGGCTTAATTTGGCTTATTTAGAACTCATGAACTCATTATTAATGTAATAAGTTTGCTTCATCGCCTGATGGAAATGCGTATTGTATTAAAATATAGTAGTAAAATATAGTATATCTTAAAAAAATTCTATATAGGTATTTACGTGTTGTATCGATAACATTGTATTGCTGGTTATTGGATCGATGTATCGATCCAGATCGATGAATCATAACACCCCTAATATATATATTTATATATTTTCATATACATTTTTAATATTATGTTTTGTGTTACATTACCCTGGAATTAGTTTAAAAATACTAGTTAACACAGCTGCGATGGGGTTTCTAATACAACTGCTGAGGGAGTGACAGTAAATTTGGCATCTTCTCTTTTCTGACTGTAATAATCCAGCGCTCTCTATTTTTTTCCAGTTGTGGAAAGTCATGGAGAAGTAATAGTTAGGTTTCTTTTTGCTGTTGGAGCAAATGGGTAAACAAAAATTATATTTGCTGTGGTCTCTCATTCACTGCTATACAAGTTTACTTTGCAATGGTTTATGTTGTACTCCTGTATTCCAAACCTAGAAATGTGAAAAGGGTCCATTGAACAGAAAAGAGATTTAACTAACAAATTACAATCTGATAATTCAAACCATATGTTGACAACAACAGGAAGCAAAGAAAACATTAAAAGATAATTCTGCATAATAAAGCACCTTCAGTGTGTAATTAAATCAATATTCTGGTTCAATACAAGTTAAACTCAATCAACAGCATTAGTGGCATATAGAGTTGATTACTTTTTCTTTAAAAAAAGCACAAAGCAAGATTACAGTAAGGCACTTAAAATGATGGGAAAATGGGACCAATTTTTAGAGGATTTAAAAGGCAGAAATGTAAAGCATATCATTTTATAAAAGCATTTACATTAACACATTTAAAAAAAAAAAAATGTAAGTGTAAAACATGGCGTAGACACCCTAGACAATCTGAATCATAAAATTCAAAGAGTAATTTTACAATGTCAAATTAAGTTTAGAGTTTGTTCTTCAGACACTGCAGGACACCCCATCTTGTTTTCTCATTAGTATTTAAGTGAAGGAAAACAAAAAATATGTTGTCTCTCTTGTCTAAATTGACTCTTTTTTTTTTATCTGTTATGAAAAAACCTCTGCTGAAACCAGCCTGTGCTTCAAGCCAAATCTTAAAATTCAAGTTTCACAAGTATAGTTATTAAACACAATAATTGCAATGTGTTTCAATTAGCCAGTAACATTTTTATTTTAAACAGCGTTCACTTTCAGATAGAGGGGACTGAATTAATTTTATTTACCTTTCAAAAATACATAATTTAAAAAACACAAACATTATGATAGGTAATGCTTCCAATCCACTTTTATTTCTTCTTTTTTTTTCAAAGCAGCTCGATATTAATTAATTAACATTTATACAGATGCTATGGGAAGTGTAAAGGAAATGTATTTAAAAACTGATGCTGAAATAAATGTATAAATGATTTATAAATATATTACTTCACCGGTTCTTTGGTGATGGAAATACAGTTTAATCAAATATGCCAAAATGTAAGTGTATGTCATGATTTTTTTTGAGGGGGGTATTTTTTGGATTTTCTCCACTTTTCTCCCCAATTTAGCATGCCCAATTCCCAATGCGCTCTAAGTCCTCATGGTGGCATAGTGACTCGCAGAGGATGAATCTCAGATGCCTCCCCATCTGAGACAGTCAATTTGCGCATCTTATCATGTGGCTTGTTGCTCGCGTTACTGCGGAGACCTAGTGTGTAAGGAGGCTCACAAATGTCTCCACGGCATCCACACAACTCACCACGTGCCCCACCGAGGCGAGAACCACATTATAGCTACCACGAGGAGGTTAACTCAACGTGACCCTACCCACTCTAGTAACTGTGCCATTTGGTTGCTTAGGAAGCCTGATTCCAACTTTCCACTCCAGGTGTGGTAGTCAGCATCTTTACTTGCTAAGCTACCCAGGCCCCCCAGAGACTGTCATGATTAAATAATTAAGTTGTTAGTATTTATTTGACTGATTACTTGAAGACTAAGTTAGATCTGGTTTAATGGATAATCAATACTAGAGGGTTAGGTTTAAACTGGTTAAACTGAAGTAGTTAGGGACATTTAGGCCTACCCATTGTCTCTGTGGTTTGGCTTGCGGCCACACGCAGTGAGGCCAGGCTGGTGTCAGATCTCGGGGAGGCAGTAGAGGGTGAGGACAGGGTAGTGCCATTCACTTTGGACTCAGTCTGTGGCTAGGACATAGGTAGAAAGGAACCATATATATTAGGCAGGGGACTGGATGGACAAATCACTACTGGGTATTGAGTTTGAAAAATGTTTTTTTTTTAAATATATTTCAATGTATTATTATTATTTTTTCTTTTATATATATATATATATATATATATATATATATATATATATATATATATATATATATATCTTTATTAAACCCTCACATAACTTTTAATCTCTCTTAGTAATCACTTAAGGAAAGGAAGGACTTTCTCCCAAGATTAATAATTGCAATATTAGGGACTCTCAAAGTTGTTGGGATTTTATACAGTATTTAGTTTATATTTATATAGTTTTTGGAAACTTTAGACAAAACACACAAGGTATAACCCTGCTAAAGATGTAAATAAATTACAAAAATAAATAAAAATAAAATACATAACAATGCTGCCTTTACAAATCCTTACACATCAAGCATGATGCACAAGATGAGAACGTTGACTAAGTGTTCAAAAATGTTTCAGAAAAACTCTTTCATAGATGCCACAAAACCCTTGAGGGAACAGTAATTAATTGGAAGAGGGATCCACATGCCACAATGCATGTACTTCCTGTGCCATGTACACAAATATTCATAAAACCCTAATTAATGTGCAAACTAAAACAGAACACAAAGTTATACATATAAATTCAGGAAACTTCACACTGATTTACCAACATGTTTGACCATTACAATTTTACAATTATATTATAAACTTCTTGCATGTACATGTTTTAAATGCTGGACAGCAGTTATGATTGAAAAGTATTCTTCTCAAAATGTAAAAAAAATAATTATTCATTGTTAAAATTATTAATAATGATTGTTAATATTAATTATATAAGAAGAGATTATACAGTGGTGTACACATTGTTTTACATGTGTACCTTTAAGTTAATGCTTCCTTTCACTTTAATGATGAAATGGTTTGTCACTGCAAAACTATTTAAAGTTACTTAAACCTAATTCGACATGTGTTTTAAATCCACTATTAACAATTCATAACACAAGACCACGCTGCCCTCTTTTAAAATACCGTCATACTGTAAATGCAGAAGTACCTTGCCCATGTTTCAGTACGTTGAAATGATGGTTCACATTATTTAAATTTTTCTCCAGAGATTTTTGACAAGAGAAACACATGCACGTGTATTAAACATAGATACATGTTTGTTAGTATAAACGTCTCACTAATAACAGAGATTAAAATAGATTTTTTTAGTACAAACAAAACATTTACTCTGGTGCACTTGTGCCAGGCAAAGTCTTGATAAATATTTATTTTTACGATAAATAAAAACCTATTCATAGTTAAGTTTGGAGTAAGATGTAACAAGAAAAAATAAAACCAATATCAGAGATGTAAAAGTAATAAGGCAATTGCTTTGAAGACTGTCAAAGGGAGAGCTAATTTATCTGCATTTCGTCTAGTTCTACTGACTTGGCGATGGCGATCATTGTCTAGTGAGAATTTAGTTCAAAGGGTCCACAGAGAACATGTAAAGCCATTCCTTTTAAGAACAAATCTGATGTACATTCCAATTGGCAGAGAACCCCAGCCGACATGCTTTTTTAAAAGATGTAAGCATCGAGACATTACACTTGATTGGTCAAGACATGGTCCAGACAGATTTTTTTAGATATTTAATTTCACCTCTTTTCAAGCAGAAGGAGACTGATTGAAAAGTTGACATCAAACAAACTCTAAGAAATAAATAAAAGAAAGAAATTGGTTGCTGTGGAAGAACGCCAAGTCCCTCTATGTGTTTTTCTGCTCTCTATTTTTACCCTTGTTCGATTGCTTGGTCAGAAACCAAGTTCGGTTCAGCCTTCCCCTTGCCCCCGCAGGTCTCTTCACATTTTATTAATTTGCCACTGTAGCTAGGTAACAACTCAAGAAGAGAGAAGATTGTCTGTGCTTTCATTTGTTTTTCATTGAAAATTGAAAAACAATATAAATTACGCTTTGAACATTTAGGGAAAAAAAAACAGGCAAAAATTAAGCACATTTCTCATTATATATAGATATATATATCAAACAAAGAAACAAAGAAGCAAATACTTTTTTTCTTATTTTTAGCGTGCACAGACCAAAGACAGGCCAAAGTATTTGAAGTATTTGTCACTTTTTTGGATATTTTTTTTTATTACGGCCACCAACACTTCAACTGGCACTTGCATTTGTCTGCCAAGGATGCATTGCAAGAGATGCAAATAATGTGAGTCACTCTCCAAAAGCTTGGAGACAAGTGTCTATGAATTTTATTTTAAATATATTATACAGTAATAAGTGTGAGCGGGAGCATTCAAAGACGTGTTCCCCTTCTGTCGCTCTCTCCACGTTGTGTCGGAGAAGCGACACTAGGGGTCTCTCTTGAGCGCCGATATTCACCTCTGATCTATTGAAAAGGGCCAATGGGAGTTGGCAGTCAGTATTTGCATACCCCGCCCCCGGACATACGGGTATTTAAGCGGGGCAAATACGGGAGTTCATTCAGAAAATTTCTTCGAGCCGATGGTCTGTCTGCAGTTGCTGCGAGTTTACACACCACTATAAAACGTTCCTGTTTCCTCTGACGATCTGCATGCTGTTGGATCTTGACGGCGCACAACAGCGGCTTTCTCCTTCACTTTGCACGGCGTGCATTGTTGCCCCTGAGCGCTCGACAGCGCAGACACACATACACACTGTGTATATTAAAAGAGTTATTTTCCTTAAAAGAGTAAATTTCTCTAAAAGAGCAAACACAGCGGCGTTGAACGTCCTTTTCAGGACGCGTCTTTCTGAAGATGCCTTTCCGCCCCTGTGTAGTTTTTGGAGGCGGTGATTTCTCCCCACCTCTGACGGTCATAAAACCGCCTGGCGTACCTGGGTTGCGAAACACGCAGGCAGCGTTTTTTATGAATGGTCTATGTTTTCAGTACGAAAACATAGCCATGACAGCATTGCGGTCGTAGGCTTTCTCTTGTAGTGAGAGAGAGCCGCTTCAGCCACCCCCCGCGCCTCGCCTCCTCTGACGCCAGCATCAGACCTCCTCCTCAGTCACGAACCCGCCCCCTGCCGGGTGCGCGGAGCAAGGTAAGTGCTTTGAGTCTATTCTCAGCACCTCAGCCTCAGGCCGCAACGAAGCCGCCCGATGCTGCATTACCTGTTCCGCCCCGCTGCAAGGCCCCGCCGGGTACGTCCAAAATACTCGTCCCTTTGGTGCCCCTAGCGTAGAGCTGGGAAGCGTGGCTTTCGCTTCCCAATGCATCACGCTGGCTGCACCGGACCATTCGACTCGGTTACGCAATTCAGTTTGCCCGGCTCCCGCCCCCCTTCAGGGGCATCCGCGGAAATCACGACCCTCTTAGCCAAGGGCGCGGTAGAGCCCGTCCCGCCAACCGAAATGAGGAAGGGTTTCTACAGCCCTTACTTCGTTGTACCCAAGAAAGGCGGCGGCTTACGACCAATCCTGGACCTGCGAGTTTTCAATCGGGCCTTGTTAAAACTCCCATTCAAGATGCTCACGCAGAGAAATATTCTGGCTGGCGTTCAGCATCTAGATTGGTTCGCAGCGGTAGACCTGAAGGACGCGTACTTCCACGTCTCAATTCTGCCACGACACCGACCCTTCTTACGGTTCGCGTTCGACGGCCAGGCGTTTCAGTACAAAGTCCTCCCCTTCGGCCTGTCTCTGTCCCCTCGCATCTTCATGAAGATCGCAGAGGCGGCCCTTGCCCCGCTACGAGTAGCCGGCATCCGCAGAGACCAGGTGCTCCGGCACCTCAGCCGCTTGGGGCTTCAGGTCAACTGGGAAAAGAGCAAGCTCACTCCGGTTCAGAGCATCTCTTTTCTTGGGTTGGAGTTAGACTCAGTCTCAATGACAGCACGTCTCACGAGCGAGCGTGCTCAGTCGGTGCTGGACTGCCTCGCTTCCTTCAAGCCAGGCACAGCGGTCCCTCTAAAACTTTTCCAGAGGCTCCTGGGGCATATGGCGTCCTCCGCGGCGGTCGCGCCGCTGGGGTTGATGCATATGAGACCACTCCAGCACTGGCTCCAGACTCGAGTCCCGAGACAAGCATGGCACCACGGCACGCATCGGGTAAGGATCACCCCCGCCTGCCTCAAAACACTCTGACCCTGGACAGACCTCTGCTTTTTACGGGCAGGAGTGCCCCTGCAGCAGGGGTCCCGACGCATCCTGGTCACGACCGACGCCTCCCGGTTCGGGTGGGGTGCCGTGTGCAGCAGGCACGCAGCAGCGGGCCGTTGGAAAGGGGCCCCGCTGCGTTGGCACATCAATTGCCTGGAGTTGCTGACCGTCCTTCTTGCTCTCAGGAAGTTCCTCCCGTTAGTTCGGGACAAACATGTCCTCGTGAGATCGGACAGCACCACGGTGGTGGCGTACATAAATCGCCAAGGCGGCGTATGCTCCCGCCACATGTCACAACTCGCCCGCCGTCTCCTCCTATGGAGCCAGCATGACTCAAGTCGCTGCGCGCCACTCACATCCCCGGCAAGCTCAAACGTCATAGCGGACACGCTATCACGACAACGCCTGCCCAGCAGGGAGTGGAGGCTTCCCCCCCAGTCGGTCCAGCTGATTTGGGAACGGTTTGGCAAGGCCCAGGTAGACCTGTTTGCCTCCCAGGAAACCTCCCACTGCCCGCTCTGGTACACCCTAACAGAGGCTCCCCTCGGGACAGACGCGCTGGCACACAGCTGGCCCTCAGGGCTGCGCAAGTGCGCATTTCCCCAGTGAGCCTTCTTGCACCGGTGCTGTGCAAGGTCAGAGAGGACGAGGAGCAAGTCACGTTAGTGGCCCCCTACTGGCCCACTCGGACCTGGTTCTCGGGACTCAAGCTTCTCGCGACAGCTCCTCCCTGGCAAATTCCCCTGAGAAAGGACCTCCTCTCTCAGGGACGGGGCACGCTCTGGCACCTGCGCCCAGACCTCTGGAACCTCCACGTCTGGTCCCTGGATGGGATGCGGAAGAGCTAGCCGGCTTACCGGCGACCGTTGTGAATACAATCAACCAAGCCAGAGCCCCTTCTACCAGGCACCTTTACGCCCTAAAGTGGCGCTTGTTCGCAGATTGGTGTTCTTCCCGAACTGAAGACCCGCAGAGGTGCGCTATCAAGTCTGTGCTCCTATTCCTACAGGAGAGGCTGGACAGGAGGCTGTCCCCGTCCAACCTCAAGGTGTATGCTGCCGCCATTGCCGCCCACCATGATCCTGTAGACGGCAAGTCTTTGGGCAAGCACGACCTGATCCTCAGGTTCCTGAAAGGCGCCCGGAGGTTAAATCCCTCCCGGCCAGGCCTAGTTCCCTCCTGGGATCTCTCGGTAGTCTTGGCAGGACTCCAGAGACCCCCCTCGAGTCGCTTGAATCAATTGGACTCAGGGCCCTCTCTCTTAAGACGGCCCTGCTGATCGCGCTCGCCTCTATCAAGAGGGTCGGGGACCTGCAAGCGTTCTCTGTCAGCGACACTTGCCTGGAGTTCGGTCCGGCAGATACGTCTGTGATCCTAAGACCGCGACCGGGCTATGTGCCCAAGGTTCCTACCACACCATTCCGAGATCAGGTAGTGAACCTGCAAGCGCTGCCCCGGGAGGAGGCAGACCCAGCCCTTTCGTTGTTGTGTCCAGTGCGCACCCTGCGCATTTACCCTTAACCGCACACAGAGCACCAGACAGAAAGGGAATGCCATCTCCAAACAGTGGCTCGCCCACTGGGTTGTCGATGCATCACACTGGCTTATCACACCCAGGCCGTGCCCCTATCCTTGCGGGTCCGAGCTCACTCAACAAGGGGTGTTGCGTCCTCGTGGGCACTGGCCAAGGGCACCTCCCTAGCAGACATCTGTAGAGCCGCGGGTTGGGCAACAGCCAACACCTCCCTTAGGCAGTTACAGCTGCCCCAGTCGCCGCGATGTAGCAACTCCCCCCTTCGACGCTGGGATCTACCACCGCACCATACTTTCCACATGAGCCCTAAGACGGCTGTGTGACGTGTCTACCACTTTTCCTCCCCAAGAAAAAGGGCAGGTGTGGTCTCCGCAGGGTCTGGGAAGACCCCCTTCCCTATATGCGTGTAAGGGCCCCGGCCGTGATTGCTCTATGCGAGAAACATAGAGAGAAAAGACGCCCAGCCAGGCTGGCCCGTTCCCATGTTGGCAAACATCGCCTTGTTCCCCTCCCAGGGTAACTAGAAGGATCCCGATGTTCTTATGGGGCATTGGGGAAGGGTACGTGCAGCCAGGTACTGACGATGCACGGCACTGGATGAAATCCCTGCCCGCCTCTGTGTCGGCGGTTCACGTACACGGTTCAGCGCATGGCAAGATTGGAATGGGTCCCCTAGTGTCGCTTCTCTGACACAACGTGGAGAGAGCGACAGAAGGGGAACGTTTGGTTATGTATGTAACCTCCGTTCCCCGAGGGAGGGAACGACACGTTGTGTCTTTCCTCCGCCATGTCGCTGAACCGAGCCACTGTTGTGGCCGGACCATTTCCGGCTCCTCAGAAAAATCCTGAATGAACTCCCGTATTTGCCCCGCTTAAATACCCGTATGTCCGGGGGCGGGGTATGCAAATACTGACTGCCAACTCCCATTGGCCCTTTTCAATAGATCAGAGGTGAATATCGGCGCTCAAGAGAGACCCCTAGTGTCGCTTCTCCGACACAACGTGTCGTTCCCTCCCTCGGGGAACGGAGGTTACATACGTAACCAAACGTTAAAGGCTACGTCATCACTAGCAATTCACCTTTGCGAGTTAGGATGTATTGCTTTCATAGCAAACGTACCACAGGTTATCTTTATAAGTGGATTTGAGTGGTCATCTTGTGCACACCTAAGTACAGAAAACCGCTTTCACACCAACCAAATGATCTGAAGTCTGACGTCAAACGGACTCGGGTTTGCACAAAAAGCTCTAGTGTGAAAGCACCCTTTAGGGCTTGGGTGTACTTCGTTTTTCCTTTTTCCGGATTGTCTAGTACAGTCGAATGCTCAGCCTTTCAAAGTATACTCTTTTGACTGTGAGAAAATGTGAACGTGTTCGATGCATGCACACTCTGAATGCTAGGGGATACTCTTTCAGTACTGTAAATGGCAGGGGCATGCGGCAATGATGCGCACAGATGAGGACTCTCTGCAAGTCGAGAAACTTTGGGCCAAACTTGGACAGCCTGCATAGACTGTGCTTATGATACTGTGCATGTTCCAATCAGCAATGTGGGCAACCAAAATATACCTTGGCCTTTAGATGCCAAGAAGATCAGGCATTCCTCCTCAACAACTAATTTCTCCACCCAATTAATACCAGTCTAATATAAGGACAAAATCATGTGTAACAGCAAATTAAAAGAGTCAATATTGTATTGTATAATGTACTTAGTTTGAAAATGTGATTGGGATGTTCACATCTAAATTAACCAACAGTACAAAATATCCACAAACAAAATCAGCATCTGAAAAAAAATATAAAATAAATTACAAAATACAACTCAACCAAGCTTTAAAGAAAAAATTTTAATAACACAGATCATCAAAGCATGAGATTTTAGACTCGATGTGAAGGTTTTTTTTTATTAAAATTGTGTCAACTGTACATATTGAAATAATTCTGATTGAGTAGCTATTATACAGAAAGGAAGAGAAGAATTAGCAAATGTCTGCGTTAAAATTCTTCTGAAATTATAGTAATCTTTGGTTGACAACTATGAAAATAGTTAATTCCATTTACCGGAGCCTCAAACTCAAAAGATATATATATATATATATTATTTAACCACTCCACAGATTTCATATTAGCAAACTATAGTTTTGGACATGTCGGTTAAGACATCCACTTTGTGCATAACACGAATAATTTTTCCAACAATTGTTTACAGACAGACTGTTTCACTTTTAAATGACTATATCACAATTGCAGTGGGTCAGTTAACTGTACCTTTAAGCAGCTTGGAAATTCCACAAAATTATGTCAAGCCTTTAGCAATTAGCAATTAGCCAATTAGCTTCTGATAATTGGCTAATTGGAGAAGTATACCTGTGGATGTATTTTAAGGCCTACCTTCAAACTCAGTGCCTCTTTGCTTGACATTGTGGAAAACCAAAAGAAATAAACCAAGACCTCCATAAGTCTGGTTTATGCTTAGGAGCAATTTCCAAATGCCTGAAGGTACTACGTTCATCTGTACAAACAATTGTAGGCTGTATATACACCTATGAGACCATGTAGAAATCATCCCGCTCAGGAAGGAGATGCATTCTTTCTCCTAGAAATTTACGTAATTCAGAACAACAGCAAAGGACCTTGTGAAAATGCTGGAGGAAACAGGTAGACAAGTATCTATATCCACAATAAAATGAGTCCTATATCGACATAACCTGAAAGGCTGCTCAGCAAGGAAGAAGCCACTGCTCAGAAACCGCCATAAAAAAGCCAGACTACAGTTGGGGACAAAGATGTTACTTTTTGGAGGAATGTCCTCTGGTCTGATGAAACGAAAATTGTACTTTTTAGCTTTAATGACCATCATTATGTTTGGAGGAAAAAGGGTGAGGTTTGCAAGCCGAAGAACACCATCCCAACCGTGAAGCATGGGGGTGGCAGCATCATGTTGTGGGGGTTCTTTGCTGCAGGAGGGACTGGTGCACTTCACAAAATAGATGGCATCATGAGGAAGGAAAATTATGTGGATATATTGAAGCAACTTCTCAAGACATCAGCCAGGAAGTTAAAGCTTGGTTGCTAATGGGTCTTCCAAATAGACAATGACCCCAAACATACCTCCAAAGTTGTAGCAATATGGCTTAAGCACAACAAAGTCAAGGAATTGGAGTGGCCATCATAAAGCCCTGACCTCAATCTGATAGTAATTTGTGAGCAGAACTGAAAAAGCTTGTGTAAGCAAGGAGGCCTACAAACCTGACACAGTTACACCAGTTCTGTCTGGAGGAATGGGCCACAATTCAAGAAACTTATAGTGAGAAGCTTGTGGAAGGCTACACAAAAAGTTTGACCCAAGTTAAACAATTTAAAGCCAACGCTACCAAATACTAACAAAGTGTATGTAAACTTCTGACCCATTGGGAATGTGATGAAATAAATAAAATCTGAAAAAAAAAATAACTCTCACTACTACTATGATATTTCACATTCTTAAAATAAAGTAGAGATCCTAACTGACATAAAGCATGGAATGTTTTCTAAGATTAAATGTCAGGAATTGTGAAAAATTTAAATGTATTTGGCTAAGGTGTATGTAAACTTCTGACTTCAACTGTACATATTGTCCTAAATGAATAGTGGGGAATATCAATAATTACTTCTTTATAAAACTGTTGACATGCCGTTATGCATCCCGTAAAACCAGACTTAATAATTGGGTGCTCAGATATTTCAGGTAAAGCATGTGAGGGTCTGTATTCTGTAATCAGGGTCTCAAGCCTTTAAAACATACAGTAAGTAAAAACTAGTTATTATATTTAATATGCATCACCTTACAAAGAGTCATTTTTAAAGGCTTAAGTTATCTGTATTCAAATGTTTATAATGTAGATTTTACTTTAAATAAACTTTTCAGTTCAATAAACACGCAATAATGAATGTTTTGTAAAAACAAACAAACAAAACAAACATCTCTGATGTGAGGAACAGAATGACCTTTCCAACATATTTTAGTTAGTTACTGTTAGTAACTAACAGTTACTGTTAGTAACTACAAATGTGACAAATCTTAAAAGCTGATTGTCAAATATTGACATTAAAATATACTAATGCTCTGTGCATTTCTCTTCAAAGTTTCAGTTGACATTCAACAAAGGCAACATGTGAACAGTTGTGTGTGTGTTTGTGATTTCAAAGAAGCCGAATAAATTATCAGACAATAATACCAAAATTCTCATCTTAACACATGTACTCCATAAACAGAGGAACATTTAGACTAAGAGTTTACACGATTGTATGACTTTGACTATACCAACACTTTATGAAGTGGCAGTAAGCATTAATAAAAGAAAATGTGCCATATGTGCCACTCACCTGCTCCAGTAACTGTCTAAGGCGTTTGAGCTGCGATTCAAGCTGTTTGTTGTGATCTTCCAGGATCTGCATTCTCGCTTCCAAACGACCCTTGTGTTGCCGTAGTAGTTTGGCTTCGGCAATCAGCTCGGCATCACGTGGACTCTGGGGCGAGACAGGCAGCATCTGTGGGGGCGATGGCAGCGGCGACAGGCCCTTGTGGTCATGTGTCTTTTTCAAATGGTCGTACTCTGCTTGCAGATTTCTGAAAACAATGACAACAACTTCAAAATGAAGGCTAGAAAATAGCTACTCTGGAAATTGGGGAGGGGATATTTAAGTACCTGATTTCATTTTTAAGTAATGAAGCTGAATTTGTAGACTACATTAAATGTGGAATATGTTGTTAACTGTGATTTCTCCTGGTATTTCTGATATCAATATCTGCATGAAACAGAATTTTCATTTGTCTGTGCATGTTAGGGCTGGGTGATATGCAAAAATATTTTACCGATAATTGCCTTTAAGAATATTGCGATATCCGATTACATCGTCAACCCACCTGCCGAGGGTCAGAAAGGTTTTTTGGTTTATTGATTTTATTTAAAAAAAATTATTCATATATTGAAACACAAAAAAACATTTCTAAATTAAAATTGCACTTAAACTAAATGAAAAAAATATTCAAATAACAAAGTTATCGAAATATCTTATCTAACCACCTCTCCAAATCCAAACATTTACCATCTCCTAGTCATTCATCATTTGCCAACACGCAAGCATTAAGCAATGACACCAGATGAAAAATTACTAATAGCCAATGATACATTAGTTATAGACAATGATAATCAAAATAAATTACCTTGTGTTCCCAAAATAATGCTGCCAAATGTGTGTTTGTATTGCATTTTGATTTATGTTTATGCTGCCAAAAGAAAAGAAAATAACACTCAATTTTATGTTCAAGGTGAACATGCCTTGTATTACTTAAAGATTTATTTACTTTTGTCTTTGTTTCTTTAATACAAAGGTATACTACCATTCAAAAGTTTAGGGTCACTTACAATTTTTTCTTTATTTCTTTATTTATTTTTTCACATTTTAGAATAATAGTAAAGTCATCACAACTATGGAATAATATAAATGGAAATATGGGAATTATGTTTTGACAAAAAAAATGTTAAATAAATTAAAACTATGTTATATTTTAGCGTCTTCATAGTGGCCACACTTTGCCTAGATTTTGCAGAAATGTACTCTTGGCATTTTCTCAACCAAATTCTTGAGGTATCACCCTGGGATGCTTTTTAAACAGTATTGAAGGAGTTCCCATCTATATGCTGGGCACTTATTGGCAGCTTTTCTTAATTATTCGGTCCAAGTCATCCATTTCAAAAACGTTTTTTTTTTTTTTTTAAATAAAATTATGGTTTTATGGTATACACACACACACACACACACACACACACACACACACACACACACACACACACACAAATTAGTCTTTTCACTCATTCTGTCTTACACCATCAATCAGTGATTTGTTTTACATTCATTTGGAATTGGTATAGCGTTTGTTTGATGTTCAGTTTTCAGAGTTGCGACAAGACTTACTTTCTCATGCCAAATACACTAAAGAGGACTAAAGTTCAGTAAAAAAGAAGCATTCTTAAATAGGAATTATGTGTTTTCTTCTACTGTAATTTCAGTAATGAAATTCAGCAGGTCTTTTTAAAATGAAGATTTTTAATATTACAAGTATTATTTACAAACTGTACATTTGGGTGTCCAGCTATAAGACCCAAGTTGCACAAATGCCTGTTTTCCCCACTCTATATGCATCATTTAATATGAAAACTAAAACTAAAATAAAAACTAAATGTAATGAAAAACTAAAACTAAACTATAATATATGTAAAAACTAAAACTAACAAATAACTAACAAACAAAACAAAACTTAATTGGAGTGAAACACTTTAAACTAAATAGAAATAAAAACTAAATAAAAAAATTTAAAACTATTATAACCTTGGTTCGCTGCACTCATTCAACCGTAAACACTTGCTCTCTGAGATTTTCTCTTAAAGAGACTTTAAGAGTCTTGCGCTTGTTATACATATCTATGTAAACTCAATGTAAATCACACAAGTGCATATAAACAAACATGTTACAAAATGTAGTTAAGTGTTATAAATGTGTAAATACATAAGTATTTAAAAGGCACTATCATACATTGTGAAATATTTAAAATTAAGAAAACACTAGAAATATGAAAGAATTTTACAAATAGGTTGTTAAATGTTTTTTTTTTTTTGGGGCACTGTAACACAAAGTTGTTTTGATACAGTAGCACATAAATTATTATTTTATAACATAATTATAAATAATATATACTGTAATATATATTATACACTACAGTATATTACAGGAAAATGCTTTTACATCAATGAAAGTTGGTGTACAGATGTAACAATGTTAAAGAAGATGTTCTGTCCTAATTTGAAAGTGTTCTTTATCAACTGTATCCCTGCCAAAATACAGACAGCACATTGCATGCCCCACCAGAGACTGAAATATACTGGATCACTGCTACACAACATTGAAGGATGCATATCACTCTGTCCCAAGAGCAGCTTTGGGACTCTCTGATAACTTTCTGGTTCATCTTCTTCTGACCTACAGTCAGAATTTTAAATCAGCTAAACCTGTAGTAAAGACTGTAAAAATTTGGACCAATGAAGCAGAGCTGGAACTACAAGCCTGCTCTGAATGCAGTGATTTTTGAAGCTGCAGACAACAATCTAAATTAGATCACAGATACGTGACATATATCAGTTTTGGTCAGGATTTGTGCATTCTTACAAGGACTTATTTAATGTTCAACAATGACAGACCATGGTTTACAGCAAAACTCAGACAGCTTTGCCAGGCCAAAGAGCATGCTTACAGAAGTGGGGATAAAATCTTGTACAATGAGGCCTGAAACACACTGACAAATGAGATTAGAGTGGCTAAAAGAATCTACTATGAGAAGTTGATAAACAAGTTTTCAGCTAATGACTCTGCATCACTGTGGAGAGGCCTGAAAAACATTACTAACTACAAGACACCATCCACCAACACTATAGGGAATCAACAACTGGCAGACGACCTGAATGTGTTTTACTGTAGATTTGAAAATCCCGGTCTAACACCCCACATCCGCTCTGACATTCACCTCACACAAATATCAACACTTCCTGCAACCCCCCCTCTTGTTACTCAACCTGTACTTAAGATCTGTGAAGCAGATGTGTGCCGGATCTTCTGGAAACAAAATTCAAGGAAAGCACAGGGCCCAGATGTCGTTTCACCCACTTGTCTAAAATTCTGTGCTGACCAGCTGGCCCCCATCTTGACACAGATATTTAACAGATCACTGGAGCAGTGTGAAATTCCCTGCTACTTCAAATGCTCCACCATCATCCCTGTCCCAAAGAAACCCAAAATCACAGGACTTAATGACTACAGAGCCCTCGCTCTGATGTCTGTGGTCATGAAGTCATTTCAGAGACTGGTGTTGGCCCACCTGAAGGACATCAATGGATCCTTTTTGGATCCCCTTCAATTTGCTATCCGAGTAAACAAGTCTGTGGATGGTACAGTAAACATGGGATTGCATCATATCCTGCAACATCTGGACAGACCAAGGACATATGCAACAATCATTCCTGTCAGTGGATCACTATCTTTCTGACAGATAGCGAGACAGGGAAAATTCATTTCCACTACATGTACAATCAGCACTAGTGCCCCCAGGGATGTGCGCTCTCCCCTCTACTCTTCTCCTTGTACACAATCTACTGAACTGCCAAGGACTCCTCCTGTTAAAACTCCTGAAGTTTGCAGGCGATACTATTGTCATTGGTCTCGTCCAGGATGACGATGAGTCTGCATACATAAGGGAGGTTGAACAGTTGGCTATCTAGTGCAGACAAAACAACCTGGAGATGAACATGCTCAAAACAGCGTAGACTTTAGGTGGAACACCCCAACATTGACCCCGCTCACCATTCTGAACAACACTGTGGCAGCAGTGGAGTCATTCAGGTTCCTGGGTTCTACCATCTCACAGGATCTGAAGTGGGAGACCCACATTGACTCCATTGTGAAAAAGGCCCAGCAGAGGTTGGACATCCTTCACCAGTTGAGGAAGTTCAACCTGCCACAGGCTCTGCTGATACACTCCTACAGAGCAGTCATTGAGTTTGTCCTCTGCGCTTCAATAATTGTATGGTTTGGTTCAGCTACAAAATTGGACAGCAGAAAACTACAAAGGACAGATCAGACTGCTGAGTGGACTATTGGTTGCTCCCTGCCCTCCTTGCAAGAGCTGTACACTTCCAGAGTGAGGAAAATCATTCTGGCTGGTGCTTCAGAGCACTGAGCACCAGAACCGTCAGGTAAAAGAACAGTTTTTTCCCTCTAGGCTATACAGTACATCTCATGAACAGTTAAAACTGCCCCATTGAGCAATAATTATGTGCAATACACAGCTAAGTCTATTTATATTTATCCAACATATCCTACCTCTTCTGCCATTACATTCCCTTGCACTATCTGTATATAACAGATTTGTATTTGTACATGCATAGTTATATATATATATATATATATATATATATATATATATATATATATATATATATATATATATATATATATATACACACAAACAAACTCAGCAAAAAAGAAACGGCCCTTTTTCAGGACACTGTATTTTAAAGATAATTTAGTAAAAATCTAAATAACTTTATTGTAAAGGGTTTAAACAATGTTTTCCATGCTTGTTCAATGAAACAGAAACAATTAATGAACATGCATCTGTGGAACGGTCGTTAAAACACTAACAGGTTACAGACAGTAGGCAATTAATGTAACTAAAGAGACCTTTCTACTGACTCTGAAAAGCACCAAAAGAAAGATGCCCAGGGTCCCTGCTCATCTGCGTGAACATGCCTTAGGCATGCTTCATGGAGGCATGAGGACTGCAGATGTGGCCAGGGCAATACATTGCAATGACCGCAATGTTAGACGCCTAAGACAGCGCTACAGGGAGACAGGAAGGACAGCTGATCTTCCTCGCAGTGGCAGACCACGTGTTACAACACCTGCACGGGATCAGTGCATTTACATATCACACCTGCGGAACAGGTACAGGATACACCAGGAACACACAATCCCTCCATCAGTGCTCAGACTGGCTTGTAGGCAGGTCCTTACAAGACATCACCAGCAACAATGTCACCTATTGACACAAACCCACCTTCGCTAGACCAGACAGGACTGGCAAAAAGTGCTCTTCGCTGACGAGTCGCGGTTTTGTCTCACCAGGGGTGATGGTCAGACTCGCGTTTATCGTCAAAGGAATGAGCGTTACACTGAGGCCAGTAGACTGGAACGGGATCGATTTAGAGGTGGAGGATCCCATTGAGCACATCTGGGACCTGTTGGATCGGAGTTTGAGGGCTAGGGCCATTCCCCCAGAAATGTCCAGGAACTTCCAAGTGCCTTGGTGGAAGAGTGTGGTTACATCTCACAGCAAGAACTGGCAAATCTGGTGCAGTCTATGAAGAGGAGTTATTTTTTACATTATTTTTTCTATTTATTTTCAAACGTAGAACTTTTCTACACATACTTCAATAAAAAAAATGGTTTCAAGTTTCAATTATAATAAAGTGTTTGCTCAAAAAAACAAACATAACCCTTCCGTTTTAACTGATAATAGTAGTTGTGAAATATTATCTACCAGGATATTTTCTGAGACGGTTATCATACCGTGAATGCAAAAGTGCAAATCAATCCCAGAAAAGGACCATGTGAAGATGCTGGAGGAAACAGGTAAACAAGCATCTATATCCACAGTAAACCGAGACCTATATATATCAGCATAACCTGAAAGGCTGCTCAAGCATGGAAGAAGTCATTGCTCCAAAACTGCCATAAAAAAGCCAGACTACAGTATGCAAGTGCACACGGGGACAAAGATCTTACTTTTTGGAGAAATGCCCTCTGGTCTGATGAAACAAAAATGTAACTGTTTGGCCATAATGACCATTGTTATGTTTGGAGGAAAAAGGGTGAGGCTTGAAAGCTGAAGAACACCCTCCCAACCATGAAGCATGGGGGTGGTGGGGGTGCTTTGCTGCACGAGGGACTGGTGCACTTCACAAAATAGATGGCATCATGAGGAAGGAAAATGATGTGGATATATTGAAGCAAGATCTCAAGACATCAACTAGGAAGTTAAAGCTCAGTCACAAATAGGGCTTCCAAATGGACAATGACCTCAAGCATGCCTCCAAAGTTGTGGCAAAATGGCTTAAGGACAACTAAGTCAAGGTATTGAAGTGGCCATCACAAAGCCCTGACCTCAATCTGATAGAAAATGTGTGGGCAGAACTGAAAAAGTGTGCGAGAGCAAGGAGGCCTTCAAAGCTGACTCAGTTACACCAGTTCTGTCTGGAGGAATGGGCCAAAATTCTAGCAAATTATTGTGAGAAGCTTGTGGAGGACTACCCAAATATTTTGACCCAAGTTAAACGGTTTAAATGCAATGCTACTGTGGCATGGGAATGTGCTCATACAGGGGAGAGAGAGAGAGAGCGGTAAGGCTTGTCACCTGGTTCATAATTACCCCTAACACCTGTCTCTACCACAGACCGACACATGACCACGTCCCCATGCCACAGCTACCAAATAATAACAAAGTGTATGTAAACTTCTGACCCACTGGGAATGTGATGAAAGAAATAAAAGCTGAAATAAATCATTCTCTCTACTATTATTCTGACATTTCACATTCTTAAAATAAAGTAGTGATCCTAACTGACCTAAGACAAGGAATGTTTTCTATGATTAAATGCCAGGAATTGTGAAAAACTGAGTTTAAATGTATTTGGCAACCTTTACCTTCAAAACAGAACCAATTCTCCTAGGTACACCTAGATAAAAATTTTCTTTGTTGTTGGCAGATAGGATGGTCCAAGCTTCTTGGAAAATTTGCCACAGTTCTTCTATCTATTTCGGCTGTCTCAATTGCTTCTATCTCTTCTTGTGATCCCAGACTGACTCAATATTCAGTTGGGGGCTCTGTGAGGACCATGCCATCTGTTGCAGCGCTCCCTGTTCTTCTATTCTATTCTACTCTATTAGTTGTATTATTCTATTAAATAAATGTTTGGGAGTCTAACATGTATATTTCCTATTGACACACTAAAGCTGAAAATATAAATAACCATCTTAAGACAAATGCTTTTGAGAAGCCTCCTATGTGCCTAAGCCTTTTGCACAGTACTGTGTATATATGCATATATACAGTATATTATATGATGATTCACCTTCTTGTTTTTATATATATCTCGTTTGGTTTTGGTCAAAAGTCTGGCAAGTAAAAACAAAAATGTACTAGTCAATGGCTATTCTTTCTCCAACATGTCTGTAGAGGTTTGTATATTTATAGAAAATATCATTTTTAAATAATAGTGTACACAAGCAAATAAATGCAGACAAATCTTTATTATAATTGAAAAAATAAACACATTTGTCATCAGGTAAGTACTTGCTACACTCTGCTACACTATCCTTTTAATCCTTTTAAAAAAATTATCATTTGAATGATAAAGGGGAGTGGTAATGTAATCAAACCTGTTTTCCTGCTCCAGATCGTTGAGGACTCTCTCCAGCTCTCCCTTCTCTTCAGTCTCCATTGAGATGAGGATCTGAGCGGGACTCTGTGGCTGGCTGAGAGGAGAGCCCTGATTCAGACTCTGGCAGTAGTGCTGGATCAGTAGATGTTCATCATCCCTACAATTATATCAACAAAGTTGCACTTTCAAACATAAAATGATCTAATTTTAAGTTAAACAAAAGAGGTTTAATCACCCTGGTTAAAAGGGATAAGCTTCATTGCAACTGTAATTCTTTATCAACCACACAGTTAGATGTATCAATCTATTTTTCATGGTGTTCTGGGAGGTAGTGAGACAGTGGTGTCAGTAGATCATGTTTTAATTTCTTCCACACACTATGTAAATTAATTTATTGTACAATGTAATGTAAATGAGTTGCAAGCTCACAGGCTTTCATTGGGCGATACATTCTCATTCACATACGAGCCATTACGGTTCTCCATTTCAGCTAACCTGTGAAAACACAATATATTTTATGCAGCCATTAATTTAAATAAGGCATTACTGTTCACACATGAGAGCTCAAATTTAGACTACACAACTCTGTAAGCAGCAGACACACATACAACTGTGAACATGAAAAGCATGTTAGTATTAGTTCTCGAAAAATTGTCCTTTACTCTGATATGATCCATGAAAAAGGCTTTTGGTTATACAGGGTTGCTGCAGAGTTTTTAAAATCAAATTGATGACTTTTTCAAGACCTGAACAAATAAAATAATACTTTATCCCCATCCCAAAACAAACCTACACAATCTAAAAATTAATGTATCACAGACTCTTACTTATACAGGCAGGGGCACACATTCAACATGGCCTTAACATTGCTTATCAGTATATATGGGTATGCTATATGTAAGTATAAAATACTCAAGGCATATTTTCCACATATATTACATTAAAATTGGTTTATGTACCATTATATAAATAAATACAAATTAAAGGTGGAAAAATATTGGATTTTGCTGATACGACTGGTATTGGTATTGGTAAGATTTGATTCATATCGTGGATCTTTTAACTTTAAAGGCTGAAATACACCGGGGACTCTTATATTTAAATGTGCTTCACTGCTTCCAGCTGCTCATTCAAGATAAGGGAAATAAAACGTGCACACCTACAATGATCTACAGTGTATTACAATATAAATAATTCAAAGTAAACATTGTTATATTTCATAAACACTACATCATCACCATCAACAAGTGATCTTTTTCAGATATAGCTTAATGATTGGGAACTGCTCTGCAATAGCTGGAAACACTAAAAAGCACCCACGTGCTTGGAGAAATACAACAGTGCCGTGTTTTCACTCATACAGCGCATGCATTTAATTAATAAATTGTATTCTTTTGAAGTTTGATACAGTAGGTCATATCACGATTCCTGTCTTTCTGCCTCCAAATTTAAGACCTCTTTAAATGATAATTAAGACTTTTGTTGTATCATTTAAGATATGTAAGACTTTTTCTGACCTTAAATTTGAGGAAACTGAATTTAAGGGCAAAATTCAATAAAAGTCAATAAAAGTCACATGTGAGCAAGCTGTCCCCTTATTGGTCACTATGTTTGTTCACTGTTCCAGGATTAAGCTCATCCATTGATATACCGGAATTTTTGAGCCTCGCCAGTCGTTGTGCTCCAAATACAAATGATCTGGATGGATATGAGTTCTAAAGTTTCCGTCATTGTTATTGTTATCCATCATTAGTTGCTTTTGTATTATTTCTCCATTGAAACATGCCTGTTTTCACAGATCTTTCTCTCTCCCTCTCTCGCACGTACACACGCAAACAGCAGAGCAAAAGTTACTAGCACCGTCCTATCAGTGTTTTGCCACTATCCAAAAGAATATTTTAAACGTGCAGTTAGATTTAACATAGTTGCAAAAAGGCTATATCCATGTTTTGATGATGGATTACAGAGATGTGCTGATCTACATATGTCTCCTCCAAAGATCCCTCAGTTATGTTCATGGTTTTTATATGAATATTGTTTGGTTCGTTTGTCCGTTGTGTAGATTTGCATTCTCACCTAAAGCGAACAGCTCCAGGGTTCGTTTGCAATCGGTTCCGAGACCACCTCATTCAGGACCGATTGTTTTGGTGTGGATCCGAGTGCGATTGCCATGTTTATATATGCATAAACTAACCGAACCAAGGCCAGGTTCCAAAACAAACGCTCCAAACAAGCCAGGTATGAAAACTCCCTAATACATTTTAAGGGTGTGTTCACACTTGGCAGGTTTGGTTCGATTAAAACAAACTCTGGTGTGATTGCTCCATTAGTACGGTTCATTTGAATAAATGTGAATGCTTCCATCCAAACCTTGTGCACACCAAACAAGCGGTGCGCTTCCAAACGAACTCTGGTGCGGATCGACAGCAATATGAACACAGCATGGACCAAAACGTCTAAGGGTGTGTTCACACTTGGCAGGTTTGGTTAGATTAAAATGAACTCTGGTGCGATTGCTCTGTTAGTGTGGTTCATTTAAACAAGTGTGAACGCTGTCACCTGAACCTAGGTGCGCACTAAACAAGCGAACCGAGACCGCCTGAAAAGTGGGTATCGGTCCGCTTCCAAACAAACTCTGGTATGGTTCGATTGATATATGAACGCAACATGGACCAAAGACGTCTAAACGGACCAAAAACAGGAAGTAATTTGCCTAATACTGACCTCAAGCATACCTGGTTCCTCTCATCATAGGAGCTATGTTTCCCATTACAGTTCGTTACAGGCATCGGAACCGCCGTCAGCTGTCCTTGCAGCATATCTTCATTTGAGTGTACAACGGAGTATATTCCTGGCATTGTTTTGACTCCTTTACACATTTTATTAAAACTTTGTTTGTTCTCAGCTGGTAAAAATACCACCATATACATAAATACATCCAACAAGCACATTTCTCCGGCATTGTTTTGCATGTTTGTTAAGTTCCGTCAAAAACTATATGTCTTAAAAGCTGTCCAATCAGGTTGTGAATTTTTCCTGATGCCTTTGGTTTTGTATCGTTAGGTTCGGTGTTAAAAATGCCAGTGTGAACACTAAACAAACCAGGACTAAATGTATAATTTTCATTTTTAGTCCAGACCAAGAGGACTAAGAGAACCGAACTACAAGTGTGAACACACCCTAAATGGACCAATAATAGACTGTGATCACAAGAATGCGACCCTAAAAATCACTTGCTTCGATAACATAAATAGAGCAGTAATTGCGCTGTACTCAAAACAAAATGAGCAGAGGGCAAACATGGAGCAATGAGATGGTAAAGTTCCTTATTAACATTTGGTCTGACAAGTATATTGTAATATATGCAGGAAAAATTTTGCAAAAAATGCTCAAGTGTTCAAAATGTTCAGTGATAGGTTAAGGGAAAGAGGGTCCAACGAGCACATTTAGCCCAGCTGCCAGCACTGTTTTGGATGGTTGGCAAGTTCAGTCACAAAATAAATGTCATAAAAGCTGTCCAATCAGGTTGTGACCTTATCCTTATGCCTTTTGTTTTGTATCTTTAGGTTCAGTGTTAAAAATGCAAGTGTGAACGCTAAGTGAACCTGGACTAAATGTATCGTTTTCTTTTTTTGGTCCGGACCAAGAGAACGTCTAGGTTACGGATGTAACCTCCGTTCCCTGATGTGGAACGTGGAAGTGGCGCGGTGGCAGATCCAGCCTCAGCGAGGGTGGAGTTGCTACACACGGCGACCGGGGGGCAGCCGAAACTTTACCCAAGGAAAACGCGGGTCTGCTCGCAAGGGGACCATATCGCGGAAAATACACACAGGGGGAGTCCGCGTAGGAGTCCCTACTCTGTGGAGCACCTATTCCAGTACAGGGTAGATCTGAGTACCCGCAGTGGATTGGGTCGGCAAGTTCCTCCGCCGAACTGCGGACCCATGAGGGCCTGGAAAAAAGATGCACTGTTTTACCTCAAGCGAGGGAAAGGGCGTATATGCAAGCGATACACCCGGCCAGCCCATCAGCGTGTTACCGAGTTCTACGTGCTCGTAAAACACGGGATGAAACTGACTCAACCCTGAGATTGTAGTATCTCGCAAAGGTGTTGGGTGTCGCCAAACCAGCTGCTCTACAAATGTCTCTACAAAGAGCTGCGCAGAGCGTCTAAAGCTCAGCGTGCGGTCCAGGTAGGTATGCAAAGCACATACCGGACACAGCAACGAAGGGGCTGGGTCTGCCTCTTCCCGGGGTAGCGCTTGCAGGTTCACTACATGGTCTCTGAAGGGAGTGGTAGGAACCTTGGGCACATAGCCCGGTCGCGGTCTTAGGATCACATGAGTGTCTGCCGGACCGAACTCCAGGCAAGTGTCGCTGACAGAGAACGCTTGCAGGTCCCCGACCCTCTTGATGGAGGCGAGAGCGATCAGCAGGGCAGTCTTAAGAGAGAGGGCCCTGAGTCCAACTGATTCTAGCGGCTCGAAGGGAGGTCTCTGGAGGGGAACAGGCTTGGCCGGGAGGGATTTAACCTCCGGGCGCCTCTTAGGAACCTGATGCTTAAGTCATGCTTACCAAGGAACTTGCCGTCTACTGCGTTGTGGTGAGCCGCGATAGCAGCGACATACACCTTTAGGGTGGAAGGGGACAGCCTCCCCTCCAGCCTCTCTTGCAGGAATGAGAGCACTGACCTAACTGCGCACCTCTGTGGGTCTTCCGCCCTGGAAGAACACCAACCTGCGAACAAGCGCCACTTCTGGGCGTAAAGCTGCCTGGTAGAAGGGGCTCTGGCTTGGTTGATCGTGTCTACGACGGTAGGTGGTAGACCAGCTAGATCTTCCACGTCCCGTCCAGGGACCAGACGTGGAGTTTCCAAAGGTCTGGATGCGAATGCCAGAGCGTGCCCTGCCCCTGAGAAAGAAGGTCCTTCCTCAGGGGGATTCGCCAGGGAGGGGCTGTCACGAGGAGCACGAGGTCCGAGAACCAGGGCTGGTTGGGCCAGTAGGCACCTGTGCAAGAAGGCTCACTGGGGGAAATGCATACTTGCGTAGCCCCGCGGGCCAGCTGTGCACCAGCGCATCTGTCCCAAGGGGGGCCTCTGTTCGGCCGTACCAGAGTGGGCAGTGGGAGGTCTCTCGGGAGGCAAGCAGGTCTACCTGGGCTCTGCCGAACCGTTCCCAAATCAGCTGGACCGACTGGGGGTGGAGCCTCCAAGCTTTGTCGTGACAGTGTGTCCGCTACCACATTGAGCTTGCCGGGAATGTGAGTGGCACGCAGCGACCTGAGTCACTGCTGGCTCCAAAGGAGGAGACGATGGGCGAGTCGTGACGTGGCGAGAGCGTACGCCACCTTGGCGATTTATGTACGCTACCACAGTGGTGCTGTCTGACCTGATTAGGACGTGTTTGTCTCGAATTAATGGGAGAAACCGCCGCAGGGCAAAGAAAACAGTCAACAACTGTAGGCAATTGATATGCCAGCACAGCGGGGCCCCTCTCCAATGGCCCGCGGCTGCGTGCCCTTTGCACACGGCGCCCCAACCCAATCTGGAGGCGTCGGTAGTGACCAGGACGCGTCGGGACACCTCCTGCCTGTAGAAAGCAGAGGTCTGTCCAGGGTTTTAGTGTTTTTCGGCAGGCAGGGGTGATTGTCACACGGTGCGTGCCATGGCGCCATGCTCGTCTCGGGACTCGAGTCTGAAGCCAGTGCTGAATCGGTCTCATATGCATCAACCCCAGCGGCGTGGCCGTGGCGGAGGATGCTATATGCCCCAGGAGCCTCTGGAAGAGTTTTAGAGGGACCGTAGTGCCTGGCCTGAATTTGGCAAGGCATTTCAGCACCGACTGCGCACGCTCATTGGTGAGACGTGCAGACATTGAGACTGAGTCTAACTCAATGCTGAGAAAGGAGATGCTCTGGACCGGGGTGAGCTTGCTCTTTTCTCGGTTGACCTGAAGCCCCAAGCGGCTGAGGTGCCTGAGCACCTGGTCTCTGTGAGCGCATAGTAACTCTCAGGAGTGGGCTAGTATGAGCCAGTCGTCGAGGTAATTGAGTATTGAATGCCGGCTTCTCGGAGCGGGGCAAGAGCTGCCTCTGCGACTTTCGTGAAGACGCGAGGGGACAGAGACATGCCGAAGGGGAGGACTTTGTACTGAAACGGCTGGCCGTCGAACGCGAACCGTAGACAGGGTCGATGTCACGGCAAAATTGAGACGTGGAAGTACTCGTCCTTCAGGTCTACCGCTGCGAACCAATCTAGGTGCTGGACGCTTGTCAAGATACACTTGTGCGTGAGCATTTTGAACGGGAGTTTGAGCAGCGCTCGATTGAAAACTCGCAGGTCCAAGATTGGTCGTAAGCCGCCACCTTTCTTGGGTACAATGAAGTAAGGGCTGTAGAAACCCTTCTTCATTTCGGTTGGAGGGACAGGCTCTATCGCGTCTTTGAGTAAGAGAGTAGCGATCTCCGCACGCAGGAATTTGGCATGTTGGCTGTGCACTGCGGTAAAGCGGACGCCCGTGAAGGGGGGCGGGGGCCTGGCAAACTGAATTGCGTAACCGAGTCTGATGGTCCGGGCCAGCCAGCAAGATGGGTTGGGAAGTGAAAGCCACGCATCCAATCTCCGTGCTAGGGGCACCAAAGGGACGGTTATTTTTGACGTACCCGGCGGGGCTTCGCAGCGGGGTGGAGCAGGTAGTACGCCGTCGGGAGGCGCGGACGCGTCCCGAGGCTCTGGTGCTGAGAAAAGACTCAAAGCACTTACCTTGCTCTGGACATCCGGCAGGGGGCGGGTTGGTGACTGAGGAGGAGGTCCTGTAGTGGCGTACTCTGGACTCGTCAGAACCGGCTGGCCGGGGAACAGTCGTGGGGCTGAAGGCTGGCCTGGGGCTGCGTCCAGCGTGCCGGGACTGTTGAGATCTGGGGGCAGAGTGCCGTGAGAACGGCATTTGCGGGCCAGATGACCCAGAGGCAAAGGAAATAGCTCTTTTATTGAGAATTTGAGTACCGCTGCCCAGGTTAAGGGGAGCGGCAAAAGAAAAGTTAAAGGAAAATTCTCCTCCCGGCCTTCCACCGGGGGACGGAGTGGTCTTACCATCTCCGGAGCTAACGTGTTGGGCTCTGGGTCGTCTGTCTCAGGAGCGCCTGGGAGCCTTCCGGGTCCTCGAGGGGGTCCGTGAGACGGGGGGCGTCTGCTTCCTGCGGACGCTCGACGCGTGGGCTGAGAGCTGGGCTCTGGTTGAGGCAGGGAAGCTTGTCATTTCCTCGCTGGGGGACGCCCTCGGTGAGCAGACGGGGCAGGGCCCGGGGCGGCAGGTTTGCGGCGGGGCAGGATATGTGATATCGCCTCCATCTGTTTCTTCACCGCGGAGAACTGCTGGGTGAAGTCCTCGACGGTGTCGCTGAAAAGACCAAACTGGGAGACTGGGGCGTCGAGAAAGCGAAGCTTGTCGGTCTCACGCATCTCGACCAGGTTCAGCCATAGGTGTCATTCCTGGACCACGAGGGTGGCCATCGCCTGCCCGAGTGACTGCGCTGTGACCTTCGTGGCTCTGAGGGTGAGGTCGGTCGCTGAGCGCAGTTCCTGCAGCACGTCGGGATCAGGGCTACCTACGTGCAGTTCTTTGAGCGCCTTGGCCTGGTGGACTTGCAGGAGGGCCATGGTGTGCAGGGCGGAAGCGGCAGTTCCGGCGGCGCTGTAGGCCTTCGCTGTCAGCGAGGATGTTGTCCTACAGGCCTTGGAAGGGAGTACAGGGTGACCGCACCAGGTGGTAGGGTTTCCGGGGCATAGATGGAGCGCAACAGCCCTATCCACCGGGGGGGGGATCGTTGTGTACCCGTGGGCTGCTCCGCCGTCGAGGGTAGCGAGAGCGGATGAGCATGTGGCTTTGTGATGTCGTGTGGTGAACGGTGCCCTCCACAGCGACGTCAGCTCATCGTGCACTTCCGGGAAAAACGGACCGGGCGCGGCTGTGAGCGGCGTCGGGACCCCAGGAACCAGTCATCCAACCGCGAAGGCTGTGGGGAGGACAGGGGATTCCAGTCCAAGCCCATGCTGGCGGCGGCCCGGGAAAGCATGTCGGACATCTGTGCATCAGCCTCGGCTTGGGCGTGCTGGCCCGAAGGCGGCAGCCCAAGGGAGTCATCTGCGTCAGACACCGCGCTCTCCGATGCAGCGGCGAGCTCATCCACCTCTAGCTCTAGAGGATAGGCAAGCTGGCTGTGAGGCGAGCTGCTGTTGCCTTGAGCACGGATGGGAGTCAACGAGCGTGCCGGGGGACAGGTGGTCCGAGGGGGGGTACCCGACGGAGCCGCACCCGCTGCCATCCCCGAATCGCTTCCAGCGCCACTCGCACCATCCTCAATCCCATGGGAAGAAGGAGCAATGCGAGATGCGGCTGGAGTGGCTTGCTTACGGTTGTAAGCGAGCCGCGACCGCAACATTGTCATGGTCATGTTCTCGCAGTGAGAACATGACCCATCCACAAACGCAGCCTCGGTGTGATCGCTGCCCAGACACACGAGACAACGCCTGTGGCCGTCTGAAGCGGAGAGCACTCTACCGCATCCAGGAACTACACAGGGGCGGAAAGGCATCTTTACAAAGACGCGTCCTGAAAAGGACGTTAAACGCCACTGTGTATTTGCTATTTTAGAGAAAATTACTCTTTTAAAGAAAATTACTCTTTTAAAACTCATCTGAGTTTTTATACTGCACTGTCGAAGCGCCCACAGGCAATATGCACTGCCGTGCAAGGAGAAGAATCGCCGCTGTAATGTGCCCTCAATCCAACAGCATGCAGTAGTGTCAGAGGAATACAGGAACGGGTGTGTTTCACTGCAAACAGCATGCACAACCATCGGCTCCTCAGAAAATTTCTGAATGAACTCTAGTATTTGCCTCGCCTTTATACCCGTATGTCCGGGGGCAGGGTATGCAAATACTGACTGCCAACTTCTCATTGGCCTTTTTTCAATGGATCAGAGGCATATTCGGCGCTCAAGAGAGACCCCTAGTGTCGCTTCTCCGACACAACGTGGAGAGAGTGACAGACGGGGAACTGAACTACATGTGTGAACACACACTAAGACTTTTTAAGGATCCACGGGAACCCTGTTATAATACAGTTTCAATCATAAAAATGTAAGCAAAATTATGCATAACAAAAAGAATGAATTAAAATCATGAATTTTATATTTAACTGGCTCACTTTACATGCTTGGAATTCTTATCCACAGATTCCCTGGCCAACCACCGGGAGGCAAAATAATGATTCTGATTGCTGTTGTTTTCTGGTTCTGGTCTCCAATAGGAACAATGTAAAATCTACCGAAAGAGTGATCCAGATGGATAGCAACAACCATTCTCGGCGTTATTTGGAGTAAAAATGTGTTCAGTTGTGCAGTTGTTGGCTGATATAACAATTTGAAGTAGTAAATGGTATCAACGTAATTAATCTCGTCCATCGCTGTAGGCCATCAACCCACTCCAACTTCGGTGGTAAGGCTTTGTCAAAAGATGGTCATCTCACCTCTCTAAAGTATTGGCACAATTAAGTAATATGCTTTTTAACTGGCAATTGTTTCAAAATCAAAGTATACACTAAAATCATACGTCGATATGAGTGAAAACTGGCAACCGGTAAACAAAAACAGGATTCTGATACGAATCGTGGAACAGTTCCGCGTTCAGAAAAAGATGGATATAATGAGTATATAAGGATGTCAAACCTTAATATATAATCTAATACCACAACATTCTACCACTTCAATTCTTGACAAGTTCCATGGGTGATAAATGGTAGTTTCAGGTTAGTTCACAGACTACATCATTTTCTTATTGTAGTGTTGATATTTTCAAATCAACTAAATGACTAAAGTGGTCTCGTAAGTTTCTACACAATTCTACACACAAGAATATTTGAGATATAAAAACCTGAAGATAAACACAAGCTAATACTAGACTCCGGACCACTGAATTATTGAAAATTTAGACCCACTTCACATTTGGCATCTTTATGTACATAAGCATTAGATACAATGCACTTATTATGTGCTGTTGCATTGTACTTACATTTGCAGTACTGGCATTTAAATATCTGTAGTTACACTACACTAACTTAACCCAACCCAACCCCTTACCCTAACCTTAACACTAATCCTAAACCCACCCCTAACCTCAACCTCAGTAGCAGCAAATGTGAATCTTGTGAGAATTTTGCAGAACAACAAATAGTTACACAATAAATTCACTGTATTAAATATTAGTACATGGTTCTACCAAATATGGTACTACCAAATATAAAGTGGGTCCGGAAATGTAATGCACATTTAATGATAAATTGTTTTACTTGCAGTACATATATAAAAGCACCGAATTAGTAAAGTTTTTTTTTTTAATTCCTTTGCTGAAGTGCAATATCTTTAAAAAAAGATACAATAAAAAATAAATCCATAATTCCTCAAACTTTCACCTGCTAGCATAATGCTCGATACGTGAGTGGGTGTCGTCGTGGGAAAGTTGTGGAGAGGATGCTGGCCTACAAATGACAGAAGAGCAGAGGTCAGAAAACACAAATGAAAAAAGATATATTTTATTGTGTTGAAACAAAAGAAACAACATTTAAAAGTGATAATTATTACACATATTTCAACAAGGTAGCAATGGAGACAATTAGTGAGATCTCAATATAAACAAATAAGCATATTAAATAGAGATTTCTTTTTTAAAAAGGCTTGTATTGATTTCAGAAAGTAGGGTGCATCAGTGATGTATCTTAAAGGGGTCACGTGCCTTTTTTATTATTTTAATATGTTCATTGAGGTACATATATTTGTAAAACATTATAATTTTCCACCCTCATTCTGACCCTCTGTCAGAAACCCTGGGTTTTGGTGCTGCTTCTCTTTAAGGCTTGACAGTAAACACCCACTGTTATGATTGGCTCTCTGCTCTTGACTGACCTGCTCTCACCTTCGCCATCTCACTGCTTACCACTAATGGGCAGGGATACGGAAGTGATAAGGTAAAGTAGGCGTTGATGTGTTGATGTTGAGGAGGTCAGATGCAAATGTCTACCACAGAGAGACATTACAATGTGAGAAAGTAGAGAACGAGTCATTTTGGAGGCTTGATTTCAACAAATGCTTTTCGCAATGATGAGGAAATTTTGAGTTCTGAAATTTACAGTGTTTTTATAGGACAGTTAACATTTACATGTGAAAAGATCAAGGAAAATGTGATTCCTCATGACCCCTTTAAGTTGAAACAGTGCCCCTTGGGGTATGCTAGTTTATAGCTGTTACCATTTCAACTGAGCTTGCTCAAATATATATATATATATATATATATATATATATATATATATATATATATATATATATATATATAAACAAATAAGCATATTAAATAGAGATTTCTTTTTAAAAAGGCTTGTATTGATTTCAGAAATTAGGGTGCATCAGTGATGTATCTTAAAGGGGTCACGTGCCCTTTCTTTTTTTTGACTAACCATAAATGCAGCTTTACATTTTGGTAGAGCAAAAAACATCAAATATAGCTAATGCTCAGTCACGTAACATTCATGATAACCCCCATTTAAAACAGCACCTAATATCCTGTGGAACTGAAACAAATTTAATCTTGCATGATGGATGGTAAAAGCTGTGAGATGGACACATGTTCCAAAAATATTTCACAGTTCTGATGATGTAAGATGATGAGTGTGCTGTGGAGTATTGTGTATAATTGAGTGGCACCTATTTGTCAAAATGAATTTAACTTAATGAGAAAGATAAAAAAAATTGTGTAACACTTTGACAGAAATAAAACTATGTTAAAACTGCCAGTTCTATGCTGCATTAGCAAAGCAAAACTCTGCAATACACTGTGATCATGAAAAAAACAGACTTTCAGCTGTTTAATAATCTTAGCTTTTTACAAAGTTGACTTTTATTAAAAATGAAAAAAAATTTGCTTAATTACTTGTAATTAGTTGATATTTAGTTGATCAATATTTATTACTATTAACTATGATTAGATTATAATCAAACCTAAATTACCCACTAAGTAATTTAAGATTTAAATATTGCTTAGTGCATTTTATTTGAAATCCAAACTACACCGGAAAAAGGCTTTTGACCTCTGTCTAAAATAATGCAATTCAAACTGCAGTCTGAGGATCATTAGTAGGATACTATGGGGCTAAGTGCTCTTCGAGTAAAAGGCTCCATTTATATATCATTCCTCCATTAAATTTTCTCCCAAAACTAAATAGAAACAAAAACTACCACAGTACTTTTCTAAACACGGCTTGAAACTATACACTGCAATTTTTTCCTGTTCCATGAGATCTTCTGTGTAATGTCTAAAAGTAGATTTTGAGGCAATTTGATCAAATTCATATTACTTATGTTGCAAATGTGTGTAGCTAATAAATATCTCTGAAATTAACATTTCTTTTGAGACAAAATACTACTTATTTTCATTTGTTTAAGGTCATTAAATCAAACAAATTTCAATAACCGTCCAATAAGTGAAAGGCTATTATTTGGGGTAAAAAGCCCTCCTTTTGCAGGAGCTAATGGCTCCTATTAAACACACTGTTTTTGAGTGGGAGGAATAGATTTGTTATGAAAAATGTTCAAAGTGGGCTCACATTAACTGATCCAATCATAATAGAGTTTAGTTTGTTTATAGTATACTAAAGATGTAATAAAATGCCAAATTTGTTTGAAATTAACAGGAAAAGGTTGACTTTTTTCTGAAGTAGTTATTTTGAGTAAGCATCATCTTAATTTGTTCCTCAAAAAAGCATCTTGCTGTCTCAACATTTTTTGCATTAGTTGACAAACTGTGCCCTATAACAATTGCCCCTATATCTATACAATATCACTTTAAACCCACTAGGGGCCTTTTACCCCAGTGTGGGGAAAAAGGCTCCCTCGCCACCATTTTGTTTTTTACTGAATTTTAAAATGAATCAAGTAACCTCCCGTTATTATTTATTTTCACACAAACTATGTTGCTCCATCAATTTACAATGAAAATCAATAAAAACATTTTATCTTGATACTTGTTGTGACCAGAAAAAAAATTAAAATGTCCTTACGGGGAGGTGGCCTTTAGCCCCGTTGTACCCTAATCATAAATGTTCTTGGCTCACTTCTACACTTCATTTAAGAGCAGTGAAAAAATTAACACAGCAAATGGCACAGTTTATGTCATGCAAATACTCTGTATTTACCACAAAGGTACCCAGGCAAGTTATAGTGCAGGTTTTTTGAGTGTGTGGATGTACTGATTACTCACGGATGGTCAACAGGCCAGAAGTTGATCAGTGTAACGGGACTGCAAGAAAAAAAAAGATGAGATGACGGACAGGACAAGTAGATGGACTGAAAGCAGGATGGTGACATGGTTGTTAAGCACAAACATAAAAAATTATTTACATGAGAACACAATAGGGTCCTATTTGTTTTGAGCCTAATAACAGACACTTCACAATCCACATTTTTTTTTAAATTGTTTGTTGAAAAACAGGTGGATTTGATGTTGTTGGTTGTGTGTTAGGGTTGAAATGAAAAAGGACAAAAATTGTTACAATTTAAGTAAGAATAATGTCTGTATGCATTTAGTGCTGCTTTACAATTACCCTGACAAACTGCACAAATAAGACTAGCTCCTCTGCAGGGGTAAAAATAATTCCACAAACATAATCCTACTGTGAATGCGAGTAATGATCAAAACAAACAGTAAAGCAGACAAATCCAAATGCAATTCTTGCCGCTGCAGTTGAATGTTACCATGCTTTCTGAGTATTCATTATTTGTCTTGTTCGGTGACGTACACAGGTATTACTGTCCACATGTTTGCCAAGAGAAAGGCAGTGTTCCTAATGCACACATGGATGACCAAAATGTTGTTTAGGTAAGACAGCATTTCGGTTGGTTTTGAGACACATATATGTGACCTATGTTAACAAAGCCTTAAATGACTGCAAATGTGTATTAAAAAGGGGATTATTAACAATTAACCAAATACAGGGAGTTTAAATGAATTTTCTAGTTTTACAACAAGCTCTGACAGTTTTAAAGGAATAGTTCACCCAAAAATGAAAATGCTCTCATCTTTTACTCACCCTCATGCCATCCCAATTTGTGTGACTTTCTTTCTTCTGCTGAAAAGCATAAAAGCATCTTCTGCAGCATAAAATTTATCAATACGACTCCCGTGGTTTAATCCATGCCTTCAGAAGTGACATAATAAGTGTAGGTGAGACCATGTTCAATATTAAAGGCCTTTTTTACTATAAATGTTCACATTCACATTCTTCTTTTGTTTTTGGTGCTTTGTACATATCGCCACCTGCTGGGCAGGGACGAGAATTTATAGTAAAAAAAGAGCTTCAAAGTTCTGGTCATCATTCACTTGCATTGCATAGACCTACAGAGATGAGATATTTAAAAAAAAATCTTTGTTCATGTTCTGCAGAAGAAAGAAAGTCCTACACATCTGAAATGGCATGAGGGTGTGTGAAAGATGAGAGAATTTACATTTTTGGGTTAGGGTAATTTACCACCAAAAATTATTTTGACTCATCCCTTAGTTTGTAAAAACCAAACAAAAATTGTGTTAACACTAATGAAATTATATTGGCCAAGTATACTGGGTGTTTAAAAAAATCTAAAGCTCACTTATTTTAATTCTTCTGTACTGAAATGTGATATTTGAGCTGTAAAGTTATATAAATGTTCCATTTAGCAGTAGGACTACTGTTCTAGGTGGATGCACCTCTTTTTCTTTATGTAAACTGTCAGTTACAGTTTACATAAAGATATATAGATAATACCAGATATTATTTCATGTATTGTGCAAAAGTTACAGAGTTGACTGGCTTTACATAGTCATGACAAGAGTTGATATATGATATATAACATTGCACAGACAAGGTTAGTAACCAATTTAATCACACTATTCTCATGCAAACATATATAATGTTTAAATACTGTGGATAAACTTGACTCAAGGTGTATTTTAAGATTTATCCTGTTGCAAATCCTTACCTCACAGACACCCACTGTAATTGCATCACTGTACACATGATTTTTGCTTGTTACAAAGTGAGGAACAAGTTGAGATTATTTTCTTGTATGCTTGTATGGAAATCGATTATATTTGTCTTGTATGCTTGTATGCTGTTTAACTGCACCAGTTCTAAATTAATTTTGTTCTCTTTATAGTATCTACATTTGTAATGTGATGTTAATGAATAATAAGTGTTCGCTACAATAAGAGTTCAATTTCTTCATCTAAATCAGTGCGCCCCGACACATTCATTCACAAGTCACTGCATTATGCATTTTTATAAATAGTGGCCATAAAAATATTTATGTCTGCTGTCACATGTCTACGTAATCTGTAGCCGATGGCAAGATACACAATGAAAGTGAGCGTAGAAATATAAGCATGTATGTCTCACGTCTCCATGTTGTCTCCCTCTAGGATGGTCTGTACAGGGAGATAACCCATGCGAGGGTGCTTTGCAAAATAGCGCTTTGTCCTGAACTTGTTCTTCAACACCTTGGCAAAGTCCCTCACATCCTCTCCTGATGTTGTCTAAAATATAAGGACACAGACACACAAAAGACTCAGCCACAACCTGCATTTTTATCCTGAAATGCTGTGTCATGACTACGCCATGACTTTGTCAAGACTACGCCATATTCGACATTGCTAATACAATGCCATGAATGCAGAAGGCTACATTGTATACAGCAAAAATAAAGATAGTTATGTCATTAAACCTACCGGTGTGCAATATTCCACCATAGGGTACTGCATCTTGTGACCTTTGGCCACTCTGCCGGAAAAGAAGCAGCTTTGGCAGATGTCATAGTTAAAGTGCTTTAAACTTCTGTACCTGTCAAGAAAAGGATAATGTGGTCAGTTGTGGTCGTGTTGCAGTCACTGGCAAAATGTTCAAAACTTCATGGATCTAAAGTAACATGCACGGAGTGCATGTGAGATGATCTCTTAGAAAGGTGTAGATACTTCTTCAAACTCTAGGTGGAGCTGGTTCCTTTGCTCACTTCCTCTCATAATGATATATCACTAGAATCAGATATTTATATTCATGCAACTCAAAGACAACATGAAAACAAAACTGACCCTAAGTGCATTCTTAATAAATGTTCCTGACAATTTTCTGCAAGTCTTATTTCTTGCAAGATTGCAACAGAAATACAAAACTAATCATGCTAGCAAGTCAACATGAAATGGCATTCAGAATCGCTTTTACTTCTATAATGTGATTTTAGTGCAACTAGATACTCAATGTTAAAAAAATGTTGGGTGGGACTTCATTTTATCCATTGAATTTGAAAAAATAAATCTTTGAAACATGCACAATAATACCAGAAACGTGTTTTAAAGGAACAGTTCACTCAAACATTTAAATGATCTCCTCATTTTCACACTCTCATTGCCATCCCAAATGTGTATGACTTTCTTCAAACAAAGATTTTTAAAAGAATATCTCAGCTCGGTAGGTCAAAACAATGCAAGTGAAGGGGAATCAATATTTTGAAGGTCCAAAAAGCACATAAAGGTAGCAAAAAGTAATCCAGAAGACTCAAGTGGTTACATTTATGTCTTCAGAAGCGAGTGGGTGATCCTGCCCAGTAAGTGGTCATATGAATGAAGAACCCAAATAGCCAAAAACAGAAGAAGAATGTGAAAGTGAAAGTAGAGATTTAAAGTAAAAATATCTTAAAAATGAATCTGTTTCTTACCCACACCAATCATATCGCTTCTGAAGACATGTATTTAATCACTGGAGTTGTATGGATTACTTTTATGCTGCATTCATATGCTTTTGGAGCTTCACAATTTTGGCACCTATTCACTTGCAATGTATGGACCTACAAATCTGAGATATTCTTCTAAAAATATTTGTTTGTGTTCAGCAGCTATATACTTTAATTAGCTTAAAGTATACATTTTATGTTTTCATGTGTCTAAGAAGCAAATGTACGCTGCAGCTTTTGAAATTGCCTCAAAAATGTTATTTTTTTCTTTTTTTCAATCTCTGCTTTGAAGTTTGGTGCAATGCTTAAAAATTCACAAAAACTGCTGAGACCTTTAAAGTGTCTGAAGTAAAATCAGTCATTCTGAATAATAGTGCTGAAGAACACTTACCTGAAGCCAATGATAGGACATTCCTTACAAATGTTGCATTTAGCCTGGTGCTTTGCTGTCTCAGCGGCCGCCACACGGTGAAGGACAGGAAGCCAAACCATCGACTGAGGTTCTAAACGCATCCAGTCAAGGAAGACTGAAGCCTCCAGCTCCGGTTTGTTATTGGCCTTTATATCAAAGCAAATGAAAGAGTATTTAAGTGATGGAAATGACTATGAAGGAATGTACAGGGTTGTTCTAGACTATCTACTTTTTGCTGTTTATTTTTTTAATTGTCTTCTATTTCACAATTTTTCTTTATTCTTGAAATGTACTGTGTTGTATTTATTGTTTAGAATTATTTCCTATTCTATCGAGGAGCATTTAGGCTGGAATCACTGTATTTCTGAAAGGATGTACATACAGTAGGCTTTAGTAGTTCACAGAACTGTGTAATACTTAATTAACATTTGCGAAAAATTGGTAAGTTTAAGAGTCATAAAAAAAGAGTAAAATTTTCTTTACTCTTTGAAATAAGAGATTAAAGCCTAAAGTGTGTTATTTCTGCGCAACGTAATGAAATTGCAAAAATAAACATTTTATTTTTCAAACAGCCTTCCAAATACGATTTTATAATTTTTATAGCACCACAGAGACACAGTCTTAACAGTTTTTGAGAAAATTAACCTACAAATGGCTTACTAATAGTTGTCTCTGTGATAGGAGAAATTATTTTAACACTGAAAAAGTTCAGCTTTAATGTCCTGTGTAAATAAACTCTACTGTAAACCAAGACCAAATTGACCTGCAAAACTGGACCATTCGGAAATCATCAAGCTATAGATGTCACAATCATGAGCACATTAACATATGAGTGCACACATTTACATATCAATGCCTATTCAGTATTCCGGCCTGACCCCCCCCCTCCCGAAAGCGAAAATCCAAGATATAGGCCGACATTTGTCCTTTTTGATATTATCAGCATCGGCTTATAATTGTGCAGATAACAGAAATGGTAATTCCTTCGTGTCAGTCTTGTCTAAGGATAGTGGACACTTTATATTTTCAAATATTTTGTTTTGGCGCAAGTAACTTCACGACTTCAGGTAAATACATAAAATGTAACAGAAGTGTTGAATATGTCCCCTTAATGTTGATTTGTTCATGAATGTAGACACCGGTGACTTACAAACTGAAAGCAGCTGCGCACACTGGGCTCGATATTGCTCCCTCCGAAAGATGCCACCTCACCCAGCTGTCTGGGTATCTGAATGGCATCATGCAATAGAAGGCCGAGACGCCGCTGGTCACAAAAACCTGTAGCACTGGCCACCTCTCTGAACAAAACTAGACAGAAAGCAGGAGGAAACTATGAGCTGTACAATTAAAATGAAGAGAGAGCAGAAATTTTAACTAAAGTCAAAACAGCCCACCCCAAGTCTCTATAATATTCTGGTCCATAAATTTGGTTTGTGTACCTCTTCAAATTTAAAGGGATAGTTCACCCAAAAATGAAAGTTCTTTATCTATCATTTACTCACCCTCATGCCATCCCAGGTGTGTATGACTTTCTTTCTTCAGCAGAACACAAAGATTTGTAGAAAAATATCTCAGCTCTGTAGAGCCATACAATGCAAGTGAATGGTGATCAGATATTTGTATCTCCAAAAATCACATAAAGGAAACTGAACTGGTTCTCTCTCACACCTATCATATCGCTTCTGAAGACATTGATTTAACCACAGGAGGATTACTTTTATGTTGACTTATGTGATTTTTTTTTAGCTTCAAAATTTTGGCACCCATTCACCAAAAATCTTAATTTGAGTTCAGCAGATGAAAGAAAGTCATACAAATCAGGGATGGCATTAGCGGGAGTAAATTATGAGAATTTTCATTTTTGGGACTATTCCTTTAAGTCTTTGAGATTTTTTTCACCAATTTTATCTTCCACATGGCAAAATGGCTTAGGAAATTAGTTGCACACTTCTCCTTAACAAACCACATGATTTGAGGTTTCATTCATGTCTGTAGCGCAAACAGAGTAGAATGAGCAATCCGCTAAAGTTAAATACTTAGGGTTAGGGGGTTTGCTCAAAATATATATTAAAAAGGAAATTGTGGGTGCTGGGAAGCTCAGCAAGTAAAGACGCTGACAACCACACCTGGAGTCACAAGTTCGAATCCAGGGTGTGCTGAGTCAGTCACCCTTGCATGGGTTCCTTCTCTACAGTCAGGCTTCCTAAGCAACCAATTGACCTGGTTGCTAGGGTGGGTAGTCACGTTGGGTTAACTTCCTCATGGTCCCTATAATGTGGTTCTCGCTCTCTGTGGGGCGTGTGGTGATTTCTGCATGGATGCCGCAGAGAATAGTGTGAAAAGCATCCCCACGCGCTCTGCGGTAACGCGCTGAACAATCCACACGATAAGATGCGCAGATTGACTAACTCAGATGCGGAGGCAACTGAGATTCGTCCTCCGCCACCTAGACTGAGGCGAGTCACTACACCACCACAAGGACTTAGGGCGCATTGGGAATTGGCCATGTCAAATTGAGGAGAAAAGGGGAGAAAAAAAGAAAAAAGGAAATTTTGCTATTACAAATCTGGAACTAATTTGTCACTTTTGAAATGAGCAAGCCACAAAACTTTACAAGTGTTTACAGCAGGGCTACTAATAAGTGGTACTACAAGCACAAACACCCATGAGAGCTGTAAAGAGACTTTGAAAAGTACTGCAAGATTCTAAGGTGACAGACAGTGAAACAAATAATTGTACTGAAAATCAACATAATATTTTGCACCCTGTAAGCTTTATAATAGGCTGTCAAAATGTGTAAATAACTTAGCTTGTAATGCAGCTTATATTATGAGAATCACAATAAAGGGCCTAAGATAAAAAGCAAAACTTACATCTGTACTTATCCTCAAGGTGAGCTTTGCACAGACAAATAATTCCTGTTTTGAAGGATAGGGTACGAATCTTTCCAGCTCGTCCTCTGCAGGGAAAAATAAAATAACAAGGTGACAAATGACTAAAGCGAGACCATCAACTGCTCTTTTTATCTTTTTTAGCAGATAAAGATTCAAGATCAGGAGAAAAAAATGCTTCAGTTGTTCCTGCAAAATAAGCTGGTAAAAGATACTGTTTATAATTGACTATATAAAACTATAGAATTGACTGCTGTCCCAGGCAACCGATTTGCTAGTTTCATGTCCCTCGTATCGTCTCTTTATTGTCACATGATAAAATAATTACAACTTAAGTAAATATTACATGTCTATTTATTTATATGTGCACTAACTCTTTCTTTTAAACAAAATTATTCATCTGCTAGATAAATAAATGTAAATTTACTCAGTAAGTAGCTGTGTTATATGTGGAATAATGTGCAGTAAGCCAGTCAGTATCACAAACCATCAATTAGAGCTGGGCGATATGGCAAAAAGGACTATTGACAATTCATGTTGATTCTTTTACTTTTAAATCAGAATCAGAATCAGAATCAGCTTTATTGCCAAGTATGCTTACACATACAAGGAATTTGTCTAGGTGACAGGAGCTTCCATCAACAACAATACAAACAATACCAAAAACAGCAGCAAGACATAGGTAATTAAAAACAGAAAAGAACACAAAATAAATAATTATACATATACGTACATACACTCACCTTCATACATACCCACATACACACACGTAGTGCAAATCTAATACAATCTGTTATATAAAGAACAAAAACCTGTATATTATGTACAGAGCAATGTAAGTAATGGCAGAAGTGGATATGTTGGATAATATAGATTAAAATTAAAAATAAACTGTGTATTGCACATAATTATTGCTCAATGGGGCAATTTAATTGTTCATTAGATGGATGGCCTGAGGGAAAAAACTGTTCCTGTGTCTGACGGTTCTGGTGTTCAGAGCTCTGAAGTGCCGGCCAGAAGGCAACAGTTCAAAAAGGTAGTGGGCTGGGTGAGTGGGGTCCAGAGTGATTTTACCAGCCTTTTTCCTCACTCTGGAAATGTATAGTTTTTGAAGGGGGGGGCAGGGGGCAACCAATAATCCTCTCAGCAGACCGAACTGTCCGTTGTAGTCTTCTGATGTCTGAGTTCGTAGCTGCACCAAACCAGACAGTTATTGAAGTGCAGAGGACAGACTCAATGACTGCTGAGTAGAACTGTTTCAGCAGCACTGGTGGCAGGTTGAACTTCCTCAGCTGGCGAAGGAAGTACAACCTCTGCTGGGCCTTTTTCACAATGGAGTCGATGTGTATCTCCCACTTCAGGTCCTGTGACATGGTAGTGCCCAGGAACCTGAATGACTCCACTGCTGCCACAGTGCTGTTGAGAATGGTGAGGGGGGTCAGTGTTGGGGTGTTCCTCCTAAAGTCCACAATCATCTCCACTATTTTGAGCGTGTTCAGCTCCAGGTTGTTTTGACTGCACCAGAAAGCCAGCTGTTCAACCTCCTTTCTATATGCAGACTCATCATCATCTCGGATGAGGCCGATGACAGTGGTGTCATCTGCAAACTTCAGGAGCCTGACAGATGGGTCCTTGGTGGTGCAGTCATTGGTGTACAGGGAGAAGAGTAGTGGGGAGAGCACACATCCCTGGGGGGCACCAGTGCTGATGGTACAGGTGGTGGAAGTGAATTTTCCCTGCCTCACAAGCTGCTGCCTGTCCGTCAGAAAGCTGGTAATCCACTGACAGGTAGAGGTGGGAACAGGGAGTTGGTTTAACTTAGTCCGGAGTATATCTGGTATGATTGTGTTGAAAACCGAGCTGAAATCCACAAAAAGGATCCTTACGTATGTCCCCGGTCTGTCCAGATGTTGCAGGATATGATGCAAACCCATGTTGACTGCATCATCCACAGACCTGTTTGCTCAATAAGCAAATTGAAGGGGGTCCAGAAAGGGTCCAGTGATGTCCTTCAGGTGGGCCAACACCAGTCTCTCAAATGACTTCATGACCACAGATGTCAGGGCGACAGGTCTGTAGTCATTAAGTCCTGTGATTTTAGGTTTCTTAGGGACGGGGATAATAACTGAGCGTTTGAAGCAGCATGGGACTTCACACTGCTCCAGTGATCTATTGAAGATCTGAGTGAAGATGGGGGCCAGTTGGTTAGCACAGGAACAAAGGCAAGCTGGTGAGATGCCATCTGGTCCTGGAGCCTTCCTTGTCCTTTGCTTCCGAAAGACACAGCACACATCGTCCTCACAGATCTTGAGTGCAGGTAGTGTAGCAGGAGGGGGGAGGAGGGGGGTTGCAGGAGGTGTTAATGGTTGTGTGAAATGAAGGTCCGAGTGCATGTGGGGTGTGAAATCGGGCCTTTCAAATCTGCAGTAAAACACATTCAGGTCGTCAGCCAGTCGTTGGTCCGCCACAGGGTTGGGGGTAGGAGTCCTGTAATTAGTATATTGTTTCAGGCCACTCCACACTGATGCAGGGTCGTTAGCTGAAAACTTGCTTTTCAGCTTCTCAGAGTAGCTTCTTTTAGCCACTCTGATTTCCTTATTCAGTGTGTTCCTGGCCTGATTATACAAGACTCTATCCCCACCCTTGTAAGCCTCCTCTTTGGCATGACGAAGCTGTCTGAGTTTTCCTGTGAACCATGGTTTATCATTGTTGAATGACAAAAATGTCCTAGTAGGGATGCACATATCCTCACAAAAACTGATGTATGATGTAACAGTATCTGTGAGCTCGTCCAGGTCTGTAGCTGCAGCTTCAAAAACACTCCAATCAGTGCAGTCAAAGCAGGCTTGTAGTTCCAGCTCTGCTTCAATAGTCCATCTCCTTATAGTCCTTACAACTGGCTTTGTTGATTTTAATTTCTGCCTGTAGGTCGGGAGAAGATGAACCAGACAGTGATCAGAGAGTCCCAAAGCTGCATGTGGGACAGAGCGATATGCATCCTTTAATGTTGTATAGCAGTGATCCAATATATTCCTGTCTCTGGTGGGGCATGTAATGTGCTGTCTGTATTTGGGCAGTTTGCGTGTGAGATTTGTTTTGTTAAAGTCCCCAAGAATAATAATGACTGAGTCCGGGTATTGTTGTTCTGTGTCTGAGATTTGATCAGCCAGCTGTTGCAGCGCTAAGTTCCCAGACGCGTTTGGAGGAATGTAAACACTCACCAGAATAAACGAAGAAAACTCCCGCGGCGAGTAGAACGGCTTACAGTTAATAAAGAGCGCTTCCAGATTAGGACAGCACATCCTCTTTAGTGTTGTTACATCTGTACACCAACTTTCGTTGATGTAAAAGCATGTTCCACCGCCTCTCGTTTTCCCCGTTTACTCCGCGATGCCATCCGCTCTGAACAGCTGGAAGCCCGGCAGATGTAATGCGCTGTCCGGAATGGCTTCACTCAGCCAGGTTTCAGTGAAGCACAGTGCAGCAGAGTTTGAAAAGTCCTTATTAGTATGTGTGAGGAGATGTAGTTCGTCCGTTTTGTTGGGAAGAGAGCGGAGATTTGCGAGATGAATGCTCGGCAGTGCTGTTCGAACGCCGCGCTGACGGAGTTTAACCAGCGTGCCAGCTCGTCTCCCTCGCCTGCGTCTCGTAGCGCGTCTAAACAACACAGCAGCGCCTCCAACTAAAATGTCCAGCAAAATGTCAGAATATTGAAAAACCGGGAAAAGATTATCTGGTATGTGCTGCCGAATGTTCAACAGTTCGTCCCTGGTAAAACTGATTGGTAAAAGATTGCTAAACACAGGACAAACTAACAAAAACAACAAAAGAATTGAAGAGCTCCACACCGAGGCGGCCATCTGCGGCGCCATGTTGTAATCATGGTGCTCAAAAATGCACTCAACTAAAAATTAACCTCAACTTGATTCAAATCACATGTTCTTTATTAGAATGCAAGGCAAGCTGGTTAGAGAAATCAAAGTTCTATTCATTACAGAGAACATAAGTGTGCAAGAAATGTGCACCACACAAGAAGCTGTTAACCTAGAGTATATGTAAAATAAATTAAAATCTAATTCATATAAAATAAACTAGATGTTCAGGAATTATAGTCTAAAATAAGAAAACTGCAATATACAACTCAGCCAATGTAGGTATGAATTTTTATTTAAACCAAGCCTATCTAAAAATTTCTAAAAAGTAATCAATATATAGAAATGATCACGTTTATCTAGAAGGTACTCATCACAATGATGTTAAACTGTTTGTATGTATAATCATAAACCACTGTATATAGAGTCCATCAGAAAAATTTCAGACTAGACAAGTTCCCCCCTACAGACGTAAAAAAATAAGAACATAAGACAGAATAAGAAAAACAACAACAACAACAACAAAACCCTGCAGAAACCTGCTGTGAAACCTCCAGACTTTGACCTCTGAGGCATTGGTATGTTATCTATTAAAGCTGGCTCTACACTAGCTGTTTTTTCCAATTATTTTAAGGTTTTAAGCTCATTAACATAATCACAGGCCAGGCAGAGGTAGACTGAGCACCCATTAGCATCTCTCAGCAGGAGGTGTTAATCACTTGACAGTCTGGATCCCAGCTGAGGTAATGCCTTGAATCACTGAAAACACACATCAAGGCTTGCTTTAAATTATCACTGGCTGTAGGTGGGATTGGAACACACCACCAAGGCAGTGACCAATGAGTGCAGTTCATGTATAAAGTGTTTTTTTGCCGGAGGACTGAATGTTTTTTTATTTTGTTTAGTTTTCTGCAGAAAAAGCATGGTGTCTGAAAAGTGCTTGTGGATGGTGCATTTTGAGAAGATTATTGCTCTTTAAGTTAGCACGTATGTTTGTATGACATATGTCATATCAGCATTACATTTACATTTATGTATTTGGCAAATGCTTTTATCCAAAGCAACTTACAGTGCACTTATTACAGGGACAATACCCCCAGAGAAACCTGGAGTTAAGTGCCTTGCTCAAGGACACAATGATGGTGGCCGTGGGGATCGAACCAGCGACCTTCTGATTAACAGTTATGTGCTTTAGACCACTACGCTAACACCACTCAGCACACACCCCACTGACACGCAGACACACACAGACAGCTTTGTGCATCACTCTCTCTCCTCTGCCTTCTCTCTTTTTCTCCCCAAATCGAAATTCCCAATTCCCAATGTACTGTATGTCCTCATGGTGGCATAGTGATTCACCTCAATCCGGGTGGCAGAGGACGAATCTCAGTTTCCTCCGCATCTGAGACCGTCAATCTGCGCATCTTATCACGTGGCTTGTTGAGCGCGTTACCTCGGAGACCTAGTGCGTGTGGAGGCTTCATGCTATTCTCCACGGCATCCATGCACAACTCACCACATGCCCCATCGAGAGTGAGACCCACATTATGGAGACCACGAGGAGGTTAACCAAATGTGACTCTACCCACACCAGCAACCGGGCCAATTGGTTGCTTAGGAAGCCTGACTGGAGTCACTGGATTCCAACTTGTGTCTCCAGGTGTGGTAGTCATCTTTTTTACTTGCTGAGCTACACAGGCCCCTAGCTGTCTCCTCTCCTTAAATACTCCTGCTGCCCCTCACTGCAACGTGAGACTGGTGTGGCACACAGGTGGAACTCATTCACCACTTATCCTCTTGGCCTCCCTCTGCCCAGATGCCGTTCGGCCCCGCCCTTCTTAACACATTGTCAAAACGTAAACTACATTTAATCTCCACCGGTAGCCCTCATGAAGATGGGGCCAAATGATGATCCGGAGGCCTTCCTGGACCTATTAGAAAAGACAGCAGATGTTTGGAGGTGGCCTTCCAATCAGTGGGCTGCCCGCCTGTTGGCTCTACTCTCCGGGGAGGCACAGCTAGCGACGCAGCAACTTCCCACCGCCAGCCTCCTTGATTACAGCCACCTGAAGTGATTTCTCTATCTTCTGCAGTTAATTCCCGGCTTACCCATCCACACATTTTGGGAACCAATTGGCCCGGCTTTAAAAATCTATTGGGGGTAATGTGTGTGGATGGGTCCTGCAAAGTAGTGTGGTGGTGTGTGGTGTCTGTGACGCTATGGCTGGAGAGGCAGTGCCATGGCTGTCAACATCAGCTGGATGAGGATGAGGCAGATGAGGAAATTTGCATTCTCAGGGGCTTCCCTGAGGGGGATTTCCATCTGGAGCAGGTGCGTGACGAATCCGTCAAGCACGCCTTTAACCAAGTGAAAGTAATACATGGTCAACAGCTCCAGCCTAATGTTGCACTCACATACCCAGAGCAAAACACCACACTTTGGGGCAGCTAACACAAGAGAATTTGCTCCAAGCACAAGAATGTCAACGCGACTGTATGACAGGGGCACTCGACTACGGGAATTCGCACAGGGAATTAAAGTGCTTGTATTGATGCCCACCTCGAGCTCCAAATTACTCGCCAAGTTTCAAGGAACCTTTGAGGTCACACGACGAGTCAGAGATCTTGATTATTAGGTTAGGCGCACAGATAGGGGAGGGGCACGTCAAACCTACCACCTCAACCTCCTCAAACCATGGAGGGAGGCGGTGCCTGTAGCCAGGGGTGGAGGAGACACCTACCAGCCGCTGAAACGTGGCGGGGTCTGACACCGCCGACCATGAGCGGGGAGTGGCTCACTGCCGACCGCCTGGAGCGGGAGAACTGCTGTCAGGGGTGGGGTAGACCCCTTCTGTTCCCCGAGAACACAAAGGGGTGTTCTGTCTGCCAGGGGATGGAGGACTGCCTCTGATCCGCCCGGGGAGGCGTGGCTGTCGTCCAATAGAGGGTGGAGGAGTGGCCGAGGACCAAGCTATGGCGTATCGGAGAACTGGCGAGTAAGTGTTTTTTTTTTAATTTCTCTCTCCTCTGTCTCTCTCCCACTGCCACTCCATGTTGGCCTTTTCCCTCTCTTTTAAATTTTACATAGTTTTTTGGGGGGGTACTACACTGTTGCAGGAAGCACCTGATTTCTCTCTCCCCTTTATTTTGCAGACTGATACATCTGTCAGGGGGCCGGGCACGGTGCTCTCACAGGAGATGGGGGAGGGGGGCAGCCAGTTATTTGTTGCAAGCTCTCCTTCAGGAAGACAAAGTATAGTACCATCGAGAAGGAGTGTCTTGCAATTAAGCTGGCTGTTCTCACCCTCCGCTATTACCTGCTGGGGCGGGCCTTATCCCACTGTTCCGATCACACTCCTCTGCAGTGGCTCCACCGCATGAAGGATGCTAACACGCAGATCACCCGTTGGTATCTGGCTCTTCAGCCCTTTAATTCAAGGTGATCCACAGACCGTGGGCGAAGATGGTTGAGGCTGACTTTTTCTCAAGAAATGGGGGGTAAACAGGCCGCATGTTACCCCCGCCTGAGTCAGCGGAAGGGGCATGTGGCGCGTGGTCATGTGTCAGTCTGTGGGAGAGGGAGAGTGGTAAGGCTCGTCACCTGGGTCGTAATTATCGCTAACACCTGTCTCTTATTATAGTGATGGTGGAGGGAGACCTGAAAAGGCATGCCAGAACTTCAGAGAGGGGAGAGTGTGACCAGCATGCAACTACTGCGAACTGAGTGCTTTTCATTTAGTTATAAACTAGTTATTTGTTTTGACGGTTATCGTAAAAAGTGTGAAGCTGACAATTAAAATCCCTGACTGTGAACCTGCTTTATTGTCTCCTGACTCCTCCATGGCTCACAAACTAAGAACCTTTACAATAAAAAAAAAATCACCCAGCCTTACATCAATGAGTTTTTTGTAATGAACGGCATGATTGTTCATTATCCATTACATACTAAACATCAAAATATGCAAATACGTACGTATCATAGACATTTAGCAGCCAGTTGAGACACATGTCCACACACAGAGGCACGTTGACCAGACTGCTGTGCTGCTGTTCCAGACGGTCGTAGATGCTGGTCAGACAGTTGATCACCTGCATGATGTCCATGAATTGCTCATTCTGTTTAAGATTGTGCTGCTCAAAGGCCTCACAGGCTGTAGACATGCCCAGTAGATCCACTGTACACAGAGAAAAAGAAAGTTAAGGACATTAAACACAGGAATTTTCCATTGTGTTAGATATTTCTGCTCTTCGTGTGTGCTTACTCACAAATAACTTAAGATAAATTATATCACCTGTACATTTTGGAACTCATAAGGCAGACAGCTTTGAAGACTATGTTTTTTTTTCCTTCTGAGATGTTGGACCTTTTAAATAATAACTAGAAATGCAAAAGTCATTGGCACAATGCTAGGGTTTGAGCGTGGTTGCCAAGGAATTGTTATGTGGTTGCTAAGGTGTTCTAAGTGTCATTTAGTGCATTGCTAAGGCTAGGGTAGTTACTTCAAACTAATCATAAGTTTGGATATGGGTGGTCTAAGGGTCGGGGCTGGGGGAAGGGGCCCTCGAGATTTGCCTTAAGCCCCCCTAAGAAACTTCTTAAGCCCTCGCCCCCCGACGAACAATGTGCCCCCCCCCTCCACCCACCCTCGAAAGATACAGGAGCCTCACCAAAGATTGCATCCTAGCACCGACCCTGAGTATGGGCAATAACGTCACGGTTACTGTCATAACCTATATTCCCTGAGGGAGGTAACGAGATGTTGTGTCGAATGAAGTGACCCAAGGGGTCTCCTTGGGATGCCAAAAGTACCTCTGAACTTGAGAAAAGGCCAATGTCAAATTGGCAGACAGAATTTGCATGCCCCGCCTCGGACATATGGGGATAAAGGGAAGCGGGGCATCGACTGTCAGTCAGGATTTTGAACTGAGGAGCCGAGAATAAGGTACGGCCGTTTACAGTGGTAGGTCTAGTGCTTTAGCAGGAGGGACACAACGTCTCGTTCCCACCCTCAGGGAACGGATGTTATGACAGTAACCATGACATTTCCCTTCTGTCACTCACTCAACGTTGTGTCGAATTAAGTGACAAAAGGGGTCCTATCTAAAAATGCCACGCACTGATCGTGTTACGTGAACTGTCGAGACAGGTGCAAGCAGGCTACTGCGTGCTAAAGGCAACTGTGTCGACTGCAATTAGCCCTCCCCAACACCCCCAAAGAGATGTCACATACAGACCTTAGGTTCCCCGCACCCCTGAGGGGGGGAATAGGTGCTACATGACTAGCATGGGAGCAAGCCCAGCAGCCGCAGCCTTTTCTCTCACTATGTCTCTCACATAGGACGTGAGCGGCTGGGGCTATATTAACGCTATCAGATGAGTCGGGGAAGGCGGTCTTTCCCAAAAGACCCTGCGGAAGCCACATCCTGCCTAATCTAGGGGGAGATAACATGTGGCAAATACACCACGAGGGTTGTGAAGCCGTACATGGGAATGGTGCGGTGGTAGGTCCGGCCTAATGAGGGGCCGCACAAGGGAAACGCGGGTCCACCGACAGGAGGACAGCAGACGTAGTGGATCTGGACGCAAATTGCTCCGCCTAGTCTTCTTCGCAGGCCAGAAGACTAGGGAGAAGAACATCCAGGGAGCAACGCTTAGTGGCTAACCTGGGATAGAAGGCACAAAGGAACAACTTGGAGAAGGGCGCTGTGTGCAAGCAGAACACCCAGTCATTTGTGCCACGTTACTGAGTTCTACCGGCTCGGACCTGACAAAACAAGGGACGAGGAACGACTCAACCCTGAGATTGTAGAATCTGGCAAAGGTATTGGGTGTTGCCCAGCCCGCTGCTCTGCAGATGTCTGCTAGGGAGGTGACATTGGCCAGTGCCTACGAGGATGCCACACTTCTTGTCAAGTGTGCTCGAACCCACAAGGGGGCGGGCATGGCCTGGGTCTGGTAGGCCAGAGAGATGGTGTCAATGACCCAATGACTTAACCTCTGTTTGGAGACGGCGTTCCTTTTCCGCCGTCCGCCAAAGCAGACAAAGAGCTGCTCAGAAAATCTAGAGCTCTGCTTGTGGTCCAAATAGATACACAAAGCATGTACTGGACACAGCAACGAGAAGGCTGGGTCTGCCTCCTCCCAGGGCAGCTTGCTTGCAGGTTCATGACCTGGTCCCTGAAGGGGTTCATAGGAACCTTGGGCATGTAGTCCGGTCACGGCCTCTGGATAACGTGAGAATGTGCCGGACCGAACTCCAGGCAGGTGTCACTGACAGAGATCGCTTGCAGGTCCCCAACCCTCTTGATGGAGGCTAACGCGATCAGGAGGGCTGTCTTCAGGAAGAGTGCCTTGAGCTCAACTGAGTCAAGCGGCTCGAAGGGAGGTCTCTGAATGACCGAGAGGACCACTAAGAGATCCCAGGAGGGAAACATGCTTGGCCGGGGAGGGTTCAATCTCCGGGTGCCTTTGGGGAACCTGATGATCAGGTTGTGCTTACCCAGGGGCTTGCCATCAACTGCGCCGTGGTGGGCTGCGATTGCAGGTGGTAGAACCAGGGGCCAGACTTGGAGGTTCCAGAGGCCTGGGCGTGGCTGCCAGAGGGTGCATCCATCCCTGAGAAAGAAGATCCTTCCTCAGGGGAATTTTCCAGGGAGGTGCTGTCACAAGGAGCGTAAGATCTGAGAGCCAGGTCGGGGTGGGCCAGTAAGGAGCCACCAACGTGACCTGTTCCTCGTCCTACCTGATCTTTCACAGCACCAGTGCAAGGAGCCTCTGGCCTGATACTGATATGCTTTGTTGAGGCAAAATGGAGATGTGGAAGTACGCGTCCTTCAGGTCTACCGCCACGAACCAATCTAGCTGTCGAACGCAGGTGAGAATCTGTTTCTGCATGAGCATTTTGAATGGGAGTCTGTGCAAGGGCCGGTTGAGAACTCGCAGGTCCAAGATTGGTCGCATCTCACCACCTTTTTTGGGTACGATGAAGTAAGGGCTGTAGAGACCCTTCTTCATCTCAGCTGGAGGTACAAGGTCTACCGCGTCCTTGAGGAGAGTTGTGATCTCTCGTAAGGCGCTGACATTTTCACCGCGCACGGAAGGAGAGCGAATACCGCTGAAACAAGGTGGGAGCCGGGCAAACTGAATCGTGTAGCCGAGTCGGATGGTCCTGGCCAGCCAGCGCAATGGATTGGGAAGTGAAAGCCACGCATCCAAACTCCGCACGAGGGGCACTAATGGGACGATCGCTTTTGACATAACGGGTGGGGCTTCGCGGCAGCAATCAGGTAATAACGCGTTGGGAGGCAAAACAGTGTCCCGAGGCTTGGGTGCTGAGAAAAGACTCAAGGCACTTACCTTGCTCCGTGCACCCGGCAGGGGCCCTAGAGAGGCGTCTTCAGAACTCGTCTGGCCTGCCTGTCGCGGGTCCAGAGGCGAGAGAGATGTGTCTGGCAGTTCCGTGAGAATGGCTGGATGACCGAGGGTGTGAAAAAATCGTTCTTTATTGAGAATGTGTAAATTGGAACAAGGATTCTCCTCCCGGCCCTCCACCGGGGTACGGAGTGGTCTTGGTACTAGCTCCGGAGCGAACGTCTGACTGCCTGGGTCACCCGTCTCAGAACTTACACTTCAGAGCTTTCCTGGTCCTGGAAGGGGTCCTGGAGACGGGGGGCGTACACGGCCTGCGATGTGCTCGATTCTGGGTTGAGGCAGAGCTACCTGTTGTTTAGCCCTCGGTGAGCAGTCGGGGCACGGGCGTGCTGGTTTGGCGATGCCGCAGCACGAGTAAGGATATTGCCTCCATCTGTTTCTTCACTGCCGAAAACTGCTGGGTGAAGTCGCGGCCGGTTTCACCAAAGAGGCCAAGCTGGGAGACGGGGCCGTTGAGAAAGCGTTTTCGTCGCACTCATATCGAGCTCGGAGAGAAGCAAGCAAGCATGCCGGGGGTGGGTGGTTCATGGGAATTTACCCGGCGAAACCGAGCCCGTCATGCTCCCCAAATCACCTTCATCACCAGCCTGGTCGTCCTCAATCCCGTGGGGAGAAGGAACGACGCGGGGGGCGGCGTAAGTGGCTTTCTCTCGTGAGAAAAGAAAGCTGTGACCACAATGTTGCTATGGCTATGTTCTCGCACTGAGAACATGAAACATTCATAAAACGCTGCCTGCATGGGATCGCAGCCCAGGCACGCGAGGCAGCCTTTATGAACGTCAGAAGAGGAGAGAAATCGACAGCATCCAGAAATTACGGAAAGGGGCGGAAGAGACATCTTTAAAAAGACGCATCCTGAAAAGGACTCTTTTATGAGTGGGAACTCAAACTCTTTTAGAGGAAGTAAAAACTTTTTAGGAGGAGAAACACTCTTTCATGCAATAAAAGCGCTGTCGAAGCACCCAGGGGGCGTGGACTGCACAGCGTGCAGAGAGAGAGAACGCCAGCTGGAAACGCGTCATAGATCCAAAAGCAATGCTTATTGCCAGTAGAGGTGAGTGGTGAACTCAGCTTTGCTGTTGCACAACCGTTTGGCTCTGAAGAACAATTCTGACTAACAGTCGCTGCCCCGCTTCCCTTTATACCCGTATGTCCGGGGCGGGGCATGCAAATTCTGTCTGCCAATATGACATTGGCCTTTTCTCAAGTTCAGAGATACGTTTGGCGTCCCAAGAAGACACAAAGTCGAGTGAGTGACAGAAGGGGAACTGGTCTTACAAAGCACTGAACTGAAGAGACCCAAAAAAGTGAACCACTAAAAGTTGAAAACTATGCTTAATCAAATGCATGAGAAACTATTAATTTGAAACATACACCTATTTACAATTACTTTACTATGAAATCTGACAAATAAAGAAGTGAACACTTTCTCCTTTACAAGAACACAGAGAAAAGCAATAATAATTTGCCTCTGTCACGAGGTGCAGTCTGGATGAATATCATGAGATATTAAACTAATCTTCAAGAAAATAGCTGAAAAGAGAGTAACGGTTCCATGTGATTGTGTGCACAGACTCACAGCAAAGAGCCTTCTGCATTCGTCTCAGCTTCATTGCCGTCCTGTACGCAGAGAACCGTACATTGTTGAGGTCCGCTGTTTAATAAGAGAAAGTGTAGAAAACAAGAAAACAAAATGTTCATTTCAGCAAATAATCCTGCACTGTAAAGAACGTTTTGTAAGGTAATGTAAAAAATATACACTGCTGTTAAAAGTATTTGCCCCTTCCTGATTTCTTCTATTTTTGTGTATTTTTCATATTAAATTGTTTTCATACATATAAAACAAAGGAAACCTGAGTAAACACAAAATACAGTTTTCATATATATATATATATATATATATATATATATATATATATATATATATATATATATATTATTGAAACAAAAAAGTTATTCAACACCTATATCACACATGTGAAAAACTAACTGCCCCCTTAAACTTAATAGCTGGTTCTACCTTTAGCAGCAACAAATGCAACCAAACACTTCTAATAACTGGAGATCAGTCTTTCACAATGCTGTGGTGGAAATCTGGCCCACTCTTCTTTCCAGAACTGCTTTAGTTCAGCCACATTGGAGGGTTTTCGAGCATTAACTGCCCATTTAAGGTCCTGTCACAGCATCTCAATCAGGTTCACGTCAGGACTTTGAATAGGCCACTCCAAAACTATAATTTTGTTTCTTTTGAGCCATTCAGAGAGGTCCAATGCTTTGGATCATTGTCTTGCTGCATAGTCCAGTTGCGCTTGAGCTTCATCTTTTTGTGGAAATCTGTGTTTGATTTACGCCAGATGTAATGGAGCCCCTGTCTTCCAAACGGTCCTACTTTCGACTCATCTGTCCAGAGAACATTCTCCCAAAAGGTTTGAAGATCATCAAGGTGTGTTTTGGCAAAATTCAGATGAGCCTTAATGTTCTTCTGGGCTAGCAGTGATTTTTGCCTCACCATTCTTCCATGGATGGCAATTTTGGCCGTTGACTTTCTGATAGTGCAGTTACTCTACTACATAATACAGCTATTGGCTTTAACCACACCCACGCGATAATTTGCAGTAACCCACACTGGACTCAAGCCATCTCAACAGGATATGGTATTATATGTCTCTCGCTTAACTGTAGTACTTGCAGTGACAGCAGCAACAAACATTGCATATGCCAACTTTCCTGTTCTTTACACCGTTTTCTGTGACGAATGTGTTCATATATGGAAACTGCCCTCATGACAAATATAATCATTGGCAAAATATCCATTGCTAAACTCTCACGCATGATGAACCCACATATGTTTGCATCGTTGCTATGACAACTAATGGGGATATGCTAAAAGCAACTGCAGTCTGAACGAAAAGAGTCCGATCTGGCCACATATTAACTTGCAGTTTGAACAGTCAGTCCAAAACAATTAATTGGAGGAAAAAAAAAATCTGATTTTCCCTGCAGAGTAAATGCCCCCCCCGAAACATCAAGGTAGTTTCAACCTAATTAGCTATTTTGCTTTCGATCCATTGACCAAACAAATCTCACACTTTACTTAAAGAGATTGTCCATCCTGAAATGAAAATTCTGCCATCATTTAATCACCCTCATGTTGTTCCAAACCTGTATGACTTTCCTTTTTACGTTTTAGTCAAGGCAATACATCAGTCTCAGTCACCATTCACATTAATTGCATCTTTTTTCAAAACAATGAAAACGAATGGTGACTAAGGCTGTCCGTTATGCTGAACTTCTCTTTTTGAGTTAAATGGAAGAACTGGAAAGTTATATGGGTTTGGAAAAACATAAGGGTGAGTAAACAATGACAAGATTTTCATTTTTGGGTAAACTATCCTTCAAGGCCAGTTTCACTTTACCATGTAAGCAATAATTACAATTATAAGAGATACAACAATCAGAAATAAATTACCTAAAGACTGATAGAGCTCCGCCATCTTTGGATGGTCCCAACATGTTGTTTGGGTCTGGTGACTGAAAGTAAAGGCATAAAATGCAAAAAAAACACATAAGGTCTCTGTCAAACATCCTTTATAATAAATATCTAGAGCCGACGAACCGATTAAGAATTTGCAACATCCTAAAATGTGTATGACTCACTCACATATTTAATCTAATCTATTTACAGACTGTACCATATATTATGACTCAGTATGGTGGATAGGCCTTGGAGTCATTTTCTATCAAACAATAAATCTGTATGTTTTCTCTTATCCTCAAAAACAGCTAAATTAAAATTGTTCTTTAAATAATGGGCACCTTCAGCAGATATTCGAGCACACTTGACCAATAAGCTCCTGAAAGTTCCTGTAAGAAGGATTATTACAACAGAGGCCAATAAAATATTAAATGGAAGTTTGATATATTGTTTATAATAGCCTAACACAGCCTAACTCTTTTAAGAAGGATGAAAAACATGGGATAACAATAGACTTCTGGCAAGATGTTGTAATATACTGCAATAAACATGTAATAAATGTGTAGTTTCATTGTAATACAATGAAAATTTAAGCTTAAAAGAATGCAATCTAAAATGTCTACGTTCACAAGCACATGTTTTGTTACACACACTAAATGAGTCAATTAGTGGAAATAAAATTTTCACCACTGAGATACCTTTTTTCCAAGAGTTGCTACGAGCCGGGATGTTTTTGTGATTTTGGGCTTAAGCCAGCCAAGTGGCTCTGCTGAATTCTAATAGGGCTGAAAAACTTCAAAACTATCTATTATATCCACACCCAGCAGTGCTTTAGTAATGAAAAACAAAACTCCTGGACAGGGCTTTTCAACGACGTACGTCAATGAGATGAGAGTGAACATTCATTGCATTGTTTTTTGTGTGTTATTTTCAGAAATGAAAAACACTATCCTATTTAAAGTCAAAGCGGGATCAACGTTTCCATGGCCTTTCCAGTTTCTTTTCATTACTGGATAAAGATTTTTAAAAACCAGATTCATTGAAAAGAAGGAATATTCCGAATCCGGGTTCAATAAAAGTTAAGCTCAGTCGACAGTATTTATGGCATAACATTGATTATCACAGAAACTAATTAATTTGCGACTCGTCCCTTCTTAAATAAAACAAATAAAAAATCAAGGTTACAGCGATTCACTTACAATAAGAGGTGAATGGGGCCAATTTTTTGAGAGTTTGAAGGCAGAAATGTGAAGCTTATACAGTATTGTACAAAAGTCTGATGATGCTTTACAAAAGCATTTGTCTTAAGATGGTTATTTATATCTTCAGCTTTAGTTTGTCAATAGGAAATATAAATGTTAAGACTCCCAAACATTACTTTTGCAAATAGAAAAGATTAGAATATAAAGTAGCCCTGCAACAGTTGAAATGGCCCCCACAAAGACCCCCAATGAATATCATGTAAGTCTGAGATTACATAAAGAGACAGAAGCAATTGAGACAGCCTAAATAGATAGAAGATCTGTGGCAAATTCTCTAAGAAGCTCTGAACATCCTATCTGCCAACAACCAAGAAAAACTGTGTCCAGGTGTACCTAGGAGAATTGGTGCTGTTTTAAATGCAAAGGTGGTCACACCGAATATTGATTTAGCTTTTTTTATGCTTACTGGACATTGTACGACATTAAGTGATAAATGACAACTATTTATTTCATTATTTTTGAAGACATTCTCACTATGCAACATTTTTTACAAGTGCCTAAATCTTTTGCACAGTACTGTCATTTTTTAAAAACACTTACATGAATTTTTCTGGTAAAACTTGCTTATTATTTGAGACGTAAGTTGTCGTTTTAGCATTTTCTGAGTTACATTGTCATGGGAACGAAGTCGTAATATTGGATTGAACTTTACATAGAAAAGGTTAGTATGCGATTTTATCACAATAAAATCACGTTAACGCACATATTGTTTATGTCTTGTGGCTATACTTTTGAAACAGTGAGTCATTTAACGTTTACAGATTGGTCCCATTCACTTGCATTGTAAGCGCCTTACTGTAACCTTGATCTTTGCTTTTTTTCTAGACAGGCGGGACAAGTTGAAATACATTTTTGTCTTAATCTAAATTATGTCATAAATGCTGTCGATTGAGCTTAACTTGTATTGAACCCAAAATATAGCTTGAACCCACAAATCAGACACCACTATGGATTTCAAAGCTTAACTCAACACAAGCACAACATCTCATTAAATATTTTAGAGCTGAGAACTACAAAAATGAATTTTCCCTAAAGAAATGTATATGACTTTTCCAGGTCTTGAAAACACAATTTACTGTTAAAAAATAAATAAATAAATAAATAAATGTATAAAAAAATTTAAAAAAAAAAATTCCATGACTCTGGAGACCATGTTCAAAGAACTTTGAACTACCATGTCAATAGATACCATGTTATATGATGTTAGTAATCATTCAGAACCATTATATTACCATTTAATACTTTCACTGTACTATGGAACCACAACAGTATTTCTTTTGTAAGGGATATTAATCAGCCAATCTGGAGCTTAAATACATAACACATTTATATAGAGGTAGACCGATATATCAGTTTTTTTTAACTATCGATTATTGGTAAAAATCTATGCCGATGGTTTCTTTTCATGTTACTCAGAGCATGATACTTACAGAGCAGAGGTGCAATAAATAATCCCTGAAACCTTGTGGGGATCATCCAAATATTTCATACTTCATAGCGTATATTATTATTTTGATAAACAAGTGCTTTAAATTAAAAAAGAAAATGTGAGGACATGGAAACATGCCCCGTCAGCACATAATGTACATTATGCTTCCAACTTGTGAATAACAATAAACCTTATTTCTCATTGAACCTCATCTGGTGAAATAAATAGAATATTATACAAAAAACACTTTGCTTTGGTGATTATACTGTACAGGCTATAAAAAGCTTAATTTAGTAAATACTTAAGTATGGAGCGTTGTAACGGAGCCAAATCTCCGTAATTTCAAAATAAGTGGCCCTGGTGTGTTTTGGGCTTCTTTATCATTAAAAGCCCCATATTATGCACCAAATCTTAATTTTGTTCTGGTTATTATTGGGATTTTGGTTGAACAAACTGTATCTGGTATTTTATACATTTTGAACCCTTGGGTCGGTGCTTGTCATTGTAATGTAAGACTAAGAATTTTTTTTTTCCTTCTACAAATTGATTTTAAAAAATCAGCTAAATCCTCTATCAGCCGACCTCCAATATAAAGAAACAACAATTAGCGTGATACTGCTGAAATTCACATATTCATACAGCAATACTAGTATTTAAACTTGTCTGTAGATATAGCTATGAATAGGGTTACAACCAGTTACATCTTGTTTATGAACTAAACAGTTCTAATGAAGACTAATGAAAGATTTCTGTAGTTTCTTATAATGAATCATTGATTCATGTCAGTGGCTTTCAAGGAAACTGATGAAATCTGAATGCCATCGACGACTGAACTCGTGTGTGGCATTTCTTAATGGCTAAAAATGCATCCTACATCTCCTGCTCTTAAGGCCCTGCAGATATTTGAAAAGCACCACTAAGCACGTAATTTCCTTTAAAGGGATAGTTCACCCCAAAATGCATGTAGAATGTTAGGAACTGGTAGGCTCAGTCACCATTCACATTCATTGTGTATTTTTCCTATACAATGTAAGTGAATGGCGACTGAACCAAGGAATTCTGCCTGACATCTCTTTTGTGTTCCATGGAAGTAGAAAAGTCATACTGGTTTGGAACAACTTGAGGGTGAGTAGAAGATGACACAATTTTCCTTTTTACATTTCCTGAGCTGTGCAGTCACAGTGGCTAAATTGATAAAACCTAGAGAGCCGCATACCTTAACAGTATTTTGGGCATCTAGAGAGCTCCCTAGATTTTGAGACAGTCAGTATCTGCCAGCGCCCTCTAGGATCAGGTAGACTCAGTCGAGCATGCAATGGCCTGATGCCAAAATTCCCACTGAGCTCTCCATACCTGCACATCTCAAAGCAGGAAGTACAGCAATAATATGGGTTTGGGCAAGAAGCAGGAATGACCACCTACATGCATGCATGCATCCAACAGCACCGTGTGCCCACACAAACACATACGCATTCAAGCAGACACCTCTAATTTGTGGCTCTTGGTAACGGTTGTACGCAAACACAGCCATAAGAATGTGGTGAAAACCAAAACAGTGATCTTCTGTGTGGCATCCAAGGCATTGTATGCATGCACTTAATGTTAACTTATGGGAACCGAACGTATATGGAGGAGCTTTAAAGGCCAATCCTCGTATCAACATTCCGATTTCCACCAAATTGAACACAAAAACATAAGTGACAACATAATCACAGCGTTAGTTCTACATGCATACTTCAAGAAGGGAACATAAGCTATCGATGTGATTGGTATTAGAAAAAAAAAACAAAGCGAAGGCTGGACGGGCATGTCGCTAAGATGTGGGAATACGATGCAGAATTTGCTACCGGAAAAATACAGAACAAGCACCTGCTAGGATGTAATTAATACGAGAAAGAAACTGAAGCAGCGTCTATAAGGCATACGGACGAACGTAAACTCGGCGTCCTCTACTCGCGCGAGCCGACATTAATGTGTTTGTATTTGCACTTACTTTCTTAGGGTTTCCCTCATGTCGCCTCTCTATATTTGCTGAATCCAAGGTGTTTATTAAAAAAAAAAAAAAAAAAAAAGAAAAAGAAAAGAAAACAACGGCTCGATGTTTTTTGGAGCGATTCACCTTCGCGGTGCTCCCTCTTTACAGGGAAAAAATGCATCCGACTTCCCTGCGCTCTCCCTCAGCCGGAGCGGCTCAGACGAGGCGGAGCTTCTCATGCCACTCTCTCTCTCTCTCTCTCTCTCTCTCTCTCTCTCTCTCTCTCTCTCTCTCTCTCTCTCTCTCTCTCAATTCAATTTAAGTATTTTATTAGCATGATTGCTAATATATACAATATTGCCAAAGCATTACTACACAAAACGGATGACAAGGCAAAAAATAATAATAAAACAATATATAGAGTGTGTCTCAAAACCTATTGAGCTGCCTACCAAGACGGCATTTGTGGGATTCCGAACACGCTGGGCGATACCAATTATTTTATTTTTTATCCAAGTAATCCAGTAATTTCAAGTCCAATATCGTTGATACCGATACCAATACCGATACTTCTATTAAATTGATTGTTTTGTGATTTCTTGGGATAAAATGGGTAATTTATCATATTATTTTTAACAATAATTCAAGTCATTGTTTATTTATTTATTTTTACATTTGTGAGCCTAAACAGAAAGTTATTAGAGTTTTGTTTTGTTTACTATTACAAAAATTAACCATGTTTTCACTACAGTAACTATAGTTTAACCATGGGACCATAGTTCCCACAAAATTAAGTAATTAAAAAAAAAGTTAACCATGGTTTTGCTACAGTAATATTGTAGTTGTAACCATGGTTAACTTTTTTTTAATTACTTATTAACAACAATTACACACAAACTCATTGTAAGAAATGGCACCTTTAGATATGTTGTTATTTTATCTTAAATTTACTCCAGAAGCTGTTACTCTGATTTTCTATCATTGCCTCTACAAAGCACTGATCCCTTTGTTTGAACGAGCTTTGTGATGGCGCAAGCGCTTGTCTGCTTGTGTCTTTCAGCATTTATGCATGTTAAAATGAGCGGAAGAAGAAATAATTCCCATCCTGGACAAATATTTGCTAATATGGCCTAATCCTAAATGTATGATTATTGTTCACGTTCATGGTAACCAAAAAAGAATATCCCTAGTTTAAAAAATCTATATTCTTGTGTGAGGATCGATATTTTTGATACAACATCAGTATCGGAAGTACTGATACTTTAGGATCGATCCACCCATCCCTAGAACACGCCCATAATTCCCAAAATTACTCTTAAGTAAACATCCAAAGTCGCGTGTTACGATTCACAAAATTGCTCAAAGTGAACGTCCAAAATCGTGCCTATGATTCCCAAAATTGCTCGAAATGCGATTCCCCAAAGTGCTCAAATCGCAAACTCATAACATGACCAAAGGATTCAAATTGAACGTTCAGACACAACTAAGATTCCCAAAATGACGCCCAAACTTATTTAACATTTCATAAGCACAAATGATGGCCAAAAATATTCTAAATTAATGTGCTGTGATGCCCAGAATTGCTTGAATTGAAAGTTAAAACATGCATATGATTCACAATAGAGCTCAAAGGTTCAAACATGACTGTGAAATGACAAACATGACTCGAAAGCGCAAATGATGCCCCAAAAATTTGAATCGATCATATGAACATGACTGATGCCCAAAAATACTCAAATTGAACGTTTTAACGCACATATAATTTCCAAAAGTGCTGAAATAGAACGACTCTTATTAACGTCCAAACACGTCTATAATGTCCAAAAGTGCGAGACTCACACGTTCATAAGGGTGAGTAATGCAAAAAAATATTAGAATTGACTGTTCTAACGTTTGTGATAACCAAAACTGCTCAAATAGAAAGTTTGAACATGAATGATTCCCAAAAGTGCTCAAATTGAATGTTCGAACTTGTCTATGATGCCCAAAATTACTTGACTCGAAGACACTATATGTGCAAATAACACCACAAAAAATTTTAATCAAACATTCGAATATGACTCATGCCCAAAAATATATAAATCTAATGATGTAACCACATATTCAGCATTGGGGGGACCAACTGTAATAATTTAAGAATCAACCATGGAAAAATCCCATATCAGTAGACCACTATTATGAATATTGTGTGGGGGGCATGTACCCCTCAGTGTCTATGGTGGTTACGGCACTGCTTAAATCGAACAGTTAAACATGCATGATTCCCAAAAGTTCTTGAATTGAACATTTGAACGTGCCTGTGATGTCAAGTATTGCTCAGTTCAGTAGGTTTTGAGAGACAGCCAATCTATCGGTGCATCTCATGAACAGTTAAAACTGCCCAAAACACTGTGCAATACACAGCAGTTTATTTACATTTATCCAACATATACTACCTCTTTTGCCATTACATTCCCTTGCACTATCTGTATATATATATATATATATATATATATATATATATATATATATATATATATATATATATATATACAAATATGTTATATACAGATAGTGCAAGGGAATGTAATGGATATGTTAGTGCGTGTGTTTGTGTGTGTGTGTGTTATAGTGTATTTCTATACATACTTAAATTTTCTATTCGCTTTTTATTTTTATTCAATTATTTTATTACCTCTGTCTTGTTGTATTGTTTGTGCACTGTAAGCTTCTGTCACCAAGACAAATTCCTTGTTTGTGTAAGCATACTTGGCAATAAAGCTCATTTTGATTTTGATTCTGATCAGTGTGAAAAAGATCACCATTTACTGTCTTGTTGGGGTGGGCTTTTTAAAGTAGGGTTGGATAGGATAGATGGGCTATTTAACCACCAGCCGTGAAGTCAGGTACCACACAACAAGAATTGCATTTGATTGAAATAAATTGTGGTCAAAATAAAATGCAATAATTTGGTTAGTTCATTTAATTTTATTGGATGGGACGAAGTTCATGGAGTATATGGGGGGAAATCCAATTAAATGGTTATGGGTAAAATCTTAATCATAATATCTTTAATCACTGACATTATCAGACAATATTGCATAATATAATTCTTACCAGCTCATTAGATAGTGAAAAATTTGTCATGAAAATTTGGATTCATATGTTTTCATATTTGATTGTACATGGATGGCTGATCTGTTATGTATTCATTTTTGTTAATGTTTGACTTCTTAATGAAAGGCTTTTTCCTATAAAGTGTTACCCTTTATTTTCCTGTTACAGCACACCATTGGGAAATTCTGCTACCATCTTCCTGTAAGTAATGGATACGCTTGACCAGCGTTAATGACAACATTTATAATCAATGACAGCATCATTAAGAGCCAGTACTTTTCTACTTATTGAAGGCAGTCATTCATGATAAACTGCACTGCCATGAATATACATCCCCAGACTATATGATATGAATGCATACACATTTTAACATTTAAATGAATTACCCTATCCTAACTGAAGAAGTAATAACGTGCATAACCAATACAGCTCTCAAACAAGGTTGTTAAAAAATAAATCATATTCAATATTAGAAGTCTTACAGAGTGACCTACACGAAAGAAAAGCTGGCAGAAATTTTGACTCAATAAATGAATTGGACCGAAGACATCAGTCAACCACATAATTGGCTAATTGTAACTATTTCTGAGGAGGTTATCGATATTGAGCCATATAATGTAGTTTATTGAGATATATGAAAGTAAGAAATGCACAACTCACAGCATTTTAAAGCTGTCAAATTTATGTCACTCTTTCTTATGAGATGATTAGACCCTACTGGAATGTTATTACAATGTTATAACTGGTACACTGGTAAAATGGCCTAGTTTAATTTGAAGGAATGTATACAGTAATATACAGTGGCCCCAAAAAGCATTTGTTTCAAGACAAAAAGAAAACAAAATCAAGACAAAAAGTACTTGGACACTTTCTGGTTGTAATAGTAAGTAAAAAATGTCTGTTATTGATTTAATAAAATACACTAGCAAGGACACTTGTGTAAATTTGAGGGAACTGATTTTATACATCCACTAAAATGAACTTGGAACAAGATGGTTAAATAATTGCAAAAATATCTTAGAAAAATGAAGCTTGTACTGAGAAAAGACCCAGCATTGTTTGTTTAAAGATGCCGCTTGGTTTGATGCTTTGTATCGAATGCAATGACGTTCAAACATTTCAAATTGTGGCTTAAGTATCCAAATACTTGGGGCCACTGAATACATAAAAAAATAAATAAATCACCCCCTCTCTCACTCATCTGCATGCTGGAGTTCATAGCTATTTCTGATGCATGCTGCTACATGTATTGACTTCTCTTTTTGCTGGCAGAACCTTCCTTGTCATTTTAGAATGTTCTGCACAATTGTTACAGGGTTCGGAAACAGGTCATGGGAAATTACTTTTGTTTGGGAGTCCGCAGCCAGCTGTGGCATACATCCTTCTCAAAGTGTTGAAATTCACTTTGTTGATTCATTGTGGACCTTGAGTGTGTCTTAGAATAAAATGTAGGCTGAGTTTGGGAGGACTTACTTGATATAGTAGGGGACATTGTTGGGTGAAATAGAGCGTTCAAGAGGACTTTCAACAGAAGCTGTGTATAGAACAGAAAACATGTTGTCTGATAATTCAGTTTTCATGCAATTTCAAATATTAAATGACACATTTTATGTAAAAACACAACAATTTAGTAAGATATAAAACATTATGTACACTGTATTATCATGTAGGTGTATAAAGCTGTGAAGTGTGTAATTTCTGTGCCCCTTGCGGTCCCTCACATTTTGCCCAACATCACCATTTATGTTCCAAGGAAGATATAAAGTTATAAGGATTTGGAACAACTTTAGGGTGAGTAAATTATAAAAGAATATGTATTTAAAGTGGAAGCCATCATTAATAATAATTAGTAATTCACATGCTACACTTGCTGAAAACTGCATGATGACAAGGCATTGATATTACAGTACTTGTAATATTGCAAAACACCCATAAAAGCACACGCACCATCAAGGAAATTAGGAGACTTGGCCTCTAAATCCCCATACGCTGTGGTCAACTGGGTTAGATGTTCTTCAGTCGAGATCTAAAAATATTAATAATACACACACACACATACAGTATATTCAGACTAGCATGTACATACTATGTTATATTGCAGTAAACTGTATGCATGATTACGCAGTACTATATCTATATATATATATATACATGCATGTATATATATGTATGTGTATGCATATATATATATACATATGTATGTATATATATATATATATATATATATATATATATATATATATATATATATATATATATATATATATATATATATATATATATTATTATATATGTTATATAGGAAATATATATTTTCAATATTTAATATCTTTTCTATATTTTATATTTTTGCTTATATATATTATGCTTTAAATCAGAAGCTATGCAATTATATTCATACATCCACATTTATGTACTCAGTTTTATATGAATTTATATAATCACTGTATAACTATCATTTTATTCATGCTTGAAGCCTTATGTATCCTTTGTTCCTGTGAGAACTAAATACATGCTAAATACATCCTCTAATATATGAGTTTGTTACCCTTTTGACCTGTTGGTTACCCTTTGACCTCATGAGGCTTCAGAGCTGGAATGAGAGAGCACAGTTTATGTCTGCTATTATCCTAAGAAATGCGCGAACATAGTGCAGACATAGACCTAGTACACAACAGGATACGTTTGAGACACCTGTCCTCGTATTTCGTTGAGATAAGTACATTTACGAGACGTTTGCATAAATAAATGCAAACATTCCAGTCAAACCGCAATTTTCATACTTCTATCAGTCATAACCACCTGACCTGACACTTTATTCAATTTTTTAATCCAAAATTATTGATTGTGCAGAACCTAAAAAAGGAAATGCCTGTTGGAACAGTCTCAAGAGGGTAACGAATATCTGGGTGTCAGACTGGGTGACACTCCTGCTCTATAGCTCTCTGCATCTGATCTCCTACTTTGAGGCCTCATCACGACTCATCTCTGTACTTTAAGCCTTTTCCATTAACTAACTTAGTTCATTAGACAAAGACAAGACTTTGTGTTGTTAGGTTTATTCCAGGACTTAGTCCTTGGATATATCCTTAAGATAGATCTACTTGATATTTATAATCAAACATTTATTTTCTGTATTATCACAATTATTCTCAGTATTCATTATTTCATTTATATTAATTCATACATTTTTACAAATTAAAGTTGTTATTCCTTCTACAAATCATCTGATTTATTGAAGTCATTTCCATCTGCTGGATCTCACTGCATCATTATGCATGCTAATGATCTACTACATTTGCCAAAATAATCAGTGTACAGCAAAGCTTACTGCGTATAACTGTAACATCAGCCAAAATTTTGACTCGTTCTTTGATTGGACTGCGGAGAGTTAAGACATTTTTTTCTCTCTCACAAAATTAGACTTAAATGCAAAATAACCACTTTTATTTCCAAGATGACACTATTTACTGAATTAAACATGCAAAGTCATGTGGCGAACGTAGTGAAGTCATGTGATAATGTACTGTAGCATAGTACTGCTTGAAAAGTTATTCATGAAATAATGCTTACACTTTCATTTACTATTTTAATGACACTACACAGTAAGTAGTAAGCTAGTATTACATTCCCAACACAACCATTTGAAAGACTTTGAAAGAGAATAAATGTTTATAAAGGAGAAACAGGACAGAAATTAAGAGAAAAAAATAAACACGCACAGTAATTTCAAAGAAACCCATTCTGAATATTCCGTTGGTATCGTTTTTGTTTCCGTAATGACTTTCTGTGTCCTTGTGATTTGTGTCAAATCTCTGAAGGTTTAAAGGACAGACTGTTTTTGTGATCTGCTTGTTGAGTTTACTGCCGATGTGTTAATTTTTCTACAGTTTTCAAAAAATGTGTATTCTTTTGTCTCTCTTTGTCACAGAAACTACATCCATGACCTGACTTGAATATTTGACCCATTGTTTTTCTTTTAATTATGTTTAAATGAAAATAGATCAATACAAAATTTATGTTTTGATACAATGTCTGTTTATTTAGACAAATATATGCCTATTCCAATAGCTTGGTGGTTCTGCTTTTTTAAGGCTACCTTGCATCACATCTCTGATAATTAGGTAGTCAGACGTTTCTGGGGGATAATCTATGGAGGACAAAACATGCAAAAATAATAAATAAATACATAAATAAATAAATGTAATAATAAGAAAATAAACAAAGGAATAAATGTCTGAATAAAACAAATGTAATACATTTTTAATGAAAATTATTCCTGAATTTATTTTTGTATGAATTTAAATTTAAAACTTTTTTTTATTCTTTTATTTGTTTTTTATTATTATTATTTATATATGCCTTCATTTATTTGTATAATTATTTATTCCCACATGTATTTATTTCTATATTTAAATATTCCCACATTTATTTATTTTTGTATTTATTCTTACATTTCTGTCTCTTGTAATGATGTGGGCGTGTCCTGCTTACCATTGGCTTATTGTAGATTGAAGCGTGTGCTCGATTACTCTTGACTTGTTTTGATGTGACGTTACATATTGTGTAAACTATAGCTATTTGTGGGGCTAAAAACATAAGAGCTTAAGTCAATCCATGATTTATTGGTTATACTACAATCACAAAATAAATGGGAGCTGTTTCTTCAACAAATCCACAAAATGAGCAAGTTTCATAAATGATATGATTTAACCTTATTCTTTTCTTTTTTTTCTGTGTATATAACTTCATATTTTGATGTCCGCAAATCCATAATTATGATTGTTCATTGAAAAAGAGACAACCATGCTTCATTTCCCTGATCGTTTATGTATGTATGTATGTATAAGTTTTGCAATAAAAAAAAAAAAAATCTATAGCTGACTCTTCACATATATCTAGAGAGTTGTGCAACTTGCAAATTAAATCGATAACCATGCATCAAATGACTGTTTCATTTAGAGTAGAGGTGCTTATTGATGTTTTAGGAGAGCTGTAGGCCGGTATGAATGTCGAAGCACATACTGGATTGTTAAACTCTCTGCAAAACGTTTCCCTGCATATTCAAAATCTGTGCGAGTCAGAGCGTGCTAAGGTGGGACGTCCATCTCCTTATAAGTACTATTGAGCTCTCAACCAATGATGCACTGGAGCTACGCAAGGACCGCCTCCCTCATTTCCATGTTGCTCACAGAAAAGTACAAATAAAATGTATAAATAAATAAATATATATGGGAATATTTAAATATGGAAATAAATATATGTGGGAATAAATAAATATAAAAAATAAATTAATACATAAATAATAAAAAAATTATGCAAAATAAATGAATAAATAATTAAAAGTTAAAAAGAATAAAAATAAAGTTAAAAATAAATATAGAAAATAATAAAGGAATAAAGTCATACAATAATAAATTCAGGAATCAATTTAATTAAAAACTAAATATATTTGTTTTATCAAGACATTTATTCCTTTATTTTTTTTTTTATTATTACATTTATTTATTTATTTATTTATTATTTATGCAGGTTTGGGCCTCCATAATAATCGACCCGTAACATCTGCCTTTTTTTAAACAATTGTCCGATGCACATGCTTTTATCAACTGATACCGATGTTTGGTGCTTCTCTAGTTTTAAAGGAAAAGTTCATGCAAAAAAATAAACTTCTGTCGTCATTTACTCATGCTCATGTTGTCCCAAAACCGTGTGCCTTTCCGTTTCTTTTTCCATGCATTGCAAAAAAGTTAAAAAATAAATTAGACTGGAGCTTCAAAAGAATGCAAAAGCACCATTAAAGTATTATATAAGTAGTCTATATGACTTGAGTGTTTTATCCTTAAGTCCTCTGAAGCCATACATTAGCTTTCTGTTAGGAACAGACTGATATTTAAGTCATTATCCACTGAAAATCTGGACATCCATACTATCTCTGTAGAATTGCATGGGGGAAAAATGATCAGTACAATGTTAAAAATGCCTACTTTTGTGTTAAAGGAAGAAAGAAAATCACATGGGTTTGAAACAACATGAGGTTGAGACAGAATCTTTTATTTTTGGGTGAACTATTCCTTTAATTACTGTTATATTTAATTTAAAGATTAAGAATGGATACCTGTAGAAGCCTCCATCTCATGTTGAGGTCATCGATCCTGCTGAGGTTGTATGTAGAGAGCTGAATGTCAGGGGGTCTGAATTTTGAGGCCAGTTGGTTCACGTGATTTACATCATCCTCGATGGGAGGTATCTCCTGCTGATATGCCTGGAAATATACACAAAATCTTGATTTCTTATGGTCACATAAAGATTAAAATAATAATGTATAAGACATCATCATTTTCATTAAAAATACAAAACTGTGTAGTGATGATGGGTGCTATTTTAAGAGCGCTACCGATATACGTGGTGCTATACATTAAGTCATAAGCACTCAATGGGCATGGCCATAAAATGTGTAAATTTTTATGTAAGAATTTGCGAAGTCTAGGGGCAAGTGGGTTTGCTGCAATTGTGCGTGCAAAGCGCTAATGGGCTAGGTCAAGTGCAATTTAATTCTTCTCCAGTTTTTGCACCATCTGCATCCCTATCAAGCACCATCAATATAAATAAAGACAACAAATACAAAAGAAGTTGGTAGTGTAAATAAACTGTATGCAATTAATTAGAAGAATAGAAATATGGACTTATGTTCATTTGTGCATTAACTATGTTGCATGTCTGGTATATTTCTATGACAGTGACACTCTCCTTTTGTATGCTTAGAAAATGTGATTCGTGTCAGGATTTGGATGTACACTCAATTAAATTAAAGAGAATGTAAGTATTATTAATAATGTTCATCTTCTGACACACATGGCTAGTATTAACAGTGATTGTGTCAGCATGCACTTCACTTCCACTGGTCGATTTTGATTTTGAAAGATTTTACAAATTTATTGAAACCTGAAAAAATTAAACCAAAAATATTTCAAAATTCAAATTATACTTAAAACTAAATGAAAATATAATAAAAATAACAAAGTGGTAAAAAAAAAAAAATCATACCAAATCCAAACATTTTACTCTCCAACTTCTTCCACTGGGTCCTTTTACAGTGACTTAAATATCGCTATGACAACCGGTGGAAAAATACCAATACATATTAGATCATAAATACAACTATAACAATAAAAATAATAATAATAACTGAAAAATGAACCATTACCTATAGATAGTTTAACACAAATCTCATGCATTTTTATTTCATACAATGGCTACAACTGTGTCAGGGATTTAATTTGATGTTTCACTATATTTTCAGAGTTTGACATTAATTTTATTACCATCTGCTGGCGGAATTTCCAAACTGCAAATGCAGGAACTGAGTTTAGACTTTGCGCTGAAAACAGACATGGTTCTGAAACATCTTAACGCAATTAACCAATTCTCAGAAATATAGCACTGTGCTTTGCGCCACTTCATTACCATACATTACACCCCCAGTTTGTGCGCATACACCCACAATAGCGCAAACACTCCCATGATCATTTTCATGATTTTATCATGTTTTGTTGGACATGTCAATACATTTTCGGACATGTACCATGGTAATATCATGATATTCTTAAAAGAACTTTGGAGTATCATGTAAATAACACCCTCAGAGATGGTTATAGAAATCATTCAGTACCATAGTATCCACTACCATACATACATATATATATATATATATATATATTTTTTTTTTTGCAAAACTATCATTTAAGAATAAGCCTTTAGAACAAAATTATTTTAAGATCATGAAATATAAATTCATAAAAGTATCCAACATTTTAACTGGTAGTGTATATCAAAGTACCATGGTATCACCATCCAATTCCATCACCATCCCACAGTACACAGTACATTACACAGTACCTCTATGTAAGGAAAGACAGGATTCTGACCGTTACTTTGTCTATGTGGGTTTGCAGATCGTCTTCGATAGAATCCCCAACTGGCTTCCAAGAATTCTTCACAGTTTCTACCTGCTGAAGCTTGAAGTCCAGCTGATACTGGGCATCCTGGAAATCCATCAGCCTCTCCATGGCCAGCTCCAGCTGGTGCTGCCAGTCAACGGCATCTGCACCCAGATTCTTCCATAGCACCATAATATCCTCCACTTCTTTACGCAATACACAGCCCATATTTTGAACTCTCTCCTCAGGACTCACATCTGGGGAGCACACAAGAAGTAAGAAACAGATTAGGACATCTGCATCTATTGTAGTGTGCACACAGAGTATAGTATGCTGTGAACTGGTAAAAAAAAATAGGCAGCAACAGAAATACGATATAATTACACAAATGTTCAATAAATGTTCAATGTATTCTTAATAATAATCAGAGTAATCATAAGACCAACTGTAGGCTGTAGGAATGGGGCAAAATGTTGCATAAAGGGGTCATTCACATGAACATGTTTTTGCATTAGTCTGCATTGTTTTTCAATGGTTTTACTATGTAAACATTCACCAGACAGACGTCTTTGAACACTGCGCCATGCCTTGCTGTTCATCTCACACAGGAGCACCCCATTCTTTTAGATGTCATATCAAGTTAAATATAACTTGTGTTCTGTTCTACTCATTCCATTGAGTCTAGCTCTTTTTTATTGCAAGAACACGTTCTGTCTGAACGACCCCTAAAATGTGTGTTTACAGTAATACAGTACAGTAAATGGCTTTGAACAAGGAACTATACCCATTTTACAACATATCTTTAATGTGCTATTATTCTTTTAGGATAACAGTGTCTGCCAAATACTCAGATGTTAATGGATAGAATAGTTCAATCTTTACCTTTTTGGCTGGGCCTCTGTTTAGGCCCCTCACGAGGCATCTCAGATAAGAAGGTTTTCACATTGTCGAGCGTTCCATTGATCACAGGTTCTTTGGCACCCAACTCTCTTCTGAAACCCTGTGAGGGCACAAGTTGTTTAGTACATACTATAAGAGATGTTTTACTAGTAGAACTAAAACTTACAATTTCTTAATGTGCAAAGGACTGACATCTAATTTTAATATTTTCTTCAACCATTAAACCACATAAAAGTCACCCACTCATAATGTAACTATTGTAGTTCTTGAAATAAGCTCCCATTTGCTATTTCAGAAATGCAAATAAAAAAACCCTTTGTTAGATATTAAAGCAGGGGATTTCAGCAGGGTGTCCATGGGCCCTAGGAGGTCCAAGGCAGTGCTGCAGGGGGTCTGTCAATTACTGTTTGATCTCAAATAAATTTCTATGAAAATTTGAACAAAAATACAAATATTAAGTTAACTTCAACCAAAGCTAAATTTCATCTAAGTGTTTTACTGTCTCTCCCACATTAAAATGTATTAAAAAATAAAATAAAAATGCAATGTACAAGTACATAACTCTGTACATCAATAATTATTATTTTAATGGCTTTGCAATGTAAGCATCATAAGTTATGTAAATTCTTCAAAGGAATGTTCCAGGTTCAATACAAGTTTAGCTCAATGGACAGCATTTGTAGCATAATGTTGAATATATAAAATAAATAAATAAATAAAAACATATGTGGTTACATTAAGGCGCTTACAATGGAAGTAAATTGGGCCAGTCCATAAACTTTCCTTGTTTCAAAAGTATAGCCACAAGACGTAAACATTATATGTGTTAAAATTATTTTAGTGTGACATTTTATCACATTAAAATAATTTACATCAGTAGGCAGTTCAGTTTAATGAAGAGAGGTGTGATGTGTGCTCTCTTGGGCGCACTGAAGACCACACGTGCCGCCACATCCTTGTTCAATTGCAGAGATTTGAGTTTACATGTGGGAAGTCTTGCCAGAGGAGCTTTGTAGTAGTCCACTCTTGATATAACAAGAGCCTGGACAAGGATTTGTGTACCGGTAGTATGCTCATCTAAGAAAGGTTGATCATGTCAAACAGATATTTCATTACACTAAAATCACATGAACACATAAAATGTTCACATCTTGTGGCTATACAGTACATTTGAAACAGTGTGTATTTTAATGTTTATGGACTGGCCCCACTATTGTAAGTGCCTTACTGTAACATGATGATGCAATGTTAACAAGCCCTAAAACTACTGTAAAAATGACCATTTTAAAAATGTTACAGCTCAAAAAATACACAAGTTTTAACAGAAGTATATATGCAAGTGCTTTAATAAAATTATAAGCTTCAAATGTCTGTGTTTAAACCCTCCAGAAATTGGCCACATTCACTTCCACTGTAAGTGCCTCACTATAAACTCGATTTTTTAAAGAAAAGGAGAAACGAGACTAAATACATTTTTGTTATTAACACTTTTTATTGATTCCATTCATAAAATAAATAAACAGAACATAAAATATGGAAGCCCCAAATTGCTTGAAATAAGAGAGAGGGGGACATCTACAGCGAGAGATTGTAGCAGGTAGTTGAATTTTGGAATCCAATTCATTTTTAATAACATTAGCCGTACCAATTATAGATAAATGTAATGCCCACCTGTCCACTTTGCTCTAAAACTTTTTATGAAGGGGTCAAAATTAACTCTAACTAAATCAGACAAATTTGCTGGGAATAAAATACCCAAATATGTAATGCCCTGTTTGGGCCACGGGAAGGCACATGGCTGAAAAGTCGTTACTGGGCAGTACGCTGTCAGAGAAAAAGCTTCGGATTTAGACCAATTGACTCCTGAGAACTTAGAAAAGGAATTCATAATTCTGTGAAGGCAAGGCATAGATCTAGTGGGGGTCATAAAATATCATCTGCATAAAGCAAAAGCTTTATAAACATTGATTTTTAGCCTTTAACATTTGTTAGAATTCAGGATTTTGAAAAGGGATACATTTAAGTGCCAACTATAGGATTTCTTTTTCTCCGTATGTGGCAACACCTCTAAACTCGCTAGGGTGTGATCTGAGACTATGATGTTTCCAACTGAGCAATCAACAACCGATTAAATGAGGGACTTAGATATATAAAAAAAAATATCCTAGAATAAGTCTTATGGACTGAAGAAAAAAACAATTTATGTTAAAACAATAATGACTCTTCCTAATTTATCTTTAATCTGTTTGAGACATTTGAATTGTAGATGCTTACTTATCATTGTAATGACTCCCCTGCTCTTACTTGAGCCAGCACTAAGGAAAACATGTTCAACCCAATATCTTCCCAAATTTTTCAGCTTCCTGAGGGAAAAGATGCATTTCTTGAAGAAACACTATATCATAATGTAATAATCAAACCCCAAACGTCCCCCCCAAATGAAACAAACAGAAAAAATAAAAACATGAACATTAACCCCGCTCACGACAGCGCCAAAAGGCATCCATCCCTCTAAACTCAAACAGTCCATGTACGCATACGAGAGCCACTGCAACAACTTTGCCATCGGACTGCAAGTCTGGTGTTTCTATAAAAATTTTGTGAGTCAGAATTACACAACAGCAGATAATCTATAAAACAAACTCCAGCGATTAGGCGGAAATAAACACAAAGAACGTGTAGATTCATCCACATAACTGTCTGAAGGAGTGTTCCTCCACAAAACAAACTCCAGCCGCTAGCGTAACCAGCACAAAAAAAAAAAAAAAAAAGAGCGCAGTTTCCTCGGACAGAAAAACTAATGTTCAGTGAGCCGGCCCATTCGACTGCTGCAATGAATGACCTAATCACTCCAATGTTTGCAAAAAATACTCCACAAAACAAACTCCAACCACTAGGCGGAACTAACACAAAACGAAACAAAAAAGGCGCTCAGTATCCTCGGACAGTAAAGTGAATGTTCAGTGAGTCGGTCTACTTGGCTGCAATGTGGGTACCACAAAATAATTTTCTCAGTCTATTGACTTTATGAAGGACATTGCTTGCAGGGGACATGTAAATATTTTACAGCCATCCTTAGCATCAGTGCAAAAGCGACCTTCCATTGATGTAAGAGTTTCTTGCATTCCTTGAATCGATCACATTTCTCTCTTGTTGAATTCGCAATCTCTGGAAACAAGAAAATGCTGTGGTTCTTCCAAGAAAGCCTTCCTTTACTCCTCGCATAGCGTAACAGATCTTTATCGGATGATCTCAGAAATTTGGCCAGAACTGATTGGGGCCTGTTTCCCTCAGAACTGATTGGGGCCTGTTTCCCTCAGTTTCCCGAGCCGGAACCCTGTGAGCTCGCTCGATTTCCAGCTTATGGCCTGTTATGTCGAACAATTCCCTCTCTGATGACTCCAGATAATCTATCCGTTTCTTGACATCCCCACTCTTGTAACTATCTTAGTGAATTTTTTCACTATGGCAGTGATCGACTAACATATTAACATACAGCAAGATCCTCCAAGTCAAAAACAACATTTATCAGCATTGCTGACATGTTCAACAATTCTCGCCGAATTTCCCTCACTTCTCCAGCCAAATCGGCTCCCGGTCTTGCGGCCTGCACGGGGGCATCAGCTTGAGCACATAAGGGTCTTTTAATGGCTTCAGAGCCAGAGGATTTTGAATTCTTTGACATATTGTCTTCCTAGAATAGTTAAGGATCAGAGTTTATTGCATCTCACCAGTTTATGACATAAAAACTAGCAAAGTGACATAAAATTAGCAAAGTGCACAGAGTTCACATTCACATGTCCGCACCTCGCATGGCGTCACGTGACTCCCTAAATACATTTTTGGTCGTAATCAACATTATGCCACAAATGTTGTCGATTGAGCTTAACTTGTACTGAACCCGGGACATTCCTTTAAAGAAACAGTTAAGGTGAATATTAAAATTTTGTTATCAATTACTCACCCTCTTGCTGTTCCAAACCAGTGTGATTTCACTGTATGGAAAAGAGCAAGGTGAAAATTTCTAAAAAACATCTTTTGTTATCTTCATACAGAAAGAAAGACAGTCATACGCATTTGGAATGACATGGGGGTGAGTAAATTATGACAGAATTTCCATTTCTGGTGAACTATTCCATTAAATAGACAGAGTTAGTTGTACATTTTGCTTCTTAACTTTGATAAAACAACAATTGTAAAGTAACATTGTTTATTTATGCAGATCTATGCTTACCGATCTAATTAAACAAGCAGAGTTTAGGTTTACAGAAACATTTTTCCTGCACCATACTTTACTGCCCCTACACATATGTCAGTTTACTTCATAGTTAACTGCACCTGTAGAGTCTGACAGAGTGACTCAGCTGTCACTGCCAGCATGCTCACTATGCTCCCCTACACACACTGCCATACGACCGCATCCTGTTTACAACGGCCCCTTGACAGCTGATACCCATCAGCAGATGTTAATTGGTCCGCACAAGCATGCTAAAAGACATGGGACTTTGCACCTCTCCTACGCAAGATATCATCTCCATCTGTTAAATATTTAACAAGCACAAGCTCTGATAATGATCGCACTTGGGCACAAAAAAGATAGAATGCATATAATGTATCACATTTCGAACATAATTTGTCATTCTTTCAGTGCAGGGAAAAGAATGGGACTAATCCTGGGCTCACCATATGCATGAGGAGTTGTTGGCGCAGAGTCAGCACATCACCCCCTACTGGCTTATGCTGCTCTAGCTCCTCCCTCTTTAGCTGAAGCCACTTGAGCAGCTCTTGTAAGGACATGTGCATATGCTTCCACTGATCAACACCTGGATCCAGGTAGGGCCTGAGGAGTCATCCGGATGAACAATGGTAAGATTCCATAGTGTCTATGAGAACTGCTATATGTGCAGGTAGCAGAAGAGGGCACTATATTGTCACATAGTACTGCAATTGAATTTGACAGAGACAGCATTACGTAGGCTAAAGGTGTCTTTCAGAGATGAAACTGTAATTTTGTATTTTGAAACCTTTGAATATTCATGAGTATTACTTAAGCTTTTATCAACACCTTTGAAGGCCTATGTGGTTTTATAGGATTGACACCTTAGGGCTAATGGTTCTCAAATTTGCATTCAAACATCATGAGTTTCAACTGTAGGCTCAGACACTATGTGAAAATATTAATTGTGTTGTACCCTTATACAAATTGACAAAATTTCTGAATTTAATATAAAATTATTATTTTAATAATTTTATTAAGGAGCATGTTAGATTCTCAAACAGCTTTCTGTTTTCCTCCTTTCTCTCCCCTGTACACTGTACATCCTGTAAATAGGATGTACAGTATACAGTATGTAGATTATATATAAGTCTATTTTAACAGTTTCTGAAGACAATGCGAGTGGTGACTGCCAAAACAAATTGCTTTCACAATGCTAGGGTGTTCTGGGTGGTTACCAGGGCTTTGCTATGTGGTTGCTGAGGTGTTCTAAATGGCATTTAGCATGTTGCTATGCAGTGGTCAGGTGTTTGAGGTGTGTGCTCTGTGGCTTCTAAGGTGTTCTGAGTGGTTTATAGCATGTTGCTATTGCATCCATTCCTGCTCGACCCGCTCCGAGTGGGATTCGAACCTGAAACAGCCCTTAGCATCAGTCATTAGTGCACCTCTTGAGGCCAGGGGAGTGAGGTTTACACATACCGCACAGCTATCACATACCAGCTGCCTCCTGTTACGCTCACCCTCCTAAACCTCACTCCCATACGGGTCATGGCATCATTGTAACCGGTCCTGCTCTACCCACTCTGAGCGGGATTGGAACTGGCTTCAGCTAGCATGGGAGGTGGGTGCGCTAATGAGGAGGCTAAAGGCTACAGCCTGACCTAGTTGCTAGTGTGCCTCTTGAGGCCAGGGGAGTGAAGTTTACACATACAACACAGCTAACATATACCAGCTGGCTCCCGATAGACTATGCAGTTGCAAAGGCATTTTGGGTGTTATGGGTGTTTGTAGCAGTACCCCCTGTAGTTCTAGACTGGTTGACCACTGAATCTAAGCAGAGCTGAGCCTGGTCAGTACCAGGACGAGAGACCTCCAGTGGACAACTCAGGTTGCTGCTGGAAGAAGTATTAGTGAGGCCCGGAATATTGGCAGGGACACTATACTGAAAAAAGGCATCGTCTTTCGGATGAGATGTTAAACCGAGTTCCTGACTCTCTGTGGTCATTAAAAATCCCAAGGCACTTCTTGTAAAACTGTAGTGGTGTAACCCTGGTGTCCTGGCCAAATTCCCCCATTGGTCATAATCAATAACGGCCTCCTAATAGTACTCATCAATCAATTGGCTGTATCACTATCCACTCCACCAACAGCTGGTATGTGCTGGTATGTGGTATCCTGTTTTGCAGAAAGTGGCATTCTGAAACGCAATATATAAACATGAATGCAGCCGTTAAGGGATTAAAAACTGTTAAGTGAAAGCACTTTAACACAGTTTCTGTTGGAGAACTCAGATTTTGTGTCCATGTTAACTCACAAGAGGCATTTTTGGCTACGTTTCAAACGGGATTAATCAGCCTCCGAAGGGAGGGAGAACAATCATAATAGATAGCTTCAAACTTCAAACTTTTCAATAAAATGGCTTAAAAAGTGAATTCCAAATTACTGTTATTTTGGAGCCCAACATCTTTCAGCCCTCAACTGCTCTCACAGTGGATGGTAAAGGCTTTGAAGGGAATAGGGCACAGGGATGATCTCTTCTGAATAGAATGCACCCCACATCAGTGTGCATGTGCATTTGTGCTCAAATGCTTAGGATGAACTCCGAAGTCTGATGTAGAGGGAAACTATCAAAATATCTATTGTAGTGCACTACATCTGTCTCATTACACGGTGCATCCCAATGTAGTTTCTTCAGCAGCTTTCTCGCATTAAACGTCTCTCTGGTGTAAGTGTACATGAGCTAGTATAATAAAATTATAGAAGTTATTACTCCACCTCCTTCGTAATGTCATTAACGTCAGCTCTATGTTTTTGAACCAACGTGGTTCAAACAATGGATGTGCATCATAGTTACTATGATTTTGGGAAATAGTAGTGATTAACTAATTTATCAAACAATGCTTAATACTACTATGGTGGTTAAGCAGTGAGTTACTTAGTTGTTCAGAAAACGCACCCCTAGGTGGTTGCTATTGCATGTTAGAGTAACGAGAGGCAGCTGGTATGTGAAAGCTGTACGGAATGTGTAAAACTTACTCAAGATGTGTACTAGAGACTGATGGGGCTGTAGCCTTTAGCCTCCTTGTTGGCATTCCCGCCTCCCATGCTGGCTGATGCCAGTTGAAGTTGCTTTGGCATGCAAAGTGGTTGCTAAGGTGTTCTGAGTGTATTTTTAGCATGTTGCTATACATTTTCTAAGGCATTTCAGGTGTTTGCTGTGTGGTTGCTAGAATGTTTTTGGTGGTTGCTAGGGCATGCTATGTGGTTCCTGAGTGAGTTCTGAGTGAGGTGTTCTCAGGAGCTTTCAGCTTGTTGCTATGTAGTTGCTAGTTTTTAGTGTGTTCTGAGTGGTTGCCAGAACATGCTTGGGTGTTTCTGATGGGTTCTGGGTGTTTTTAGCATGTTGCTATCAGGGCCGCCGCTGGCCAAATTATATGATATGAGTGCAATGCGATCATCTGTGTTACGCAACTGCTTTCGGGTCCTTGAATATCGTATAACGTGCGAGTAAGGGCAGCCGATGGACTTTCTGGTGCCCTCCTAGGTTAAGATGGTGCCCCCCAGGGAGTCGGTGTCCTACGCAGACTACGTAGTCTGCTTATATGTGAGCGGCGGTACTGGTTGCTATGCAGTTGCAAAGGTATTCTGAGTGTTTGCTATATGATTGCAAGCAGTGGTGTAGTAGTGTCTGAAGAGGTGGTCATACTGTAAATTTGTGAAGTACCCTCCAGTAAGTTTAATTGCATAAGTTAAATTTAAATGTACGTATCTCTATATATTTACGTTTAGCAGGGAAATACATTTACAGGGCAAATTATGGTTACTCCAGGGATGCTTGTGCATCAGCACTAGACGCTGGAAATGTGACTGGCTAGCAAATATCCAATCGCATCTGAAATGAACATTCTGATTGTTGGATCAGCTTAGGTGGACTCTCTGACTCTCTGTCAGTTGCGCTCCCACTGCTATGTGCGCGTTGAGAGAATCACTGTACACTTTTAAAAATAAAAATAAAACACACAAATCACTTAACGAGCTGCAGCATCGCAGTATTAGATTGAAAAAGTTCTGGGTCAAAAGTCTACTCGTTGTACTGGCGGCCATACGTATAATTACTTTTTTTAGATAAGAAAGAATAAGAAAGATAGGTGGGCATACGGCATATACCTGCGTATGCCCTAGACTACTCTTCTGCTTGCAAGGGTGTTCTGGTTGGTTGCTATGGCATGCTAGGTAGCTGCTAAGGCCTTCTGGGTGGTTTTTACAATGTTACTATGCAGTTACTAAGGTGTTTTGAGTGTTTACTATGTGGTTGCAAGGATTTGCTAGATGGTTGCTGAGGTGTTCTGAGTGGGGTTTTTTTAGCGTGTTGCTATGCAGTTGCTGCCAAGGCATTTTGGGTGTTTGCTTTGTAGTTGCTTGTAGGGTTGCCAACTTTTTGCCACTCCACTCTATTCTTGTCCCTAGAAATGGTTCAGGTTCTTCCATATTTTTTTTTCATGCACCAGGTGAAAATTGCAAGTCTGATTGGAACAAGGAAAAGTACCATAAAAGCACACCTCTCCATAACAAGTCACCCGATTTGACATATTACTCATGGTCGTAGCATCAAACAGTGCTTGACGAATTACACACAAAAGTACCCTAACCCCAAGTATGAGCAATACTAATAGTGCTGCTTTAGCAAGCACCTCTAAAAAAAATACTATCCTTAAAATATAAGTAAAATAAATGTAAATAAATGCAATGGCTTTGAAATACTATTACTCAGGCTTAGAGCTTATACATGAACACTTAATTTTTCAAAGCCCATTTCTATGCCGTGTGACAGCTCCCCTTGTTAAATTTAGATAATTAATCAGTCTTACCTTATACTCATAACTTTGTTACACAACTCATGCCACCGCTGTCCCATGTCATCAAGCCGTTTTTGCAGCACCACAGCATTGTCTGTCCCCTCCAGAGATGACACAATACGCTGTCCCTTTTCATTTAATGAATGGTACATCTCCCGGTGGGCATCGATCTCCGTCTGGAGATCCTGCCAGGATTAAAGGAGATCTTAGACGTTCAGTTACAGTTCACTGTGTGATTAGAGACAAAGATAAAGTCCAATAACAAAACCAGTGTCTCATACTTCCCTTTTCACTCCCTGGTCAATTGTATATTTACATCTACTGTGTACATGGGTAGTTTACATGAAACACTATCATATTCGATCTAAAGCAAAAGCATTTTGCCATTTGTTTTATAATCATTATGAAGACAGTTTTTTATGACCTTATAAATTGAGAGACTATGTGGAATAGCCATACTTTAAAAAAATCACCACACCACAAGACCATTTAAAATTAACTAGTGAAGGTGAAAAGGTGAATAAAAATTGTCACATGACCTAAAATATACACTTTCCTTACACAATAAATGTTTTTTTATTTTTTTTTTTTTTTTATCAACATCGATATTTTAGCTTTATATACAGTATATACTGTATATATATATATATATATATATATATATATATATATATATATAAAATATTGATGTTGATAAAACAAAAACTATGCAACCAACAGTAATGGGTTAGCAAATCAATCTCTTAAGTATTTTTAATTCTATTTTAGTGTTTATTTGTTTAAATAATATTTATAAAAATAATAATAATCCTAATGCTCAGGTGTTTACGAACTGACAAGTTTTTTTTACCATTAGGCATTTTTGATAATGGTTTTCAACAAGAAATCTTAGTTTTCGTTGTGCATTTTTTTTGTATAGTGATTAGAGCAGTATAATACACTGGATCCCATATCCTATGGGGGTTAAGGAATGTTCATTCCGGGAATACTGCGTACAAACCTGCCATTGCTCCAGTAAGTGCAGTACTGTTGCAGGGTTTTCCAGAAGTCCCTCCTTAAAAGTTGCATCTTGTAAGACATTGGCTGTGGTTTCTGCCTCAGTAAGCCAATTAAGGAATTTTTCAAGATCCAAGTAGAAATGCTGCAATTGTCGCAGTCCAGCTTCCAGATCTGCTTCCTTGTCCCCTGCACTAAAAGGGGTATTGACTTCATTGTTACAGAGAAACAAAGGCGTACTTCAACCTAGGCTGTCAATATGCTTGTATTTAATATTACTGTGCTTATTGGATTTTTAAAGGAATGCTTTGGGTTCAGTACAAGTTAAGCTTTATGAAATGCACCTGTGACATGCTGTCGATTTCCACAGAAAATAAGTTGTCCATCAGTTTGTAAAAACAAAAATCACATTTACAGTATGCAGTCTATGCACTTGCAATAGAAGTCTATATTGGAAGGCTTCGCACAATTACTTTTTTATTAAATAACAGAAAGGGAGATGATTTAGTTAAAAACAAAGTACTGTTTACAAACTCCACCCACAGGAATTATGTTTATTACGCATAACCAGAAGTTAATCTACCTAGAATATAGTACTTCTGCTACAAAGATGTTTTAGACAACTTTACATTTCAAATTGTGCATGTTAGTACTGACAAATACAAATAAATATATTAATAAAAATAAAAGATGCACAATTCTAATTTTAAACACTCTGGAATACTTGCCCCATAGACTTCCATTGTAAGTGAATTACAGTAAACATGACAAACAGAGGAATGAGTCATGCTGCAGATGTTTGCAAAGCAAGTTTTGAAATTAGTTTTAAACCTGAAACATTAAGCTTCAAATATCATTCTCCTCAAAGCAATTACACCTTTAAAAACTTTGATGTGTCCTTCATTGTGTCTGCAGTACATTATGTTCATTATTTTCAGACAAATCAATTCTATAAATTCTTAAGATGGTCTAATTAGGTCTTTCAGACAATGCTTATTGTTATGAGACACAGCCTATCAAGTCTATTCAGTGAAAGTTTCATTACATGCCACTCCAATGAATGGCGATATGCCGAGTTGCCAGCTGTACACATTCTGAAAAATAACAGATTCAAAAACAAGCTCACCATTTGACGTTGACCCAAGCCAGATTCATGCTCTCAGTCATTTGTTTCATCTTCCTTGTGTCATTGTCTGCATAAAGGGTCAGTAGTTTGTTTGCCAGCTCATTGGTGGCATTCATCTGAGCTTGCCAATGCTGTATATCCTTAGAAAGTTGCTGTATATAATACAATAACATGCCATTCAATATAGGTTCACAGTTTCTCATAACATACATAAACGTACATTCATTTGTAGATCTTTTCTGCATGGCCAAAACAATGTGGACACCTCCTTTGGCTTTTTTTTTTAGCCAATGCAGGGTTTCAGTTAATTCTGCAATAGAATCAGCTTCTTTTTGACTTCAAAATATTTCTGTTTCTTACTTCAGGTCTATTATGAAATGGATATTGCTTTTAAATTACCTTGACATCAGCGGTCTGGCCTTTTAAATCATCAACGCTGTGAGACACTTTTTTCCAGCTCTCTAATTTCTCATTGGTTTTCTTAATTAGAGGTTCCACCCTTTTTCTGGCTTCCAGCCAATTGCTGGATTCCTGATACATGTTTTGAAGTTGAAGAACCCTGTCCATCATCTTGGTGTGGGAGTCTTCCCAATGTGACTGTAATTTTTCAACTTAAAGGAAAAGATGGTAAAACGTTGGACAGTTCTGAATATGTCATGAACAATCACGATTTAAATAAAGGAATAATTGGAAAAAAATATTACATGCAAAACTTTTCACCGCAATGCAAGGACATTCTGGGTGATGTCCAGGGAATTGTAATGTGGTTGCTCGGGTGTTCTGGGTGGTTGCTTACTGACCCAAGTCAAAAGAGACCAAGTCTCTATGATCATCTTGTTCTTAGATGGCACGGCTCCCTCCTTCAATGTAAGTCAATGGGATTTGTTTGTCTGTTTAAATGTCCGCCAGATTAGGTATTATTAGGTATCATTAATGTCCATAGCTTAAAAAGTTACATGTCAAAGTTTAATAATCAGAACTTGGGGGTTTGTTCAAATCCCTAACTATAAGCAATAATCAAAGTGATGCTCGTTTTTATTTTATTTAATTTTTGCAAAGGAACCAAGAAGATTCTCCTAACTGAATATGACTTTGTTTAATTAAGTACTGCACACAACATATTATTAATTGTAAGTTGTGTTCAATAGTGTTAGTTAATATCAATGCCCTTGAAATGCTTGGTAAGACACAATACTTCAGTTGTCATACAGTCATTGTTTTCTTTTTGAATTATTTTAGAGTTTGAAGCTTAGTTTTCACCAAGCTATTGCAGTTGAGAAAGGATCTTGTTTAGGATGAAACAAATGCAAGAGACTTACTGCGGTCTGTAATGGCCGCCCGTGTCGCAGGGTTATTGGTTTTGTTCTTCAAGTTTTGAGCCACTGTGATTTGTTTGTTCAGCTGAGGGCATCTTTGCTCCATATCTTGCAGAGTGGACTGTCAGATAGTCAAAACACTTTATTTTACTATACATTTGTGGCATATATTGTGGAGGTTTTATGCACCACCATAAAAGTGTTCCAGTTAAAGGGGTCATATAATTTATTTTAATATATATATATATATATATATATATATATATATATATATATATATATATATATATATATACACATTGGTAGCCTAAATTTTGGAATAATGTACAGATTTTGCTCTTGTGGAAAGGAATTGGTACTTTTATTCACCAAAGTGGCATTCAACTGATCACAATATATAGTCATGACATAAAAAATTTGAAGAATTACTATTCCAATTTGAAAAAACAAATTCAGAACTTCTTAAACTACTTCAAAGAGTTCTCATCAAAAAAAAAAAACATCCATGTGCAACAATGAAAGCTTTGTAGAAACTTTGCATTCTAGCTGTCAGTTTGTCCAGATGCTCAGATGACATTTCACTCCAAGCTTCCTGTAGCACTTGCCATAGATGTGGCTGTCAAGTCAGGCAGTTCTCACGCACCTTACAGTCTAGCTGATCCCACAAAAGCTCAATGGGGTTAAGATCCTTAACACTCTTTTTCAGTTATCTGTTGTCCAATGTCTGTGTTTCTTTGCCCACTCCATCCTTTTCTTTTTGTTTTTCCTGTTTCAAAAGTGGCATTTTCTTTGCAATTCTTCCCATAAAGCCTGCACCCCTGAGTCTTCTCTTTACTGTTGTACATGAATATGGTGTTGAGTGGGTGGAATTCAATGAAGCTGTCAGCTGAGGACATGTGAGGCATCTATTTCTCAAACTAGAGACTCTGATGTACTTATCCTCTTGTTTAATTGTACGTCTGGGCCTTCCACATCTCTTTCTGTCCATGTTACAGCCAGATTACCTTTGTCTTCGAAGACTGTAGTGTACACCTTTGAATGAAATCTTCAGTTTTTTGGCGATTTCAAGCATTGCATAGCCTTCATTCCTCAAAACAATGATTGACTGTCATGATTCTAGAGAAAGCTGTTTCTTTTCTGCTATTTGTTCCCCCCCTTTTCTCCCCAATTTGGAATGCCAAATTCCCAATGTGCTCTAAGTCCTCGTGGCGGCATAGTAACTCGCCTCAATCTGGGTGGTAGAGGACAAATCTCAGTTGCCTTTGCCTCTGAGACGTCAAGCTGCACATCTTATCATGTGGCTTGTTGCGTGTGTTACAGCGGAGAACTAGCATGTGTTGAGGTTCACGCTATTCTCCTACAACATTAGCAATTTAGCATGATTACTCAAGGATAAGGTGTTGGAGTGATGGCTACTGGAAATGGGACCTGTCTAGATTTGATAAAAACATTTCTTTTTTCAAATAGTGATGGTGCTGTTTTTTACATCAGTAATGTCCTGACCATACTTTGTGATCAGCTGAATGCCACTTTGGTGAATTGAAGTACCAATTCTATTCTGAAACAGCAAAATCTGTACATTATTCCAAACATTTAGCCACCAGTGTAGGCTATATATATTTTTTCTATGGTCAATTTATAATTTTTATTAAATGTTTGGTCCCAAATACAATTTAGTCATAATTTAGTTTTTCAAAAACCTTTTCATCCTTTCTCTGATCCTTAGAATAAAATGAGCTTTAATTTTGTAATTTTTTTTTTGCTGTTGTTTTTTTTTTTGTTGGTGTGTGTGTGTGGTTATGCCTTTAAAATATGTATGTGTCGCACATGCAATGAGCATAGTAACGGCCCTGCATAAAGCACTGCAATCATAACAGAGGTCCTTTACATATAGAAGTCTTAAAGGTACAGTACAGGCTACAAAAAAAAAAGGTCTGTGAAATCAAAGGGTCAGAGAAAGGGTGGAATTGGAAAGTCAATTGCAAAGGTATTGTGCATTAAACAGTGTAATTATCGTGCAAAGGAATGGTGACATTTGTAACGGACCTAATCAGTGAACAAGTCTTCCATGCATAGACAGAAAACTGTAATCTTGCATAATTGGAATAAAATATGCATAACTACATCACTTTCTCACCTTGAGTTTCACCGTCATCTCACTTATCTCATCGAGATCTCCGACCGTCACTCTCTGAGTCTGGACCATGTGATCCAGAAGAGAGAGCCAATCATCAAGTTCCTTCCAAGATTTATAAAAATGTCCAACCGCTGCATCTCCTGCAGCACTACCAGTCAAAGTTTCAGCTGGAAAGTAACAAATTGTCATTTATATTCAGAATTTCATGAAATGTTTTTCATAAAAGTATTTGCAACCTTTTTTACTTCTGTAATGTTTAGAATACCATTCACAGATCAATCGTGCATAGTAAACACCAGAAATAATTATTAAGTAAGTTAAAATCGGCCAAATGGGACCTTGACCTAAAAAGGGACAATATTGACTTCATGCTGACTCTAGATAGCATGTTTAATACAAATTTCAATTTCAACCATAATGTGCGACAACTGCATTATATGATATCATACCTGCAAGCTGATATTTGTGTCTCCACTCTTTAAGGAGAATTTGAATGGCGGTCCAATCTGCTCTGAGGCCATCAAACTGCCCCTGGAATACATCAATTCAGGAGAATAATATTAAATTGAGGTTTTATGCCATGAAGAGGATGATACTGTATGATACATTACAGTACAATGAGAGTAGAAACTATTGGCAAGTGTGCAGAGTTATCTAATATCTTTGTCATTTCTGAATGTATACATTATTTGATGCATCATGGCTTATTATACACCTTCTCTGGTTGGCATGGTGGTCTTTCTTTTGCCAAAACTGCTTCTATTGCTGGCTTCTTTTCCTTTACATCATCCTCAATCTATAAAAAAGACAGAAAGGACTTAATACCAAACCCTCATTAAAGGAAATGTGTAGCAAGTACAATATGTGTATGCAGTGTTGGGGGTTACAAATAATGTGTAACGTAATCAGATTGCTTTTTGGAAATAACTAGTAAAGTAACTCATTACTTTATTTATTTTTTTCAGGATAGACAATAATACCTAGATTAACTTTTTCAAAAATGTAACTAGGGCAAATAAGTAATGTACTTTTCTATTTCTTTACAGACAAATCTAATAAGCTTTAGCCAACTAAGGTGAGAAAAAGTCATTCGTTCACACGAATGCATTTTTTTCTTTTCAGTGTCTCGTGCAGGTGTAGCGCATTAAAAGTTAAAAGTATCAAGTTAAAAAGTAGTTTTGAGAATGTGTTTGTTCTAATCGTTGCACTGCATCTAGCTTTTTTAGTGCAATAACATGTTCGGTTTGAATGGCTCCTAACTGTTAAAGATTTTATACGAAATCCAGCTTGCCAAGGGCGATCTTTGAAAACTTTGTTATGGCTGATAAACACCTTCTTTCTGCCATTGGTCCACATAATCAGTAGGTGTGACCTGGAGCTCCACTTAATTTGAGGCTGATAGCTAATTCCCATTCAGTCAGTTAATATCAGTCCACACACCTGCGTGTAGAGTTATTAGCAAACTGGTGCAAATTTACATCTTTCATCTTTCATGTAGAGACATTTTCCAAGAACATGTCATGCAATTTCATTTTTAATTAGTCTACGAAAGTCAAATCTACTCAAATACTCTTAAGTGCCCATTCACTCGTGTGCCATCTGCTGCTGAAAGCCATTCATCCTCTGCCCAAAGCAAGATATGCCTCTCTTATAATAATTTTTGCCTGTATTCCACCCATTAACATTATTTATCGACCCATTTTTGCAGTACTATCAGTGGCATCATAAGTTTCGATAACAGAGTGTATTCAGAGCATGTCATAGTCACGTATTGCATGTTAGTGCCATGAATGCAAATGGTAAATATAAAAAATTACACATTATATTACTTTAAATCAGCGAGTAGTTAAAATATCTTCTTTTACTGATCTCGTGTGAATTCTACTCATAGAATAAGGCATGAAGTAATTGATAACACATTTTAATGTAATATTAGTTGATGTTTTACATGTTGTCTTGAGCATCCATATATTTAAATATACTTCTAAATGCCTCCCACAGCGATGTGGCCGATGTCTGAATGTTCACAAACAGTATGTCATTTCTCAGTTGTTTCAAACTTCTTTTTACCTCTGAACGAAGAAGAACTTCTGTGAACCTACTCCCAATTCTCTTTATATATCTCTGATATTTTGGTCACTATATATTTAATGGATTGGTCCCTTCATCAATCTATGGGATGTTTCCGCAGTTTTATCATCCACCAGGAAAAATGGGAAGTTCAACTACTGAGGCTGTAGATTGTAATATAAATATTATTAAAGATTTATATTATAAATTAGATTATAAAGATTTTCCATTTAACTGATTGCAGCCATTTCACAAGTTTCACCTCTTTAATTGACACTGATAAGTAACTTTACCATTCATTCATACTTCCCCATTGTTTCCTGTTGACATTAAAGTGGTGTAATGTCACCGTTGGATACTTTTCTTTGGCAACCCACCAAAAGGTGGCATTTATCGGTACACCCTGTAATGCTCATAAGTGTGTGTGTTTTCATTCATAGGCTTCATCTGGGCTGAAATTAAGGAGGTGTGGGATAGAGGTTTTAATGAATATGCCCATGACTGGTTGAACCTGATGAGCTTTGCCATGAATTTAGCCCCATATCACTCAATTTAAAAAAGCACTCCTTTCCTCAATAAGTTGCATGATTTGAGGTATCATTCATGTCTCAAACAGTGTGGGGCAACTAACAAAAACAATAATATAAAATTACACTAATACATCTGTCACAGCATGCAGTAGCGTCAAAGTGGGCAAACCAACAACACTTTGATAAAAATCATTTTCAAGAGCTCACTGCTGTAGAATCAGAGTGTGGCAGCCACAAACAATTCAAAATCACATCAGTACAGCTGTACAAAGTTATTTTTATAAGCTCAGTAACTGAAAGAACAAATCATTTCCTGAATCCATTAGTTCCACGTCTAGGGAAACTAAACTCAAGCCCTGAAGGGAGCAGCTAAAACTCTCCATGAGGATGAGGATGCTGGGAGTATAATTAAATAGAAAGCGTGCTCCGTCTGAAAGACTCTCTAGGTGCAAATGTGAGAGACTGTGCAAAATGAGACCAATGACTTTGTGACACAGTTTAATAATGTACGTTTTTCTTCAGGCTTCGGCTGACAAAACCAATAGGTCATTGAAATGGTCAAAAGTGAATTTTAAAATTTAGTACAACTTACAAGTTTCCATAATCTTTAAATGTACTTGTCCATTTGAGTTTTCAACAGGTGTAATTCACATCCAATACAACAGATATAAAATCATATCTAAGTCAACACGAAAAGGTATTCATAATGCAATTAACTTCCACAATGTAATTTGAAACATGATTATTCAATCAGAAAAAACAGAAGGGACGAGTGCAAATAATTTTTGATCATCAATCGATTGACCCTTGTGCCTTATGTATGGACAAAATGTTGATGGCTTCCGGTTGCCAGACCTGAGCATTAACCACTACACCACACCAACGTTTATGCAATTGTTACTGTATATGGTTGAAATGAGACAAAAAGCAAAATTACAAAACAGCAGGAGTGTTGATAGTATTGTCATGTTTAGATGTGTTTTTGTTCATGTCTTGATTCCATGACTTTTATTTTGAAAAGTCCTGTTCCCTGTCTGTTGCTCACTTCGAAGTTGTGTCGAATGAAGTGACACTAGAAGTGACACTAGGGGACTTCTTTGAAGGCCTCGGTTACATCTTAACTTGAGAAAAGGCCAATAAGAAATTGGCAGACAGAATTTGCATGTCCCTCCCCCAGACATACCGGTATAAAAGGAGGGAAACATTCAGATTTTTTTCTTCAGAGCAGACCGGTTGTGCGATAAGCGAGCTGAAGTCACTTACTGTTCCACTCACCTCTGTAGAGCAAATGCTGTTGGATCTACGGTGCATATCAGCGGCTTTCTCCTTCTCTGCACGACAGTGCAGATTTGTCCCTGGGCGCTTCGACAGCGCTTCTAAAAAGAGAGTATTTTCTGCAAAAGAGTTTATTTTCTCTAAAAGAGCAAATACACAGCTGGCGTTGAATGTCCTTTTCAGGACGCTTCTTTATAAAGATCCCTTTCCGCCCCTTTGTAGTTCCTGGATGCGGTCGATTTCTCTCTGCTCCTGACGGTCACAGACACTACCTCGTGTGTCTGGGCAACGATCACACCGAGGCAGCGTTTGTGGATGGTTCCTTACCTTACCATGGCAATGTTGCGGTCGCGGCCATCCTTCTTAAGGAGGAACGCCACTCCAGCCACCCCCCGCCTCGATCCTTCTTTCCATGGGATTGAGGACATCCCAGCTGGCGATGGAGGCAAGTTGGGGATGGCAGCGGGCTCGGTTTCGCCGGGTAGATCCCCACGAACCACCCACCCTCGGCACGCTCATTGACTTCTGTCCAAGCTTGAGGTGAGAGCAGCTTGCCTCACGTCCAGTCTGCTTACTCCCTCGAGCCCCCCGAGCTGGATGATGAGTTCGCCGCTGCATCAGAGAGTGTTCTGGTGTCTGATGTGGAAGACTCAACTGGACTGCCTGCTTCGGGTCGGCACGCCCAATCTGAGGCTGACGCTGAGATGGCCGACATGCTTGCCTTGGCAGCCATCAGCGTGGGAATGGACTGGAACCCTCCGTCCTCCCCACAGCCTTCACGGCTAGATGATTGGCACCTTTCACTGCCCTCGACGGCGGGGCGGGCCACGGGTACTCTGAGGTCTCCTAGGTGGACAGAGCGTTTGCGATCCACCTGTGTCCCGAGAACGCCACTGCTTGGCGGGATCGCCCGGTGCTCCCCTCCAAGGCCTGTAGGATGACGTCACCACTGACGTCATACTCCAGCAGTCCTGGGACCCCGGATGCAGACCTCTTGCCTCAGGATCCACAACTGCTGCCCCCGGGCCGGACGGTTCTGATGAGTCCAGAGGACGCCTACATGGGACTTCCTCCTCATTCACTAACCAGCCCCCTGCTGGGTGTGCGGTAAGTGCTTCGAATCTTCTCTCAGCACAAAAGTCTCGGGATCGCTTTTGCCTCCCAATGCCACACTACCTGCTCCGCTCCGCTGCCTCGCCAGGAACGTCAAAAATGATCGTGGGCCCTTACTTAGTGTCCCTCGTACGGAGCTTGGACGCATGGCTCTCACTTCCCAACCTGTTGCGCTGGTTGGCAAGGAACATCTGACTCAGCTACGCGATTGAGTTCGCCAGGCCCCCGCCTCCTTTCGCCGGCATCCGCTTTACCTCGGTGCAACACCCTGCATGCGGAGATTGCAACCATTTTACGCGATAGAGCCTGTCCCTCCAGCCAAGATGAAGAAGGATTTCTACAGCCCATACTTCATCGTACCCAAGAAAGGTGGCGGCTTACGACCGATCTTGGACTTACGAGTTTTCAACCAGGCCTTGCACAAACTCCCGTTCAAAATGCTTACGCAAAGACACATTCTAACTTGCATTCGGCATCAAGATTGGTTTGCAGCAGAACACCTGAAGGAAATGTACTTCCATGTCTCTATCTTGCCTCGACACAACCCTTCCTACGGTTCGCATTGGACGGCCAGGCATATCAGTAAAAGGTCCTCCCCTAAGGCATGTCCTTGTCTCCTTGCATCTTCACGAAGGTCGCAGATGCAGTCCTTGCCCCGCTAAGGGAAGAGGGCATCCACATACTCAATTACCTTGATGACTAGCTCATCCTAGCCCACTCTCGAGAGTCACTGTGTGCCCACAGGGATCTGGTCCCCTCAGGACAGACATGCTGGTACACAGCTGGCCCCAGGGGCTGCGGAAACACGCATTTCCCCAGTGAGCCTACTTGCACGGGTGCTGTGGAAGGTCAGGGAGGACGAGGAACAAGTCACTCTGGTGGCCCCCTACTGGCCCACATGGACTTGGTTCATGGGATTTCTCCATGGTCCTTTCAGGCATTCAGAGACCCCCCTTCGAGCCACTAGAATCAATCAAGCTCAGAGCCCTCTCCTTGAAGACGGCCCTCTGCGCTCGCTTCCATCAAGAGGGTTGGGGACCTGCACATGTTCTCTGTCAGCAACACCTGCCTGGATTTCTGTCCAGCAGACACCCAGGTCATCCTAAGACCGTGACTGGGCTACATGCCCAAGGTTCCTACGACCCCTTTCAGGGACCAAGTAGTGACCTGCAAGCGCTGCCCCGGGAGGAGGCAGACCTAGGCTTTTCGTTGCTGTGTCTAGTATGTGCTTTGTGTACCTATCTGAAATGCACACAAAGCTTTGAATGTTCTGAGCAGATCTTTGTCTGCTTTGGTGGACAGCGGAAAGGGAACGCTGTCTCCAAACAGAGGCTTTCCCAATGGGCCATTGATGCCATCGCATTGGCCTATCACACCCAGGTCATGCCTGCCCCCTTGCAGGTTCGGCACACTCGACAAGAAGTGTGGCATCCTCGTGGGCACTGGCCAACGGCACCTCTCTAGCAGACATATGCAGAGCAGCGGGATGGGCAACAACCAATACCTTTATGTGATATTACAATCTCAGGGTTGAGTCGGTCTCGTCCCATGTTCTCTCAGGTCCGAGCCCGTAGAACTCCGTAGAGGGTGTTCTGCTTGCACATAGGGCCTTTCCCCTCCACTGAAGTGATCACGTGTGCTCTTTCCCCCCGGAGAGTCCACTAGATTTGCGCTCCCTGGATGTTCTTCCTCCCTAACCCTCTGGTCCAAGAATTCAGTGGAGGAATTCCCTGACCAGACCCACTATGGGTACTAAAATGACTCTGTACTGGAATATGTGCTCCACAGGATGGGACCTTGTGTGGATTAATCCCCCTGTTTGTATTTTCCACGGTACAGTCCCCCTACAGGTGGACCTGTGTCTCCCTTGGGCAGTCCCCGCTGCCCTCCGGTCGCCGTGTTTGTAGCAACTGCTCCCTTGCAGCAGGTAGGATCTACCACCATGACATTCCCACATGTGGCCTGAAAACCCATGTGACGTATTTCGCCACTCTTTACATCCCCAGCCTGGGCAGGTGGTCTCCGCTCAGTCTTTCCCCCCTGAATGAATAGGAGTTGGACAAGAACCCTGATGCGTGTTATAGCGTTAAGATGGCCCGCTTTAACTCTATGTGTGAAACAGAGAGAGAAAAGGAGCGGCTGGCACGGCCTGCTCCCATGCTTGACACGTCGCTTTATTACTTTTTTGTCAAAGTAAGCAACAGATGGGGAACGTCTAGGTTACTGTTGTAACCTCCATCATTTCCTGATGGAGGGAACGAGACATTGTGTCCCACTGGCCATACTCAACCGAGCCACTGCTATGGCCGAACCTTATTCTCGGCTCCTCAGTGCAAAACCTGAATGGACAGATGCATGATTCCCTCCTTTTCTGTCTGCCAATTTTTCATTGGCCTTTTCTCAAGTTCAGAGGTAACAGAGGCCTTCAAAGAAGTCCCCTAGTGTCGCTTCTAGTGTAGCTTCATTCGACACAACGTCTCGTTCCCTCCATCAGGGAATGGAGGTTACAACAATAACCTAGACTTTTTCCCTCCATGTTCATGTGACTTGTTTTCATTGGTTAATTGTTTAATTATCTTGTTTAGAGTTCTGTTTGTTCATTGGATTATCTTCCCCCATTTCATATATTTAAGCCTTCATGTTTGCCATTGTCAAGTATTGTTGGTGTTGTTTCATAGTCAAGCCATAATTAGTCAAGTTCATGTTTATGTTTTGTTCACGTTTAAAATTAGGGTTCTTGGATACCACTTTTGTAAATAAACTGCACTTGGGTTCGTCATCACATCATCGTCTGCTCCTGTGTCATTGCCTGCCAAGAACGTTACAAGTATGCTCTGCATATAGGTGCTCGATCACGTCTGAGAAATTACCTTGGGGTCTACATCGATAGGAGACTGCTCGAGTTGAGTCCTTGAAGTAGAGGCCCAACTGGAGAGCTTGGAGAGCTGTTCCTGATACAAAGACAAATCCCTAAAGAGATCCTCCATTTGCCGTTGCTTCTCAGGAAGATCAGAGGACACCTTTGGAAGAGACAAGGAAACATTTGGTGTTTAAATCACTGCAAGAAGATGTGTGGTCTTATTTTACCCCAAAATCAAAAGAAAGAAATAAGAAATTATATTTTGCTTAAAGAAAATGAAGCCTATTTTTATAACCAGTAAGATTGTTTTGCATTGCAACATTATGTTTATGACAATTAAGCACATTTACCATTACCATAATGTAAAAATGTCACTCTCATTACAATAATGCACAAAAATAAATTAGGTATAAAAAGCTATTGTATTAAAGTTGTGAGAGTCTAATTAGAATCACCATTGGGAACAATAGGAATAACTAAACAACTTAAAGAGTAAACACATTCCGGTAGAGAATTTCAGTGGAAAATGTGCTTACTGTCAAGTTACTATGTAAAAAAAAAAAAATAGAACTAATTTATTCAAATAATGGCAAGCAGATTTTGTGAGCATCTATGATTACTTGGATCTGACTTTTAAAACGATTTAATGATAATGCCTTCATTAAGCTGTTAACGGAAATGATACTTCTTACTAATCATGCCAAGGTCACATAATCATTGAATTTAATGGTCTGGAAAGATCAAACATTAGAGAAGTAAAGATTAAAGGAAATCATTTGAATTACCTTGGCCCATCTCATGTTGATAACCTTGAGATGTTTCTTCAGTGGTTTGACTTCATCAGCTGGGAGAGAGGAGCATTTGTCGTTGATCTGTTGTAGAGTTTGCTTCCTGATTGGCAATTCCACCACCCGATCCTGAAGATTTTCACGCACACATATTAATTATCTGCTCGCCTTTGAGACTCATGTTTGGTGATTCAACTCATGGGGGAATTAGAATTTTAATATGGAGCTAAAAGCAAAGTTTGTTCCCATATGTCTGAGCTAATGATGCTAGCACATTCCACAAATATGAAAAACTTTGCACCGATGTCCCATTAATTTTATTAAAGCATTACGTTTTTTTTTTTTTTGAGAGAGAGAACAATTAGAAATTTGTTCGATAAGCTATTAATCTAATTGAAAATTAACCTAGCATGAAAACTTTATAATTTTCAAAACATTAAATGTCTGTATCCCCATTAAAATTTTGGCCTGTCCCACTTCAGAGATCTTAAACATCTCTTCATCAGCTGTATTCAGTAATTAAAATCATCATAAATTTGGATCAAATCTTAAAAATTTATTTCAAGTTATTGCTATTTTTAAATGTTAACACTTCTTAAAGAAATATTCTGGGATCAATGCAAGTTAAGCTCAATTAACAGAATCTGTGGCATAATTACCACATTGTCTGTGATTTTTGGAGCTTATAGTACTGATCACCATCCACTTGAATTGAATGGACCTAGAGAGCTGAGATATTCTTCTAAATATCTTAGTTTGTGTTATGCAGAAGATAGAAAGTCATACACGTCTGGAATGGCATGATGGTGAGTAAATGAGGAGAGAAATTTTATTTTTGGGTGAACTATCTCTTTAAACGTGTATTTTTTGAGCTGTAAAGGTTTTAAAATCGTCGTTTATCAGGATTACTGTTATGTTGTCATGGCAGTTATAATGTTTTTGTCTTGTTACTATAGGACTATTTTTGAAACAGTGACTATTTCAACATTTACGGATTGGCCCCATTCACTTCCATTTTAAGTACATCACTTTAACTCATATTTATTTATTTTTAAAGGGGGGACAAATCGAAATAAATGTTTATACTAATCAACATTATGCCACAAATGCTGTCGATTGAGCTTAACTTGTTTTGAAACCGGAATATTCCTTTAAAATTGTGAAACCCAAGAAGTATCAACATTTGGAGCCTTTTTACATTATATCAGCAAGTCAAGTACGTAAGGACTTTAATTTTCTCAATTTTTTCACAAATTATAGTGTTGACTGCATTTGTCAAGGTCAATCATTAATCCCTGTTACCCTGTGAAGTTATTGTACGTAAAATTATCAAACAAATGGTTTTCTTTAATGTGAATCAGTTCATCAATAACTACAAACCACCATTTGGTCACAAACTAACTAGCTAGCCCCTACTAAAAACTCTTTTACTTGCACTCTGGCTTTTTTATTTATTTATTTCTTCCTCAGGTTGACAATCAATATTAAGCACCTTCTTTCACTAACAGCTTGTTGGAGAAAAAAAACAACTTCATTCCATATTTTGTTCCCTATTCATGTTAATCACCTACTAATATAGTTTTAAAGAAAATAATTGTTTTTACCTTCACTTTTTCTAAGGTTGCACTGAGTTGTTCTTTATGACCTGGTTCCACAGGAAGTGCAACTATAGCTTCTCCATCATCCAGCCAGGACCTGAACTCCCCTATGTCTTCATTTAGCTCGGCAAGAACATTATTCGCCCCTGAAGACCTAAAACACGCATTCCTTCAAAATAAGGACAAAAAGGGCAATTGTGTAGGTGTTTTGTGCTCAAATTTAAATATGCCAAGATATTTAAATGCCTGCATTAAGATTAAGTCCTGCATTTACACTAACCGTCTCTTGAGTTCAGCGAGCTGGTTGGACACTTTGGCCCAGCGGGAGTTGATGGAGGTGAGATGTTGTTTAATATAGTCCCTATCGTCCTTACTGCCGAGTGGAGTCAGGTCTGTCCCGAAAGAATTCACACCCTTAACGGCAGCTTCCTGTTTCTCCAAAACCTCCTGGAGCTCCTGTGAGAGGAGAATGATGCAGTATACTGTATATAGTTTTGAAACAAATTCGTATGGCTTATACCCAGGCCCTGTGTGAGAAGAAATCTCCACAGATTTCCACAAAATTAGAGTGTCTGTACACAAATTCATAGTTTTCCAAAATGGTATTATATTTATATTAATTAATAATCATTTTGGATGGATGACACCAGTCAAAAGTGGTTTCACAGGTAGAGCATTGTCTAACAGCATTTACATGAGATTACAAAAACAAATAGAATAACGTGCACTGATGAATCATTAACACTAAGAACAAGAATGTGTATTAAGAAAATAATTAGTCAATTTTTTATTCTAATTCACTTTAAGAATACCTTTATAAAGCTTTTATTTATAATTATAATTTTTATTATTATTATTATTTATATAAAGGTATTTTTAAGGCCTCTAAGACATTTAAGGAACCCACTTTAAATTAGGTGTCTTTAACTAATATGTACTTAAGTATTTGATACAATGTACTTAATTATGTACATATGTGTTGGTGCATTGTACTTACATTTGTAAATGTCTGAATTTAACACTTACACTGTTAACCTTACTCCTAGGGGTTGGTAAAAATATAGATTTTACGATACACGGCAATCTTCATTTAAACAATCTTCAATTCTTAAATCTCATGATCAATAATTTACTCTAGTCTATGCGCAACCCTCTACTACAAACGAGGAAATCACTCGCATTTGCAAATAAATTTAACGCTACAGTATGTGGCAAAAATGTATATCTTTGGCAACTGGCTGGTACTTTAAATGTTTGGATTTCACTCACCAGTGATTCTGTAGTATAGTGGTGTGAGTGCTGGGAGTAAACGTTCTGTGTAATGTGTGTCCAAAGATGAGATCCATGCAACCCATTTGTCATTGAATAATGTCTCTTTTAATACATTTTCTGTTCTCTACAGTAAGTTGTTGATAAAAAAACAAAACAAAAAAACTTTTAATTCTAATCACGAATAGCACAGATGAGATAAAGCCGCTTGAGTCTTTCTAGTTAACATGCACTCATTTACAGATGCTCTTGGAAAAAAATGCCGGTTTTGCTAAAGAGACAGTACCGGGTTAAGCATGTGTTCAACAAATCAATGTAAATACTATTAAACAGTACCAATTAAGCAATGAAATAATAAACATGTAACAAAACTAATATATGAAATATAATATGTTATTTATTGATTAAATCCATGGATTTGTACATTTTTAAAAAGCCAAAATGTGACCAAATTTATGAAAAGTAAATAAAATATAATTAGTTCAATTTATATTTTTGCAATGTACCAAGTTAAAGGTCCCATAAGCTGAAAAAAAATGTTTTTTACTGAAAAATCTGTATTAATACCCAGCCCTACTTACCCCTAAAACTAACATTACCCCAACCCTTACCCTAAACCCGAACCCCTAACCTTTACTCCTAGATCTAAACCTACCGGTACCTCAACTTAAGTGGCATCCAGTGTGAATTGTGTGAGAATTTTGCAGAACATCATGCATTTTCACAATAAAAATATTGTATATTATGCATTTTAATGTTAGTACATAGTAGTTAAAGACACATAATATAAAGTGGGACAAATTTAAGACATTACAGACATTACAGCACAATGTTCTGCAAAGCTGCATTGGAACGATTGTATTGTGAAAAGCTCTATTAAAAGAAAAATTACTTAACATGTATTTACTTTATACACACAGGCTTCCAAGAAATTGTTGCCAAAAAGCTATTTTCAGACTTTTAGGCTCTATTCTGTGAGCTCAGTTTGAATGCATGGGGCAAAGTCAATAAAGGTAAAAAGAAAACGTGTAATTATGTAAAAATATTTTATTTTTTGATTACCTTGAGGTGATCTCTGTTATTAATGGGGTCTTGTTCATACTTCAATATTGTCCTCTCCACATCAACCAGCCAATCATCAAGCATTTTCAGCTCCTCACTGAATTTACTGCTTTTTTCAAAGCATCTGGACAGTCGCAAAAGAAGACAAACATTAGACATAAAACGTTGTGTGTGTCACAGAGTAAATATAGACAAAACTATTTGGAAAAAAACAGCTAAATTTAGAGCAAAAATTGTTATAAGCACTCAACAACTGCAAAGAATCAACAATTGTGTGATTTCTTAATCTAGACAACAGCGTTTGACAGCTAATTTATTATGGCTCTTCTCCATATCACTGTCTAATCAGTAGTGCATTTTCAGTATTCCCCTTTTTTCAAAATACTTAATGTGTTGGCACTGTTAGTTTAATGGAATCAAATTCCCAACTAGAAATGTTACAGCTTAATTTAACATGCTCATATAACATTTATCTTTCTAAAATAGAAGCACAGATAAAAATAATTTACAGTACATATAATAAGATGTTCCCCTTCTGTTGCTCTCTCCACGTTGTGTCGGAGAAGCGACACTAGGGGTCTCTCTTGAGCGCCGATATTCACCTCTGATCTTATTGAAAAGGGCCAATGGGAGTTGGCAGTCGGTATTTGCATATCCCGCCCCCGGACATACGGGTATTTAAGCGGCGCAAATACGGGAGTTCATTCAGAAAATTTCTTTGGAGCCGATGGTCTGTCTGCAGTTTGCTGCGAGTTACACGCCACTTAAACGTTCCTGTTTTCCTCTGACGATCTGCATGCTGTTGGATCTTGACGGCGCACAACAGCGGCTTTCTCCTTCTCAGTGCACGGTGTGCACTGTTGCCCCTGAGCGCTTCGACAGCGCAGACACGTACACATACACACACACTGTGTATTAAAAGAGTTTTTTACTAAAAGAGTAATTTTCTCTAAAAGAGCAAACACAGCGGCGTTGAACGTCCTTTTAAGGACGCGTCTTTTTCAAGATGCCTTTCCGCCCCTGTGTCGTTCCTGGATGCGGTAGAGTGCTCTCTGCTTCAGACGGCCACAGGCGCTGTCTCGTGTGTTTGGGCTGCGATCACACCGAGGCGGCGTTTGTGGATGGTTCATGTTCTCACTGCGAGAACATGACCATGACCACGTTGCGGTCGCGGCTCGCTTTCAACAGAAAGCAAGCCACCCCAGCTGCACCCGCATTGCTCCTTCTTCCCACGGGATTAAGGACGGTGCGGTTGGCGCTGGGGCGATTTGAGGCGGCAGCGGGTGCAGTTTCGCCGGGTAGCCCCCGCGAACCTCCCGTTCCCGACACGCTCGCTGGTCTCCGTCCACGCTCGCGGCGATAGCGGCTCGCCTCACGGCCCGGCTGTCTATCCTCCCGAGTCCGAAGCAGATGAGCTCGCCGCTGCATCGGAGAGTGCGGTGTCTGATGCTGAGGACTCCCCTGGACTGCCGCCTTTGGGCCAGCAGGCCCAGGCTGAGGCCGACGCTCAGATGTCCGACATGCTTGCCCGGGATGCCTTGAGCGTGGGGTTGGACTGGAACCCTCCATCCTCCCCACAGCCTTCTCGGTTGGATGATTGGTTCCTGGGAGCAGCGCGCCATTCGCGGCCTCGCATCCCGCCGGTCCCTTTCTTCCCGGAGGTGCATGATGAGCTGACGTCTACGTGGAGAGCCCCGCTCTCCGCTCGTCTAGGTGCCACCCGCTCCACTCTCTCCACCCTCGACGGCGGAGAGCGCCACGGGTACGACGCGATTCCCCAGGTTGATAGGGCAGTTGCGCACCATCTATGCCCCGGTAGCCCTACCTCCTGGCGGGGTCACCCCGTACTCCCATCCAAGCCCTGTAGGACAATATCCTCGCTTAACGCGAAGGCCTACACTACGGCTGGACGTGCTGCCTCCGCCCTGCATGCAATGGCCCTCCTGCAAGTCCACCAGGCCAAAGCTCTCAGAAACATGCACAGGGGTGGACCTGATCATGATGTGCTGCAGGAACTGCGCTCAGCGACCGACCTCGCCCTGAGAGCGACGATGGCCACAGCGCAGGCACTCGGACAGACGATGGCCACCCTAGTGGTCCAGGAATGCCATCTTTGGCTCAACCTGGTCGAGATGCGTGAGGCTGACAAAAACCGCTTCCTGGACGCACTCTGTCCCAGATTGACCTTTTCGGTGACACCGTCAAAGACTTCGCCCAACAGTTCTCCGCGGTGAAGAAGCAGACGGAGGCCATTTCGCACATCATGCCCCGCCGCAGACCTGCCGCTACGGGCCCTGCCCCGTCTGCCCGCCGAGGGCGTCCCCCTGCGAGGAAACCAGCTCCTGCTCTGCCTCAACCCGGGCCCAGCTCTCAGCCCCAGCGTCGAGCACTCCGCAGGCGGCGCACGCCGCCTGACTCACGAACCCCCTCCAGGACCCGGAAGGCTCCCAAGCGTTCCTGAGACAGCCGACCCAGAGCCGAAGACGTTAGCTCCGGAGGTGGTAAGACCGCTCCGTCCCCGGTGGAGGGCCGGGAGGAGAATCCTTTGTTTTTTCATTTGCCACACCCCCTGACGGGGGCTGTGGTACCCACATTCTCAATAAAAGAGCTATTTCCTTTGCCTCTGGGTCACCTGGCCCGCAAATGCCGTTCTCACGGCAATGTGCTTTCAGATCACAACAGTCCCGGTACACCGGACAATACCGCCTTCCGCCTGCCCACGACTGTCCCCCGGCTGGCCGGTTCAGACGAGTCCAGAGGACGCCAACATCAGACCTCCTCCTCAGTCAAGAACCCGCCCCCTGCCGGGCGCGCGGAGCAAGGTAAGTGCTTTGAGTCTATTCTTAGCACCTCAGCCTCAGGCCGCAATGAAGCCGCCCGACGCTGCATTACCTGTTCCGCCCTGCTGCGAGGCCCCGCCGGGTACGTCCAGAATACTCGTCCCTTTGGTGCCCCTAGCGCAGAGCTGGGAAGCGTGGCTTTCGCTTCCCAACGCATCACGCTGGCTGCACCGGACCATTCGACTCGGTTCACTAGGGGTCTCTCAAGAGAGACCCCTAGTGTCGCTTCTCCGACACAACGTGTCGTTCCCTCCCTCGGGGAACGGAGGTTACATACGTAACCAAACGTAAGTATACCTTCTTATTTACTCAAAATATTTAAAAAACAACAACCATTTATTATGCCTATTACTTTGTTTTTAGGGCATTAATGTGTGGTAGTCACAAGTGTAATGTCACTCATCCTTACTTGAGTCTGTCCTGATAAAGCTTTTTGAAGTTTTCCCAGTTGGATCTGAGAAGCTGGACTAGTAGGCTCTCCTCAGGATGAGTTGCACCCCTGCTCAGAGCTTCTGTCACTGGACTCTCCAGTTTTTTCAGATTCACTTTAACCTCCTAAATCACACATAACATGAAAAATTCAAGGATTTTTATATTTTTACTGCTATATCGAAAGAGGTAGCAGTGAATTTTGAGCACATTTCTGAAAATAGTTTGTACCATACATCAAAAAAGTACATACTCTGCCATATTCATACATACATCAAAATGTAAAATGTCGCCATTGGGTAATCCAAAATGTAATTCATAATCTACGGGATGTTGGTTTATAAATGAGACATGGTTTATGGAATCACCTTAAGGCACTTCTCTTGTTGGGGTACGTTGATGAATGCTGCAGACCAGTGCTCAGGAGAGTTCAACAAAGCCTTATTTTCAGCGATACACTGCAGTAAAAACTGCAGTTCCTGTACACACAATGATGGGGAACAAATTAATTAATTTAATTTAGATTATTAAAAAGATTTAACCAGATGAAATCTGAAACTTGTAATAAAACAGGTTAAAACAACAGGTTACTTTGCATTTAAAAAAAGCAATTACACAGTAAGGTAAAACTCAACAAACTGTTATACTGTTACATTTAATATTGGATTGAAATTATGCATGCAAATATTGTGTATGATACATGTGTTTTCAGTATTTCGTTTCTAACAGTTTTTGTTTTGACCACTTAGAATATACTTACATTTTTGTGGTGCACTTTAGTGAAGTTAATGTCCAGCTCTGCCCAGCTTTTATTAACTGAGAGGAGGCGGCGCGCCACTAGCTTGGCAGCTCCACCCTCTGAAAGCATGCGGTCCAGTCCTCGCAACTCTTCCAGCTTTGGACGCTGCTGTTCAATCTCAGAACCGACCATCTGATGGACAAAAATCTCCAAATAATTAAAGATGATGTGTGTAATTTCTGCACCACAAATGGCACCAAAATAATTATAATGTGTCTTTTTAAGTGGCCCAGTTGCATGAGTTTGGGGCGGGACTATCTGTTTTTCCAACCAATGGAAGACAGGGGAAGTATTTTTGGAAACAGTTTGAAAAGCGATTGCAATTGGTGCCACTAGTGGCACAGAAATGGCACATTTCACCATTAAACTTGTTAAGACAGAAGCAAGGCATTGAAAAAAGTAGCTCAAAATAACCTCAAGCAAATAAAGTTTAAAGTTTGTGAGCCCATGGTGTGTTTAATTCAATCACAGTTCAAAAATAAAGCTTGCAATAAAGCAAAGCACATTTGTGAGATTTAAAGTCAAATGTAACCCCCTTGAGTACCAGATGTTATTTCAGTCACATCCCTGGTGGAAAGTTTGAATATAAGGGCTCTGCATAGCAAAGATTGTGAAAACGCTCACTCTCACTTTCACTCTTGGTTCCTCGAGGGAATCTGAAAGCTCTGCGATGTTCCTCTCAATTTTGTCCAGCCACTGCATCATGTCATCTGTCTTCTTACAGAACTGGTACCACTGCGAGGCAAGAGCAAGAGCCTCCTTCTTTCTCAAGGCTCTCAGATTCTGTGAATGCAGATTAGTTATATAAAGACTGTATATAAATACACATATTTATGCATAATAAACAACAATTAATGAATTATGATTGCATGATTATTTCACCAAGCAAAACATTATTTAACCAAGTATGACATGCTCCTTTGTTGTTCCTGGATTAACATTCATATCAACAAATCACAGTCCTAAATAGCTTTAATACTAACCCAACACCTAATCCTGACCTCATCTTAATTCCAATTTTACCCTGTCCTTGACCTGAATTGTAATCTTGAGCAGATGCGTAACTAGGATGTGATGATGGGGGTTTAACGCAGTGACACTACCAAAGTAGGGGGGTCATGAAAGAATTGATCAATTTAATGCACTTCAATAACTAACATAAAAGACCAACTATAGGTTTTGAAGCTGAATGAGCAGTCCAGTTTTTGTAATTGAGTACATTTAAGCGTTATTAAGAAAACTTATTTTTTCATTCAAGTATGTAATGTATGGGACATTAGGAAAGATCCTGTATACTGTAAAAACACATTCATGTAAACTCTGGATGGACCATTTTTATATTTTTATATTTTTCTTAATTTGAGGATCTATCAACAACAAACAATGTTGGTGAAAAAAATATGGTGAAGGAATAAATGGACTGACTGTCAAATAATGGAAACACATTTCTCATGTTCAACACGGCATGCATATTTTTTACCAAAAAACAAACAAAAATAATGGTGAAATTTTTTTTTTCCCGTCTGTCGCTCAATCGACGTTGTGTCGAATGAAGCGACACTTGGGGACTTTCTTGAGGGCCTCTGAACTGGAGAAAAGGCAAATGAGAATTTGGCAGACAGAATTTGCATGTCCCTCCCCCGGACATACGGGTATAAAAGGAGGGAATCGTGCATCTGTTCACTCAGATTTCTTCTTCGGAGCCGAGTGGTTGTGCGATCAGCGAGCTGAGATCACTTCTGTTCCACTCACCCCTGTAGATTGTTTGCTGTTGGATGTACGGTGCATTTCAGCGTCTTTCTCCTTCTCTGCACGGCAGTGCAGATTGCCCCTGGGCGCTTCGACAACACTTCTTAAAGAGAGTATTTCCCTAAAAGAGTTTATTTCTCTAAAAGAGCACAGACAGCAGGCGTTGAATGTCCTTTTCAGGACGCGTCTTTTTAAAGATGCCATCCGCCCATGTGTAGTTCCTGGATGCGGTCGATTTTTCTCCGCTCCTGATGGTCATAGATGCTGCCTCGTGTGTCTGGGCCGCGATCACACTGAGGCGCTGTTTGTGGATGGTTCATGTTCTCACTGCGAGAACTTAACCATGGCAATGTTGTGGTCGCGGCTTTCCTTCCTAAAAAGGAACGACACTACAGACACCCCCCCCCCCGCATCGCTCCTTCTTCCACAGGATTGACCCGTGGCGATGGTGGCGATTTGGAGATGGCAGCAGGCTTAGTTTCGCCGGGTAGATCCCCACGAACCACCTGCCCCCCGACACACTTGTTGACTTCCGTCCAGGCTCCAGCTGAGCTGGATGACGAATTCGCAGCTGCATCGGAGAGCGTCCCGGCATCTGACGCGGAAGACTCGACTGGACTACCATCTTCGGGTTGGCAAGACTGAGGGTGACGCCCAGATGGCCAACATGCTTGCCCGGGCTGCCGTGAGCGTGGGGTTTGACTTGAACCCTCCATACTCTGCACTTGGGTAGTACTGACTTCGACATGTTGCAGGAACTGTGCTCTGTGACTGACCTCGCCCTCTGGGCCACGAAGGTCACAGCGCGGACACTCGGGCAGGCAATGCCACCCTTGCGGTCCAGGAACGTCACCTGTGGCTGAACCTAGTCAAGATGCGGGAGGTAGACAAAGCCGCTTTCTCAACGTCCCCTTCTCCCAGCTCAACCTATTCGGCAACACCCTAGACGACTTCGCCCAGCAGTTCTCGGTGGTGAAGAAACAGACAGAGGCCATTTCCCACATCATGCCCCACCACCATGCTCCGTCTGCTCGCCGAGGCCCCCCCCCTTGCGGCTTCCAAATGCCAGGCAGCTCCGCCTCAACCTGGGCCCAGCTCTCAGCCCCTGCATCGAGTGCCCCGCAGGACCCGGAAGGCTCCCAAGCACTCCTGATATGGATGACCCAGGGAACGAGACTGGTAACCGGTGCTGGTAAGCAGACCACTCCATCCAAAGGTGGAGGGCCGGGAGGAGAATCCTTGTTTAAAGTTATTTCCATTCTGAATAAAAGAGCGATTTCCTCATTCCCTGGGTCATCTGGCCCACAAATTCCATTCTAACGACAACCTGGTGCCACACTCGGACCCCTCGCCTCCGGACCCATGACTGCTGCCCCCCGGCTGGCCGGTTCTGACGAGTCTAGAGGACGCCTACATGGGATCTCCTCCTCAGTCACTAACCCGCCCCCTGCCGGGCGCGCAGAGCAAGGTAAGTGCTTTTAGCCTTCTCTCAGCACCAAATCCTCGGGATACGCTTTTTCTTCCCGACAAGTATGCATTTACCCCAGTGAGCCTACTTGCACGGGTGCTGTGCAAGGTCAAGTAACAAGTCACTCTAGTGGCCCCCTATTGGCCAACACGGACTTGGTTCTCGGATCTCATGCTCCTCGCGACAGCCCCTCCCTGGCAAATTCCCCTGACGGGGCACCCTCTGGCATCCGTGCCCAGACCTCTGGAACCACCACATCTGGCCCCTTAATGAGATGTGGAAGATCTAAGTGGCCTACCACCTGCCGTCGTAGACACAATCAACCAAGCCAGAGCTGATGTGGCGCTTGTTTGCGAATTGGTTTTCTTCCTGATCTGAAGTCCTGCAAAGATGCGCAGTCGGGTCAGTGCTCTCATTTCTGCAGGAGAGGCTGGAGGGGAGGCTGTCCCACTCCACCTTGAAGGTTTATGTAGCCGCCATATCAGTTCACCACGACACAGTGGACAGTAAGTCTCTATGGAAGCACGATCTGATTATAAGGTTCCTTAGAGGCATACCTGTTCCCCTCATGGGCTCTCTCCATGGTCCTTTCAGGCCTTCAGAGACCTCCCTTTGAGCCGCTAGAATCAGTCGAGCTCAGAGCCCTCTCATTGAAGACGGCCCTCCGCGCTCGCTTCCATCAAGAGGGTTGGGGACCTGCAAGCGTTCTCTGTCAGCAACACTTGCCTGGAGTTCGGTCCGGCAAACACCCATGTCCTCCAAAGACCGCAACTGGGCTACGTGCCCAAGGTTCCTACGACCCTCTTCATGGACCAGGTAGTGAACCTGCAAGCGCTGCCCCGGGAGGAGGCAGACCCAGCCTTCTCGTTGCTGTGTCCAGTGTGTGCTTTGCGTACCTATGTGGACCGCACGCAGAGCTTTAGATGTTCTGAGCAGCTCTTTGTCTGCTTTGGTGGACAGCGGAAAGGGAACATCTCCAAACAGAGGCTTTTCCACTGGGTCGTTGGCCTATCACACCCAGGCTGTGCCCTCCCCCTTGCAGGTTCGAGCACACTCGACGAGAAGTGTGGCATCCTCGTGGGCACTGGCCAATGGCACCTCCATAGCAGACATTTGCAGAGCAGCGAGCTGGGAAACACCCAATACCTTTATGAGAATTTACAATCTCAGGGTTGAGTCGGTCTTGTCCCGTGTTCTCTCAGGTCCGAGCACGTGAGAACTCGGGAATGCGGAACATCTGACCGGGTGTTCCACTTGCACATAGTGCCTTTCCCCTCCACTGAGGTGATCATGTGCGCTCTTTCACCCAGGAGAGTCCACTTAACTCACGATCCCTGGATGTTCTTCCTCCCTAGCCCTCTGGTCTGCAAATTCAGTGGAGGAATTCCCCGAACAGACCCACCTTGGGTGCTAATTACTCTGTAATGGAATAGGTGCTCCACAGGATGGGAGTTTGTGGATTAATCCCCCTGATTAATCCCCCTGTGTGTATTTTCCGTGGTACGGCCCCAATACTGGTGGACCCGGTCACCGTGTTTATAGCAACTCCTCCCTCGCAGCTGGTAGGATCTACCACCACACCATTTCCACATGTGGCCTGAAAACACATGTGATGTATTTTTCCACACTTTATCTCCCTCTAGCCTAGGCAGGTGGTGGTCTCCGCGGAGTCTTTTCCCCCTGAAAGAATAGGAGTTGGAAAAGAATGCCTTCCCCGATGCATGTTATAGTGTTAAAATGGCCCCAGCCGCTTTAACTCTATGCAAAGAAACATAGAGAGAGAAAAGTAGCCTGCTCCCATGCTTGGCACGTCGCTTTGTTGCCCCTTCAGGATGCCGAAAACCGTTTTTTTATGGGGAGTTGGGGAAGGGTATGTGCAGTCTGAAGTGGCCTGTTGCTTTGGCACACAACTGCCTGCCCGCACCTGCGTCAGCAGCTCACGTACACGGTTCAGCGCATGCCGTGATTGAATAGGGACCCATAGAGTCACTTCATTCAACACAACGTCGAGTGAGCGACAGATGAGGAAGGTCTAGGTTACTGTTGTAATCTCCATTCCCTGATGAGACATTGTGTCCCCCCGGCCACGATGCTGAACCAAGCCACTGTAACGGCCGAAACTTATTCTCAGCTCCTCAGTGCAAAACCTGAATGAACAGATGCACGATTCCCTCCTTTTATACCCATATGTTTGGGGGAGGAACATGCAGATTCTGTCAGCCAAATTCTCATTTGCCTTTTCTCAAGTTCAGAGGTAACCGATGCCTTCAAGAAAGTCTCCTAGTGTTGCTTCATTTGACACAACATCTCGTTACCTCCATCAGGGAACGGAGGTTACAACAGTAACCTAGACGTTTTGCAGTGTATAATCAACATGACATCAAATTGCTTTTGCATTACAGCAAAGGTACATGATATGGCTTGATGATATGTACATTGAAAGGTCTGATATTTGGTGCCGTGTCCGGATTTGTTTACTGAGGCAGAACGGTGTTGTTATGGACCTGTGCGTTAATGGACGGGTTAAGCCGTTGCGCATCTTCTCCAGGATGTGAGTGGGGTCTGAGTTAATGTGGCAAGCGGGTTGGCAAAGCTCATCTGGCCATGCCCCTGGTTATCTTTCCCAACGTCAAGAGCTTGTAATCACATTCTCAAGGCCGTGATTTTTTAATAAAATGTATTCTTGACATGTGTCAACTAAAATTACCTTTAGAGTGTCAAATTTGTCACGGAGAAGGTTGTCTTTCTCTCGAACTGCCTCTCTTTTCTCCCCGTTAGGAGTTCTCTTGAGGAAATGTTCTCCTTTCAAGAACAATTCATTAAGTGCATCCTCATCTATGCCCTGCAAAAGAACAAGCACACAAAATCATATTTAGATTAACAAATAAACATGTTAAAAATCTATCTATATATATATAGATATATATATATCTATATATATATATATCTCTGTCTGTTGTCCGTCCACCCGCCGACCCACCCACCCATTCGTCCATCCACCAAACCACCCACCCACCCATCCATCCATCCATCCATCCATCCATCCATCCATCCATCCATCCATCCATCCATCCATCCATCCATCCATCCATCCATCTCAAAACATTGCAGCAGTTACATAGATCTAAGCATTGCAATAGTGTACTGTGCTAGCATTAGTTAAACATTTACTGGATTTATTTGAAACTCATTATGTATCTTTCACCCTTTCATTGGCTGTTGGATTTGGAATTTCTTGCATTAATTTTTGCCTGAGAAAGAGTGGAGAGTATTTTCTTACCACATCCTCAAGGAAATCTTCCTCTTGTAGACTTTCACCTAATTGAATCTCCTCGTCCAGCACCTGCAGCCATATATTAGCCTGTCTGTGATAGTCTTCTAACTCTTGAGAGGAGGCCTGCAAGAAAATATTGAAAATCATATACAAATCCAATCATATAACAATTATCTTTGCTAAGCAAAATAATTCTCTTTTCTAAGTGAATAACATTACAAGACAACATTGTCTCTGATTAATTTAGCATCAATCGTAGAGGGAGAAGCCAACAAGCACAATTTATTTAAAATACTTACAAGGTTTCCACTAAAAAGTATTGAAGTATTACCATTTTTTACATTGTACCATGGTATTACCATGCTTTTAGGCATGTAGTTCAAGGTAATACCATAGGATTCTTTGTAGTGCATTGGAGAACCTTGTAAATACCCCTGTATGTGAATGTAGTAATCAAAGTCCCATAGTATTACCATCTGATATGATCACTGTACCATGTTACCACCACATTATTTGTGATGAGGATCATAACAGTGCAGTTTGTGCTGTTAAAATGAGTAGTTAAACAGCAAGAAGGCATCTTGACATAATATTTATTATTATTATTGGCCTTGTTTGCTACTGATAGTGATAGTGTACAGACAACAGGATTGGGAAAATATCCAAGTCAGTCTCAAACTCACATCATCCACCTTAGTGCCATTGCTCAATGTACAGCACAGTATATGTGCTGTATGTATCTGGCACATATATTCATACCTCTTCTCATATGTTAGATCATCAGTACCTGTCCTGTTAATATCCTCTTGGCGATGATGTCAAAGTGCTGGCTGAGCTGTTCTAGCTTGGGTTCCACCTGAGCTTTACAGTGTTTTCTTCGATTCTTTACCAGTTCCTCGGCCAGACCCTGAACAGCTTTAACCTTCCATTTCATCTCCTGCAGTTCCTTCTGCAAACCCTGCTCAAAGAAAGACATACATTTTTAAAGATACACCTTGTTCCAAAATGCTTAATTTGTTTTGTTTACTAATATAACTTAAGCCATTTATTTTTTTTTTATCTGGTAGCGGCTAAATTCGAAAGATGATGGTAGTTGCCCAAGGTCTTTTTTGCAGTGTTTGAGATGGCAAACCTTCAGATCTGAGACTGTATTAAATTAATGAATACATTTTAACAGATACAATAAACAGAAATACGAAACTTATATTTGTTTATTTGTTTAATCATTTAGAAATATTATTATGTATTTTATATGTGGATTTTTGAATCCAACATGTGTGAATAAGGAAAAACATTTGTTAATATATATTTTTCTGGGTTAATACATAACTTTTGTTGCAAAACTTCGGCTGCATAAAACAGTCCCTGGTTATCAATTGGTCATCAAGTGCAATGGCTCATTGTGTGTGCCTATCATGTGCCAGTGAAGACCTTAATAACGTGCTTGATGCAGCCCTGGCTTTCCATCTCATCCATCGTTTCTTCTGCATGATCGATCCAGGTGTTGATCTGAGCAATGTTCTGCTCAAGTTTTTTCATTTGATTCTGGTAATCCTGTGAGAGATGCAAAGCTGTGTTTACATTTCAATCAGTGTTTAACACAAGGACACATTTCTATTTCAAGACAGATGGGTTGAATACTGGGTTATTTATAAAGCAGAGCAAGGTGAAACTAGATTTCAGTTGTCCTCGAGAATCAGAAACACATAGTCATTGAGCAGTGTAAAGGCAGCTTTAAATGTACAGTGGACCCAAAAAGGACACTTTTGCATACTTAAAAAATTTAATAATTCCATTGCAGTAGTGGTATCTGCAAACAAATTATGCTAGATCCTTTCTTAGAACTACTGTAACATTTGCATAATACATGTAACATTTGCACAAAGTTATTCATACATTTTTAAGAATGGCTTAAGCGTCCAAATTTTATGGATGGCCACTGTATGCATGGAAGACAAGGACAATCACAATTCAGATTGCAAATAGATGTAACAAAATAAAAAACACAATTTAGAATGCAAATATTACAATGACTTCATCTCTGCCAGGTACATTTTGGATGCTGGACATTATATCAATATAATTCAAAGGGAGATTGTTAAAACTCTCTCTCCAATTTCTTAAAAACTTTTTTACTAAACCAAAAATAGACAGACTACCACAGGAACACAAGAACGCACGGTAAGCGTGTTCAAACAGACTGCGCGTTGGAAATGCGTTGTCCAAGCATTCGCATCTGCGTATGAGTGAAGTTTGTTTCTGGCCTAATACATTTGTTATGTGTTTAGAAAAACTCCTAACCAGAATGCTTGAAGAATATCAATGCGGTGCCTCCTTGCAAGCACTGTAAATATATTAAAAAAGTATAAAAGATTAGATAAAATGGAGAAAAAAAAATGAGTGAAAAAGGTAATAAGAATGAGCATGAGATGAATGTGTTGGACACTTTCATAACATTATTGCCGCCTCCAGATATCAGCGTCTGGATTTTGAGGAACAATATAGAGATGTGAAATTGAAAGGAAATGAATTTAGCCTTGTAGGGCATGAGAAGTATTTTGCAAAGAATAAAATGAAGAGGGTCCGACGGTTGCTCACCAGCAGGCATTTAAGCCACTGCTCGCTCTGTGATGTCACTGCGATCCAGTTGCAGTTGAGCAGACTGACCTTGTCATCAATCAGGTTCTCCTGGCTCTGGAGTAAAACCTTCAGGGTCTCTGCCAGCTCTCTCACCAGTTTCAGCTTTGGCTTACGACACTCTGTGTCTTCCTGTTTGGCCTGGGTGAAAAGGTCAAAGAGAATTTTAAAATTGGTTGTAACATGGTGGTTTCAAAATATCTATTTAACGTAGCCTTCAAATGCCAGACTTTTTACTATGGACATGATGTCTGTCCCACTTTGCAGCTTATTCCGGCCAAGAACCATCCAATAAGACATGAAGAGGCCATCTGACTGACAGGTAAAATACTCAACCACAATTTGTCTTGTTTTTACATAACATTTAGGCACAGATAAATCTGAAATTTTTTTTGAAAATGTGTGCTTGGTACTTGTAACAAATTATCTCAAACAAAACTCTGAATATTTCAAAAATCTGATACCATTAACATTGTAATCTTTGCCAAATCTGACTAGCTTTCTTTAGAAGTGATCATTGATTCAACCATTAACACTGTTTTCATCATCGATTTATACCTGCTTAAAAGAAAATTTCACCCAGAAATGAAAATTATCTAATAATTTACTCCTTACCAGATGTGTATGACTTTCTTCTGCAAAAAAAAACCTCCAGTGGTTATATCCATGTCTTCAGAAGTGATATGATTGGTGTGAGTGAGAAACAGATCAATATTTAAGTCCTTTTAAACCATAAATCTCCACTTTCAATTACATATTCTTCTTCTTTTGTTTTTGAAGATTTGCATTCTTCGTGCATATTGCCACCTACTGAGCAGGGAGGAGAATTATAGTAAAAAGGACTTAAATACTTTCTATATATGTTTCTCAAATATGTTTCTCACCCACACCTATCATCAGGTTTGGGAGGGTTAATTTTGAAATGTATTCCACTATAGATTACATGCTGTAAAATGTTATTTGTAACGTATTCCGTTAGATTACTCAAGGTCAGTAACGTATTCTAAATACTTTGGATTACTTCTTCAGCACTGGTAGATTTTTTCACTTGTTTTGACTATAAAAACTCTGCCAGTACAGTGTCAAAATTCATGATCTGAAAAACCTAATATCTTATGCAGTGTTGTTTCAAAAACAAGATCAATCAAATTGATCTTGTTTTAAGGATTTTTTTTTATATTTTTACAGGAAAACAATAAAAAAATCCTATTATCTAGAATACTATTTTTGCCCTAATATCAAAGGTCTTAATAGAAAAAAGAAATTATGATCCAACGTGAAATTTCTTGATAAAAAAATATGATTGTGCCTGGTAACGTGCATGTAAAATGGCTAGAAATGTAATTGTAGCTTAGCATAAAGCTGACAATTTACACAAGGTATTTTTCTATTTCTTGTGCTCTAACATTTCTTTAAATTTACTTCTCTGTCTGCTCGTATGAATGTAACACTTCATAAGAAAGTGATTCACCTCTGTTCAGATGCACTTTGGATCGCATCATTTATATGTGTACATTTTTCCATCTGAAAGGACTAAATATTAAATAAAACAAATTACAATAAAATGCAAAGTAATCTGTTCAGTAATCAAAATACTTTTTGAATGTAACGGTATTCTAATTACAAATTATTTAAATTGTAAATAAGCCAACCCTGCCTATCTTATCTCTTCTATAGATATAGATTTAACCACTGGAGTCTTATGGATTACTTTTATGGTGCCTGTATGTGCTTTTTGGTGCTTAAAATGTTTGGTCATCATTAACTTGCATTGTATGGACCTACAGAGCTGAGATATTCTTCTCAAAAACTTTGTGTTCTGCTGAAGAAAGAAAGTCATATACATCTGGGATGGCATGAGAGTGAGTAAATGATGAGTGAATTTCAATTTTTGGGTGAAATATCCCTTTATTGACTAGTGAACCAATTCAATAGCATGTCAAAAAATTAAATAGTAATAAATAAAATATTAGCCATTTCTCAATTTATCATCGCAGTACATGATACATTAACTTCAAAGATAAAAAAGAAAAAGTAGCATTGCATTTTTAGTTTGCAGAAAATGTTGAAACCAGTATGAGTATTCATTTACATTTGCCCACGCCAGCTCTGACTCCAGGTCACTTGGCATCCCCTCCACTGAAGACCGGCAAGTCAGTTCCTCATCAGTAGCTGCCAACCATTCTGTCAGGCTGTTTACCTCCCTCCTAAACTTCCTTAGTAACTTCAACATTTTCTCCAGTTCCTGCTTTCCTTCTGTCACCTACAGAGAGAGAATAAGAAGAAAAGCTCTGTAAAAAACATGAAAAGCCATCAATAACAAATTACCAAATCAAAAGGTTAAGGGATGACATTTATGAGCAAATCTGAAATTGCCCTACATCATAATACTAAGCTTTTCTGCCATATATTCGCTATGGTTTAGTAAAATAACCGTAACTTGAAATAATTCACACATAAAAAAGGCAAATCTAACAGTATTGACAATCAGAAACACAGTGCGAGTCAAAAGCTTCTTCAAATCTAATTTAATTTGTTTCTCGTTGTCTTTAAAACCTGAATTCCAAACTCTCTTGTCCAAACATAATATTCGGACACAACTTTAGCTAAGCAATTTGTTGATTAATTTCCCTGAAAATGCTGTGGTTCTGTGACACTATCAAAACATTGCTCTGATTGAGCATTGAACACTCAGAATTGACTCAACCAATGTGTTGAGTCTGGGGCGGGGCTATTTTTTTTTTCTGACCAATGGAAGAAGGGGGTAAAAATAAATGTTTGTATTTAATTTATTTTCTCCCCTTTTCTCTCCAATTTGGAATTCCCAATGCGCTCTAAGTCCTCATGGTGGCGTAGTGACTTGCCTCAATCTGGGTGGTGAAGGACAAATCTCAGTTGCCTCCGCATCTGAGATGCCAATCTGTGCATCTTATCACATGGCTTGTTGAGCGTGTTATCGTGGAGACATAGCGCACGTGGAGGCTTCACGCTATTCTCCACGTCGCCCACACACATCTCACCACGCACCCCACTGAGAGCGAGACCCACATTATTTCGACCATGAGGATGTTACCCCACGTGACTCTACCCTCCCTAGCAACAGGGCCAATTTGGTTGCTTAGGAGACCTGGCTGGAGTCACTCAGCACGCCCTCAGCCACGACTCCAGGGGTCAGTCAGCGTCTTTACTCGCTGAGGGGTAAAATTAAGGAAACCTGTGATTTATTTTTGCAATTCTATTTGGTGATGTTAGTGGTGCAGAAACTGTAAACTGCAGCTTTAAATGCTTTAAATTTAAAGCTAAAGTGAATTACATTAGAAATGCAAAACACACAAACAGATACATACAGTATACATATATATATATATATATATATATATATACACACACACACACATACACACACAATGATCAGCCACAACATTATAACCACCAGCCGAATATTGTGTAGGTCCCCCTCGTGCCACCAAAACAGCACCAACTCAATATTCAAACCAGCCCATCTGGCAACAACAATCATGCCACGGTCCAAATCACTGAGATTGCATTTTTTTCCCCATTCTGACAGTTGATGTGAATATTAACTGAAGCTCCTTACCCGTATCTGCTTTATGCACTGCACTGCTGCCACATGATTGGCTGATTAGATAATAGCATGGATGATTGTTGGTGACAGACGGGCTGGTTTGAGTATTTCTGTAACTGCTGATCTCCTGGGATTTCCACAAACAACAGTCTCTAGAATTTACTCTGAATGGTGCCAAAAATAAAAAACATCCAGTGATTGGCAGTTCTGTGGACAGAAATGCCTTGTTGATCAGAGAGGTCAACAAAGAATGACCAGACTGGTTCGAACTGACAAACTCTACGGTAACTCAGATAACCGCTCTGTACAATTGTGGTGAGTAGTGTAGTATAGAATGCTATTCTGAGATGCGGGTTGATGCTGTTTTGGCGGTACAAGGGGGATCGGTATATACTGTATATACTGTATATATATACATATATATATACACATATATATAGGTAGTGTCCCAGTTTTGCATTTAGCCTTACTTGTGCACCCAAGTCATTATACGCGATTTTAAGAGTCGTCAGTCTGTCGTCCAGTTCCCCAGGTTGCTCTGTTTGCTGCCTCTGCACAATCTGTCTTCCTGTCTTTATCACCGTCTCCACCTCTGATTTCACTTCACTCAGGTTCTTATAGAACTTCTGCACAGGAGAAACAGATTGAAGAGAATGTATTAAAACTACCATCAATGTGACATTGCTTCCTGACAAACACTAAACTAAAAACTCTTTCAAACCACTTTTAAATAATTTTTTACTCTTAAAATAAAATTTTAGCACTGTAATGTTAGTAGTGTCAGTTTGACATCATACACACATAAAAGATAATATATACAATTATTTATAATACATCACATTATAATAACATTGGAAGTGGATGAACATTTTTAATTTAACGAAGCAATGAATACAACTATAACTTTAATAAGACTCATAAGACTTAAAATGAAATAAATAACTTTAATTACACATTTCACATGAAGAAATCAGTTAATCTGCATGGCAATAATTTCAGCATTAACAACTGAAGTATTAAAAAATTTAAAATAGGATAAAAGCTATTAAAACACCATACAGCCAACATTACCCACCATGGACTGCTCCAGCTGTGACTGTACCACCTCCTGCTCCATGCTCCGAATACTCAACTCTCCCAACTTCCCTTTCATCTCCTCTAACACACGCTCACATTCACTCAAACGCTGATCAAAGTTGGCTGGCTTTTGGAAAAGCTGAAACTTGGTTTTCACTTGCAATAATTTAACCTTACCAAAGAACAAGAATACACAATTTTGTAAACAGGTATTAACACGAGTTCATTTAAAAACGATTAAAATGTCATTCTTTGGTTGAATATGATTTTATATTTATTTGGCATATCTGTATGTATGAGTCTGTATAATGTATATATTCTATATGAGATGTTATTTCTTTTAAAACATAATGGCTTTGATAATGCCGGAAGTTATTTGATCTGTGGTTCTTACATATGTTGCATCAATCTCTCTGATCACTTTTTCTGATGCATCAACTTCAATGGCCTTTTTCTTCATGTCATCCAGAGTCGTATCATGACCATTGAAATCAGTTTGGATTTTCTGTTAAAGAGCGACAATAATCAGGTAAACAGTGGTCCTTTTATACATAATACTGTAACATTACATATGCTTTTTATACACTTAAATATGATATTGAAAAGAATATTGAAAATAAAATAACAAATACATTTTAAATTATGTTTTAAATACAAAATATTATATGATAATTTACCCTTCGTTCATATAATTCATATGTTCATCATTAAATTAGATTCCAGTTGTTCCCAGTCAAACGTGACCGGAAACAATAAACGTATAATTTTTTTTAATTGTCATGAAAGAAATGTAACAACTCTAAATTAAATAATGTAAAAGCAATTAAGCAATTATTTTAATCTTATTATTATTTTTATTTACTAATTTATTTACCTATATGACCTCGAAACTGAGCTTGAAAATTAACTTTTTTGACTATTTTCTCAAATACTGAACCAATCCTCATATACGGTTTGTAAGTATCAAGAATCAACCTGTGCTGTAATTGTTTTTAAAAATTAAAAACCAGATGAAATTCCAAGTATAAACACTAAATGACTGCAGAGAGCTACTTAATCATCCCTGGTTGAAGGGATGATGATTTCTAGATATTGTCACAAAGTTCTGCATTTAGATAAACTCAGCAAAAAATGAAACATCCATTTTTCAGGACACTGTTTGTTAAGATAATTTTGTAAAAATCCAAATAACTTTACAAATCTTTATTGCAAAGGGTTTAAACAATGTTTTCCATTCTTGTTCAATGAACCATAAACAATTAATGAACATGCACCTGTGGAATGGTTGATAGGACACTAAAAGTTTACAGATGTTAGGCAATTAAGGTCACAGTTATAAAAACTTAGGACACTAAAGAGACCTTTCTACTGACTCTGAAAAACACCAAACGAAAGATGCCCAGGGTCCCTGCTCATCTGCATGAATGTGCCTTAGGCATGCTGCATAGAGGCATGAGGACTGCAGATGTGGCCAGGGCAATAAATTCCAATGTCCGTACTGTGAGACACCTAAGATAGCGCTACAGGGAGACAACAAGGACAGCTGATTGTCCACGCAGTGGCTGACCACGTGTAACAACACCTGCACAGGATTGATACACCTAAATATCACACCTGCAAGACAGGTACAGGATGGCAACAACAACTACCCGAGTTACACCAGGAATGCAAAATCCCTCGATCAGTGATCAGACTGTCCGCAATAGGCTGAGAGAGGCTGGACTGAGGGCTTGTAGGCCTGTTGTAAGGCAGGTCCTCACCAGACATAACCGGCAACAACTTCACTTATGGACACAAACCCACCTTTGCTGAACCAGAACGGTCTGGCAAAAAGTGCTCTTCACTGACGAGTCATTGTTTTGTCTCACCAGGGGCAGTGGCATTTATTGTCAAAGCAGGATTGATTTGGATGGTCCATCATGGTCTGGGGCGATGTGTCACAGCATCATCGGACTGAGCTTGCTGTCATTTCAGGCAATCTCAAAGCTGTGTGTTACAGGGAAGACATCCTCCTCCCTAATTTGGAACCCTTCCTGCAGGCTCATTCTGACATGACCCTCCAGCATGACAATGCCACCAGCCATACTGCTCGTTCTGTGCATGATTTCCTGCAAGACAGGAATGTCAGTGTTCTGCCATGGCCAGCGAAGAGCCCAGATCTAAATCCTATTGAGCACGTCTGGGACCTGTTGGATCGGAGGGTGAGGGCTAGGGCCATTCCCCCCAGAAATGTCCGAGAACTTGCAAGTGCCTTGGTGGAAGAGTGAGGTATTATCTCACAGCAAGAACTGTCAAATCTTGTGCAGTCCATGAGGAGGAGATGCACTGCAGTACTTAATGCAGCTGGTGGCCACACCAGATACTGACTGTTACTTTTGATTAACAGCATTAAAGGAAACCAGTTTTATTGAAAAACTAAATTGATTTCAGTCAAAAATGACCGATCAGTTCATGAGGGTTAAAAAAATAATTGTACACGATAAAGCGATGCACCACTTTAGGTCGTGCGTTACAGTGATTTTCCCACGTCCTTAACCTAAACCAGGGACATAACCTCCATAGACAATATTCAGGTCAGTAGTTAAAAAAACTTAAACTTTTATCTTTGGTTCCCCCCAGTCTTAACATTTTTGGTTACTGGTATATCCTTACCAATTATCATATTAAAATCATTGTAATGTATGGGCTGGAGTGGCTTGTTGCTTTTATAATATGGCAGAAATATTATAAGGACATTAATGTTCAATAAATAAATTAAGTCATCATTAATAATAGTAATAAAACAAACAATTATTACAACAAGTAATGTAGTTCATTAGGCTAACTTCAGGCTGTTTATGGTTGTAAATTGACTATGGCAATATGACCATAGAAATCAATTGATGTATGCTCACAGGTGTGTGTATAACAACTATTTTGAAGCTTTGTAGCTTATCGAATCATATTTTTGAGCTGGAACTCTTTGGAACTTTAACTTTCCATATAAACTGAAGTTCATTAAACTATTCTGTGTGAATCAAAAAACTATGCTCCAGAAAAGTTTACTGTTTGTTTGTCCAAACAGATGTGAGATATATCTGAATACCTGGGCCTCCTGTGGTATCTGAGCAGCATCTATGCCATCTGCTATGTAAGCAGTCAAATGTCGGTCACTGGTGTTCAGAGAGTCCAGAATGTGATGGAGGGTTTTGTTGTACTCTTGGGCCCACTGCAAACTCTTCTCCAGCTGCTGTTGCCTTTGCAAAGCCTATCATTGAGATCGAAAAAAGAAGGGAAGACTTCAGCATTTGCATAATAATCTAGGTGGAAAACACTATTGAAAGTGCTGCTCCTACCCTTTGCATTAGCTCATCCCTGCATGTGTTATAGTCCTCCACTTTTTTGTGTACGAGCTCATTGAGGACTCTGCCATCCATAAGGGTCTGGGCTTGTTTGCAGACCTGGTTGCGGTTATACTCAGGATGCTCCCTTATCATGGTGTCTAAGGACTGAAAGGAAAGGGAAAAATTATGAATGAAGATTGTTGACCAGTTTCAAGAACAGTCTGACACCTCTGTTATAGATGTAGTGTAGTTTTGCACCTAAAACTTTTAGTTTTAAAAGACAAATTTCCAGTATGACTACTTTATCATTACCAGTGCATCATTAGCCCACTGAAAAGAAAAATTACACAATAAATCTCCTCATTAATCTCATGTGGCTCCTTTAGAGTTTCAGAAGAGATCTCAACAATGTAACAAACAATATATCAAAGTCTGTAATCAAATGTCCATTTCCATAATTTCAAATTCGAATTCCAAAATTTCCATATGAACTAAAAAAAAATCAAACCTAGTCTCATAGAATGAATGACATTTTTGCAAACTGACTTTCATGTCCCGTGTTCTTACGTTCTATCACAGTTTTCTGATGAAATTAACGCTGGGTGCGCTACAACAACTTTGCAAATTTTTCTAACACTTGTATTACACACCCACCTACATTTACATACTCATTTGAACATGATTAGCATCCCCTGTAGCTTACCTGATACCTGGAAATATGCAGTTTGAACCCAGCCAAGCATATAAGCAGACACGTGAAAAGACAGTGCCATAGAAGCGACACGGAATGATGTGGTTGCTTCAGAAAATGTGCTTCAGAAAAGGACACTATCAGATAGGTTTAGGCATTGATTTATGGTTAGGAAATGTGTTTTGTTTACCTCTCATTTGCATTTAGAACACTATGGATTATGTTTAGGTTAAAGTTTGAGGTTAGGGAGAGTTACTCATTAAAACCTCCATCCAATATTCACCTTAAAAATATTGTCTAATTACAACATAATTTCACTTGCTTTTGTTGACCACCACTGGACTTTTTAATGGAAAACTGCAGCAAAACTTGTAATAAGACACATAATTTAGTTTTGCAAAAATGTTGCCACTGTCACGTAATGTTCATGAGATCAGGCTGAAATGTTCTCATAACTTCCAGGATCAAATGATCTATGCTATCTGCATTCATTTTATAGCTCTATATGCTTACTGTATGTCCACAAATGTCAGTTTTCTTTCTATTTTTTAGAAGCAAATATTTTTTATTATTATTGCCTAAACAATGCTTTCCATTTGCCAAATGGTCTTCTTGAGCCCATCTCTATGCACTCACATTCAAAGCTTCTTCTAGTTCCTCTACACCTCCTTGAATGGTTTCCTTTTCATTAAGTTTCTTCTCCAGAAGATCCATCCATGCATTCTCCAGCTCCAGATAAGACAGTAGCTCACCCCAGCATGCCCACACCTCCTACAACAGCCAACAGAGATGGAGCGATGCATCTGGTTAATCATATATCACCAACATGAAGTACATTCACATCTCACATGGATTCATGAGGACTCATAGAGTGAGTTTCTATAAAAACCAAAGAGCCTTGATCAAAGGTACACTAAAAGTGAGACTGTATTGGGGAATCTACTCTAAAACTGTAGCTTGTCAAGCAACAAGCCAGTGTTACTTTTCAGTTTTATATTTAGTTATATTTTTTTTAATGTAAATTGTCCAAATGATTTTTTTTCCAAAATGTAATACATCAATCTTTAACCAAATATTCAAATATATATTAAAAAAAAAAAGTGTCAAAATGTATTTAATATGTAGGAAAACTGTCCAGAGAACCAGAGTTCCTGAAATAATAGCAAATAATAAATATCCTGAAACATCCATATCCATTTTTGAAGTTACTGTGTTGTGAATTCATCACGTTTAGAGGTTTAGACTCATTTAGGATAGGGCGTATTCACAATGCAAGTCACGCACCCTGACTAGCGTGTAACCTTGTTCAAGTTCACCTGATTAGTTTCTTAATTTCTGTGCAGATGTCAATTGTAATATTATGTTTCTGTTGAAGATATTGCTGATTAATCCCACATCTTGTCATATTTTCATAAAGAGTATGTTTAAATTAAAACTTTATGATTGTCATCATGATGCAACTTTTTTGTTTTCGTTGTTGACAAAATAAAAAAAAACCTTTGTCAACTGACATTTTCATCAGTCATTTTGTTGACGAGATTAACACTGGTAAATGGTCTGCACTTATATAGCGAGTGGTGGTGGCGTAGTGGTCTAAAGCACATAACTGGTAAGCAGAAGGTTGTCGGGCTGATATGACGATACATATCGTGGCGACGATATAAATTGTCAATCCATAGAGATTTAGCTATATCCTGTATTTAGTTTATACATTTTCATGTGCGCAGTGCGGGCTTATCCCTCAGTGGGCAGGTCTTCACTGAGAGAATTTAAGAAACATGGACAGAATTAAAAACAAATTTGGCTGCCGCCCAAGCAAATTCAATAACATTCATCCCGTGTTCACAGTTTCATAAACGCTTAATATGCTTTTCATCTGGCATGCACATCTATGATTCATGTTAGCGTCTCATGCGCTATCTCTGGAGCACGCAAGTGTGCGAGTACAGCAGGATTCCTGATATTTACAGGAGAGTGCAGAGCAGGATCACGCTCACTAAATCATTTTTGACCCAGGAAAAACCCTGAAAAAACATCTACACAGAACGGGACAAATCTCGAGTACAAGTGGTGGTGGTGTAGTGGGCTAAAGCACTAAACTGTTAAGCAGAAGGTTGTCGGTTTGATCCTCACAGCCATCACCATTGTGTCCTTGAGCAAGGCACTTAAATCCAAGTTGCTCCAGGAGGATCGTTCCTGTAATAAGGCCTCTGTAAGTCACTTTGGATAAAAGTGTCTGCCAAATGCATAAATGTAAATGTAAACTCTCAAACAAGTCAAGAAAATGAAGAGGAGCTTGTTAATAAAACAGGTGCGGCATACCACCACTCCCTGTACGCATATTACGTAGGACACCAACTCCCTAGGGGGGCACCATCATACCATGGGGGCACCAGAAATATATAGAACATATAATAGAATATATAATCCACACTCCATTATTTCGGTTGAAGAAGTACATCATCCGGGTACTTGTAGTGCACTTTTTTTCATTGCATTTTCAGTGTGATCACACTTCTCACACTATTAACACTACAAAATAATGTAGAATAGTATGCAATTTAGGACGCAACTTTAGTTTAGTTAGTAGTCTCACAACTTTTCATTAGTTACTCCCTAGCACTGTACTTGAGGAATTGAACCTGGTTCCTGCAGTTCAGATGGTCGAGCATGTACTAGCAAAAAGGTCATGGCTTTGATTCCCAGGGTACACACAGACTGATAACTGACTTTAAGGCATATCTGCCAAACTCCATGAAACAGACTGTCACGCTCACCTCTAAAGTCTTGCATTTTCCATCAAGCCGACTGCACAGTCGCTGGTAGTTTGAAGTCAAAACATCCAGTTCTGCCTTCAGGGCATCATGGGCCACGGGAAGAGCTTTTGAAATGAAATTGGTGACTTTATCCGACAGCAGCTTCACCTTTGTTTTCTTTTGATGGATCTCCTCTTGAGCCCTCTGAATGGGAGAGAGGAGAAGATAACAAGAGCATTCAACAGATTTCCACCAAGGTTGGCAAACATCAGCTTTCTCCTAAGCCTCTGTTTGCAAAGTTAAGCCAAGCCTGGCATGAGAGCAGAGAGAATAAAAGAAAGGAAGATCCCTGCTGCTAAAACAGAATGATTTATATTGAACCTGGGACGTTAACCCAGAATATGCCTGAGATTAATATCTCTTGTCTAAATGTCAGTCAACAGTTACCTGAGGAGAATCTCAAAAATGTTGTTCTCACTACATCAAGTTTTCTTTTCCTCCCCCCTTTTCTATAAACTTATGAGTCTTGACACTTTTCATCTGGCCCCATTTTTGTCACAAATTACATTTTTAAAGGGATAGTTCACCCAAAAATGAAAATATTCTCATCATTTACTCACCCTCATGCCATTCCAGATGTTTATAACTTTCTTTCTTCTACAGAACACAAATTAAGATTTTTAGAAGAATTTCTAAATTCTGTTGGTCCATTCAATGGAAGTGAATGGTGGCCAGAACATTGAAGGTCCAAAGCACATAAAGGCAGCATAAAATGAATCCACACAACTCCAGTGGTTTAATCCATGTCTTCAGAAGAAATATGATAGGTGTGGGTGAGAAACAGATCATTGGGCAGAGAGGAGAAATTATAGTAAAAAATGACTTTTGCCTTGCATTGTATTGACCAACAGAGCTTCTTCTAAAAATCTTTGTTTATGTTCAGCAGAAGAAAGAAAGTCATACATATCTTGTAAGGCATTTTTTTAAGCTATCCTTTTAAAACAATAAAAGCGTTTTACAATTTTTTCATGAAATAAGAAACTAAGGTGATACTAAGGTTATAACCACTCAAACCAGTGAAAGATCAAACCTTCAACTCTTCCACGGCCTTTTGAAGCACCTCAGGTGTTTTGCACTGGAAGTCTCGCTCCAGGTACTCTTCCTCGGCTTGAGCTATCAATTCCTGCATATCCTGCATCTCCTTCCTCAAACTCACCGTCATATCCAGCCCTCCTTTCAAAGCAGATTTCTTTGCATAAGCCTGTGGACCACCAACAAACAGTTAAATTATCTTTTTGTGTCAAGCCTTTGGCTTAAAACTCCATGGAAAGCTCTACTAACATCACCACATTTCACTTAGATATTGCCTTGGTGTGAAAATGGTTAAATTAAATTGCACCTCGCCTCATAATTAATTAATATAAAGCCCATGTGGCACGTTAATTACCTGTTTGCAAATGAGCTCCCACTGAGCATTGAGTTCCTCCAGCATCTTTTGTATTTTGATGGCAAACGGCACCTCGGCTTCCCTCTTCAAGGCCAGTCCCACCTCACTGATTCCATTCAGACTCGGCTGGACAGTGTTGATGTCATTCCCCAGTGCCTGGCAAATCAAATGAGGATGTTTGAAATAGACGGTGTTGGCCACTCTGAAAACCAGGTCATACCAATGCACTGACCCAATTCTAAAAGCTATTGCCATATTATTGCAGAAAACATACCATCGGGTACAAAAAATATTGAAATTGTATGTGAAAAATAAAATTTCATGTTAAGCAGCAGTTTTCATGACCAGTAATATAGAAAATTATCTCCAGTGGTTGCCTGAAAGCTGTCCCAATGGGTTTCCGGCTTATTCATCTACTGCCGTGGCTATATTAACAGCATTACCAACAATGCTGTTTAGATTTTATCTTAGTGAGAAACCAATGCTTTAATTTAGGCTACACTTTGCCACTGAAAAAGAAGTGCACTCTCCTGAAATTACATTTTTGTGCCATGTTCATGAAAAACATATTTATAAATTGTTTACTTGCATTTATGGGAAATATACATTTTTCAGTAACTATAATGTTCATTTTAATGTTCATTTATTGTTTAATGCTAGAAAATCAAACATATCGGAGGTTTAAACTGTATTTATACATTGCCAACATCATATAAATGAGTAGAAAATAATGCAGCTAATATAATATTGAGTTTGCACTCCTCAGGCTGACAATATTTGAAGAAACATTTTCTGAAGCTTGAGCAACTCCTCTCTCAGACCATTTGTTAAAAATGCAAAAGCAACTTAATTTTTAAGAGTTTCGGTCCTGTTTTATACGCTGTTTGTGGAATGTGCCAGTGGCCCAAAAACTTACCATAGTGTTCCCTTTACAAAAAGCTTCACTTTGATGCTGCGCTTTTGCTAAGCGCTACGGGGAACAATCCTGCATTGTGAACAGCTGTGAATTTGTGTGAAACACGTCAATGAACATTGACCTGAATTTATAGCCTCGGCTGGTGATGATCATTAGATGCACCTGTGACCAGGCTATAAAATAGAGGCGTCACCAGCGTGTCGACAGATATTTTTCATTCAGAGCATACTGTGCTGTGTGTCTCACAACCTGCTAAGAAAACTTTCTTCCCTCTTTGTTAGGAGTTAGAAATTGTTAGGCAGTGCGAGAACTTTCTTTCCTTTCTCTCTCTGCTCTGAAAGAGATTATATATATATATATATATATATATATATATAAAAAAAAGAGAATGGCGGAGAAACAGAGCAAGCGATGCGTGTTTCCTTGTCAACGTTTCATGACGGACAAGGACACGCATGAGTTTTGCTTTGTTTGTTTGGGGAAGAGCACGCTGCTCGCGTTGGGGCGGGCGGTGCGCGCATTGTTACCTTCTTTCGGTCGGGATGCTTAGCGCTCGCTTACACTTCCGAGCCAGCACCGCACTTCATTCGTGGGGCTCTCGTATGGATCTGGCTGAGGAGCAAGAGACGGGTGCGTCCCTTTCGCTCGCTCTCTCCCCAGATCCGGCTGGTCCTTCTCGTGATCTTGAAGCGCGCTCCGGCGCCTCTTCAGTTCAGGAGGGGGACCTCGATTCTCTTGGATCTATAGATTTCGAGTTACCCACATCCGAGCACTCAAAGCATGACGCAAAATCCCCTGAGGAGTTACTCGATGTGGTTACTCGTGCTGTGGCCACACTTCAATTAGACTGGCCACGTGACCAAGAAACCCCCAAACGCTCCAAGTTAGAGGATAGATTTCTGTCTGATGGCCAAGGGAAGGGAACACCTCATCAATCCCTTACCTTCTTTGATGACCTCCACGATGAGCTTGCTCGTTCGTGGAGGAAACCTTATACCTCGCGCGTTCACGTGCCCTCGACGTCGTTATATTCGACTTGAATACTCGAGGGTATTCAAGGATGCCGCCGGTCGAAGAGAAGCTTGTGGGTTATATCTCGCCGGGTTCGGCATCGTCTTTGAAAAAACCTGCTCTCCCCTCTAAGCCATGCAGAACTACCTCCATGCTAGTGGGGAGGGCTTATCAAAGCGGCAGGTCAGGCTGGTGCTGCACTGCACACCATGGCTGTGTTACAGGCGTACCAGGCTGACCTGCTAAAAGATCTGAGTGCGGGTAAAACTCTCGACGAAGAGGCCTTTTCAGAGCTTCGTCGAGCTACGGATTTGTCTCTCCGCGCGACCAAGCAGTCAGCCCGTGCCATTGGCCGGTCTATGTCCGCTTTGGTCAGTACGGACAGGCATTTATGGCTTAACCTGTCAGGCATCCGAGATAGGGACAGAGTTTTCTTAATCGATGCCCTGGTTTTGCCTTCTGGTCTCTTCGGAGACGCCATGAATACGGTTATCTCCAGATTCCAGGAGGTGAAAAGCCATGAGGAAGCCTTTGGGCAGTTTCTTCCTCGCTGCACTCAGGGAGCGGGGCCATCGGCCACCCAGTCTCGCCCCGATTCTGCTAGGAGAGAGGCTCAAAAACAGAGCGTGGCGAGTCATGCTCCCCCTCGTAGGGACTGGGGACAGGCTTGTCGCCCTCAGCAGCCGCCCAAGAAAGACCTCAGGGCTGTGATTTCTAAAAGAAAGAAGCCCTGACGGTCTTGTACCCAACTTTGTGAGGGTAGTTCCCTTCGGGATGGGGCGTGTGTGTCATCCACTTCGGCCCTCCCGATACCCTCACGAAACCTCTTCACTCCCGCTGCCTTTGGTGTTTCGGGTGATAGAGGCTTCCAACAAAGAGTTGGGTGTACTGTTGCTTCCTGCCTTAATCCAGGACACGGAACACTCAACATCCCCTCAACAGGAAGTGTTGAAATTAGTACCCATCTCAGAGAACCTGGCAGCTTGGAAACTTCTGCCAGGTATTTCTATGTGGGTTCTAAAGACAGTAGAAAGAGGCTACAGAATTCAATTCACCCGCCGCCCTCCGCGTTTCAACGGCGTGGTTCCCACTACCGTAAGACCGGAGCAGGCATGTCTACTGTGGAGAGAACTGCAAAATCTCTTGGCAAAAGGGGCCATAGAACATGTTCCCCTTCCAGAGAAAGAGTCAGGCTATTACAGCAGATACTTCCTGGTTCCCAAGAAGGGTGGGGGGTTGCGTCCGATTCTAGATCTTCGAGGCTTGAACCGCTCGGTCAGGGTGTTCAAGTTCAAGATGCTAACTGTCAAGTCGGTCGTGTCTCAGATCCAACATCACGATTGGCTGGTCACGATCGATCTCATGGACGCATATTTCCATATTGGAATTCTGCCACTGGCTCCTTTGCGACTCCAGGGCATCCGCATTCTGAATTATTTAGACGACTGGCTGATACTAGCACAATCTCAAGAACTGGCAGTTCAGCACAGAAATATCGTCTTGGCTCATCTAGGTTCTCTGGGTCTGAGACTCAACGTCCAAAAGAGCGTTCTTTCTCCAACCCAGGAAATTACCTATCTAGGGATTATATGGAACTCGATCACGATGCGGGCACAGTTGTCTCCCACTCATGTCAGGTCCATCCAGAACTCCCTGAGCAATCTCAGGCTAGGTCAAAGTTGCACTGTTCATCAGTATCAACGAATACTAGGTCTCATGGCATCTGCGTCCACGGTGATTCCTTTGGGCCTTCTTCATATGAGACCATTTCAGCTGTGGCTATAAGCCAGGGGATTTCATCCAAGGGCCAGTCCCCTAAGGCAAATAAGGGTTACGCGCCGAGCACTTCGTTCCCTTTCTGTGTGGTTCAGACCCCGGTTCCTTAACTTGGGTCCCACTCTCGGTGCGTCATGTCGTCGCAGGATGCTAACGACAGACGCCTCTCTGACGGGTTGGGGTGCAATCTTGAGTGGTCGTCCAGCCCAAGGGGAATGGGAGGGTCATCATCTCGATTGGCACATCAACTGCCTCGAGCTGATGGCGGTATTTCTGGCCCTGAAATACTTCCTCCGACATCTGAGAGGCTGCCATGTCCTTGTGCGGGTGGACAACATAGCAGCAGTCTCCTACATAAACCATCAAGGAGGTCTACGTTCTCGCCACCTGAATTTGCTGGCACGTCGGATTCTCCTTTGGGCCCAGGACAAGCTCCTGTCACTCAGGGAAATTTACATCCCTGGACGCCTAAATGTGGGAGCAGATTTTCTGTCCAGACAAAACATACCGAGGGGCGAGTGGAAACTCCACCCCGAGGTAGTACAACAAATTTGGGAGAGATTTTACAGAGCAGAAGTGGACCTCTTCGCCTCTCAAGAGACTGCACAATGTCCCCTCTACTTCTCTCTGAGTCACCCAGCCCCCCTGGGTCTGGACACGATGGCGCATACATGGCCCAGAATGTCTGTATGCTTTTTCCCCGGTTTCTCTGCTCCCGGGAGTCTTAGCCAGAGTTCGCCAGCAAGGGTCTTGCCTCTTACTGATAGTGCCTCGCTGGCCGAACAGGATTTGGTTCTCAAATTATATCTCTCCTCGACGGCTCGCCTTGGGCGATTCCGGACAGGAGGGACCTTCTGTCTCAGGCACAGGGGACGATATTTCATCCCCGGCCCGAATTGTGGAAACTTCATGTTTGGCCCCTGAAGGGTACCAACTGAGGAACACAGGGCTGTCGCCTGAAGTTATCGAGACCATTCTTAGTGCTAGGGCTCCCTCCACCAGAAGAATCAACACCAATAAATGGGGTGTCTTCGAAAAGTGGTGCAGTTTACATGGTGCAGATCCAGTTAACTGCCAAATTGTTTCAGTTCTGGACTTTCTGCAGGAAAAACTGTCAGCAGGCATATGCCCCGCTACTCTCAGGGTTTATGTGGCCGCCATTTCAGCTTGCCATGCCTTGATGGACGGGGCGCCTTTGGGGAGGCACCCTCTACTCGCTCGCTTCATTCGTGGAGCCAGGCGACTGAGGCCTCCTGTTAGGACCAGAACTCCCTCATGGGACTTAGCAATAGTCCTGGAGGGTCTGGCTGAAACCCCCTTTGAACCTCTAGAGTCAGCGTCTGACAGACTTCTGACTCTCAAGCTGGTTTTTCTTGTGGCGATTACCTCTCTTAAGAGAATCGGGAATCTACAGGCTCTGTCTGTTTTGTCGGCCTGTTTAGAGTTTGCCCCAGGTATGGCCAAAGCTATCCTGCATCCTCATCCTGACTACCTTCCTAAGGTGCCTTTTTCGACACTACACCCTGTCACTCTGGAAGCCTTCTGCTCCCCGCCGTTTTTAACGCCGGAGCAGGAAAGTCTTCACGGACTCTGCCCAGTCCATGCCCTTCAGACTTATGTCCACCGCACTAGCCAGTGGCGTAAGTCTGGGCAATTATTTGTCTGCTTTGGGGGCTGCAACAGGGGGCAGCCGCTACCAAGCAGACTATGTCACATTGGGTGAGGGATGCTATTGCCCTGGCCTATGAGGCGCGGTCAAGCTTCGCCAGTAGGTGTCAGGGCTCACTCCACCAGAGGGGTCGCCGCCTCTAAAGCCTTGGCTAGAGGGGTCCCTCCGCAGCAGGTTTGTGATGCGGCGGGCTGGTCCTCTCCGCACACATTCATCAGATTTTATAGTTAAAATGCTACTCCAGGCTCTTACGTCCTTGAGTCGACATCCCAAGCTCATGCCTGAACGGGTTTGTGACGCGGCGGGCTGGTCCTCTCCGTGCACATTCTTCAGTTTTTTATGGCAGGCTCATGCTTGAACACGTTCGTGATGCGGCAGGCTGGTCCTTTCCGCACACATTCATCGAACTTCATGGGTTAGATGTTTCTGCTACTCCGGATGCTTACGTCCTTGAGTCGACATCTCAAGCTCACGTCTGAACAAGTTTGTGATGCGGCAGGCTGGTCCTCTACGCACACATTCATCATATTTTATCGTTTGGATGTTCATGCTACTCCGGGCTCTTACGTCCTTGAGTCGACATCCCAAACTCATGCCTGAACAAGTTTGTGACGCGGCAGGCTGGTCCTCTCCGCGCACACTCTTCAGTTTTTTATGGCAGGCTCATGCCTGAACACGTTCATGATGCGGCAGGCTGGTCCTTTCCGCACGCGTTCCTCGAACTCTATGGGCTAGATGTTTCTGCTACTCCGGGCTCTTACGCCCTTGAGTCGACATCAAGCGCATGTCTGGGACCTCTCACGTTTTTGTGAGCACACTTCACAACCGTAGGGGTCCGGACAGCCCCAGTGCGGCGGCATGGGTATTGCGTTCCCCGTAGCGCTTAGCAAAAGCGCAGCATCAAAGTGAAGCTTTTTGTAAAGGGAACGTCTCGTGTTACATGTGTAACCCTTGTTCCCTGAAAAAAGCGGAACGAGATGCTGCGCTTTTTTGCCGCACTGGGACGTCCCAGGACTGCTCTTCAGAAAAAGGTATCTGTCGACACGCTGGTGACGCCTCTATTTTATAGCCTGGCCACAGGTGCAGCTAATGATCATCACCAGCCGAGGCTATAAAGTCAGGTCAATGTTCATTGACGTGTTTCACACAAATTCACAGCTGTTCACAATGCAGGATTGTTCCCCGTAGCGCTTAGCAAAAGCGCAGCATCTCGTTCCGCTTTTTTCAGGGAACAAGGGTTACACATGTAACCCGAGACGTTTTCTTACATTAACTTGAATATTTAATGGTTTATTTATTTTATTGTTGAATACAGTTGAGAAGGCCAAAAGGTGGAATAGGATAAAATAATTTTTAATAGTAGTCATGCTAGGTTAATTTTAAATTAGAGCACAGTTTATCACAGTTTATCGGGTGTTTACAAATTAATAAAACTAAAAAGTAAAAGAGAGAAAGAAAAGAGAAACATTTTTCAATTTCAAAAATTGAAAAGAAAAACAAATATTTTTAATAGATGTGTGTTTATAAGATTATGTTTGTATTATGTTGTATAACATATCTAACAGCTTTTACAAAAAATATATAGAACTTAAAAAAAATAAAATGCAATTGGACACCAAATTGTCTCCTATTCATTGAAAATACCCTCTGTTGTTTTTTTTAGCACATCTTGCTCTAACTCAGAATGGCATCAGCAGTTCTATTCCAAATTAGTTTTATTGCTAAATAAATTAAGTGTCTTCACCGTGCACTGTTCCAACTGTTTCTCCAAGGCCTCAGCATCTCCCAGAGCTGGCCATTCCTCATTCAGGAAAACATCAACCTCTGCAATCCATTTCTGCAAGGTCTTTGTGTCATTCTGCCATGGGATGAAATTAAGCTATATTAGATGATGCATTCACTAAATTAGCTTTTTATATATACAGTAGATACTTTTTTCCACAACAAATAGTAAAGAAAAATCACAAATGAGATCTCTATTTTTTCACACATGCATTCCGTATGGACAAAGGTTTCCTGTTTTCAACCCAAACTATGTATTAACAAGTCCCCCTTTTGCTGGAAAAAATGGATGGAGAGGGGTGTTGCTACATTTGGTGACCTTTATGAAAATGGAGCTTTGAGATCATTTGAAAATATAACAGCAATTTGGGATTTCTAGGTCTCAATTTTTCAGGTTTTTACAGTTGCGCCATTTACTTTGTACTATTTTTGGTGGTAGTACAAGCCCCTTAAAGCTGCAGACACTCTGTGCATGGTGATCACAGCCTTGGGAAAAGGGCATGAAACGTCAGTGTATTATTCCTCGTTGATTCAGAGTCTTGGTGATGTAGCCATAACAGCTCTTAAGAGGATATGGGAAAGAGAACTGAACTTGGTACTGGAGGATGGGGAGTGGGAAAGAATTAAAAAAAAATATGTAAAACTATGTCTAGGGTACACCTTATTCAGTTTAAGATTTTGCATCATTTCTACTGGACCCCTTCTAGATTGTTTAAGCTTGGTTTAAAAGACACAGCTACCTGTTGGCGATATCAGTTGGAGATATATCTGTGGTTCAAAAATTCTAGTCCAGAATTTCATCTGTGAGGCTCTAGACACTCAAATTTCATTCTGCCCCAGACTATGTATATTGGGTGATGGGCGGTTATTAAAGTAGGTGACAAATAAACAAAAATCGGGGTCCAAACTAGTGTAATGATTTCCAGACAAATAATTCTTAGAGGATGGAAGTAAAATGGCATTCCCACATATCAAGAATGGTTCACTGAATTGGGTAGTGTGGTGGCATTTTAAAAGATGTCATACAAACAGCTTGGCAGATTAGATGAATGTGGTAAGAAATGGGACAAATACATGACCTTTCTGGAAGGCTCTCGTGAGGGCCATGTGGAGAGAAGCACTTTATTTCTCTCTCTTTTTTTCTCTTCGTGTTTATATGTATATACTCAGGCTTGCACCATGGGAATGTTTGTTGGGGGTTGGGGACTGGAAATTAATGGGGGATAATGGTTGACTCTGTGCATGTATATTATACTTTGTTTTGGTTTATGTTAGAGAATCAACCAATAAAAACGTTAATATGAAGAAAAAAAAAATTTGATCTCTTTATTACCTCAATAGTTTCTAGAGGGCAATTAAATCAAACAAAGTGCTTATAAAATTTTCCACCTGAAATACAGACAGAAATAATCTCACACAGGCCTCATTTCAGAAAAGATAACAAAAATGTCAGTAAACTGCACTCCCCAAAGATCTGCAGTCAAAATATTTCAATATGAATCTCAAAAAATCATTCCAAGACCCAATTATCTAAATATTCTATCTACACTAATTTCAAAGCTCTATATTCTCTCTGTACGTAAACAATTATCTCATTTGTGTCTGTTTTTATTTATCTTAAGAAATTGTAGGGGAAACATAATTTGCTTTGATACTAAGCATTAATTCAAAGCTTTCAGGAAAACCAGAATCTGAATGGTCAATTGCGGCATTCTTTAGTCAAATATATTAGTATAATGACCATTAAGCTGTATGATTGACTGTTGGCCCAGGCAACCGATATTCTACATGGCTGTGCTAGTTTTGCTGATCATAATCACAAAATAAACTAATTCGGAGTGATACAAGAATTCCTGATCACCCTGTCTGGGTTTATTTTGCAAAAATGGCAAAGATTATTTTGTGGCTGACTGTACATTATTCCTTACTTAGCATATACCCTGTAGTACAGTCTATTTGGAAACCACTTAGTGTAGCATCTGTGAAGTGTATATGCTACAGGGAAACTAGGGCTAGTGCAATTAAAGGAAAAGCCTGTTCAGCATGCTGTGCCTGGAACTGCTGTAGTTTGGTCATGTGATCCTGCAGCTCCTGAATGTTCTCCTCCAGCTGCTCACAAATGCGTCTCCAGCACACCATCATGTTATCCAGCTCAGTCCGGTACTTCTGACAGATCTCAGGTGGTGCTTTCTGGAACACCTGCTCGGCCATCTTATTGAGATCATCCACCTCACTCTGATGCTCCTTCTGTGCTGCTTGAATTGCCTATGAAATTTTGTGAAAACATATTTAATGTACACTGGCGGTCAAAAGTTTGGATTAATGTACAGATTTTTTGGAAAGAAATTGGTAATTTTATTCACCAAAGTGGAATTCAACTGATCTCAAATGTACAATGTCAGGACATTAATAACATGAAAAATTACTATTACAATTTGAGAAAAATGTTCTGAACTTCTTAAACTACTTCAAAGGGTTCTCATCAAAACATCTTCCATGTGCAGCAATGACAGCTTTACAGATCCTTGGCATTCTAGCTGTCAGATTGTCCAGATACTCAGGTGACATTTCACCCCACACTTCCTGTAGCACTGACCATAGATGTGGCTGTCTTGCCGGGCAATTCTCACGCACCTTACAGTCTAGCTGATCCCACAAAAGCTCAATGGGGTTAAGATCATAACACTGTGTGTGTTTCTTTGCCCACTCAAACCTTTTCATTTTGTTTTTCTGATTCAAAAGTGGCATTTTCTTTGCAATTCTTCCCATGAGGCCTGCACTTCTCTTTATTGTTGTACATGAAACTGGTGTTGAGTGGGTAGAATTCAAGGAAGCTGTCAGCTGAGGACATATGAGGCATCTATTTCTCAAACTAGAGACTTACTTATCGTACTTATCCTCTTGTTTAGTTGTACGTCTGGGCCTTCCACATCTCTTTCTGTCCTTGTTAGAACCAGTTGTTCTTTGTCTTTGAAGACTGTAGTGTACACCTTTGTATGAAATCTTTTCAAGCATTGTATATCCTTCATTCCTCAAAACAATGATTGACTGACAAGTTTCTAGAGATAGCAGTTTCGTTTTTGCTATTTTTGACCTAATATTGACCTTAAGACATGCCAGTCTATTGCATAATGCGGCAACTCAAAAACAAACACAAAGACGATGTTAAGCTTCATTTAATGAAACAAATAGTTTTATTAACCAAATTAGCAAATTAGCATGATTACTCAAGGATAAGGTGTTGCTGGGAATTGGGCATTTCTAGATTTGATAAAAAAATATTTTATTCAAATAGTGATGGTGCTGTTTTTACATCAGTAATATCCTGACTTAGTTGAAAGGCACTTAAAGAACCAATTTCCTTCCGTACATTAAATCTGTACATTATTCCAAACTTTTGGCCTCCAGTGTAAATAAAGCAGTTTTCATGCACATATAATTAAGTATTCACAATGAATGTTCTGATTAAAAAAAGTGTTGCTTTAAAAATAATAATTTTTGGACTATTTGAAAAACATAATAGTGGTAACACAAATTTATTATAGCATTTACCATTCTTTACTATACTTACACTAACTGTAGTAACCAGTGTGCAAATTATAGAGGGTATTCAGTGTGCAAACAGCAATTCTTGCTTTTTAATAAATCTTTTAGGTTTTACACATCTGAAATGTAACTGATCGCAATGATACTTTTTCAATTACACATGCACAAAAAATGCATAAAACAAGTTTAATTCTACACATACACATACATCTAAGGACATTTTTATATAATTTTCAAACAACATAAAAGTAACCACAAATATTGGTTACATTAGTCCAAAAATATATTTTAAATTGCCATTAAACAGACACTTGCAAAAAGAAATCATGTTCACCTGAGAAAGTAACCATAGGAACAGTACTTTACTTGTGGTTTTTCAATTAAGATAAGTATTGGACGGTACATAGTCAAAACATACAAAAAAGTACTGTCATTATTTATAGCCAGGGTAAGAAATTTAGGGGGGCACGGAGCAACATTTTTATTTCCTAGTTATACATATCATGGCATAAAATATGTATTGATGTTGATTTAATTCTTAAGGCAATAGGAAGTAAATTCTCATTTTGTATCTATCAATTGATTAAATTGAAGTATTCAATTAAGAGACTGTTTAAGAAATTGAAGCATTCAAATGGTTAGAAGAAATATGCCCACATAAAGGTAAAAAATGCCCTAAAAATCAATTCAGGGAGCAAATATTTCCTCTTATGTAAAAGTTAAATTCTGACACTATTTAGCACTTTCAAGTTTGCATATCACACATATATTACAGAAAAAAAAAAAAAAAACATTTAAAACTTTTTCCATTTGTGTGCGTGAATGATTTGCCCTTTTATGGGTGGTAAAAGTCAATTTGGTTTGTAACAGACAAATGTACCTTGAAAATTGCCTAAACACTTCCTTAGAAATAGCTAGTTTTCTTTTGTCGAAGCCACAGTTAAACTGTTCACCAATTATAATGAGGACCCATCCTCGGTTTTACCTGTTGTTATAGTCTTACTATAAATACAAATGAATTAAACGGTGCAAGAATAATGGTGAATAGTTCTATAATGGACTTATCAATCTTTGAAGAAAAAAAACAATTTCAACAAACCATGATGTCTTTGAATCTCTGCTCCATGACTGGGTACTCCGTGACTGCATTGGAGGGGATGGCTAGTTTATTCTCACACTGCTGCAGCCAGGCCAACATTGCTGCCATCACCTCCTTATAAAGTGCAGGTGGAAGACTGGATTGGACTAACATGAGAAAAGAGAAGACATATAAGTGCACAGTTTGAAGACACAGGTTCATGTGCAGTTCTGCTTGGAATCTGCACCAGCAGAACTCCATTTAAAGTCCAACAGTTTTCCACAGATTTCAAATGTCGATTGCTTACACAAATCTATAAATCCCTGGCCCCTAGCAAAGTCATTTATTATATAATTTGGCTAGCCGGATAATGATTTAATATAGAAATAAGCTTAGGAGCTCTCTGCAAAATTTTAACACAATTTAATAGCCATAGTTTAAACACCCTTAACTGAATTAACACTTTTCATGAACTTTAAATAAGCATTGACCTAAAAGGTTTGTAATTAGATGCTTAGTATTGTAGACAAATATAAATTGTGCCTATGTTTGAATTTCTATTCATAACTACATTTATTTATTTTTATTTTATACATTTTTAATGGATAAGATGGACTTGAAAGCAGGGGCGGTACTAGGGTGTGCAACAAGAAAAGAAGACAAAGAGTGGATGAAATCTAGACAAAGGATGACTAATCTGAAGAAGCTAAAATATAAGATAGATTTGATTTGTTTAACAAGTTATGCTACAAAACAGTTTCAATTACTTTTATTCTAAATGTGGAGAACTTTAAATATAATGTGAAAAACTGCAGTCTGTGGCTGATATCACAAGCTTTAAGAATCACATTAAATTGTTTATGTCTTGTGAGTTCCTCAGTGAAACTCACAAGACACCACTTACCTCTCTGCCAGAGAATACTTAAAAATGAAAACAAGGGCATGAAAATTTCAAAAGCTTGTGTAGAATAATAGGGTAGAAAGGCTTGCTGATTTAAAATATTTATGAAAATGCTGCAAGCTCAGAGGAAAACATAATCACACCAGACCACACTGTAAATCTTACATACAAGTGCTGTCATAGTACAGTATGTACATCCTAACATCACCCCAAATAGCCCAGTACTAGGCAACCCTCACCCAGAATGAGCTGTTGTTCCCAGGCCCTCAGGTCCTCGAGGACTTGATGGTAGTGCTCCTGGAAGGCAGAGATGTCAGCATCAAAAAGGACAGGCGTCTCTTCTTTCTCTCTCAGCTTCTGAAGTTGTTCGTGCAGCTTCTCCACTTGTAACTGAAGAGTGGAGAGGCGAGCAATCTCATCCTGTGAACAGTAATAAACCGGTCTTGTCATGTTTCAAGATAAGTGACATAATGGCACAAATACTGGCAGGAAAAGAGGCCTCATCTTTGTGCTGTCAACCTTCGGCACCTAAAGTAGGAATAAACACGACCATTTATTATGCATAACTTTAAGTATTCCTGTCTATATTGATTGATATTGTGAGCTGAACATAACACCATAAGACAAATGTTTTTACAAACTTCCCAATAAAACATTCTCCATAAAAACTGCATAAAATCTTGGACTTTTCTCTAAAACATTTTGATTGCATCTTCTGTCATTTAATACAATTTACAGCATATAGAGCTTATTGATAATAAGCTGTTTACGTATAAACCACAATAACAAAAAATAAAAAAATTGTAACTTGTTAACATTAAATCTCATTATTGATATCTGTAGCCCTGTTAATTCCCATAAAATAATAACCCCATGGCCACCACCATTGTGTCCTTGAGCAAGGCACTTAACTCCAGGTTGCTTTAGGGGGATTGTCCCTGTAATAATTGCACTGTAAGTCGCTTTGGATAAAAGCGTCTGCCAAATGCATAAATGTAAAAAAATGTAAATGTAAAATGTCTAAACCTTACTTAATACTGTAATTTTATTTATCACACTTGCATAACACAACATTATTATGTTAACACAATATTATGTTTTACATAATAATATTATTAGAACTGTCAGTCATTTAAAACATTTAAGAATAAATTACATAATGTGCTAATTAATTAACCCTTTCCAACCGGAGCGTTCAAATTTGGGAACAATTATTCCTATGGTTCCTGTCTCAATCTAATTAATCACAATAATCCCATATATCAATATTTGCTGAGGGAAGCCCCTAAATATTTTTGTATATTTGACTAAATTAACATGCTAAAATTACATTATAAATGTCATTATTATAAATATTATTATAATTTATTATTATTATTATTATTATTAAATTAATATGTTCAAAGCTCGTAAGTTTTGTTAATTTAATTTTACATGTTATAATGAAATCCCTACATATTATAATAATTCCATATTATATTATTATATTTTATAAATAAATAAATAAAAACTAAGGGATAGATACAATAGATAATCAATGGGTTAATTGTATGCAATGGTAAAATCATCACTGAAACTCCAGGTTTATAGGGAAACCTGAAAGACCATTATAGAAACAAGTATCTGGTAGAGAGACAGAAGCAATACAGATGTTTATATAGAAAGCTGTCAGGTACAGCTATTCATGGATGAAAAGGTAGAACAGATGAACAAATGAGACATAGACTTGAAACCCATAGAGCTTTGATCAATAAACCTTTTTATATCACACAGCTTATCTTTTGGCTTGCTATATTGTATTAACAGAGTCCACAGCCACCGGAAAATGAAAATCTGTTCTTTTTTCAATCAAATCAACCTATATATTTATTGTCATACAGCTACATTACATGAAAACTTGCATAAGCCAGCCAAAGTTGCCATTAAATCAGTGTAATGACACACGGAATTGGAACAATTGTTGTGGAGCCTGAGAGTAAGCCTCACCTCTCATTTCACATTCAAAGTAACTTACCAATCATTCCAGTGGCCATTTACAGTACATTGTAGTCTTAAATGCACAGTACCAAAAAAAAAAAAAAAAAAAAAAAATGGCTATGATGGATTTGATGGCTTATTTTGAAAACAATACATTTTCTTTCTATTTTCTTTTAGAAATAAGACTAAAAATTTGTAAACTGAGAAAATATGGTGTATGTTGATTTCATATTGACTTTAATATCCAGCAACCTAAAGTAAGGTTATTTTTTTTAAGAAGATTTAAATTAATGTGTCCCTGCATATATATGGACACAGAACAAACAGACATTCAAAGCCAAATCTAAGGAGGAACAAGACCCCATGCACAGGCACAGACATCGGGCGTTACCCTGCATCTCTCAAGCTGAATCCTCAGGGGCTCTGGCTCGGATGCGGGCGGCGATTGCACCATCAGCCAGTTCTCAGTGGTCACCACAGCCTGTTCCAGCTGCTGAAAGAGATTGTAGAAGGCCAGGACTTTGGTCTGGTAGGCCAACCATGCCAGCCTTTCAGCCAGAAGAGCGCAGAAGTCGACCCACCGAGCACGTAACTGCTGAGCTGCTTGCTGGATATCTTCTGAATTCTGGCCATCTTCAGAAAAAAATCCATCAAGACAAATGAGACTCATGCATATTGAACCAGTATTTGCTGAGGCTATTAATCTGCCAAAGGCTTTAGCCTTTCAAAATCACTGGTAAATGTCCTGTAGATATGTACTACCCATATATTATAAATAAACCTGATATTATGCACAATTGTATTGCCTTTATTAGCAACAAAATGTAGATTATCACAGTACTTTCCAAACAAGATGGGGCTAAATAATAGGAAATCTACAAGACTGATAGAGAAGTCAGTGATGTTCACAGGATATCTGAACTGAAATGTACAGCATATGAAAATAACCACTTAAGCTAAATTTACCGCTGCCGAGTTGATCCACCAAAGCCTGGGCTGAGCGAGTGGCTTCCTGCAACTTCCTGAACTTTTCTGGTTTTTCCCTGTCAATTGCCTAAAGATTATTGAGAGAATCATAGTTAATGCCAGTACAACACATTTTAAAAAGTGCATTTTTGTGTGTTTGAATAAATGCATTTTGGATGTGCATTTAATATATTTAAAGTTGAATGAATAAGTTAAAATGTGTAAAGTATGTGAAGTTTCTAAGTTTTCACTTCTTGGATACTACACACATTTGAAATGATTATTGTTATTATTATTATTAATAATAATAATAATAATAATTATTATTATTATTCAATATTTTGTATCATCAATAACTTAAACTCAAATAACTTAAATAACTTAAACTCAAATAAATAAATACTACTAAAACTAATTTACCAAAGAAAAAAAATTCCAATAGGTAGTAAAGCAATAGTTCCTTCATTAGAATAATGAAATGATGTCTTCAGAGAAAATAATTGGGGACTGGGGTGTCAAGCTCTAAAGATAAACATTAAAAAACCAAAAAAAACACCATATTTGAAAAACCTTTTAGTCTGCTCCTCACTCAAATCCATTATATGGCTTCAGATGTCAGGACCATGTCACGTTTGTCAGTTATGTTTATTTGTTGGTGACGGGATCCTGACATCCATGTTCTGTGTTTATGTTGAGCACATGGATCAGGGTTTATTTCCTGGCCATGTGCTTTGTGTTTCTGTGTAAGCACATGGCTTGGGGTTGTAGTTCCTTGCCAAGCGCTCTTCTGTCCATTTCGTGTTGCACATTCGGAGCATGGTGTCTGGATCCTGACTTCTGTCTAGTTCAGTTTCGGTTCTGGTCGTCTAGATCCGGACACTCATGGACCATGTCTTGTCTTTGTGAGCACATGGCTTCAAATTTGATTCTGTTGCCATGCTCGCTTCTGTCTGTCTTTTGTGCTGTGTTTTTTGTTTGAGCACATGGTGTATGATTGTGTATCATTCGCCGTGTGCTCTTCTGTTTTGTCAGTTGTGTTTTGTATGAGCACATGGCTTCCATCAGGATTGTTTGCCATGTGCTCTCCTGTCTGAAGTCTAGGCCTCGTCACGCCCCCTTGTTACCTTATTATTTCATTAGTCTCACCTGCCTTCCTTCATTACCCTCCTTAGATCCTTTCCTATATATAGCTCCTCTCGTGTTCAGTCCTGTGCCAGATTGTTTTGTGGATTTGTGTGTCTTCCCAGTTGGTTGGTTCCAATATGTTACTTTGGTCAGTTACGTTGTGTTTTGATTTGTAGAGTTTTTAGTTCTGAGTTTCTGTTCCCATTATCAAGCCAATTTTTCAGTGTAATATTTCTTTCTCATTTCAATTACTGTCATCCAAACATGTCAATGTTCATAAAATGTTACTGAAATGTAATCCCCTACCAGGACTTTCTCATAGAGGTTGGCCACACTGCCCTCTTTATGAGAGATTGAGAACTCTGGATTTTGTAAAACAGCCTCTGACTGAGTCATAAAACTGTGAATTTCAGTGAAGTCCACATCAAATCTAGAGGGAAATTGATGAGAGAACAGCAAAACAAATTAGTTATTCTTGTTTGGTTATTATTCAGGAAAATGTTGTTGGTACTCAGGCAATAATTAGCATTTTCTACTCAAAGTACTTCAGGTGCTTTATTTCAGAATAATTTCCAAACTTTGAAATGCAATCTCACTCTTGGGAGTTTGTAAAAACTTGTATCTGAGTGAAAAAGTCTCTCATGTGATCTCGATCACTTAAACCCCATGATCTCAAAAGTAGTGATATTCAAAACTAAAATATGAAACTAGATTTTTTTGCCTTTTCTTAAGAAAATGTGAATGTTTCTTACCAGTGCAAAAGCTGCTGCAAAAATGCTAGGATGTTGTGGGTGGTCACCAAGGAGTTGCTATGCTGCAAGGGTGTTCTGAGTTGTTTTAGGGCATTGCTAGGGTGTTCTGGATGGTTGCTATTCTTCTCTATTTCTATTACATTTCTTCCCTATTCTCATCCCATTTTTTGCCTGCTAATCATTTGCTAGGCAAAATTGTGACTCTGACCACTCTCCTCATCAAGCCACACGATTTGAATTCATGTATGTAGCACAAACAGTGCGGGGCCAGTTACACATCAAAGTTTAATACTTGGGGTTAAGGGTTTGTTTAAAAAAGAACTAGCTATAGTAATGGTGATGTGTGCTTTAGCATCTAACAAGTCTATTATTTCTGTTCTCATAGATATATATTCCAGTGATGTGCAGCACCATTTCTCAAATTCAACATTTAGTGACGTGGGACTAAATTGTGTAATGCCAGCTCACCTTTTCCGTGGTTCTGAATCAATGAAAATCTGTCGCTTCTGAGGTGGAGGGGTAGACAGACCCTCCTTAGTATGCTTCACCATCTTTTTCTGGTTCGTGGTCACCTTGGTGACAGTTGCCATGGTTGTCTGTGTGAGCTCTGACTGGGATGTGGTGACAATGGTTGAAAACTAAGGGGGACAAAAGTTGGGAAGTCATGCATGTGTAAGTGTACAGAAGTCTGAGGGGCGAATTCACTAACTGGTTGCAGTATTTTGGCGAAACACTCACATTGCAGTCTCAACAGTTGCTTAATGTGAGGAAATAGAGCTGCAATGTATTTAAATCAAGTCATTGTCATAATGTTTTGACTTTCTTTTGTGGAACAGCCTCAGACACCATTCACTTTCATTTTACAGAAGAAAAAAAAAAAGATGCAATGAAAGTGGATTGTGATTTATAATGTTATTCCCTAAAGTTCTGACTCACATCTCCTTTTGTGCTAAATTGAACATTACACTATTACCACTTATGGAAAGCAGGTGGTAAATATAATTGTATAAAAATGAGAAGTTTGTGTACATTTTCTATTGATCATGTCAGCAGTAATTCAGCAATTAAAGATAAAATAATTTGAGCAATATAACTAGGCATAACCTACCATTTAAAGAGCTAATTCAGGTGTCTGAATTTGTAAAGTCCCAGTAAAGTATGCCAGATTGCAGTAGTCTGCAGCATCCTCCATAACCTAGCACTTACAACAAATCCACAAGATGAGGAATTGCGCTGCACAATTTGCGTTCAGCACAAAATTTCTGTCTGTGTCAGCAATGTTACCTGATTTGCATAATTCATTTAGTGAATCGGGAGCTAAAACAATGCAGACAGCACACGCAAATCAGTGGGCGCAATTCCTTCTTAGTGAATTCCCCCCTGAATCTTTTGTGTGCATGAAAGAGAGCAAGGCAGTGAGATACAGTGTGAGCTGTATATTTATTCTGAGTGATAACAGTGTCATGCAGGAAGCCATATAAAATTTGCAGTGAAATAGAGATAGATGGAACAGTATCGCAGTAAGGATGAGGCAGAGCAAATGGAATGACATTAGCAGAACCACCTTGGTGCTGGTGAGTTGAAGTGACTGCACCAATTTGTCCCAGCGCTGGGCAAACCTCTCCAGCTTTGCCTCTAGTTTCCTAGCAGCCTCTTTGCTTTTAATGTTTGTGAGCAGATCTTGAACGAGGGAGCAAAGCTTGTCCATGGTCTGTCTCTTCAACTCCAGGTCTGCTTTTAATATCTGAAGAAATGTTATTCTTTGTCAGCTTACAATGTTTATGTTTTGTAAGACCCATCCAGTGAGGGCCTTTGCTCATAAATATGATCTGTAGAACCTAATGGAGATCAGATATTTAAATGAAAGCCCTGGATTGTATTTGGTTATTAAATGGCCTGTTAAATGGCCTGTCTGCCAATTTCTCATTGGCCTTTTCTTAAGTTCAGAGGTACGCGAGGCTCTCAAGAGAGACCTCTTGTGTCACAACATTTCACACAACGTTTAGTGAGTGACAGAAGGGGAATTTTATGTACTCTACAGGATGCTTGACAGATTTGGTTAGGTTTTTCAAATAGACAGAAGAAAAGTTTTAACTAATAACTACAATGAAAAAACATTATCAATGTCTTACACGGTCAATTCTATGTACTTTTGAATTATGAATCAGACCAAAATCAGCCGTTATTAATAGAGATGTGCATGATTAGATCACTATTCAGTTATTCTACACGTTTAATAGAAGTATTTCAACCCATCTGAGTCCGACGGAACCCGACAAACCTTCTAGTTAAACCTCATGCTCGGGTCATTTTTTCAAGTAGGTGAGTTAACTGTTTACACGTGTGTCTGCACTGTTTTTCATTTGTTTTTCTATGTAAACACTTACTGTATGGACTTCTTTGATTGTTGTTCTGCATCTCACTGTTTTCAGCGTCCTGCACAGGACCGCCAAATTTTTTAATACACTGTGTTAAGTTAAAAAGAACTTCAATATTTGTAAATGCATCTCGAGACACCTGTGTTTTGTTTCACAATTCGTTGCGCTGCATCAAAGTGTTTCTAGCAAATCAGTCCACTGTCGGCCATCTTTGGAATGCTCTTGGGAGGCTATTTCCAGTCATGCCAGTGTAGCTCCTGTCAACTTGAATGGGGGAACACCAAAATCTCAAAAACAGTTGGTCAAGATTAAGATCAAAGAACATATTTCAAATCAATGTTATGCAATAAAATGTTAGACTATTGGAATCATAAATTGTGCTACTTTACCTTATTTTACATTAAAACACGCAATTTTCCTGGCTCGTATAGCTAGATAGAGTTGATTGACAAGTGATGTCTGTATCTAAAAGGTGATTGGCTCTTTTACCTGTATGGCGGGATTTCATTTCTATATCCGTTGACGCTAGAGTTTCTTAGTGGGGGTTCCAAATTCTCCCATTAATTTTAATAGAATTGGCCCATCTCTGCTAAATAGTCTCTGGCTGCATCTAGCTTTTTAGTGCATGTGCCACAAAGATTCGACATTCTGAGGAAGTTCAGGCTGCAAAAAGGGCTTACTGTGACTGTTACACTTTTTCATGTGATTCGAGATCATTTTTCTCCTGGTAAAATTTTAACACTTGATAAATGGAGAGCCAATGTATTTTCCCCCTTTTGCTCGTGTGTGCAGACAATAATTACACAACTAAAATGTTAAATCACTTAAAATCAAAGCATTCCAAAGAGGCTTATAAAGCGTAGCATTCACTACCTCATGGAAAGTGAACCTGCTCGGGCAGAATTACGCATTTTCATTGGTTAAGAATAGATCCATACTATGTTGAAGGCAGTGACAGAGCTTATTTTTGTTCAAATTTTATGTGATCTTATCATTTGAATATATATATATATATATATATATATATATATATATATATATATATATATATATATATATTGTGCAATTTAGGCTCATTGTGCACTTTATTCCCTGCTAATTTGAGTTTGTGTTTGATGCATCCATGGCTATAAACATTTTTTTATTCTTTATTCTGGCTATAAACATTCTTTAATAACCAAATATTACAAAAGGTTCCCGTGCACATAGTTGGATTAAAGGCATATTTTGCTTTTTCATTAAACATTTAATGCATGCAGTACTTAAACATTTTCAAGTTCTCCACATTCTGTTGCATGGATTCTGTCGCTTATATACAGTAGCCTAACAAATGAATTTAAAACATCAGCTTTGTACACAGACAGAGTGGACTACACTGCACCTCATCTCTGTGTTTGGAATCGTTTTGTGAATCAAAGGCTATTCTCTCTAATCCTTCAAATAAATACGACATGTTGAGATGCAGATTCCCATAGCACACACTCTAGAGCCTGACCAAAGGGTATTTCATATAAGGCGGACATTTACATAGATTTATAAAGGATATCTCAATAAAAACAAATGGTTTAGAGCTTGAGGCCCCTTGGGTTTAGAGGCACATGGGCAACCACCCAATCAGCCCAGTGGTTAATTTGTGCCTGGCTGTACAGACAACAAACCACACTTACTGACAGCAGACAGCACAAGATAAGAAAGCGTTCTTGCATTCAAACACAGCTGGATGGATTTCAACTCTAAATGCAGGGTTCTCGAGATGCATTTTTCTATGTTTCAAGGTACTGGACACAGCATCCTAAAAACCCTGCGATTATGACGTGACGCAGCCAAAGTGAGACGCATCAAAAGCGTCCGTCTGATGCATGTGTACAAAGTAGTGTCCTTAGAAAAGTCTATATAATAAGTCTACCTCGAACAGATGTTCAATTGCAAAATAGATCGCTGTGGACTGTGTCAATGATAAGCTTATTATCAATGATATGGAAATAAAAAATGTATTGCCTTTCAGAGTCACTTTTGTATTTCCGAATAAGTTATTTACTTGTCTGCTACAAAAATGTATTTTAATTATCTGAATTATTATATTTACAATTATTTAATATAATTTACAATTATTTTACTATTATTTATTGAATTATTTTTAGGTGAGGGCTTTTCTCTGCAAATATTGATAATCAGCACATGATGTAATTAATTTGATTACAAATTTTAATCAATTAACAGCCTTAATTTAGATGAAAAATTTAAAATGTTCTTTAGAATAATGTGTACTGTTGAAATGTGAACAATAAGTCCAGGAACATGCATTGAGAAAGTAAACAGGGTCAATATTGATTTCAAATTGACAGGATAAGTCTATCCTGAGTGTGGCCACTTACAAAGAGCTTCCTGAGATTGGCAGCCACATCATTCGGATCATTTGCACCACTGCTTTGGATAGACTGAACTAACTGCTCCTTCTGAGTGAGCCAGGAATCAAACAGCAGCTGTAAAAAGCAAAGTGGATTAAAGGGAGATTGTGGGATGTGTTCTGCACTGCTGCCATTAATTTTTCCTCAAACCATTGGTGATTTTATCACACTCTTGAGGAAAGAGGTGTTCAAACCCTTTACGTTCCCCCAGACATGCTCAAATTAGTCATTTAACAAGCAGAATTCAAAAGGCATTTTCAGAGCAGCTAAATGCATTGTAAAAGCTTTTTGAAGAGGTCTAAAGAGGCTCTTTCCTGAAATTTGGTGTGCAATTAAAAACCACTCATTGTTGGTGTTTGTTTTGTTGGCACAATGGTAAAGTAGTGAATAAGATAAGCTACCTGTTCCTCTGAGAAATGCTGCCAGCACAGCAGGATCTTCTGAAGGAGCATCCAGCGTTCTTCAGTCCATTTGCAGATGGTCGCCCATCGCTCCCCTAGATTCTGTGTAATAAATGTGTGTTGCTGATTTAAGTAAACAAAATTGTGCATTCTTCCATTTTTATGGCAGAAAACTACTCCAGCAAGTAATTTGTGACTTTTAATCTACTGATAGCTTGAAGCATTGTTTCGCAACCCTGTTGGGTTCCTAATGGAGCTTCAGTTTGTGAAATTGTGAATGTCAATTAAATAAAATAAAAACAGGATCATTAAAATGAATTATAGGTATAGGAAAAATAATGCTAGAAATGTTTTGCAAGTGAACATGCAAAGATGTTGAGAAATTCCTTTTATTTATTGATAGGTTAGGATTTCAAAAATCTCAGGGAGAACTTCATGTGAATAATTTAGTTCGTAAGGGTTCAGCTAAAAAACTAATAAGTTGGGACACGCTAGCTCAAAGCTACCTGGAGTGTTAAAAAGTCATAAATGATGGTGCCCACACACTAGAGAAAACTCTAATTGAGCCTGTGACAAATAGCAATGCTGAGATAAATGTATGTTTTGAGGCTGTGGGAAGAGCTGTCTCAGTTAGAAATCAAACCAGGATAGCGTATTATATTTGCAAAAACACAATTGTATCTGCCTCTCTGAAATTGTCATTGGTTAAAAGATGACTATGTCAAAATGTGTTACAGAGAAAGTTTAAACTTTAACATTTGGTCATGTGCACAAACGTCAGAATGTGTTACAGAGAAATTTGAAATCTTAACTTTTGGTCATGTGCACAAACCCTAATGGAATTAATGGATTTGCAGCGTTCTCTGGCACAGTGCAAACTCCAGTGTTACCAGTGTTACCTTACCATGGTAAATTGAAAAATGCTTTTAATCCCTTAAATATACCGATCAGGCACATTCTGAGATGCTATTCTTCTCACCATAATTGTACAAAGCGGTTATCTGAGTTTCCGTAGACTTTGTCAGTTCAAACAATCTGGCCATTCTCTGTTGACCTCTCTCATCAACAGGGCCGCCAGACGGGGCTTACTCCAAAGAGAGACATTAGATTTCGGTTTTATATTCATCAAATAAATGTCATCTTAATTTCACTCAGACTGCAGGTCTTCCTGATAGAACTGCACATCACTGGAGGTTTTTTTGTTTTTGGCACCATTCTGAATAAATTCTAGAGACTGTTGTGTGTGAAAATCCCCAGAGATCCGCAGTTACAGAAATTCAAAGAGTTCAAATTTTTCCCCATTCTGATGGTTGATGTGAGCTCCTGACCCATATCTGCGTGATTTTATGAGCTGCAATGCTGCCACACGATTGGCTGATTAGATAATCGTATGGATGATTATTGGTGCCAGATGGGCTGATTTGTGTATTTCTGTATCTGCTGATCTCCTGCGATTTTCACACACAACAGTCTCTAGAATTTACTCAGAATGGTGCAAAAAAAAAAAAATCCAGTGAGGGGCAGTTCTGAGGAAGGAAACACCTTGTTGGTGATAGAGGTCAACAGAGAATGGCCAGACTGGTTTGAACTAACAAAGTCTACAGCAACTCAAATAACTGCTCTGTACAAATGCTATTCTGAGATGTGGGTTGGTGCTGTTTTGGCAGTAAAAGGGGGGACCTGCACAATATTGGGCAGGTGGTTTTAATTTTGTTGTTGATCGGTGTATGTGTAAACATTCTGATATTTACCTGCAGTTTTTCCTCCAAGGCTGCAGTGGCGCTATCGCCACTGTTCTCATCTACCACCACCACCACCATGCGAGTCAGAAGGTTCACTCGCACCTGCTCCAGCTCCAGATCTTCCTGCAAGAGCTGGTTGGGTATACAGAAGTTGGTACCATAATGACAATTTTCATTATATATGTCATTATTATATATGTAAGTTATCCTCAGTTATAATGAAATGTCTCAAACATTGGTTGAGCAAATGTTGCCATGTTGTGCTGGTTTGGATGCTCAAACAAACAGAGCAGTTTTTTAGCTCAACTAAATGTTTTTTACACTTTTCTGGGAAATCAGCCAACAAATGGCTTACTTATAGCTGATTGCGTATTAAGCTGGATATGAGAAAGTATATTATCGTCTAAGAAAAGATGACACACTTCAATTGTAAGTTTTGAGTTGATCAATTTAACCAAGTAAACAATTACGTATCATACTTTTTGCTCTTCAATTTGATGTTTTATGTCATCAAGTTCAGGCCCCAAAGGCTGTGTGCCCATTCTTTTAATTCGAGCTTCAGTCGTGTCCAGCCAATCAGAGAGCTGCTTCAGCTGCTGGTGCTGCAGGTTCATCAAAACTTCATGAAGCCTAGAAATGTTCCAAAATAATTGGTCAAACAAACCCCATAATTAAGGGCTAACAAATTTGTTGTCTTTTATAAACTTGAGCACCTGCTCTGTCGCTCCATGCTGGCCACACGCAGATGTTCCCAACGCGAACTGAGTAGATTAATCTGTTCCCGCACCTCCCTCTCTTCATTACCAGTGAGCTGCCCTCCAGACAACAACACACTTCCTGCTCTCAGAACTCGCCCCACACTGCCCTGATGAGACGTTAACTCCACCATGTAGCCCTGGACACAAAACATGCAAAAGTGCAACGCAAAGATGTTTAAACTTAAACATTTGCTATCCTTGATGGACATCATGAAATGTTTAAGAAATGTTTAACCCCATGAATTGGTTTTAACTTTATTTCCTGTGTGTTTCTATTGAAACCAAATAGTGGTATAAAAGAGAGCTAGCTTAGCATTCCATACAATGGCAGTTGCTTGGCTGGTGCAGTTAAAGGTGCTGTATATGATTTAAGGTGTTTTGCTATGCAAAATAATTCAAAGGCAGAAAACATTTCTAAAAATATGGGCTCCACTGACTCTTTTCACTTGTTTACCAGTGTTGGGGAGTAGTTAACTAAAAGTAGTAGTTCAGTAGCTGAAAAAGTTGCTTTTCCAGTAACAAGCTACATTTTCAGACGAGACGAGTAGTGCTGTCGTGTCACAAAATGCTACATTTGTAACATTGAATTGCGAATGCATCAATGGATTCGAGGGACTAATCAAATGCACAACCTGGGAAAAAATAATCATTTTAGTGAATCAGTTAATTTAGAAACCGGGTAAAATGAACAATTCCCTTCTATACACATTTTAGTGAGTCATTTAATTTAGATGGTTCATGTAAACAAACTAGTTCACATAAATGATTCACTGATTCACTTAAGCCCCTTTGCACATTTGCCTTCTGTTTCGAAGTGAAATATTTAGTTAATTGCAGCTATTTATCACAAAATTATTTTGATTCAGTTAAATACAATGGGCAGATGCTATTTGCACACTAGTGCAAATAATGGTACATGCTGTTTATACCCCAGTCCAAATAGATATTATTTGCACCCCAACCCTGGTGGACATAATTTCAGATACTATTTTCACCCATATTTAAATCCTAACATACAGAATCGACTGGAGCATGTTTATTGTGTTTCTTTAGAGTCCCACAGACACACTACATTAACCCCTACCCCTGAACCTAACCTTAACCTTACCTTAGAAAAAGAACATTGGTTTTACTACATTAACTATGGTTTTAACATGGTATTTTTGTAAATGTACAGTAAGCACAATATTAACTACAGTTACTATATAACCACAATATTACTGTACACCATGGTTAACTGCATTAAAACTGTGTGTAGCCGGTGGGTTGAAAATAATCAGGATACTAAAAATATCTTTTGGGGTTTATTCTGATGGCTATCTACCAAAAAGGAAGAAAAAAAACAGCGGTTGATGGGGCTGCATCATACAAAATAAATAAATAATAATAATAATAATAATATGGAAAATACTAAAACTGAAATACCAAAAAAGTAAATATGGTTCAGCGAAATACAAAAATGGAAATACAGAGGCTAATGTCAAAAGAAATAACCAGCACACGTGTGTAACACAGTGGGTGTTGCAAAACTCTTAAAGTGTCCACATCCAATTTATGACTAGAGTTAAATTACATGAAATTTATCCACTTGGCTGCATATGCTTTCTGCCAAAAAACAAAAAAAACAAAAACATGGTTATTACAATATCCCCGCCTCTGGATCAAACCATTCTCAGCACTCCACAACATTCACTGTGACCAAATCACTGCGATGAAATCAACATTTATTTTTATATATTATTTTAAGTAGTATTAAAGGAAATATTAAGAGTGGAAACAGGAAATCAGGTGGGGGAAAAGAGTGGGACAAAACACAGATTCGAACTGTGGTTGCTAGGACAACAGTATACATTTACACTATATTTACACCCCACGCCACCGCAGCGACATCTGTTGTTTAGTTTGTCATTTTTTTCTGTTGTTCCACCAGACTATTGGGGTGCAATTAGCTGCACTGTGTGGCAATTGCTATGTAAATAGACACTTCTAATAAAATAGGGTGTTTTCTAGCTTTTTAGTGTATATTAAAGCTGAAGTATGTCATTTCGGAGTCACATTTGCCACCAAACAGAATAGCAAAAATAAAATAAAAATTCAAAACAGTTTTCTGAATAAGCCTCCCGTCTTCCAGTGGTCAAAATAAGAGTAGTCCCACTCCCAACTCAAGCCATTGCTTGAGTAATATTTTTGGGGTGGGTCTACACGGTCACTCAAAACAAAATAAAGCAATTTTCAAAGCACCATAGAAAGACAGTGCTTACACTTTCCAAAATTAACCTATTAATGGCTTACTTATAATTGTCTTTGCATATTAAGCTGGGATAGGAGAAGGCATTTTAATACAGAAAAAGTTATGTACTTCACCTTTAAATATAACTTTATGTTCAATTTAATGTTGTCACCTTATTTGTTTAACCCTTTTGAAAACAAACCATGGTTTTGCTATAGTTTTATTGTAGTAAGCATGACTGTAGTAACCATTTTGTGGTTACTATGCTATTATTATGGCCATGGTTAAACTATAGTTACTGTGGTAAAACAATGGTTCATTTTCATAAGGGAATGCCACCCCAGTTAAATATACAGTATAACAGGCACAGGTGATATAACTGAATTCTGTAATAAGAACTTATTAAATAATATCTTCTGATTGTTATATATCTAAAACTATAGTTTAACTACTTTAAAGTGGAAGTGTGTAACTTTTTCTGAGGTGTTAAAAATACCTTTCCCAGCTTAATAAGCAGAGATGACTGTAAGTAAATTTTTTTCAAACTCTGTGGTGCTATAAAAACTTCTGTTTGGTTTAAGTGTCCCGTCCAGCATGTCACAACAACACTGACCACTGAATGGCGTGAGGTTGGGGTGGGACTATCTTTTTATTTTCCCTGATCACAACGGACAGAGGCTGTATTCAGAAAGCTGTTTGAATATTTGCAAATCTGTTTATTGGCACTAGTGCTGCAGAAATTACAGTCTTTAGCTTTTAGTTATGAGAAGCTTGTAGCTTGGGAATTTACAATTTCAAAGCTTCCCAAGCGCTGCTGTTTACAAAGTCTATAGCAGTCACAGCAACAGGAGATTTCTCAGGACACTTATTTCAGTGATATCTGTCAGGTAGAGGGGACATTTTGTGTCTGATATTACAAAAATAAATCACTTACAGCACTTTTACAGTAAGTGAAACAAATGAAAATGCACTCAAAACAATATAATTTGGTAAATATAAAACTTACTTTAAGAACTACCATTGCCAAGTAATCTCCTTATGCCAGGCCAACCGTTTTTAAAGATGCAGAAATATGAAATCGAGGCGAAACTCTTATAATTACCATCTGTCATGAATGGAGAAATCTCATCACTGCATGCAATAAGCAGATTTGTTCCGAAAGCGTAAACACAAGGGTCATATGCAGATCTGAGTTACTAATAACAGCCCACATCTCTTCATGGATTATACATCTTAATCCAAAAACATTTCCGACCGTAGAATTTAATCATCTGTCCAAATTTTGAATCTTTCCTATAAATCTCACACAGGTGTACAACATCATTCTTAAACAGATCTGATATAAGGTACTGAGTAATCATGCCAACTGAAAGGGTGTATCGTTGATTTCATCCACCTTTTAGTACAAACTGATCACACTGTAAATTAATATGCTTGCATTCTTCCAAAGCAACTTCTGTAGCATTCAGACAATATACACAAAAAACTAGTATTTATTTGTTCAGTTAGACAAAACTAGTGTTTAATTGTTGTGGTATTATGTTTAATTGCTTATGTGATCCTTAGTGTAACATCTGCTCCCTCCAACCAACAGAGGGAGCCCTCACCTGAATACTGACATCACTCAATTTCTTCTACAGTCACTTCCTGTTTGATATATATAAAGAGCCATCTTTCCACTAACACTTTGCGAAGTATTGCCAGTCTTTCCTGCCTTACTTAGTGTTCTCTCCATTGCTATTGTTTTTGCCTCTTGTTATGACCTTTTGCCTGCCTTTTGGATATCACGTTTTTGGATTACTGTTTTTGCCTTGGTTGCTTACTTGGACTGCTTATTTTTGTTCACTGAACCCAACCTGCATCTTTGACCATTGCTTTGCCTGTCGTTTTGGATTTTCTGCTTCAATAAAACTTCTGCATATGGATTCTCAACAAACGCCCAGTCTGAGTTCATTACAGAATACTTTGCCCGAAATGAATCCAGCAGAGTTATCACAGCTCCAGACGGCCTATGCATACCAGAGTGAGATACTAAAGGATTTTCAAGGCCAACTTTCCAACCTACGAGCAGTCAACGAACATTTAACCCATTACATTCAATCTCTTCCATCAACTAGAGCTGAGCCGGTAAGGTTTTCACTACCAGACAAATTTGATGGTTCTGCTGAAAATTGCAGAGGCTTTTTACGTCAATGTAGAATTTACTTTTCCAATCAACTTGAAGCATTTCGTCTAGATACTACAAGATGTTCTTTTATGATGACTTTGCTTACTGGAAAGGCATTAGATTGGGCTTCAGCTGTATGGGACAATGACTCCCAGTTATGAACGTCTTTTGACTATTTTGCACAACAACTTCAAGATGTATTTCAATATCCTGCAGCAGGACAGGATATCTCTGTACAGTTGTTGCATGTACGGCAAGGTAACCGATTGGCCGCTGATTATGCTATCCAATTCAGAACACTCGCAGCCCAGAGTGGATGGAACGATGTGGCACTTAAAACAGTGTTTTGAGAAGGACTTAACCATGAATTGCAAGCAGAATTGGCATGCAGAGATGAAACCACAGACTTATCTGCGTATATCACCATTAAGTTAGATAATCTCATTCGTAACAAACCCCGCTCCAAACAGGTCAAAATGGCTCCTGTTCCAGTTGAAGCTGTTACTCTCTCCATGCCCCAATCCACAGAACCCATGCAAATTGGCTATACTAGAATGTCACCAGAGGAACGACATCGCCGTCTGCAGGAACATCTATGTTTCTACTGTGGCCAACCAAATCATCAGTGCAAAACCTGTCCCAATCGAGCCAACAACACCTCAAGGAAAACAGTGAGTATTGAAAATTTCCTTACTGTTCATCGTCAGAATTTCACCCTATCTGTATCCATTGAGGTTTCGAATAAAGAACACTATGTTTCAGCACTAGTGGATTCTGGGGCCGCAGTCAATTTAATCCATGAAGATCTTGTCCAAGAACTAAAAATCCCCACTCTGCCATGCATCCCTCCAATTGATATTACAGCAGTTGACAACAAACCCATAGGACAGGGCATCTCACAACAGACTTTCCCAATAACTCTAAAAGTTGGACTGTTTCACACTGAAAGGATCTCATTCTATGTTATTTCTTCTCCCAAGCACCAGATCATTCTCGGTCATCCATGGTTGGCTATCCATGATCCTAGTATTTCCTGGAATCAAGGTGAAATCACCAAATGGTCTCCCCATTGTCAAGAGCATTGTTTTAACTCAAAGATAACCTTCCCATGTCTCACCACGAGTGTGGAAAGCCCAGATACCTCCACAGAGACAGTGATTCCATTTGAATACTCAGAATTTTCAGAGGTCTTCAACAAGGCAAATGCAACCCAACTACCTCCCCATCGTCCATGGGATTGTGCCATTGAGCTCCTCCCAAATACTACACCTCCTAAAAGTAAGGTTTATCCTTTGTCACTTCCAGAAACTCAGGCCATGGAAAACTACATTGAAGAAGCCTTGGCATCAGGTTTTATATGTCCCTCTTCCTCTCCAGGAGCTGCAGGTTTCTTCTTTGTACAGAAAAAAGATGGCGGACTTAGACCATGTATAGATTTTCGAGGTCTCAATGCAATCACAGTAAAGAACAGCTATCCACTTCCTCTTGTTCCTTCAGCACTGGAACAACTCCGAGAGGCACGTTTCTTCACCAAACTAGATCTTCGAAGTGCCTACAACCTTATTCGAATCAGAGAAGGTGATGAATGGAAGACTGCCTTCGACACCACTAGGGGGCACTATGAATATCAAGTTATGCCATTTGGTCTAGTCAGTGCCCCCTCTGTCTTCCAGTCCTTTATTAATGAGATCTTCAGAGACCTTTTGAATCACTTTGTCATTGCTTACATTGACGACATCCTAATATATTCCCAAACAAAGGAGGAGCATATTCAACATGTCAAGACAGTCCTAACTCGGCTCCAACAGAACCAGCTCTACATCAAAGCTGAAAAATGCGAGTTCCCCTTCTGTCGCTCTCTCCACGTTGTGTCGGAGAAGCGACACTAGGGGTCTCTCTTGAGCGCCGATATCCACCTCTGATCTATGAAAAAAGGCCAATGAGAGTTGGCAGCCAGTATTTGCATGTCCCGCCCCCGGACATACGGGTATTTAAGCGGCGCAAATACGGGAGTTCATTCAGAAAATTTCTTCAGAGCCAATGGTCTGTCTGCAGTTTGCTGCGAGTTACACAACACTAACGTTCCTGTTTCCTCTGACGATCTGCATGCTGTTGGATCTTGACCGCGCACAACAGCGGCTTTCTCCTTCGCATTGCACGGCGTGCATTGTTGCCCCTGAGCGCTTCGACAGCGCAGACACACACACACATACTGTGTATTAAGAGCTATTTCCCTTAAAAGAGTGAATTTCTCTAAAAAAGCAAAACGCAGCAGCGTTGAACGTCCTTTTCAGGATGCGTCTTTTTCAAGATGCCCTTCCGCCCCTGTGTTGTTCCTGGATGCGGTAGAGTGCTCTCCACTTCAGACGGCCACAGGCGCTGTCTCGTGTGTTTGGGCCGCGATCACACCGAGGCAGCATTTGTGGATGGCTCATGTTCTCACTGCGAGAACATGACCATGACCACGTTGCGGTCGCGGCTTGCTTTCAACAGAGAGCAAGCCACCCCAGCTGCACCCCGCATTGCTGCTCCTTCCCACGGGATTGAGGACGATGCGGTTGGCGCTGGGGGCGATTTGGGGGCGGAAGCGGGTGCAGTTTCGCTGGGTAGCCCCCCGCGAACCTCCCGTTCCCCGACACGCTCGCTGGTCCCCGTCTACACTCGCGGCGATAGTGGCTCGCCTCACGGCCCGGCTGTCTATCCTCCCGAGCCCGAAGCAGATGAGCTCGCCGCTGCATCGGAGAGTGTGATGTCTGATGCCGAGGACTCCCCTGGACTGCCGCCTTCGGGCCAGCAGGCCCAGGCTGAGGCCGACGCTCAGATGTCTGACATGCTTTCCCGGGCCGCCGTGAGCGTGGGGTTGGATTGGAACCCTCCATCCTCCCCACAGCCTTCACGGTTGGATGACTGGTTCCTGGAGGCAGCGCGCCGTTCGTGGCCACGCATCCCCCCCGGTCCCGTTTTTCCCGGAGGTGCATGACGAGCTGACGTCTACGTGGAGAGCCCCGCTCTCCACTCGTCTAGGTGCCACCCGCTCCACTCTCACCACCCTCGACGGCGGAGAGCGCCACGGATATGGGGCGATTCCCCAGGTCGATAGGGCAGTTGCGTACCATCTATGCCCCGGTAGCCCTACCTCCTGGCATGGCCGCACCGTACTCCCATCCAAGCCCTGTAGGACAACATCCTCGCTCAACGTGAAGGCCTACAGTGCGGCTGGACGCGCTGCCTCCGCCCTGCATGCGATGGCCCTCCTGCAAGTCCACCAGGCCAAAGCACTCAGAAACATGCACGGGGGTGGACCTGATCCTGATGTGCTGCAGGAACTGCGCTCAGCGACCGACCTCGCCCTGAGAGCGACGAAGGCCACAGCGCAGGCACTCGGACAGGCGATGGCCACCCTAGTGGTCCAGGAACGCCATCTCTGGCTCAATCTGGTCGAGATGCGTGAGGCCGACAATAACCACTTCCTAGATGCACCTGTCTCCCAGATTGGCCTTTTCGGCGACACCGTCGAGGACTTCGCCCAACAGTTCTCCGCGGTGAAGAAGCAGACGGAGGCCATCTCTCACATTATGCCCCGCCGCACACCTGCCGCTACGGGCCCTGTCCCGTCTGCCTGCCAAGGGCAACCCCCTGCGAAGAAACCAGCTCCTGCTCTGCCTCAACCCGGGCCCAGCTCTCAGCCCCAGCGTCGAGCACCCCGCAGGCGGCGCACACCCCCTGTCTCACGTACCCCCTCTAGGACCCGGAAGGCTCCCAAGCGTTCCTGAGACAGCCGACCCAGAGCCCAAGACGTTAGCTCCGGAGGTGGTAAGACCGCTCCGTCCCCCGGTGGAGGGCTGGGAGGAGAATCCTTTGTTTTTTCATTTGCCACACCCCCTGATGGGGGCTGTGGCACCCACATTCTCAATAAAAGAGCTATTTCCTTTGCCTCTGGGTCACCTGGCCCGCAAATGCCGTTCTCACGGCAATCTGCTTTCAGATTACGACAGTCCCGGTACACCGGACGCGGCGATCCCGCCTTCCGCCTGCCTATGACTGCCCCCCGGCCGGCCGGTTCAGACGAGTCCAGAGGACGCCAGCAGACCTCCTCCTCAGTCACGAACCCGCCCCCTGCCGGGTGCGCGGAGCAAGGTAAGTGCTTTGAGTCTATTCTCAGCACCCCAGCTTCAGGCCGCAACGAAGCCGCCCGACGCTGCATTACCTGTTCCGCCCCGCTGCGAGGCCCCGCCGGGTACGTCCAAAATACTCGTCCCTTTGGTGCCCCTAGCGCAGAGCTAGGAAGCGTGGTTTTCGCTTCCCAACGCATCACGCTGGCTGCACCGGACCATTTGACTCGGTTACGCAATTCAGTTTGCCCGGCTCCCACCCCCCTTCAGGGGCGTCCACTTTTCCGCAGTACACTGCGAGCATGCCAGTTCCCTGCGCACGGAAATCACGACCCTCTTAGCCAAGGGCGCGGTAGAGCCCGTCCCTCCAACCAAAATGAGGAAGGGTTTCTACAGCCCTTACTTCATTGTATCCAAGAAAGGCGGCGGCTTACGACCAATCCTGGACCTGCGAGTTTTCAATCGGGCCTTGTTAAAACTCCCGTTCAAAATGCTCACGCAGAGAAATATTCTGGCTGGCGTTCAGCATCTAGATTGGTTCGCAGCGGTAGACCTGAAGGACGCGTACTTCCACGTCTCAATTCTGCCACGACACCGACCCTTCTTACGGTTCACGTTCAATGGCCAGGCATTTCAGTACAAAGTCCTCCCCTTCGGCCTGTCTCTGTTCCCTCGCGTCTTCACGAAGGTCGCAGAGGCGGCTCTTGCCCCGCTACGAGTAGCCGGCATCCGCATTCTCAAATACCTCAACGACTGGCTTATCCTAGCACACTCTCGAGAGTTACTATGCACACACAGAGACCAGGTGCTCCGGCACCTCAGCCGCTTGGGGCTTCAGGTCAACTGGGAAAAGAGCAAGCTCACTCCGGTTCAGAGCATCTCTTTTCTCGGGTTGGAGTTAGACTCAGTCTCAATGACAGCACGTCTCACGAGTGAGCGTGCTCAGTCGGTGCTGGATTGCCTTGCTTCCTTCAAGCCAGGCAAAGTGGTCCCTCTAAAACTTTTCCAGAGGCTCCTGGGGCATATGGCATCCTCCGCGGCGGTCGCGCCACTGGGGTTGATGCATATGAGACCACTCCAGCACTGGCTCCAGACTCGAGTCCCGAGACAAGCATGGCACCACGGCACGCATCGGGTAAGGATCACCCCCTCCTGCCTCAAAACACTCCGACCCTGGACAGACCTCTGCTTTTTACGGGCAGGAGTGCCCCTGCAGCAGGTGTCCCGACGCGTTCTGGTCACAACCGACGCCTCCCGGTCCAGGTGGGGTGCTGTGTGAAGTGGGCACGCAGCATCGGGCTGTTGGAAAGGGGCCCCGCTGAGTTAGCACATCAACTGCCTGGAGTTGCTGACCGTCCTTCTCGCCCTCAGGAAGTTCCTCCCATTAGTTTGGGACAAACACGTCCTCGTGAGATCGGACAGCACCACGGTGGTGGCGTACATAAATCGCCAAGGCGGCATACGCTCCCGCCACATGTCACAACTCGCCCGCCGTCTCCTCCTATGGAGCCAGCAGCGACTCAGGCCCGTAGAATTCGGTAACATGTAGACCGACCGGCCGGGTGGATCGCTTGCGCCCAGCGCCCTTTTCCTGACGTCAAGGTTAAGTAGTGCGCCTTTTTTCCCAGGGTGCCCCACTCTGAGTCGGGACCCTGGTCGATTCCTCCCCAGCCCTCCGGGTCCGCAGTTCAGCGGAGGAACTCACCGACCCAAGCCACTGCGGGTACCCTGATGGCTACCCTGCACTGGTAAAGGTGCTCCACAGGTAAGGCCTCCTGCTCGAACTCCCCCTGTGTGTATTTCCATGGTTCTGTCCCCTTACGAGCGGACCCCCGTGTCTCCCTTAGGCAGTTACAGCTGCCCCGGTCGCCGTGCTGTAGCAACTCCCCCCTTTCGAGGCTGGAGCTACCACCGCACCATACTTTCCACACGAGCCCTAAGACTGCCATGTGACGTGTCTACCACTTTTCCTCCCCAAGAAAAAGGGCAGGTGTGGTCTCCGCAGGGTCTGGGTAAGACCCCCTTCCCTATATGCGTGTAAGGGCCCCGGCCGTGATTGCTCTATGCGAGAAACATAGAGAGAAAAGAGGCCCAGCCAGGCTGGTCCATTCCCATGTTGGCAAACATCGCCTTGTTCCCCTCTCAGGGTAACTAGAAGGATCCCGATGTTCGTATGGGGCATTGGGGAAGGGTACATGCAGTCGGGTGCAGACGATGCGTGGCACTGGATGAATCCCTGCCCGCCTCTGTATCGGCAGTTCATGTACACGGTTCAGAACATGGCAAGATTGGAATGGGTCCCCTAGTGTCACTTCTCCGACACAACGTGGAGAGAGCGACAGAAGGGGAACGTTTGGTTACGTATGTAACCTCCGTTCCCTGAGGGAGGGAACGACACATTGTGTCTTTCCTCCGCCATGTCGCTGAACTGAGCCACTGTTGTGGCCGGACCATTTCCGGCTCCTCAGAAAAATCCTGAATGAACTCCCGTATTTGCGCCGCTTAAAAACCCGTATGTCCGGGGGCGGGACATGCAAATACTGGCTGCCAACTCTCATTGGCCTTTTTTCATAGATCAGAGGTGGATATCGGTGCTCAAGAGAGACCCCTAGTGTCGCTTCTCCGACACAACGTGTCGTTCCCTCCCTCGGGGAACGGAGGTTACATACGTAACCAAACGTTTCATAACACTAGTACTAGTTTCTTAGGTTACATAATCAGTCATCACGGTGTGGAGATGGATCTATCCAAGATCAAAGCAGTTACTGAATGGCCACAACCTACCACTATCAAAGAACTTCAGCGATTTCTTGGCTTTGCATATTTCTACAGAAGATTTATTAGGAATTACAGCATCATCGCAGCACCTCTAACATCATTGCTCAAGGACAAACCCAAGAAACTTCCATGGAACAAATCTGCTAACACTGCTTTTAATACCCTCAAGACATGCTTCACTACTGCACCCATCCTCAAGCATCCTGATCCAAAGTTACCCTTCATCATTGAAGTTGATGCTTCCGATAATGGGATTGGGGCTGTTCTCTCTCAAAGGCATGGTATGCCAGGACGGATGTTCCCATGTGCCTTCTATTCTCGTAAACTCACTGCTGCTGAAAGAAATTACGATGTAGGTAACAAGGAACTACTCTCTATGAAAGCTGCAATGGAGGAATGGAGACATTAGTTAGCGGGAGCAGAACATCCATTTCAAGTTATCACAGACCATAAGAACTTGGAATACATCAAGAGTGCTAAGAGACTCAATCCACGACAAGCCCGCTGGTCTCTGTTCTTTTCCAGATTCCGATTCACAGTTACCTACCGCCCTGGAAGCAAGAACAGTAAAGCAGACGCTCTGTCTAGAAGGTATGAACCTATGTCTTTTCAAAATAACCAAGATCCTATTCTCCCTTCATCATTGGTTGTAGCCCCCATTCGCTGGGACATCATGGATGAGATCCAACAAGCACAGCAAACAGATCCTTCCCCACCTTCTTGCCCACCAACCAAGCAGTACGTCCCACGCATCCTTCGACAACGTGTGATCCAATGGGTGCATTCTTCCCTCAGCGCTGGACATCCAGGTATTCAACGAACTGTAGCCTTAATGCGCAACTCATTCTGGTGGTCAGACTTAATTAAAGATGTTACTTCATATGTCAAGTCATGTCCTGTATGTGCTCAGTCTAAGACCCCCAAGGAACTTCCTACTGGACTACTGGACTCCCTACCCATTCCTCAGAGGCCCTGGTCCCATCTATCAGTAGACTTTGTCACAGATCTACCCAAGTCTAACAATTTCACCACTATTCTGGTAATCATTGACCGCTTTTCTAAAGCTTGTCGTCTTGTCCCACTGAAGGGTCTTCCCACTGCCATGGAAACAGCCACTGCCTTGTTCCATCATGTGTTTCGGATATATGGATTGCCAGAGGACATTGTCACGGACCGGGGTCCTCAATTCACGTCGAGGGTATGGCAGGAATTTTGTAAACTGTTGGACATTAATGTTAGTTTAACCTCAGGCTACCACCCACAGGCGAATGGACAAGGGGAGAGATTGAACCAGAAGATCGGACGTTACCTTAGGTCATACTGTAGTCGAGAACAACAGAGATGGAGTGAATTTCTTCCATGGGCTGAATATGCCCAAAATTCACTAACCCATTCATCTACTGGACTTACCCCCTTTCAATGCATACTGGGTTATCAACCTCCCATGTTCCCTTGGTCTGGGGAACCATCTACAGTACCAGCGGTGGATGACTGGATCAGAAGGAGTGAACAGGTGTAGGACAGCGCTCATGTGAGGCTTCAACGTGCCATTCATTCTCAGAGAATCCAAGCGAATCGACGGAGGCGTCCCCACCCTAACTATCAGCCAGGCCAGAGGGTCTGGCTTTCCACACGAGACTTGCATCTACGGCTACCTAGTAGGAAGCTCAGTCCCAGGTACGTTGGTCCATTTCGTATAATCAGACAGATAAACCCTGTGACCTATAGACTTGAGCTTCCTGCTAATTACCGAATCTCTCCTTCATTTCATGTATCATTGCTAAAACTGGTCCACCCTGCATGTGGCCCCGAAACCATGGAACCACCCTTGGAGATTAATGGAGAACCAGCATACTTGGTAAAGGAAATCATTGAGTCAAGGAGAAGAGGAAGCCAGGTGCAATATTTGGTGGATTGGGAGGGCTACGGACCAGAGGAGAGATCCTGGGTAGCTGCCAAGGACAATCTGGATCCCTCTCTTATCCAAGATTTTCATCGAACTCATCCTGACCACCCAGCACCCAGACCAAGGGGACGCCCCAGTCGAAGAACACCTGGAGGTGTTCATAGAGGGGGGGATTCTGTAACATCTGCTCCCTCCAACCAACAGAGGGAGCCCTCACCTGAATACTGACATCACTCAATTTCTTCTACAGTCACTTCCTGTTTGATATATATAAAGAGCCTTGCTTTCTACTAACACTTTGCGAAGTATTGCCAGTCTTTCCTGCCTTACTGAGCGTTCTCTCCATTGCTATTGTTTTTGCCTCTTGTTATGACCTTTTGCCTGCCTTTTGTATATCACGTTTTTGGATTATTGTTTTTGCCTTGGTTGCTTACTTGGACTGCCTATTTTTGTTCACTGAACCCAGCCTGCATCTTTGACCATTGCTTTGCCTGTCGTTTTGGATTTTCTACTTCAATAAAACTTCTGCATATGGATTCTCAACAAACGCCCAGTCTGAGTTCATTACACTTAGAATGATCTTTACAGCTAATCAGATTTATTTAATCATCTTATCCCAGAGCTAACAGTGCAGACTTATATTTCTTCACATGCCCTACAAACTTTAGTCAAGGTTGAGTCATAAGACTCTGAGCTTATGTAGGAATCTACACTGCATGCTATTAGGCAAGAGATTATTGTGATCATATCATTATTTTCATGCACATTTTCCAACTCCAAACCATATAAACTTGAATGCTTATTGGATTCAATCATTTTCAGGTGGTATGTATTTGTGTAATGAGGGAGGGTGTGGCGAAAGTGACTAACACCTTATATCAATGTGTGCATATTTATTAGGCAGCTTTATTTCCTCAGGTAAAATGGGCCAAAAAAGAGATTTAACTGACACTGAAAAGTCAAATATTGTAAACTGCCTTTCAGACGGATGCAACACTCTTGAAATAGCTAAACTATTGATGCGTGACCACTGGACAATCAAACATTTTGTTGCAAATAGTCAACTGGGGTGCAAAAAAATGCATGGAGAAGAAAAGGCACAAATTAACTGCAAAAGACTTGAGAAGAATTAAACGTGAATCTATCAGGAACCCATTATCCTCCAGTGCCACCATATTCCAGAACTGCAACCTACCTTGTGTGTCCAGAAATACAAGGTGCCAAGTGCTCAGAGACATTGCTAAGGTCAAGAAGGCTGAAACACGACCACCACTGAATATATTCACAAGTTGAAGCATCAAGATTGGGCAAAGAAATACATGAAGAATTTTCACGTGAATTCAAAGGTTTTATGGACAGATGAAATGTGACTCTTGTTGGACCAGATGGATTGGCCTGTGGCTGGATCACTAATGACACAGGGCACCACTTCGAGTCAGGTGCCAGAAAGGTGGAGGAGGGGTACTGGTATGGGCTGCTATCATTAAGGATGAGGTAGTTGAACCTTTTCGAGTTCAAGATGGACTGAAACTCAACTGTCAAACCTACTGCCAGTTTCTGGAAAGTACTTTCTTCAAGCAGTGGTACAGGAAGAAGTCCCCAGCATTCAAGAAGGCCATGATTTTTATACAGGACAATGCTCCATCACATGCATCCAAGTACTCCACTGCTTGGTTAGCCAGCAAGAGCCTCAAAGATGCCCAAATAATGACTTCGCCCCCTTCTTCACCTGACTTAAACTTGCGGGCCCTTCTCAAACGTAAGATTTATATTGAGGCAATTTGAACAGCATTTGGGAGGCTGTTGTTGCTGCTTCAGCAAAAATTTATCGTGAACAGATCAAGAAACTGACAGACTCCATCGATGGAAGGCTCATGGCAGTTATTGAAAAGAAGTGTGGCTATTTGGTCACTGAATATTTTTGAAAGGCCAAAATTTTTATTTCATTGTCATTTTGTGTTACTTATTTATTGCACCAACTCTAAAAATTGAGAATAAACAATTGAGTTGGTAGAAATTATTTTTGTAATTTAGTTGCCGAGTAATTGTGCACACTAATAGTTGCCTAATAATTGTGCACACTTATATATTCCCCTGAGAAAAACAAAACTCACTTTTTCTTTGATAAACATTCAGGTTTGAGGTTCAATAACATTTTGGATTGACTGAGGGCATTGTGTTCAACAATAAAATGAATCCTGAGGAATACAATTTGCCTAATAATTGGGCACGCAGTGAAAAGCTGCCATGTGTCAGCTTAACCTCACAAAATCACAACAAATATGACCAGCTTTAATGGCCTTCTCCATGTCATCACATCCTGAACTCAGATCCCTCATCTCTCCTGTCTAGTCATACTAAAAAGACATTGAAAATTACTTTGAATTGTCTTTTTACCCATAAACAAAATGTTCTGTGTAAACCTGGATAGAAGAAAAACATAATTAAAATAGCATTTCTTCTATTTAAATACTCTACTATGGCCCTTAAAAAGAAAAGAAAAAGATTAGAGCTATGGCAACAAAAATGAAGCGCAAAGGATGTGCATATTGGGCTTCATTCATGAAACACAAGCAAAACTAATTTCTGTGTAAATCGTTCATAAAACGATTCTTACATACTGTAAATTGTTGCAACAATTTATGTAAGAATGGTTTTATGAATGATTTATGCAGAAATATGTCTTGCTTGTGTTTTAAGTCCACATGTGTGTAATTGAAACCATTCAAAGTGTTTTATATTTCAATTAAGTCTGTGGAGGCACTGAATTAAGGTATCACCGTATTGAGGTGTGGGTGATGAAAAATGCATACATATAAACTATATATAAAATTTGACTGTCAATATAATACGTAAAATACCAATTTACCATCAGCTATTGATAGCACATCCATAGTTTCAAATATGATTTCTTAAATTGTGATTTCTTCTTTTTTGGTATTTATTGAATTTCCCTCTAGTAATTAAGATACTGTTGTGGCGTTCATGTGCACTCAGCTCGTAAATACAATCATTGCAACATGACTTAAAGGCAACATAAAGACATCAAGTTTTTATTATTGTGTCAACCAAATTCCAGATCTCAGAAAAAAAAAAAAAAAAGGTGAAATTTTTGCAAAGTTATATTACATGACACTAAAAGAGAGTAAAATGTTTTTACAGATGGATGAGGTTTTTACAGGTAATGCACTATATAGTTTTACATCAACAAAAAATACCTCCCTATAAATATGTATACCTTAAACCTTAACAATACTGTCATAAAAGCAATTGCTGGAGCAAGTAATTTTGTGTTGTGTGGTGTGACTCGTACCCCAGTCTTTCGAATCGCAAGTTCAACTCTCTATTAGTGGAACTACTGTGAAATTTAACCACACCTGAACAAGCTTATAAATGCAGTTGATTGTGCAATGCAACCGCTAAATGCATCGCCTTATATTCATGCACTAGAGTAAAAGTAATTTGATGTCATAAATAGCATTGTGTGAGGAACAGGGCAAAATGTTATAAACTGATAATCTGCCCTTTTACTCATGATTTGTATGAAAGGAATTAAAAGTCATTGTAGTTTTACTGCCTCTAGTGTTAATTTCACCAAGAAACTGCAGCGATACATACAGTTACATAAAAATAATTAAGTAATAAAAGTATAGTAAGCCTATTCTATGAGAGCAGGTTGAAATTCCAGGTCATTCATAAAGATAGATACTCTATTAAGTAAACAAATCAAATTTAAATCCTTGTTCTAGTGTGGCAATTACTGTAGCAAATTAAATCACAGGCCTCATAAAAGTTGCTGCCCAGTTCTCAGACATCACCCAACCATTCCCAGTGCAAAATCACCTCAGCAGTATCATCAACATTTCTTAGAAGTCTTTAAAAGACAAATGGGCGAGATACCTCATGAGTATGAAACTGCTCTTTGACTTCTTCGACAAAGGAAGAAATGGCCGGCTGTGCTTGCAGTCCATCCTCAGCAGAGAGCAGCCAGGTCAGCACCTCCTTCAGGGCACTCTGGTAGCTTTCCAGCTCATTTAAGCCCTGTGGCAGGGGACTAGGGGACGGTCGCAGTTCATCAGGCTTGTCGGGAGACTGTCGGCAAGGCAGACAAAAGACAAATACGCAAGTACTTCACAGCAGAACAAAATTGTCAGGATGGTCTGTTGGCTGGTTTTAGAGGGGTTTTGGGCTACATTGATCACATTGTGAATATGGTGACCGGAGGCCGAAAGTTCTGCTGCTGAAATCGGTCTGTGCTTTCCAAAAAGCAACTACCTCCTCCAGTGGCTGAAGCTGGAAGTGTTGATGTGAAATGTCCATAAGTTGACATCAAACTTGAGTTGTATTTTTTATTGTAAATTATGTTATACAGTCAAGAAGAATGCTCATTTTATTAACCTTATTTTTAATACTTTCTGGTTCCCACGTTACACTGAGGCTGCTCGTGCAATGTTTTAGGTAGCACCACAACGAAAGGTGAACACATTTTAATTCATACAAAAATGTCTGATGGGGGAAGATGCTTGTCAGTAATTCAGCAAAAAAACAAAAAAAGCACAAACATTCGGAAGCATCATGTCAATTTCCATTGTGATCATGTTCTTTGGGCACTTTTCAGTTGGTCAGACTGTGAGGTCAGCTGGCTTCCCAGCTAAACCAGCTAAGCATCACATTGGCCAGGCTTGAAAACCAAAACAAACCACCTAAACCCAGCAAAACATCTTAGGCTGGTTTAAACTGTTTTTCCCCCAGAAGCCATGGATTTTGTAATAATCAAATCAAGTTTTTATTTTATTTTATCTAGACCCTCATTAAGTTCTTTTTGGCAATGAGGCGGAAGGAGTGGTTGGCTAATCATGAGTAAACAAACAGGCTTGTCGCTGAAGCCCCTGGAGTACTTTTGGCTGCTTCATCCTCAAAAGCTGACTAATCTTTAAAGTTAGCCTAGTAATTTTCTTTTTCCTGCTTTGGGAAATACCCTCTTCCATTGTATGTGGTGAAATGCACTGGCTGATAGATAAGATCAGGGTGGTTCCAGATTGGGTTTAAAGATTGTGAGGGGCCTCTTGTTTTTAGGAAATGGATTATCCAATCAAGTTATGACACAGCACTAGGTTTACTGGTGATTTCTGATATGGTAAGCATAACCGTTACTATTTCTCACAGAGTTAAGGGATTTGAACAAAGCCCTATCCCTGAGTATCAAACTTGTTACGGAGATAAATTATATCTAAGATTCTGTGAAATGATTTGAGGTCTGTAGCACAAACAGTGCATGACGATTTACATGCCTACCTGTAACTCATTTTATACTGGGAGTTTAAATCCCTACAGTAATGGCATCAATCTAAGGTTGCCTTAGAGATGTAAAATTTGGCTACAATAAATATTAGGCATAATAATATATCTAATATCTAACATACAGTATGTATTCTATTGTGATGAATAAACATATTAAACATAATATAGGCAAAATGGGACATTTAAAGGAGGGTTCAGATACTGTAGAAGACAGTAATTAACATGGACAAACCGGCATGGTGAGGAGTTTCCTCTGTTGTTCAGGTATCTTGACGTAGGCAGCTTGAGTGAAGGCATAGCTTCTGAATCTAGGCTTATAGGAGGGAGAGGGGCCACGAACACAACTGACCGTGATCTGAGAAAGCAAGTGAGAAAAGTGAAGGGAGATTGGGGGTAAAAGCAAAACAAAGGCCTTTGAGATGAATGGCAATGTTAAGGAGAGTTGGTGGAAAGACAAGTTTGATTTGGCATTAAGAGGAAAACGAGGATGTTGGATGTGGAGGGCCAAAATTAGATCACATATTAGAAAGCGTAATTCAAATGTAAGTTGGCAAAGTGTGTTGACAAGCTTGTGATCTAGAGCTCGATCAGATCTTGAGAACGTCTTTTAGAAAGCCTTTTGAGACCGATAAAGCAGTCTAGGTCTTTAATTTTAGATGTATTTGGCGCCACAGATTGGGGGACAGTGCATTATCATAACTACACAGCATTTAGAAGTGTGTAGTTGAGTGTGTGTATCTGTGTGTATATATATATATATATATATATACACTCACCTAAAGGATTATTAGGAACACCATACTAATACTGTGTTTGACCCCTTTTCGCCTTCAGAACTGCCTTAATTCTACGTGGCATTGATTCAACAAGGTGCTGAAAGCATTCTTTAGAAATGTTGGCCCATATTGATAGGATAGCATCTTGTAGTTGATGGAGATTTGTGGGATGCACATCCAGGGCACGAAGCTCCCGTTCCACCACATCCCAAAGATGCTCTATTGGGTTGAGATCTGGTGACTGTGGGGGCCATTTTAATACAGTGAACTCATTGTCATGTTCAAGAAACCAATTTGAAATGAATCGAGCTTTGTGACATGGTGCATTATCCTGCTGGAAGTAGCCATCAGAGGATGGGTACATGGTGGCCATAAAGGGATGAATATGGTCAGAAACAATGCTCAGGTAGGCCGTGGCATTTAAACGATGCCCAATTGGCACTAAGGGGCCTAAAGTGTGCCAAGAAAACATCCCCCACACCATTACACCACCACCACCAGCCTGCACAGTGGTAACAAGGCATGATGGATCCATGTTCTCATTCTGTTTATGCCAAATTCTTACTCTACCATCTGAATGTCTCAACAGAAATCGAGACTCATCAGACCAGGCAACATTTTTCCAGTCTTCAACTGTCCAATTTTGGTGAGCTCTTGCAAATTGTAGCCTCTTTTTCCTATTTGTAGTGGAGATGAGTGGTACCCGGTGGGGTCTTCTGCTGTTGTAGCCCATCCGCCTCAAGGTTGTGCGTCTTGTGGCTTCACAAATGCTTTGCTGCATACCTCGGTTGTAACGAGTGGTTATTTCAGGCAAAGTTGCTCTTCTATCAGCTTGAATCAGTCGGCCCATTCTCCTCTGACCTCTAGCATCAACAAGGCATTTTACGCCCACAGGACTGCCGCATACTGGATGTTTTTCCTTTTCACACCATTCTTTGTAAACCCTAGAAATGGTTGTGCGTGAAAATCCCAGTAACTGAGCAGATTGTGAAATACTCAGACCGGCCCGTCTGGCACCAACAACCATGCCCCGCTCAAAATTGCTTAAATCACCTTTCTTTCCCATTCTGACATTCAGTTTGGAGTTCAGGAGATTGTCTTGACCAGGACCACACCCCTAAATGCATTGAAGCAACTGCCATGTGATTGGTTGATTAGATAATTGCATTAATGAGAAATTGAACAGGTGTTCCTAATAATCCTTTAGGTGAGTGTATATATATATATACACACTGTGTGTGTGTTCCACTGACCTGCTGGGAGTAATGCTGTTGAGTTTGAAAGAGGAAATGCTCCTCCTTAGTTACCGTTGCTCGAGGGAGGGTCTCCACCTCCTGGATGGCCTCCATACTCATGTCATGGGGCAGCACTTGGAACAGGGAGGTCACATATATTATGATGGACTTCTTATCTGGAAGAGCGTTGGCAACATCTGCAAAGGAGCAAAGAAACTTTTATTCAGCACCTAACGTTTGCAAACAAGATGAAATAAATAAAAGGTTTTCGTTGCTCAGAGGTTGGTCTTTAATAGCTCAGAAATTTTTGACTTTCATGTAGCAAAAACATTTCCTACTGTCCAAATAATCCAAAAAAATAAAAAGTCCTTTATTACTTGAAACAACTTCAAATGACAATATAAAAGATGAAAAGAAAGAACGAGGTCATACCCTCTGGGTCCAGCAGTCGGTCAATACATAAACTCTTTTCTGCAACAGTAAAAGCGTGGTTTAGTCTCTCTATGGCATTATCCTGTTGCTCCACCACACTCCATTTAAACAGCTCTGGCCTACCAGACAGAGACACACCAGTTGATTTAAGTATCACTTAATAACTGAAAAAAAATTCCTATACCCTTGCTTTAAATCGTGAAAATCTGTAAGACAAGAACTTCATTGAAAAAGAGAAAAACAATAAAACATAATAAACTTAAAAAAATGCTTTAGGAAAAGGCTGTATTCAGCCATTGCACCCCTACAGACCGGTAGCTGTGGATGAGAGCATTGAAGGCAAGACCATCCGCCCAGCTGCTGGAGAAATCGAACACATTGACGTCTTTGTAGTTTTTAGTGGACTGCCTGACCCATCTTAACAAAATCTTTTCACTGTTGGTCTGCTGTAAGTCTTCCATGGCATCTTTCATCACATCCTTAACCTGTGCAGGGGGCAAGCAGGATATTATATAAATGTTAATCATTCAGTACAATGACAATTATAGCAAAAAAAAAAAAACTTTTTATAGCATCTCTAAAATATATATTTTTTTTAGAGATGGCTAAAGATTTATGATTACAGTTAAATTAAAAGTATAAAAACATAATGTAGTAGAAGTAGCATGGTATTACCATGTTTTTGAACATGTATCATGGTAATACCATAATATTCTTTAAAACACCACCTTGGAATATCATTTAACTACCATGGTATATAATTATAGTAAATATTCAGCACCATGGTTTATATTAATATACAATAGTATCACCATGATTCTTTGGACATAAGTCATGGTAATGCCAAGGTATTCTTTAAAACACCTGAGAATTTCTTGTTAATGCCATGGTATACAATTAAAGTAAATATTCAGTACTGTGGTGTATTTTAAAGCACCATGGTATTAACATGTTTTTGGACATGTATCATGGTAAAAACATGGTGCTCTTTAAGAAACTTTGGAATATTATGTAAATGAAATGGTATAAAGTAATCATTATATACCATGATAAAGTACCATGCATGTGTTTAGAAATGGATTATTGTAATACAATGGTATTCTTTAAAACAACTTGGAATATCATGAAAAGATACATAGTATACACTTATAGTAATCATTCAGTACCATGATATATATTAAAGTACCATGGTATTACCATGTTTTTAAACATGTCATGGTAATACAATGGTATTTTTTAAAACACCTTAGAATATCAAATAAATACCATGGTATACCGAATGATAGCATACCATGGTGTGTGTGTGTGTGTGTGTATATATATATATATATATATATATATATATATATATATATATATATATATATATATATATATATACACACTCACCTAAAGGATTATTAGGAACACCTGTTCAATTTCTCATTAATGCAATTATCTAATCAACCAATCACATGGCAGTTGCTTCAATGCATTTAGGGGTGTGGTCCTGGTCAAGACAATCTCCTGAACTCCAAACTGAATGTCAGAATGGGAAAGAAAGGTGATTTAAGCAATTTTGAGCGTGGCATGGTTGGTGCCAGACGGGCCGGTCTGAGCATTTCACAATCTGCTCAGTTACTGGGATTTCACGCACAACCATTTCTAGGGTTTACAAAGAATGGTGTGAAAAGGGAAAAACATCCAGTATGCGGCAGTCCTGTGGGCGAAAATGCCTTGTTGATGCTAGAGGTCAGAGGAGAATGGGCCGACTGATTCAAGCTGATAGAAGAGCAACTTTGCCTGAAATAACCACTCGTTACAACCGAGGTATGCAGCAAAGCATTTGTGAAGCCACAACATGCACAACCTTGAGGCGATGGGCTACAACAGCAGAAGACCCCACCGGGTACCACTCATCTCCACTACAAATAGGAAAAAGAGGCTACAATTTGCAAGAGCTCACCAAAATTGGACAGTTGAAGACTTGAAAAATGTTGCCTGGTCTGATGAGTCTCGATTTCTGTTGAGACATTCAGATGGTAGAGTCAGAATTTGGCATAAACAGAATGAGAACATGGATCCATCATGCCTTGTTACCACTGTGCAGGCTGGTGGTGGTGGTGTAATGGTGTGGGGGATGTTTTCTTGGCACACTTTAGGCCCCTTAGTGCCAATTGGGCATCGTTTAAATGCCACAGCCTCCCTGAGCATTGTTTCTGACCATGTCCATCCCTTTATGGCCACCATGTACCCATCCTCTGATGGCTACTTCCAGCAGGATAATGCACCATGTCACAAAGCTCGAACCATTTCAAATTGGTTTCTTGAACATGACAGTGAGTTCACTGTACTAAAATGGCCCCCACAGTCACCAGATCTCAACCCAATAGAGCATCTTTGGGATGTGGTGGAACGGGAGCTTCATGCCCTGGATGTGCATCCCACAAATCTCCATCAACTGCAAGATGCTATCCTATCAATATGGGCCAACATTTCTAAAGAATGCTTTCAGCACCTTGTTGAATCAATGCCACGTAGAATTAAGGCAGTTCTGAAGGCGAAAAGGGGTGAAACACAGTATTAGTATGGTGTTCCTAATAATCCTTTAGGTGAGTGTGTATATATATATATATATGTGTATGTATAAATACCATGGTTCAACCATGCTTTTTGGTCATATACAAGAGTAATACCATATATATAGATATATACAATGATATCATGTAAATACAATTTTGTATTGTATATGTATATTGAATTAATTCAAAACCATGGCATTAACATGTTCCATGGTAACGCCATTTGAATTTTTTTTGATACCATGGTAATATTATGTGTATTTTTAACATGTACCATGTTGATACCATGGTATTATTTAAAGTACCTTTGAGTATCATGTAAATATCATGGTCTAGGAATATGCTAATCATTCAGAACTACAGCATATATCAAAGTGCCATGATATGACCATGTTTTTTGAATATATACCATGGTAATACCATGGTATTATTTGAGGTACCTTGGATCATTGAATTACCATGGTAAATCAACATGGTAATCATTCAGTGCCATGGTATTTGTTTTAAGTGCCTAAGAAACCAAATTCTAAAACGGCCTTAGAAGCCCTTATATTTCAGCAGTGTAACAAATACCATAATCTGAAGGGAGATAACATTACTGGCTCTGTACATAAACCACAGTTGGTTACTCTTATCAGATGATGAGCAGGAAAAAAAAGAAAAGAAAGGAAACTAGTTCCTGTACAGACAAGCCCATGACAGTCCACTGCAGATGTGCTACATATAAAATATATAATTGATGATAAAGTTCCTTTGGTGTGGTACTACCCTTGAAGACCCACCGGACAGATTGTGGGTCTGATTTCTCTGTATCGAGCTCTCCTACCTGCCAGTGGAGAATGATGCTCCAGATGAGACCCAGCGTCTGTTTATGATTCCCATCTACACTAGCTCAACCTAGAAATGGATCAGTGTAGAAGTAAGAACCTTCAATTACTAAAATCAAATAAAAGACATTGATTCGTACTTTAAGGAACGTTTCAGGTTGATCTCTACTATTTACTGAACAAAATTTCCATTCATCCCTCTGTATGTAAACAAACAAGAATTACATCAACACTAATACACTTACTATGGAAGTATATGGCGCAAGGCATTCTACAGTTATCTAAATCATCCTTTTAGCATTCAGACTACTGTTATAGGCAGATTCATTTCTTGTTACGCTACATGCAATTCCTGTTTAAACAGGAGGTATTTTTGTGGGATGCTTGTGCATATCATCCAAATGTTACCAGGTTTACTTGGTCATGATATGAGATAAAATACTAGATATACATTTATACAGACAAGTATGGGCTCTTCAAGAATATTTTCAAGCTGCATAAATATTTCATTATATTTTACCAAGCAAAGTAGCTTTATGGCAGAGAAATGGATAAGTGCAATTACCTTATCATACTGTATATTTTATTCTGGCATATTTTGCCTTGCATCTTTTTAAAAAGCTCTACTGAAACATTAATATTCCAAAACCCATAAATATCAAAACAGCCAGATGAGCCAATTAACTCATATTGTTTTCTGAAGGATCTGCAGGGCCCTGTTAACATTGTTGAGGGAGTGCACTCGAGTGTAATCACGCTCTTTAACCTGCAAATGGGGAATATATCAGATCTGAACTTTGGGCATTCATTGAAAACGAGCCCGAACATTTAAGTTCTAACCCTTATTGGAATAACTTGGAACCATGAGTATTTTTCTCCTTTATAAAAATAAACAATGGAAAGTGTCTCAGGATATAACCCAGCAGGGACAATTAATGGCCTATGTCGTATGTGTCTCCAATTTAAAGATATACCTACTAGTTCTTTGCCAACCAGGCCCTCCAGACGTTCAAAAAGGCATCAGGCATCGCATAGATTTGTGAAAAGATTGTCAATAGGGTGTCTTCCTGCCTGGAGGATAAACAGAACATGTAGGGTCTTTAGATTCTTGTAGGCCTAAAGAGATGGCTGTGTGAAAAAGACTTTGGCTTCAACTATGAAGCATTAAAGCAATGTTTTGTTACAATCCAAGCTCTATTGATAGCATCTGGGACATGCAGTTGATTACCATAGACTTTGACTTGGTCAAAGTTTTCTGAAAACACAAAACTTTTATTTAAATGAATGCACTTGGAATGGAAGACATTACACTTGAATAAAGGTTAAAGTACACATTGTTTCCTTACTAAATTTGTCTCTGTGGAAAGCTCTGTCCAATATTTCAACTCATGTCATGACAATGTTAAGTCTGTAAACCCCATAGCTTTCACTCAATCTGCATCAGGATACCAGAAAGGGGCTGTTTACATGGAGCAAACTACATCCAGAGGAATTATAACTAGAAGTTCATGAGCCTTAAAAAGTAGTCCCCCACAAAAGATGATTTAGACAACTTAAATAGCACACATTTTAAAGGGACAATTCAGTAAAAATTGAACATTATCTCATAATCACCCTCATGGCATCCCAGATGTGTATGACCTTCTTTCTTTTGCAGAACACAAACAAAGATATTTAGAAGAATATGTCAGTTTTGTGGGTCCATACAATACAAGTAAATGATGGCCAGAACTCAGAAGTTCCAAAAAGGACATAAAGGCGGCATAAAAGCAATCCATATGACTCCAGTTGTTAAATCCATGTCTTCTGAAGAAATATGATAGGTGTGAGTGAGAAAAAGATCAATATTTAAGTCCTTTTGTACTATAAATCCCCACCTTTGACCAGCCCCATCCAGCAGGTAGCTGAATGTGACAGCGAAACTCACTTCCACACCAGAATGTTAAGTGAAAGTGAACATTTGCACTAATAATTGAATTAAATATTGCACTGTTTCTCACCCACACCTAGCATATTACTTCTGAAGATATGGATTAAACCACCGCAGTCATTTGGATTACTTTTATGCTTCCTTTATGTCCTTCTTGGAACTTCAAATTTCTGGTCACCATTCACTTGCATTGTATTGATCTACAAAGCAGAAATATTCCTCTAAAAATCTTCATTTGTGTTCTGCAGAAGACAGAAAGTCATACACATCTGGGATGGTTTGAGGGTGAGTAAATCATGAGAGAATTAACATTTTTGGGTGAACCATCCCTTTATGGAAGAATTAATAGAAGTGATTTCTGTTTATAAACATTCCCGAATCCCTTTCCCAATAAACTTCCATTGAGGAATTTTTTTTTTTTGGGTGGGAACTGACAGCTCTCAATAATTGGCACAGCTTAATTTGTTCTGAATCATGAACATTACATTACATTATCCAGTGTTTGAGTATCTTTGGACATTTTGTTTTGGAACTTCTTCGACATAAGACATAAATAGTCATTCACAGCTCTACCTTGAAGCAAACACTTCTCTCTCAGTTTGAAGGACAAAGAATTTATGTCCTTCCTCTGTCATCATACTCTAAAAAGAAGCCAACAGATTTATAAAGAAGGTTGAAGGTTAGTATCGAACTGTATGCAAGAAATAATTTAACCCTAAGATAAACACTCTGTAAATCTTATAACTTTTAACCTTGAGTCTTGCACTTATCTGTGTGAATTTTTGCAAAAGGGTGTCACAGTGTGAAAGTGTTCATGGACTCCATCTTGTCAAAATTTTGACTTGGTGTGAATAGACCTCAACGGTGAATGGGCATTTTTTAAGTGGTCTTGGTTACGTAAGTATTTTTTCCATTCATTCACCATAAGCAATCCAAAAAATATGTAGCAATATAGAGTTCTAGGCCTTAAACCAAATCAACCAAATATGAAATGAATCACAACATCACAATTATATTTTCGAAGCAATGAACTGTTTCAGGACATTTCAGGACACAGGACATTTGCAGAGAGGAAGCAGAGGTCCATCAGGAAGAGCGTTTTGCCATCAGGGCCCATCAAGCGTTTCGCAGCTTAAATACGAGACAATAGGTGGGCTGTACGAGACACTTAATTTTTTAGATTAACACTTTTTTTTTTATTGATTCTTAGACAGACTACAAAATAAAACACAATACACTGTAACTTAAAAGAATCAACTGTTATCCCTTTTAAACCCCCATTAATTCCCTATCCCTCTCACAATCCCCAACCCCACCCTAACCCTCAACAAATGTCACTGTGGTCAAAGCCTGTTACACATACAATATAATCAAAGTTTTGTTTTTTGAGAAAATAAAAATGCAACAATCAATAAATTAAAAAAATAAAGGGAAAATATAAAGAAAGAAAATGAGAAAAGAAAAATACCACAAAGGATACAAATGTTTCTCGCCACGTGGTTCTCACTGCTAGCCTTTCAGAAAGGTCAAATATTTAATCAATTTCTTACCATACACATCTAATCTGCCAAGCTGTTTATGTGACATCTTTTCGAATGCCACCATCCTGCCCAATTCGGTGAACCATTCTTGAAATGAGGGAGCGCCATTTGACTTCCAACCTCTAAGAATTAGTCTGCCAATCATGACACTAGTTTGGACCCAGCTTTTTTTATATTTGCCACCTACTTTAATAACCACCCCATCCCCCAATATACATAGTCTTGGGCAAAATGAAATTTGAGGATCTAGACTTGAGCCTCACAGATAAAATTCTGGACTCTTGCCCAGAATTCTTGAATCTTAGCACAGAAAAATAGAGCATGGACTATATATCCATCATCCAACTGACATTGCCAGCAGGTAGCTGTGTCTTTTAAACCAAGCCTAAACAATCTACAGGGGGTCCAGTAGAAATGGTGTTAAACTGAATAAGGTGTACTCTTGCATCCCTAGACATAGTTATAATATTTTTGACAATTCTTTCCCAGTCCCCACTCCCCATCCTCCAATACCAAGTTAAAATCTCTTTCCCATAACCTCTTAAGAGCTGTTAAGGCTCCATCACCAAGACTCTGAATCAACGAGGAATAACACACTGACGCAACCTTCATGCCCTTTTCCAAAGGCTGTGAGCACCATACACAGAGTGTCTGCAGCCTTAGGGGGCTTGTACTACCACCAAAAATAGTCAAAAGTAAATGGCGCAACTGTAAATAGCTGAAAAATTGAGATCTAAAAATTCCAAATTGCTGTTATATTTTCAAATGATCTCAAAGCTCAAAACAAGTGTAGCAACACCCCTCTCCATCCATTCTTTCCAGCAAAAGGGGGACTTGTTAATACATATTTTGGGGTTCAGCCATATGCTTGCGGAAACATTTGGGTAAGTGTGGCAGGGCGGAGGGTGGGGCTGGTTCGTGATTCTACACACCCGGTCCCTTATCAGGCTAATCAAGCCTCTGAGACGGATAAAGGCTGACTGCGGAGGATTGTGTGGGAGAGAGAGAGATTGTTTACAGACATGTCCGTTATGTGTGTGTTGTTGTCTTTTGTTTAAGTTAAGCCTTAAAATATTATTTATATTGACAAGCCAGTTCTCGCAGCTTCCATTCCATCTAAATTAAGTTACAGTAAGTATCAGAATTGAACATACGGGAAGCCTTTGTCCATATGGAATGTAAGTGTGAAATAATAGGATGCAATTTTACAGTACTTCTCTAGGCAATTTAATAGAAATAATTTGCAATGGTGAGATTGGGACAAGGACTGCTTGTTCGATGTTGGAGGGGGAAGGGCTTTCTCTTATGGAAGAGTCCAATATTCCAGGTGTCTAAGATTTAAAGAAAAGTAATAAAGCAACATTTTGGGGAGGCCTAAACCTCCTTTGTCAATTGGTCTATGTAACTTAATGAAATGCAACCATGGTCATTTACCATTCTAAATAAAAGACTTAGATATTCTATCAAATTGTTTGAGATAAGAAAGAGGAACTTCTAGAGGGAGAGAATGCAGTAGATAATTGAATTTGGGGATGCAATTCATTTTTATAACATTGACCTTCCCAGCCATAGACAAATGTATTGAAGTCCACCTATCAAAATCACACGAGAACCTTTTCATTAATGGGTCAAAATGAACTAACTTATTCTCTCAAATTTGCTGGAAATTAAATACCTATTAAATACAGCTGCTAATGGTTCCAGGGCAAGACAGAACAATAAAGTGAGAGAGGACAGCCTTGCCGGATTCCCTTAACAAGATAAAAATAATCTGAAATGAATCCATTAATTTGCACTGCCGCTGAAGTTTGTTTATAGAGTAACTTAATCCACCCAATAAAAGTGTTCCCAAACCCGTACAATTCCAAAATCTTAAAATGATTGTCCCATTCCACCATATCAAAGGCCTTCTCTGCTTCAAATGAGATGGCAGTGATCTGGGTCTGATCATTCACTACTGACCACATAATATTTATGAAACATCCAATATTATCAGAAGAAATACAACCACAAATTAACCTCACTTGATCTAAATGTATAAGAGAAGTACTTTATTTAATCGATTAGCCAGATTGTTAGACCAGGGAAATTGGATGATAACTTTACAATCATTTGGTTCTTTATCATTTTTAAGAATGAGACTGAACAGGGCTTGAGTTATGGTTGGCGGTAGTTCACCTTTCTTTAATGACTTTGTGTAAACTTCTAACATACTCTAAGACAGGGGTCGGCAACCTTTTTGACATAGAGTGCCATTTTTTATTTTCCTGGTCAATGGCAGTGCCGACTGAAAGTATGTCTGTCTTGCCCTGAATAACCAAAACCCTTCCTTCTGTGACAAAATAGTATTGTACCTACCTACTGTATATTTTAGCTAAGTCAAGTCTCTAAGACCATTGGATGACATTCAGCACTTCAATTGAAGTAACCTTTTAATAACCTTCTCCAATTTTTTTTATTTTTTTTCTGATTAACACTTTTTATTGATTCACACAAACGACAAAGAAAATAAAAAAAGATATTCACAGAATCAACATTTAACACCCATTATTCCCTTTCCCCCTCCCAATCCCCCACCCTGACCCTCAACAAATATCCCCGTGGTCACACTTGGGTATATATTCACACACACACACACACACACACACACACACACACACACAAAAAAAAAATAATATAAAAAAAATATATATATATATATATATATTTATATATATATATATATATATATAATCACACAAACATTTAAACTACACTTATCTTTACACTGCTCCTCCCCCGATGTCTGCCGATTATAACACTGGCTAGGACCCAATTTTTTATGTATATATATCACCTATATTTTTTATTATTATTTGTTTAATTTAATATTTAGTCCTTTCAGAAGTAAAAAGTTATACATATAAATGATGCAATCCAAAGTTAATTTGAACAGTGGTGAAACACTTTCTTGAATGTGTTACATTCATACGAGTAGACAGAGAAGTACGTTTGAAGTAAGTTTGGAGCACAAGAAATAGAAATAAGCCTTGTGTAAATTGACTGATCCGGTCTCGTGTCATGGTTGGCGTATACATTTCAGTATAAATTCTAGCAAAAGTGGAGCCAGTTCTGTAGCATAAGATCAAGTAAATTCACAGTCTGGCCCCGGAGCCTTGCCTGTAGGCAAGGCCTTAATTACCTCACCAAGCTCCTCCAAGGTTATCTCAGAACCAAGAGAATTGTTTTGGTCAGTTCACAGTTTAGGAAGTTCTATACATTTGGTTCCATACATTTTCTAATATCCTCTTTAGTAGATGAAGATGAGGAACTCTAAAGATCAAGATAGAATACTATCATTATTAATATCAGTGGCCGAGGTAAATATTTCACCATTAGCAGATTTCACTGAGGGAATGGTAGACTCTCTCTGTTTTATATGTCTAGCCAGAAGCTCACCTGCTTTGTCCCCTGACTCGAAGTATGACTCTTGCCCTGAATATCCAAAACTCCAACTTCCATATAGTATTATATCTGTATTTCAATTGGGTCAATTCTCTGAGGCCATTAGATGACATTCGGCACTTCAGCTCTGCCTCAGCAATTTTAATATTCCCTTCCAATTCCACAAGTTTTGTGCTTTGGATTTCTTGATGAAAGTGGTATACTATATAATCCTGCCCCTAAGAACCAGCTTTAGTGATGCCCAAGCCACGCCTTCAGAGGATACTAAGGACCAGTTATAGACATTGATTACAGCCTTTAGCATTTGTTGGAATTCAGAATTTTGCAGGAGGGATACATTAAAATGGCAACTATATGATTTCCTTTTCTTCATATGTGTCAACATCTCTAAACACTCCAGGGCATGACCTGAGACTAAATGTTTCCAATTGAGCAATCAACAACAGATGAAATGAGGGACTTAGATGTTTTAAAAAATATATATTCTAGAATAAATCCTATAGACTAATGAAAAAAAATTATAGTCCCTACCAGATGGGTTTAAAAAGCAGTTGTTAAATATATTGACTCACTATCGTGCGCACTGCAGCCTGCATCTGGGGTCAACTGAACACATATGGAAGGTCAGAAGCACACACACACACACACGTGGAGCAGAATAGCATGTACAATTTCATATTTCTCACAAAAAGTTTTTTGCATTCCTTGAATCAATCACATTTCTCTCCTGTTGATCTCAGAAATTTGGCCAGAATTGATCAGGGTATTTCTCCTTCCGCAGATCACCGAGTCAGAACCCTGTGAGTTTGCTTGATTTACAGTTTATGGCATGCTATGTCGAGCAGTCTCTGAAAAAGCCCATCCAGGAATTCCACCATCTCCTGTCCCTTCACTCCCTCCGTGACTCTGGCATATATATATATATATATATATATATATATATATATATATATATATATATACACTGGCATTATTCCACCAGCTATGGTTTTCCATGTCCTCCAACTTCTCCCAGACATGCTCCAAATCGACCTTGGTTGCTAGCGGATTAGCAGATAATTCCCTCTCCGATGACTCCAGATAATCAATCCATTTCTGGACATCCCCCACTCATGTGACCACATCAGTAAACTTAGGCTCCAAGGCAGTGATCGATCGACATATCACAGCAAGATCCTTCAAGTCAACAACAACCTTCCTCAGCATTGCCGACATGTTCAGCATCTCTCGCCACATATCCTGCATCTCTCTGACCAAATCGAATCCCCGGCCCGCGGCCTACTTAGGGGTGTCAGCTTGAGCACATAAGTGTCTTTTAATGTTGATTTTGAATTCTTTGACATATTGTCCTCCTAGAACACTTATGGAACAGAGTATATTGAATATCACCGGATTATATCATAAAAGGTATTAAAACTAGGAAAGTGCGCAGAGCTCGTCGTTCACAAGTCCGATCCTCGCATGGCATCACGTGACTCATACTTTGATCTTTTTAATGAGTGAGGCATACTGTATGATCCACCCCCTAAGAACTGCCTTAAGCACATCCCATTACACACCCACAGAGGACACCGAGGACCAATTGGTTTCTACATAAACATCAACTTCTGTCTTTAACATTTGTTGAAATTCTGGGTTTTGTAAAAGTGATGTATTAAAGCACCATTTATATGATTTTCTTTTCTCTATATGCATCAACAACTCTGAACACACCAAAACATCTGAAACAAATTTTTTTTACAATTGAGCAATCAGTGGCAAAAGGAATAAGTAACTGATGAAAAGAAGGTATAATCCCTCCCAGAAGGATTCAGAGGTCTCAAAATATCTGTAAGATATTTCTAAAGGGTCTACACACTTTTGCTTCACTATGATCATGGACTGGATCCAATAACAGATTGAAGACTCCACCCACAACCAGGAGGATCCCAGCTGTTTGTAATTTTCCTTCAAGATCTATAAAAAAGTTCTGATCATCAGCATTGGGTGCATAAATATTAGCCAATACAAGATTTTGCCCCTGTATTTCAGACAAAACATTAATGATTCTTCCTAAATTATCTTTGATCTGTTTGAGACATTAACAGCTGCACGATGTAAGAATTTTTGGTTAAAAATGAACAAATTGTAATTATTGATTGCGTACATAAACAATCAGTGTTCAAAACAATGTCCTTACCTTAACCCAATTAAGTTTATGTATTAAGTTAAGCATATAAAATTTATTAGAATTTTGAGCTTTTGGGTTCGATTTGGTGCGGAAATGCTGGCTTATGACGTGCATCCTTGCATCATTACGTCATGTCTATACAGGAAAGTAGAGCCGGATGATGATATATATAGAAAAATAATATAAAAATAATAAGACGTCATGAGTATCACCTCTTAAACTGATAAGTGTAGTACAATACAAACATTATTGGTAGATAAAACACTTGAAAAATTATATTTATACATACTGAAAGTGATTGAGGTGATTGAGACCCCTGTTATTTATGTAAAAGCGCTTTGAGTGTCGTGTCAGAAAAGTGCTATAAAGGTCGATTTCATTCATTCAAAATATGTGAATATGAGTGTTGTTTATCTTCATCAAGACAAGTAATATTTCAGTTTACATTTTTAATAGTATAACATTATATCAACATGAAAATAGCATATTATGATTCCAGCTCTGAATATCTCCAGTCATGATCACACACAGGCTATATCCAGGTAAGCTTAAATCATGAGATTCATCCGTCAGAAGAGCAGTGCCGAAATACATTGCTTGCAATTTTAAAACACAGATGTCAACCACAGATGTCTTTAGAGAGCACAAAGTTACATAGTGTTGTTAAGGTGGTAAGTGAGGACCCAAAAAGCGATATAACAAAAACAGAGTCTTTTAATGAAGTTCAGGGAATAATGTCAAACACAAAGTCTTCTCCTTGAGAGGTATGCAAACAAACAACCCGCAGAGAGGGCGAATAAAAAAACAGAACAAATAAGTGATTCCTGGTAGTCTCAGAGCGAGTCCTTGGGTAACAGTCAGGGTAAGCGGGGAAGCAACTACAGGCTGTGGATCTCTCCCAAGGGCCGACCGGAGTCCAGGGTGGATAGCGGATACCAACTCTCTCGTAGCGTCAGATAACTGGGCACAAATAGTGGAGATGGTTAGCAGCGAACAGAGAGAGGTGACAGCGGATGCCAACAGGACAGGACTCAGGACAGAGATAACAGGATTGTAGTTTGCTTAGAGTGAGAGAAACTCTAGTGAGAATCCGACAAAGAATGCAGCGACAGCAGGGAGAGAAGTAGGGAGCTAATCAGAGGAAAGGGGGAACAGGTGGGAAGAGGATTAACGAGGAATTAAGGGGAGATGAGAAACAGCTGGAAGCGGAGGGAAAGGAGAGGGAAAGTAACATATAACGATCAGCAGGGGGCGACAGATTAGAGGGAAAGAACAGAAACGAGACATACCATGACAAGACGACAAGACATGACAGTACCCCTCCCTCAACGAGCGCCTCCTGGCGCTTCTGAGGAGGAGACCTGGCGGCCGCGGAGGAAATCATCGATAAGCGAACGGTCCAACACGTCCCGAGAGGGGACCCAACTTCTCTCCTCGGGTCTGTATCCCTCCTAATCCACCAGAAACTGATGACCACGACCCCGAGCGCGCATGTCCAGAATCTTGTGGACCCTGTAGATAGGAGCGCCTTCAACACGAACGGGGAGGGAAGGGGGACGGGTGGGAGCGCGAAGAGCGGGTTTAACACAGGAGACATGGAAGACTGGGTGGACACGGCGAAGATAGCGGGGGAGAAGAAGTCACACCGCGACGGGACTAATAACCTGCGAGATACGGAACGGACCGATGAAGCGTGGTGTCAATTTACGAGAGACAGACTTAAGGGGAAGGTTGAGAGTGGAAAGCCATACCTTCTGGCCGCGACAATATCTAGGGCTCTTAGTTCTACGTTTGTTAGCAGCTCTCACAGTTTGGTCCCTATAACGGCAAAGAGCTGACCTGACACCCCTCAAGGTGCGCTCGCAACGTTGGACAAAAGCCTGAGCAGAGGGAACGCTGGAATCGGCGAGCTGAGACGAGAACAGCGGGGGTTGGTACCCGAGGCTGCTCTGAAAAGGGACAAACCGGTAGTGGACGAAGGAAGCGAATTATGGGCATATTCTGCCCAGGGAAGGTGCTCGGACCAGGACGCGGGGTTACGGAAAGAAAGGCTGCGCAAGATGCGACCAACAGTCTGATTGGCCCGTTCGGCTTGACCGTTAGATTGAGGGTGGAAGCCGGACGAGAGACTGACGGAAGCCCCAATCAAGCGACAAAATTCCCTCCAAAACTGAGACGTAAACTGCGGCCCTCTATCCGAAACAATATCAGAGGGGAGGCCATGAATTCTGAAAACATTTTCGATGACAATTTGCGCCGTCTCTTTAGCGGAGGGGAGCTTAGCGAGGGGGATAAAATGGGCCGCCTTAGAAAATCGATCGATAACCGTGAGAATGACTGTATTGCCCGCCGACGCAGGGAGTCCGGTGATGAAATCTAAGGTGATGTGTGACCACGGCCGAGAAGGGATAGGAAGAGGTCTGAGAAGTCCGGCCAGAGGAGAGTTCCCAGACTTGGTTTGTGCGCAGACGGAGCAAGCTGCCACGAAACGACGCGTGTCACGTTCCCGAGTGGGCCACCAAAAACGCTGGTGAATGGAAGCGAGCGTGCCCCGAACGCCGGGGTGACCAGCCAATTTGGCCGAGTGAGCCCACTGAAGAATGGCCAGGCGGGTAGGGGCGGGAACAAAGAGAAGGTGTCTAGGACAGGTGCGCGGCGAGGGGGTGAGAGTGAGCGCTCGTTTAACCTGCCTCTCTATTCCACAGAAAGTCGACCCAACGATACGTCCCGCAGGGAGAATCCCCTCGGGGTCCGTGGGAACCTCGGAGGAATAGAGACGTGACAAGGCATCAGGCTTGGTGTTCTTGGAGCCTGGGCGGTAGGAAATAACAAAATCAAATCGGGCGAAAAACAGAACCCAACGAGCCTGGCGTGCGTTAAGTCGTTTAGCAGAACGAATGTATTCTAGGTTCCTATGGTCAGTCCAAACGACAAAAGGAACGGTCGACCCCTCCAACCACTGTCGCCATTCGCCTAGAGCTAGGCGGATGGCGAGCAGCTCGCGGTTACCCACATCATAGTTACGTTCAGACAGCTACAGGCGATGAGAAAAGTACGCGCAAGGATGGACCCTGTTGTCCGAGAGAGAGCGTTGGGAAAGGATGGCTCCCACGCCCACCTCTGACGCGTCAACCTCGACCACGAACTGTCTAGACAAATCAGGTGTAACAAGGATGGGCGTGGACGTAAAGTGGTTCTTGAGGAGATCAAAAGCCCCCTGGGCGGAAAAGGGCCATCTAAAGCATGACTTGACGGACGTAAGGGCAGTCAGGGGAGCAGCCACCTGACTGAAATTACGGATGAAGCGTGATAAAAATTGGCGAAACCGAGAAAGCGCTGCAGCTCGACGCGCGACTTAGGTACGGGCCAATCTAAAACGGCTTGGACCTTAGCAGAATCCATTCGAATACCCTCCGCAGAAATGACAGAGCCGAGATAACTAACGGAGGCGGCATGGAAAGTACATTTCTCAGCTTTAACGTAAAGACGGTTCTCTAATAGGCGCTGGAGGACGCGGCGAACATGTTGGACATGAATTTGGAGAGACGGAGAAAAAATCAGGATGTCGTCGAGGTAAACAAAAACAAAGATGTTCAGCATATCTCTCAGGACGTCATTAATTAGTGCCTGAAAAACAGCAGGGGCGTTAACGAGGCCGAACGGAAGAACCCGATATTCAAAGTGCCCTAACGGAGTGTTAAACGCTGTCTTCCACTCGTCCCCCTCCCTAATGCGTACGAGATGGTAAGCATTATGCAGATCTAACTTAGTAAAAAACTTAGCTCCGTGCAAGATCTCGAAAGCTGATGACATAAGAGGGAGCGGGTAGCGATTCTTAACTGTTATGTCATTCAGCCCTCGATAATCAATGCAGGGGCGCAAGGAACCGTCCTTCTTCTGAACAAAAAACCCCGCCCCGGCGGGAGAGGAGGAGGGGACAATAGTACCGGCATCGAGAGCTACAGATAAATAATCCTCGAGAGCCTGCCGTTCGGGAGCCGACAGCGAGTAAAGTGTTCCCGGGAGTGGTTCCCGGACAAAGTTCAATACTACAATCATACGAACTATGCGGAGGGAGGGAAGTGGCCCGGGACCGACAGAACACCGTCCGCAGATCGTGATACTCCTCCGGCACCCCTCGACAAATCACCAGGCTCCTCCTGAAAAACAGAGACAGAGGACACAGGGGGAACAGCAGACATTAAACATTTCACATGACAAGAGACATTCCACGAAAGGATAGTATTCTTAGACCAATTAATAGAGGGGTTATGTTGGACTAGCCAGGGGTGGCCTAAAACAATGGGGGCGAACGGGGAGTGAAAAAGAAAAAAAGAAATGGTCTCGCTGTGATTACCAGAGACAGTGAGGGTCAAAGGTAACGTCTCATGCTGAATCTTGGGGAGGGAACTGCCGTCCAAGGCAAACAGGGCCGTGGACCTTCTTAAATCCATGAGGGGGATACCGTGTTCCCGAGCCCAGATCTCGTCCATGAAGCAGCCCTCCGCCCCAGAGTCAATCAAAGCCCTGCAGGTGGCAGAGGAGCCGGTCCAGCGGAAATGGACGGGAAAGGTGGTGCAAGACCTCGAAGGAGAGACCAGGGTAGTAGCGCTCACCAGTAGCTCTCCTCTTACTGGCGAGCTCCGGCTTTTACCGGGCAGGAGGTAATGAAGTGAGTGGCAGAGCCGCAATAGAGGCAGAGACGGTGGGTGATTCTCCGCTCCTTTTCCTTAGCCAAAATGCGGATGCCCCCCAGCTGCATGGGCTTAGAAACCAAGGTGGAGGAGGAGGATGGTAGTGCAGCGGAGAGGGGTGCAAAGGAAAATGTGGACTCCTGGTCACGAACTCGGCGGCGACGATCGAACCGTCTTTCTATGCAAATGGCGAGCTCAATCACGGAATCCATGCTGGAGGGAACCTCTCGGTAAAGAATCTCGTCCTTAACCTCCGTGCAGAGACCATCCAGAAAGTGGGCAAGCAGCGCTGGCTCGTTCCAGTCACAGGAGGCTGCAAGAGTACGGAACTCAATGGAGTAGTCAGTAATGGACCGCTTACACTGACGCAAAGACGATAGGACCCGGGATGCCTCTTCGCCAAAAACAGAGCGGTCAAAAACCCGTATCATCTCCGCCTTGAAATCCAGATAACGGTTAGTACATTCAGCCTCCGCCTCCCAGATGGTCGTTCCCCACTCTCGAGCCCATCCGGTAAGGAGAGATATCACGTAGGTGACACGGGCTCTGCTGTGGGAATAGGTAGTGGGCTGGAGAGAAAAACGTCACACTGGGTGAGGAACGCACGACATTCAGAGGGCTCACCAGCATAGCACGGCGGGTTATTAATCCTGGGTTCCGGAGGCTCGGGAGCCCTGGGGGTGACCGGTGGCTCAGGGCGCAAAGGTATCTGCCTCGAGAGTTCGGAGACCTGAGCAGCCAAGCTCTCAATGGCGTGCCGCGCCGCAGACAGCTCTGCCTCGTGTCTGCCCAGCATCGCTCCCTGGATCTCGACGGCTGACTGGAGTGAGGCCGGGGTCGCTGGGTCCATCTTGGTCGGATTCTTCTGTTAAGGTGGTAAGTGAGGACCCAAAAGCGATATAACAAAAACAGAGTCTTTTAATGAAGTTCAGGGAATAATGTCAAACACAAAGTCTTCTCCTTGAGAGGTATGCAAACAAACAACCCGCAGAGAGGGCGAATAAAAAACAGAACAAATAAGTGATTCCTGGTAGTCTCAGAGCGAGTCCTTGGGTAACAGTCAGGTTAAGCGGGGAAGCAACTACAGGCTGTGGATCTCTCCCAAGGGCCGACCGGAGTCGAGGGTGGATAGCGGATACCAACTCTCTCGTAGCGTCAGATAACTGGGCACAAATAGTGGAGATGGTTAGCAGCGAACAGAGAGAGGTGACAGCAGATGCCAACAGGACAGGACTCAGGACAGAGATAACAGGATTGTAGTTTGCTTAGAGTGACAGAAACTCTAGTGAGAATCTGGCAAAGAATGCAGCGAGAGCAGGGAGAGAAGTAGAGAGCTAATCAGAGGAAAGGGGGAACAGGTGGGAAGAGGATTAACGAGGAATTAAGGGGAGATGAGAAACAGCTGGAAGCGGAGGGAAAGGAGAGGGAAAGTAACATATAACAATCAGCAGAGGGCGACAGAGTAGAGGGAAAGAACAGAAACGAGACATACCATGACAAGACAGGACAAGACATGACAAGTGTAGCTTTAAATGATAAATGCTTACTGATCAATGTGATGACAACCCTGCTCTTACAACCAGCACTGCAAAACACATACCCACCCCATGCCCTACCAAGATTATCAGCTTCCTGTGAAGAAAGGTGCGTTTCTTGAAGGAACATCATGTTTTTTATGCTTAAGGAAAGATACAACCTTCTTCCTTTTTATAGGGTACCCCAGCCCATTAACATTCCACGTGGAGAGAAACATTTTACCTATATTAAAGTGTGACATATTGATATGCAAAGATAAATTGGGTACCCAAGGCAAAATTATATACACATTGATGTAACCATAAAATCCTGAACAGCCCACAGAACTGAAAAAAGATGAGCTTCAACCCCGTGCACAACAGAATAAAAAACCCTCTCTGACTTCATCAGCAAAATGTACGATGTGTGGTCTAAATTATTGATTAAGTGCAGGCAAAGTTACCCACTAACACCACTGATTTAATGAAGGCCATAGCTTGTTGTGGGCATGTAAAAGTCTTGTCCATCCTTGGTGTCAATTCTCAGATTAGCAGGGTAAAGCTTCTGTTCATGCAGAAATTTCTTACACTCTTTGAATCTGTCCTGCTTTGCTTGTATAGCTTTGGCAAAGTCCGGAAAAATCATAATGTTGCAGTCCTCCCAGCACAACTAGCCTATATTCATCTTTGCTCATAAAACAAATTCTCTGTCTGCTGACTGCAAAAGTAGTCTGGATCATTCAAGCATCTGTGTGAGTGGTCTATTTCAAGATGACGGCCCGCTGTGTTGATCAAATTCGGAATGAGCCTCTCCAAAAACTTGATCATATATTGACCTTCCTTTCCCTTGGGGATTCCAATGAAACAAACATTATTATGTCTGCTTTGATTTTCCATATCCTCTATTTTTCCCTCACCTTGTCCATATCAGCCTTGGTGGCAGGCGGTTTAGCCTGTAGCTCTTTTCCAGCTGACTCCAGGAATTCGACTCGCTTTTCAACATTGTCTATTCTTGTAATCAGGGTGGAAATTTCGCCTCCACAGATATGGTCACTAGACGTATTTCTGCAAAGCCCTCAATATAGATCAAGATTTTTGTTAGTGCTACATAAATGTTCACAATATCTTGACCTACTGTCACGAACCCCGCTCCTCTGCCCCATCTCCGCGTCCACGAGCACGCACACATACACTCCGCAAGCATGCTCGCTTCCCGCTTCCTCTCTCCCCCCTCTGACTCACATGACCACTTGCACTCACGCGCTTCCTATCCCCACATATTAGTTACACCTGCCACAGTCCCAATCACCTGTCATTGTTCACACCTGCACTCGCCCCTATATAACTCACTATCCTTTCGTTTGTTTAGTGTTGGTTATTGTATGTTTAGTTTCCCGTACCTTTGCCCCGCTAGTCTCATCTAGTTTTGCCCCTGCTAGTCCCGTCTAGTTTTGCCCCTGCTAGTCCCGTCTAGTTTTGCCCCTACTCATCACCTCTTAGCTTGCCAACTTGTTCCCCTGTCTTCGTTCCCACTTGTTATTGTTATTCAGATTACCCCGGCTTTTGACCCTACGCTCCCCTTTGACGACTCTACACTGGATTTGCCCTGTTTTGCACTGTTGACCGCTTTGTTCAATAAAGCAGTTTACTCTGACATTGTGACTGTCTCGTCTTGTGTGTGCCCGGGTTACACCTACATCATGAGGCTCACTGTCATTATAAACTGGACCCCTGCCATCTTGATCCTGCGAGGCATCAGACTTGTTTGCACGTAAGTACATTTGAATGTCCCCACAGTCAGACATCCTACACTCCCAGCACATTTTAACAATCAAAATTATTTCAGTTCTCACCGGTTAATATCAATTAAAAGGAGAACTATAAATAGTTAATTATAAGTATAAAATACCAAATACAGAATTTTTGTTATGGTAGTTATCTTGGATTTGTACTGACATCTAGCAATGTGGATGTGGCATCACACAAAAGCTATAGTTTTTAGTAACTAATGCCACTGTACAAATGGTCTATTTGCAGTGAGCCATAATTAATTTATTCCATGAGTGAAATTGTCCAATAACAGTGTGAATACCAAGATAAATAAGTAATATTCTACTGGCCATGTAATCGCAATATGGCAGCCCAGCTTCATATAAAACAAAAAAAGCTTTTATTATGCTTCTGATATGACTGTCTTCAACTCATCATGTGAGTATACATAATTTTAAACTTATTTTTCAAAAGTACTATTAGTTTATTTAGGAGTAAAGCTTTTTTAATGATGATTTATTTTTTAAATAGTGACTCATAGGTGTCACTTCAACATGTGATTAATACAATACATAAGCAACACATTACCTTAGCAAACTGTGAATTCATCCATTTTGTGAAGGTTTTCTTCTGAACATCTTCTCGTTCACCTGCAAATTAAGAGAACATCATCAATACCAAAAAACGAACTTAATTCTGAATTAACCTTTGTCATTTAATTACAAAGGAAATATAAAGCACTGATTCTTAAGATAAGGGACAAAACATGTCCTACATAAAGTTCTCTTTGTATTAAAATTCAAGAAATACATAATAAAATACTGAAAGTTAAATCTAAAGGAAATGTGTATACTCCGGGAATTCATTTCTTGTATATTTTTTTTTTATAATATCATTACAATTTTGAATTTTGTAATGCATGCTCTATACATGAAAGCACATGTATCTTAATGTAAATGTTAATAAAGTTAATTTTAAATGATATTTTCCATATAAAACTGCCTGTCAAAGTTGTCTTCACTTTGCATCAACTCCTTCAAATTGTATTATAATCTTTAATATATTAGACAATGTTATGGTTAGCTATAACTCTGAGAACCCCTTTCCCACTTCCTGCTCATGGTCGATTCAACAGTAGGACACATGGTCAGGTAAGTTAGATTTTTTTAATATTTTAAACAAACAATGTTTTTAAGGCTCTATGGTCACAGCTGTCAACACTGTAATCCCATTGTGATGATTTCTGTTAAGAATTGTGGAATTTAAATTTAAAAAGTCCACGGTGATCAATAAAAAGACATTCACTATATTGTGGCAGTTGACATGAGGAAGGTTAAATATAAAGAGACTATGAGCAAAAAGCCTTTGAAAAAGCTGAGAGATAGGGTTGATAGTATATACAGATCAATGTTCTGCTGCATTCAAAAGAAGATTGATTCTAAGAGATTGAGGGTATAGTTCAGGCAAGCCTAACAAACACAATACCTTAGAGTTGTGAGAAATTGACCAGAAGAACCAAAAAAGCTACTCAGAAACCTTAAAGAAGAGATACCAAAATGATTTCTAAAACACGTAACATGGGATTATGCAGTGGTAAATTGTAAATGAATGTGGCAGGGCGGAGGGCGGGGCCGGGTCGTGATCATACACACCCGGTCCCGTATTAGGCTAATCAAGCCTCTGAGGTATAAAGGTCGACTGCAGAGGGTCGTGCGGGAGAGAGAGATCATTAGCGGACATGTCCGTCATGTGTGTGTTTGTGTCTTCTTTTAAGGTTACTATTAAACTATTATTTATATTGAAAAGCCGGTTCTCGCCTCCTCCTTTCCATTGAATAACTTTACACTGGTGACGAAACCTGGGAAGGAGGAGGGATACGCCGTAGTAGAGTTCTCGCCACTACCGTCCACCCCAACGGAGCAGCCGCGGCCATCTGCCGGGGGGCGAGGAGCCCAGCCGCCTGAAAGAGGACGATGGCAGCCGACCGCGAGGGGAGAAGGGGCTCCTAACCGACCACCTGGACCGGTCAGGGCCGCTGCCAGGGGCGCAGGAGTCGCCTACCGGCCGCTGAAACGCAACAGGGTTTAAGACCGCCGACCGCGAGCGGGGAGGGGCTCACTGGCGACCGCCTGGAGCTGGAGAACCGCTGCCAGGGGCGAGGGAGACCCCTTCTGTTCCCCGAGAACGCAGCGGGGCGTTCTGTCCGCCAGGGGCTGGAGGACTGCCTCTGATCCGCCCGGAGAGGCACGGCTGTCGTCCGATAGAGGGTGGAGGAGTGGCCGAGGAACAAGCTGCGGCGTATCGGAAAACCGGCTTTTCAATATAAATAATAGTTTAATGATAAACATAAAAGAAGACACAAACACACATGACGGACATGTCCGCTAACGATCTCTCTCTCCGCACGACCCTCTGCAGTCGACCTTTATACCTCAGAGGCTTGATTAGCCTAATACGGGACCGGGTGTGTATGATCAAGACCCGGCCCCGCCCTCCGCCCTGTCACAATGAACTATTAGCAAGATCAGTATACCAAACAAAAAAATAGCACTGTGGTGCTGCTAGCCAAATTTAATATTAGGCATTTTATAGGCTACCACAATGGAGCTAGACCTCAATGCGAGCTCGCTAAAACAATGCCTAAATAACTAAAAAGGTGAAGTGTTTAATATGCTTTAACTTTTCTGGGGAATGAACATACAAATGGCTTACTTATAGTTGCCTCTGGGAAAAAGGAAACTTGAAAATGTGTTATGGTGCTTTACTTAGAGCTGTGAACTGAGACTACTGTTGACAAAATGCCAAAAAGTCACTCTTGCATCTGCCAAGCAAGTGAAGCAAATGCTGGGCCTTGGAAAATTAAAAATCAATCTGTACCAAGAATATTTGGTTCCCATATCATACGAAATGCTTGTGTTGTTCCCTGCTCTAATATTTTCAAATTGCTGTGATTCAGATCTCTCTGCATTCCTCTCATGGGTATCTTAGGTTTAAGACTGATTGTGACATTGTCCAGTCTGGGGGGCGCTGATGATAAAACCTTTTCCAACAGCCTGGAACTATAGGAATAACTAATGTATTGTATTGATCATTTCTTGTGTACACAAAGCACAAGGTGGTGAATCCACACTCAGAATTGTGTGGATTCAAGTTGTAGGACAGCTCCTTCATGCATAATTGATTTCAATCTTCCAGTTGTTCTTTCTCCAAACAGAAATATTATCGAAATAATCATCATGAAATGGTTTCGATTCATTGTTCCCATTGGTCAACTTACGCTCCAACTGAGTGTATAATCACTGTAGCATGGCTCAGTTTTGCTTCAAGCCTCACTGCACCATGTCATGCTTATAATTGCAATAACACACACACACACACTCCCATTGTTGCTGTAATAATACAACAGTAGTGTCAATGGAAATTTTTAAGATCAACACTGCAAACATTAAATTAAAGTTCCATTGCTGTAAATGTCAAAATTTCATTCATGCCAAAATGGCAGTTCAAAAAGTTGATACAAATAAATAGGCTATTAATCCTTTAATGCTCGGGACTTTAGTGACTCTGGACCTCATTCCACCCACTGTACCCATTTTTTGGAATTATGCCCACACCTCTTTAGTATCCCTCAACCTTTCTCTTCTTAATAGTGTAACAATACATAAATACATTAAATAAAAATGGAAAAATTGCAAAAGATTTATTTTTTTTTATTACTGCTTTATTACCAAATGTGTATAAGGTCATAAAAGACCCATGATATTTAAGTATTGCTTTTTTTTTTTATCGCTTCCATAAATCATAGTTTTATCATTTTTGCATATCAATATAAGTTTACTATCACAGGATACAGTATTTCTTTGTTTATTACAAGACAAATGATAAAAAATAAGACTATATTCATACAAATGACTATATCACATTGATTTTATGTGTGACAATGGTGAACTATTTGTATTCCATTTGTGTGTACACATACATATTATACACGCAATTTTTTACTCAAGGTGTTGCTGATGTTTCAATCACTGACTTCATTTACATTTGACATTGTTATTTTATGAAGCAGCAACATGGAAGTAAACTATAGCAAGTGTAACACAGTATGATTTGGCTATTGTCATGAGGGTGTACTACTGAAATTTTGTAAGTTGTGTGTTTATTTAGACTCAAAATGTGTCTGAGAAAATACATATGTGTAGCTTATGTGTTATGTGTAGCTCAGTGTGTTTGACAGCCAGTTGCCTTTGATTAAACGTATCTGTTCTTTTTTAAATTTGGAAGTATTGAATCTTGTTTTATATTTGTTGCATCATCTCTTCTTTTTAAAAACTTGTCCATAATGTGAGTAAAGTTGTTTATTTTATATATATTTATAAATGTTTGTATCAAAAACAGTCTTGTTTTAGTTTTTCATGACAATTGTACTACCTCTCACTACGGAGCCCCTTAGCGGACAGGGATATTTAGTTTTTTTTCTGAAATAGTTTTGCGTTCCCTCGCAATAAATTTAGTGTTGCTTTGCAATAAATTAACTATGGTTTTACTATAGCAATACTTTAGTAACCATGATTGTAGTAACCATTGCTTCTAGTGTAAACCATGGTTTTACTAGTAATATTATAGCAAACCAACAACCATGATTGTAGTAACTGCATTGTATTTTTGAGGGAATCACAAAATTATGATTTTTATTACCACAGTTTCCTGTATTATTAATATGGTTTTACTACAAAAGCCATTGTTGATCTATAGTTACTTTAGTAAAAATAAGGTACATTTTGTGGTTACTTTGGTTTTACTGGAATCCATAGTTAAACTATATCCAAAACATGATTCATTTTTTGCGAGGGAACGTAAAATACTGTGAGGGGATAAATAAATTGATCAATTGTCACACAATATACATACATTTCTACATATACATGGTGAAATTATTTATTTTTCACATATCCCAGCTAAGCTGGGGTCAGAGTGCAGGGGCAGCCATGATACGGCACCCCTGGAGCAGATAGGTTCAAGGGGCCTTGCTCAAGGGCCCAACAGTGGTGTCTTGGTGGTGTTGGGGCTTGAACCTTTTCAAATTGTGGTTTGTGCAATATAGTCAACGCTTTCCAATTTTCTATATGTCTTTTGTTGTCCACTCTTGTTGTTACTGTCTGTTCTAACATGTTGTAATCACTGCTCTTGTGTGTAACATCAACCTGCCAGAGGGTCAGCAGATGGAAATTAGCCTAAGGCTGTAATCTGACATATTTACATTTGTGAAAATGTTCATTAATATGTATTGTCCCTTTTAAGAAATTAAATTAAATTAAACCCCTGACCTTCTGGTCAGTAACCCAGAGCCTTAACCGCTGAGCCACCACTGTTCAGGCTCACGTATATGCTTTCACTTCACATCCAAACGCACAATGAAATTTGCTTTAATTCTGCCAAGTAGACCAATTTTGGATGAAAGTTCCCAAAACTTCCAGTGCAATATATCAAGCCCAGAGCAAATTTCATTCCTTTGCTGTAAAGAACAATTTCTTGTAATGACATCTCAAAACTGCAATAAGCAGCAATTGAGAACATCTATTCTTATCAAGGATCACTAATTTCTGGAACAAATCAGATAACTGTAACGTTCCATGATGCCAAAAGTATCTGTAACTGTATACGGATAGGACCAAATATGGGTGTGGCTTAAACCAGAAATGTGTCAAACTAATATTAAAATATGACTCTTATATCTATAGATTCTGTATATAAAATATGCCTTGGATAGGCCTATATAAATAGTATTATTATAAATACTACTACTACGAATAATATAACAACAGTAATAGTAATAATTATTTTTATTATTTTATTATATTATTGATATATTCTTTATTTTTATTCTTACCAGATGAAGCAGAATATGATATTAATATCTGCTGAAACAGAATTTTTGTTCATGTCTGTACAGTGTGCACGTATAACAACATGAGGTGTCAAGCAATTGTGAAATGTCAAGCAAACATTTTGCAGCGAATATTAAACAAATAAAAACACACTCGTGCTCCTTGGATGATCTGTCTTCTGAATATTTGTTTCTATTATTCGGATGAATTTGTTATTCGTTTGGAAGTCATCATTAGTGGCTTTCCAAATAATGTATTCAGTTTCAGGCACATCCCTTTCATTTACACCCCTCAGTCATTCCAAACCTGTATTACATCTGGACACCAATGGAGAAGTTTGGTAGAATGGCCAAGCTGCTTACTTTCATACAATGAGCAAACTAATCTCACAGTGAATTCAGAAACAGTAGATCAGCTTTTCTTTAGCTAAAATCGGTCTGTGGTTAACTTAAATTGAAGCACTGTCCACAGTAGCCGAAGCGTGATGTGTTTCCCTTCTGTCACTCACTCGACGTTGTGTCGAATGAAGTGACACAAGGGGTCTTCCTGGGATGCCAAACCTGTATTACTTTAATTCATCTGGACACCTCTGAACCTGAGAAAAGGCCAATGTCAAGTTTGCAGACAGAATTTGCATGCCCTGCCCCGGACATACGGGTATAAAGGGAAGCGGGGCAGCGAGTGCCAGTCAGAATTTTTCTTTGGAGAGGAATGTTTGAGCAACAGCAAGCTGAGTTCACCACTGTTTCACTCACCTCTACTGGTGATAAGCACTGCTGTTGGATCTACGGCGCGCATCCAGCTGGCGTTCTCGCTCTCTCTCTGCACGCTGTGCAGTCTACGCCCCTGGGCGCTTCGACGTCGCTTTCATTGCCTGAAAAGTGTTTCTCCTCCTAAAAAGAGTTTATTTCCTCTAAAAGAGTTTGAGTTCCCACTCATAAAAGAGCAATACACAGCATACGTCGAACGTCCTTTTCAGGATGTGTCTTTTTAAAGATGTCTTTCTGCCTCTGTGTAGTGCCTGGATGCGGTTGAATTCTCTCCACTTCTGATGGTCATAAAAGCAGGCAGCGTTATATGAATGGTTCATGTTATCAGTGCGAGAACATAGCCATGGCAACATTGCGGACGCGGCTTTCTTTTCTCACAAGAGAAAGCCACTTCAGCCGCCCCCCGCGTCGTTCCTTCTTCCCACGGGATTGAAGACGACCCGCTGGCGATGAAGGCGATTTGGGGATGACGACGGGCTCGGTTTCGCCGGGTAAATCCCCACGAACCACCCACCCCCCGGCACGCTTGTTTGCTACTGTCCGAGCTCGAGATGAGTGTGGCTCGCCTCGCAGCCAGCTGGCATGCTCCCTTGAGCCCCCGGAGTTGGATGGCGACATCGCCGCTGCATCGGAGAGCGTCACAGTGGGTGATGCTGATGACTCATCTGGGCTGCCACCTTCAGGTCTGCTCACCCAGTCTGAGGCCGATGTGCAGATGTCCGCTATGCTTTCCTGGGCCGCCGTGAGTGCAAGGCTGGACTGGAAATCTCCGTCCCCCCTCACGGCTATTCGATCGGTTCCATGGCTCTCCTGCAAGTTCACCTAGCCAAGGCACTTAAAGATCTGCACCTGGGTAGTTCCGACCCCGACATGCTGCAGGAACTGCGCTCTGCTACAGACCTCGAAGCCACGAAGGTCACAGTGCAGGCACTCGGGCTGGCCATGGCCACCCTCGTGGTCCAGGAGCATCACCTCTGGCTGAACATGGTCAAGATGCGCAACGTTAACAAGGCACGCTTTCTCTATGCACTCGTCTCCCAGCTTGGCTTCTTCGACGACACCGTTGATGACTTCGCCCAGCAGTTTTCGGCAGTGAAGAAGCAGATGGCACATCTTGCCGCGGCGCCGCCAAACCAGCACGCCCCGCCTGCTCACTGAGGGCATCCCCCTGCGGCTAAACAACAGGTAACTCCGCCTAAACCCGGGCGCAGCTCTCAGCCCAGCGTCGAGCATACGCCCCCCCTCTCCAGGACCCCTTCCAGGACCAGGAAGGCTCCGCTGCTCCCCCCTGGTATGTCAAAAGCGATTGTCCCATTAGTGCCCCTCGTGCAGAGTTTCGATGCGTGGCTACGCAATTCAGTTCGCCCTGCTCCCGCCTCGTTTCAGCGGTGTTCGCTCCACTTCCGTTCGCGGCGAGAAAGCCAGCGCCTTACAAGCAGAGATCACGACCCTGCTCCTCAAGGATGCGATAGAGCCCGTCCCTCCAGCCAAGATGGAGAAGGGTTTCTACAGCCCTTACTTCATCGTACCCAAAAAATGCGGCGGGTTGCGACCAATCTTGGACTTGCGAGTTCTCATCTGGGCCTTACACAGGGTCCTCCCCTTCGGCCTGTCCGTGTCCCCTTGCGTCTTCACGAAGATCGCAGAGGCAGCTCTTGCCCCGATAGGGGAAGTGGGCATCCGATTACTCAACTACATCGACGACTGGCGAGACAGTTACTGTGCGCTCACAGGGACCAGGTGCTCAGGCACCTCAGCTGCCTAGGGCTTCAGGTCAACTGGCAAAAGAGCAAGCTCATCCTGGTTCAGAGCATCTCTTTTCTCAGCATGGAGTTAGAGTCAGTCTCAATGACAGCACATCTCACCAACGAGCTTGCTCAGTCAGTGCTCAGGTGCCTCGCTCTCTTCGAGCCCGGCACAGCGGTTCCTCTAAAACAATTCCAGAGGCTCCTGGGGCATATGGCATCCTCAACCGTGGCCGCGTGCTCGAGTTGATGCATATGAGACTGCTTCAGCAATGGCTACAGACTCGAGTCCCGAGATGAGCATGGCGCCACGGCATATACCGTGTGACGTGTATATACCCCTTCTTGCCGTCAGACTTTCAACCCTTGGACAGACCTCTGCTTTCTGCGGACCGGTGTCCACTTGCAGGAGGCGTGTCGTGGTGACCACAAACAAAATTATAAAGGCCACATTCCAACATTAGTGCAACAATCAATCCCCAAACTTCCCCCAAACCAAATAAACCTAAAAAAGAAAGACATGCACATTAACCACGAGCACGACAGCGCCAAATGCCGTCCATCACTCTAAACTCAAACAGTCCATGTACGCCTACGAGAGCCACCATGACAACTATGCCATCGGATTGCTCAAGTCCTGTGTTTCTATTCAAATTGTGTGAGACAGAATTACACAACAAAAGATAATCTGTAAAACAATCTCCAGCCAATATGCAGAATAAACACAAAGAACATGTAGATTCATCCACATAACTGTCCCGAAGGTGTGTTCCTCCACAAAACAAACTCCAGCCGCTAGGCGGAACAAGCACAAAAAGAAACAAAAAAGGCACTCAGTTTCCTTGGACAGTCAAGTGAATGTTCAGTGAGTCGGTCCTCTCAGCTGCAACATGAGTACCACAAAATAACTTACTCACTCCATTGACTTTATGAAGGACATTGCTTGCTGGGGACATGTGAATGTTTTACGGCCATCCTTAGCATCTATTCTCAATTTGGCCGGGAACATCAGTGCAAAAGCACCCTTCCGTTTATGTAAGAGTTTCTTGCATTCCTTGTATCGATTACGTTTCTCTCTTTTTGAATTTGCAAAGTCTGGGAACAAGAAAATGCTGTGGTTCTTCCAAGAAAGCCTTCATTTACTCCTCGCCTCGCATAACAACATATAGCATTATACTTTAGCTGATGATTCTCAGAAATTTGGCCAGAATTGATCTGGGCCTGTCTCCCTCAGTGGATCGCCGAGCTGCAAACCTGTGAGCTCTCTCGATTTCCAGCTTATGGCCTGTTATGTCGAGCAGACTCCGAAAGAGCCCATCTAGGAATTTCACCATATCCTGACCCTCTTTGGCCTTGAGCAAGTAAGTGTCTTTTAATGTCTCCAGAGCCTGAGGATTTTTAATTCTTTGACATATTGTCCTTCTAGAACAGTTATGGAACAGTTTAACAAATCTCACCGGTTTATGACATTAATATTGTTAAAACGAGCAAAGTGCACAGAACTCACCGTTCACATGTCCGAACCTCGCATGGTGTCACCATCCCCGAAACAGTGAGTATATTAACGTTTATGGATTGGCCCTATTCACTCCCTTTGTAACCCAGATTTGTACTTTTTTTTTTTAAGAAAAAGGAGGTACGAATCAAAATGAATGCCACATATGTTGTCAATTGAGCTTGACTTGTATTGAAACAGGAATATTCCTTAAAGCACAATTTTGTGCTACCACACATGAAAAAACTGATTTTTTTCTCCCCATGAGAATAAATATGTGCAGACAGACAGCTTACCCACAGAGGTGTATGAGCAATGACCTGCCAACAAAGGTCGATGTCTGATAAGAGTGGAGGCGTTAAATTCCTTGCATGAATGTCATCACCAATGCAATTTTAATCAACAGGCCATAATAGCTGTTATTTACTAGTTGTGACAATAATCATTTGTGAAGCCCCCTGATAATGCAAAGCTGTGAAATGAATAGGAATAAAGCATTGGCTCTGTAGGATTTGATTGCAATTGTGTTTAAATAAATAGACAGACATAAAAATAAATATGTGCAGACAGACAGGAGAATGAAAGCATTGCTTTGCCACTGATCGGGGGCGTGACTCCAGGCAGGTGGCAGCTGCTGCTTCTCCTGCGCTGGATTATATCCGCCCTTGTGCAAATAGGATGATGAGGTGACGGGCTTCAGTCGAAGCTAACGGGCAAATACAAAGACACTGGACGGACACACCTGAGGACGACGCTTTAAGCCATTTAATTTCAGCACACATATCCTAGGCAAGATTCCAGCATTACGTTTCACAAACCCAATCTGATTCAGCCAGTATTCAAATGCAAGCCATTGTTTTTATTTTAAGATCAAAAGGCATATCGATGCGTTTGGATGCGTTCTTCCCTCCCAGGATTTATATAAAATCACAACAGTGAACTGAGCGCACTCCACTGATAGGAATATTTAACTGCGTGTTTTAACAGTAGCGAGCGCCACCAAACTTTTCACAAATATCACGTCCAAATCTTTCTTAAATCGGAAATAACAATAAAATAGATCCATGCATGCTTTATACAAATACAATAATTGTTTATTATAAATTAATCAATTTAGAGACAAGACGCGCCCAGTGGAGGATCTAAGCGCTCTCGTGACACACCGTAGCCTAATAAAGTCGTCAATAGCCTTTGCTGTTTAAGGGGCCGTTCAGACCGAACTCGTCTTGCACTAAAAAAAACTAGACGCAGTGCAACGAATGTAACAGAACGCATGTCTCGAGACGCGTTTATAAATGCTGAAGTTCTTTTTAAGTTAACATGGCGTCTAAAAACGCGTCTCCCCGCGCGAGACGCGACGCAACGAGTCCGTTAAACGCAGGTTTCCAAATGAGAACAATTAAACAACAGCGCAAAAACGCATTCACTGTGAACGGAGCCTAACAATCACCTCACACTAGAAGAGTATTTCAGTATGTTAATTCAATCTTACCCCAATGAGGATCCGACACCATAACCAACTATTTCCTTGGTAATGGGTTTTGACTCACAGAGCCACGTTTATGATGTGGTGGTGTCCGTTACATGTATAAATAACAGAACTGGGTCTGATTATCCGGTTTCCTCGTTGTTAAACATACGCGCTGTTGTAACTCTTCATGCCCAGGAACGTAGCGATTCGGTGAAGAAACTGTGGGTGGACACTTTGCCGCTTGATTTTCCCGGACTCCCTCACTTGGGTGGCAGTTATACCGCCGCTGTGATCCGCTGATATGCCGTTAGGTGTAACGGTGCTCTGGCATGCGGGCTGATTTACTACTGTTCTATCTGTCTGTATCTAACGGGGACCGAGTGTCTAATAAAGAACACGGCCTATAGAATAATAGCTGACACCAGACAGGGATCAATAAGACATTAACAACTTAACTTTACAGTGTAATGTTGGACTACGGTGCAATTATATTAGTAAGCAGTAATACCAATTAATAATGCGACTTCAATATGAAATTTTGTGGATAGCCTACTTGGTTATTAATAATTTGTTTACATTTCTTGCTGTTATTGCAAATACAAATCATTATGTTTTACATTTATGTTTAGGCCTATAATGTAAAGTGTGTGTGTGTGTTTTAAGGAATAGGATGTTCAGCGTTTCATTCAAGTTGAACTCAATTTACAGCATTTGAAAATAATAACAACACCTTGTTTATTTAAAAAAACAAAAATCACAGTTACTGTGAGGCACTTATAATGGAAAAGAATGCACTGTAAAAATATCTAATATTTTGTCATTTTAACAAAAACTAAATAATGTAAAATACTGCAGTGAAAAACTGTTAATTGATTAACTGGCAGTTACTTTACCATTTACAGTGAAAAAGTATATATTCACAAATCAATACATGTAATTTTACAGGGAAAAAATCTTTATAGGTGATTGTGAAAATGTATATTTTGGTTAACAAGGAAATACATGGCTTTTTATGGTAAAACATTGTAAAATTACAGTGAAAACAATAATTGGGCATTCCCAGAGGTGCATGACCTATCACATTTGATTATATTTTATTAAAATATATGTTTCTTCTTAATTTTTTAGATATATAATTTATGTGCATTGGGGTGCTTTATGTTACATTTTACAGTATGTTGTTCAATTATTAAATTATTTTAGTGTCGTGTTAACCTGGTGATGTTTTGTCTTTGTGTGAGTGACAATGTGCATTGCGTAAATATTTTTTGCTAGACGAGTTTCTCTTGATTAATATCAAGTCATCATTTGGCCTTTTGCTTTAACACCTTTGTCATTATGGTGATCAATAGTATATTTTGTTGCATTTCCCCAGTAGGCTGGTAGAGTACATTAGCATTATATCATGTAATGATGAATACAGAAGTGAACTTAAAAATAAACGGGTGCCAAAATGATATCCAGTGATATGCTGCCACAGTGGCCAGTTTTTTTTACTGTAAATTTAATAGGATTCTTTGTAACAGTGTGGGTCCAGTCCATGTGCGCTAAAATACACATTATTTCAAAAGTGTAGCAACAAGATGTAAACATTATATAAGTTAACATGATTTTAGTGTGTTAAAGCCACTTACTAACCTCATCTGTGTAAAGTTATTCCCAATACCATGAATACATGGTCTCATTGTCACAACATTCATAATATTGGATATACCTTTACACAGAAGGGGTTAGTATGCAACTTTATCATACTAAAATCATGTTAAAACAAATCATGTTTATGTTTTATGGACATACTTTTGAAACAATGTGTATTTTATTTTTTATGGACTGGCCCCATTCACTTCCACTGTAAGTATAAATGGAATAGCTAAGCATATTCCTTTACTCTTTTCATTTACATTGCAATATACACTCACCTAAAGGATTATTAGGAACACCTGTTCAATTTCTCATTAATGCAATTATCTAATCAACCAATCACATGGCAGTTGCTTCAATGCATTTAGGGGTGTGGTCCTGGTCAAGACAATCTCCTGAACTCCAAACTGAATGTCAGAATGGGAAAGAAAGGTGATTTAAGCAATTTTGAGCAGGGCATGGTTGTTGGTGCCAGACGGGCCGGTCTGAGTATTTCACAATCTGCTCAGTTACTGGGATTTTCATGCACAACCATTTCTAGGGTTTACAAAGAATGGTGTGAAAAGGGAAAAACATCCAGTATGCGGCAGTCCTGTGGGCGAAAATGCCTTGTTGATGCTAGAGGTCAGAGGAGAATGGGTCGACTGATTCAAGCTGATAGAAGAGCAACTTTGACTGAAATAACCACTCGTTTCAACCGAGGTATGCAGCAAAGCATTTGTGAAGCCACAACACGTACAACCTTGAGGCGGCTGGGCTACAACAGCAGAAGACCCCACTGAGTACCACTCATCTCCACTACAAATAGGAAAAAGAGGCTACAATTTGCAAGAGCTCACCAAAATTGGACAGCTGAAGACTGGAAAAATGTTGCCTGGTCTGATGAGTCTCGATTTCTGTTGAGACATTCAGATGGTAGAGTCAGAATTTGGCGTAAACAGAATGAGAACATGAATCCATCATGCCTTGTTACCACTGTGCAGGCTGGTGGTGGTGGTGTAATGGTGTGGGGGATGTTTTCTTGGCACACTTTAGGCCCCTTAGTGCCAATTGGGCATCGTTTAAATGCCACGGCCTACCTGAGCATTGTTTCTGACCATGTCCATCCCTTTATGGCCACCATGTACCCATCCTCTGATGGCTACTTCCAGCAGGATAATGCACCATATCACAAAGCTCGAATCATTTCAAATTGGTTTCTTGAACATGACAATGAGTTCACTGTACTAAAATGGCCCCCACAGTCACCAGATCTCAACCCAATAGAGCATCTTTGGGATGTGGTGGAACGGGAGCTTCGTGCCCTGGATGTGCATCCCACAAATCTCCATCAACTGCAAGATGCTATCCTATCAATATGGGCCAACATTTCTAAAGAATGCTTTCAGCACCTTGTTGAATCAATGCCACGTAGAATTAAGGCAGTTCTGAAGGCGAAAGGGGGTCAAACACAGTATTAGTATGGTGTTCTTGAAATGCCACAATAGATAATGTTGATTAGATCATTGCATTAATGAGAAATTTAACAGGTGTTCCTAATAATCCTTTAGGAGTGTATAGGTATGTGTATCATGGACACTGTTTTTAAAAGTGTTCATAAAATAAATGGTGAAAGAATTTGGATGTTATCTTATCGGTTAGTTCTTATAAGGGAACATTGATTTAAGGAAGGGCATTAACAGATCAAAAGGAATCCAGCTTGGTTTGTGAAGGTAAACTTTGACTCATTTAAGTCTCACTTTTTCATAATTGTAAGGTTTAATTGGGCAGAAAGCCCCATCACATGGTTATTAATTATGTGCTGAAAATAAATGGTCAGTTCTTTATATTTGTGTCCACTAATTGTACAGTATATTTGATTATGTGTCATCCTGAACATGCAGTTACAAAATGGAATATCCTGTTTCACTTGGAAATGCGTCACATTATGCAAGTAAAATTGTTGTGACTGCTGTCTTTAAGTTTAGACTGCTGATTTGTTTTTTAAGCAGCATGTTGGCACATCAAATCACAGACACAAATACATCATAATTCCATCTGTAAATCTGCCGGGGAAATCTTAAATAAGTAACAGTCTGTACTGTTGCTCATTCTTGTGGGACTCATTAAAAAATAACTCTGCACTTGAAAGGGTGTCATCTATTGTGGCATTTCAAGAGAAAGTCCTGCACAACATGAGCATATTTGCTTAAGAAAATACATCAGTTTTTTTGTTTGTTTTGTCATATGAAGGTTCTCCCTAAATTTAATCTTTTCAGAAGTTTTACATTTGTAAACTATTCTGCCTAAATGTCACTTAATATCAAGGTCAACAGAAGCAGCAGGTAGGAGTGAAGTATAAAAAAAGAAAAAAAGAAGTGATACTAGAATGAGATTCTTAATAACAAGTGGCACCTTTGATCAACGGGATTTATCCAAACAGAACAATGAAAAACTCTATTAATTCAATCATTCATCTATTCAGCTTTTTGGTTGTACTACTATTGTAAGCATTTATTTTATGCCAGCCAGAGAGAAACAGTAAAGTTTCTTTACAATATTGATTTCCATTTTAACATTTACATTTATTTCCCCAAAGTTGGGAGACATTTGTCCCTGATACCATCCATCTATGATGCATTTAATAAATATCTGGTGTATAGTGTTAACAGCAATGTAATGTGTTTGGTCTCAGATTGTTCTTCCACTATTTGTGTTATTTGGGCTCCACACAAACAATGATCCTTTTGCTGTAGCGTAATGGTAACAGTGTACCATATAACAGTAACATAACATTTCACCTTCAGGGCCTGAAAGCTCACCTTAATAGAGTGCAGTAAACACTTCTCCATTTCAGGTCTACCTGTGCACTGATTATTTCTCTAGTAAAGCAATGAAGAAGTTATCAGTGGTTTGCAGTGACTCAGATTTCAAAGAGAGATGTTGAGTTGAGAATTTCTGAATGCTATAGCAGAACCTGCTCATCATTTGAACAGTCACACAGTTCTATTTATGACGGCTGATCTCATATATGACATAAAAATGAGTAGAAGTAAAAATGCAAGTATTGTGTTTACTGTGCCATGTAAAGGTTCAAGCAAAAATGGTATATACTCAATCCTACCCCTAGGGTTGGGGAGTAATGGAACACATGTAATGGGATTACATATTTCAAATACAAAATATTAGTAACTGTATTCCACTACAGTTACAGTTTAAATCATTGGTAATATGAATGTTTCATATTGGTTGCATTCAAAAAGTAGTTTGATTACTGAAGAGATTAATTTGCATTTTATTGTCATTTGTTTCGATTAATGTTTAGACTATTCTAAAACATTTATCCATACAAACGATGCGATCTAAGGAGCTTTCAAACAGCAGTGAAACACTTTCTTAAGATGTGTTACATTCATACAAGTTCATAAAGTTGTGAGTGAAAAGATGGATATTATGTAATTGAGGAATTTTCCCTTGGGAGCTTAACAGAGGAGCTACATCACGTTTCTTCAGCTTAACAAGAAAACAGTTAGAAACGCTTTGACAGATGAAACGTAAATCCAATAAATTACACGATTACATGCCTTGTCAATGTTTTTTATGAGGTTAGGCTATTTTTACAAGAAATGCTAACCAATGTAGCCTTTAACATTGTATAGAAAGCTACAACCAATATATCTATGATGAAAATGCACGTTGGAGCATAACTGTTTTCTCTAGTAAGACCTTTGATATTTAGAGTAAAGATGTACTGCAAAAATCTTATTCTTAGTGAGAATTTAAATATTGTTTTACTGTAAAAATATAAAGAAATCATTTAGGCAAGATAAATCTAAATTAATTTTCTTTTTTTGACTTGTTTATAGTCAAAACAAGTGAAACATTTGCCAGTACTGAAGAAATCCAAAGTATTTATATTTTGTTACTGACTTTGAGTAATCTAATGGGATACGTTACAAATGACATTTTACAGCATGTATTCTGTAATCTGTAGCAGAATACTTTATAAAAGAAACCTTCCCAACCCTGCTTGCCCCCTCGCCAATGGATAAAAAAACAGTTGTTAAAGCATTTTAAAATATATATATATATAAACCATAGTTAGTTCTGGTCCTCAAGTCTGATTGGACAAGAAACATTCCATGAGCACTGATGGTCTGACATCATCAGCTCTCGGACGCTTCACTGTGTGTGTATCACTCCACTTGTGTTCGTGCAATTCTAAACTAAAGTGTTAGAGCAGTACAGATCTGTTAGGAGTTACTGTCTTTATTTTTTAAATTACACATGTTAGCCAGCAGGTGTTGGCAAAGATAATTTTTGTGTGTAATATGAGCCAGTTGGTGATGGAAAGTGAATCTGTTAGTCATTGTTTACATAGAACAGCGCTCAGTGGTTGCTCGTATTAGTAATACATTACAAAAGCTAGGAAATAGCTTCAGGATTAAGGCTCATCACAGCTGAGAGACACAACTGATTTACTACAGAACTCAAGGTGCTTACCTTTTATCAGTCTTTTAGAGTTTTTTCTATAGGGAATGACTCTTGCACACTGGCTACCGTGAAATAGAGAGGAATACCCCCGCTTGGATGTCTATTTTCCACTGAGAAAGCTGACCTTCAGAAAGCAGACAGCATCTCTTCTTGGGTGTGGCAATAAGTGATCGCACACGCTCCCTCTCTCTCTCTCTCGCACACACACACAAACACACTCACACATCCATCCGTCTATCCATTGTTTATCCAATGACTTGTTAGAAACAGCACAAGCCGTGATACTTTTTTTTTTATGTACTTGTTCATTGAACTGTTGAATATAAGCAATATCACAATCGCAATGCTATATGGCCCTAAATCAGGACTGCTGTAATTACCTGCGGCCTTGTGCCCGTGGCCGAATCACAGCAGTGCTGATGTAAGGCCATATCACACTCTTGCTCGTGTGATATTTCTTAAATATATATATATATATATATATATACACTGTATATACCGTATATACACACTCACACTGTACATACAGTTGAAGTCAGAAGTCATTAACACTCATTTTTAACCACTCCACAGATTTGATATAAACAAACTATAGTTTTGGCAAGTCGTTTAGGACATCTACTTTGTGCATAACATGAATAATTAAAGGACGAGCCGAAGAACACCATCCCAGCCGTGAAGTATGGGGGTGGCAGCATTATGTTATGGGGTGCATTGCTGCAGGAGGGACTGGTGCACATCACAAAATAGATGGCATCACAAGGAAGGGAAAATTATGTGGATATATTGAAGCAACATCTCATTAGCCATTAGCCAGGAAGTTAAAGCTTGGTCACAAATGGGTCTTCCAAATGGACAATGACCCTAAGCATACCTCAAAAGTTGTGGCACTGTTGTGTGTGAAAATCCCAGTAGATCAGCAGTTACAGAAATACTCAAACCAGGGGGGGTGGCTCCTGCTGCCTTGGTCTGCTCATGCATGATTCTGTCAAACCCCGGTGCTTATACGTCACCAACTTGTATTATCACAAATGTGCACATGATAGAAAGCACAAATCAGGTTGCTATATATGTGTTTGATATTAATTTTGTCATTATGCACACCAGAGTGAACGACACTTGTGCCTCTGAGCTTTGCATGTTGTAATTTAGCAGTTGTACATGTCCAGGGGAAGGACATATATCTGATGCTCACAAACAATCATTTTTGAGGACATAGCTGGTTGCACGCTCACTCATTGTGTAGTGAACTCACACTAGGCAATCTGTACAGTGCCCGAGCACGTTTGGCCCCCAAAGTCCAGTTCGTTTGACTACTGTGATCACTGAACCTTGCCTTGGTTCGCTTGAAGAGGTTGGCTTGGGCACGGTTCAGTTGGCTCAGGCATGGTCCAGAGCATGGAACTTGAAACATGACTGTAAAGGGATCAGTGGAAAGGAGGAGGCGAGAACCGGCTTGACAATGTAAATAATATTTTAATTACCAACTTATAAACAAAAGACAAACACACACATATGACGGACATGTCCGTAAACTATCTCTCTCTCCCGCACGATCCTCTGCAGTCGACCTTTATCCCTCACGGAGGCTTGATTAGCCTAATACGGGACCGGGTGTGTAGGTTGTCAACATACTTAAATCATCAAAAATGCATGTGCAATTCATTTTACTTCGTGAACAAGTGCAGACCCGAGTACAGGTTGCTTTCTCACTCATGTAAACCGTGCCACAGTCCCAGTGCAACCAAACTCCTACTCGATACCATGGTATGCTTCCCGGTCTGCATGACAGCTTTCACATTAATCAAATGTTCATGCCAACCGTGCTCTGTTTCGGACTAAACTGCCAGTGTGAAACAAAACAAACTGATCTTTGACATTAGAACCCGGGTGCGCAGTGCTCATCAAAAGTGCTAGTGTGAAAGCACCCTAAAGTGCTTCCAAGAACCTTAATTTGTAAGAGTGCACTGATACAATCAGTGCCGATAAATCAATCCAAGATCTGACCATGTGGGACAGATAACAGGTGTTTTATCTCAATAATCTTTTCTCCCAGGTTTACTGTACTTTTTGGTCCTCTGGCTCATCTTCAAGCTGTTGACTTATTTGCCTGACTTTCACTGCTGCTCATGAACATGCCCACATGGAAGATACAAAAGATGAACGAGAGTGAGTATCCTGCAAACAAAATAAGAGAAGGCCAACAACAACACGACTAAATCTCAAACAAGGACTCTGAAACCCAACATTAGGCAGCTGCAACTATTTCAAGCTCTTTAAGACCTGTCCTATTTTCACCAGAGAGCATTTATAGATCACTCATACTCCCTACTGATACAGCATGACAGTGATGGGAAAAAAAAGACATGAACTCACTCAGGGTAGAGCACAGGCCTGAGATTTTTTTTTAAAGATACAGAATCATTCAAAATGCTTCATAACAAATGTCACCCTTGACTGACTGTATAATCACTCTTATAACATCGATACTTACAAAATAATGAATAAATGGACTCAAAACCCAAATTTTATGAGCTTAAATCATTTAATTAAGTGATAAGAAATAGGCTGCGGAGAGACACGAGATACATGAAATTAGCACACAGGAAATTGGTTGCCGGGGACAATGGTCAATTATACAGTTTTAAAAGTCATTATACAAAAACGACTGACCGCAAAACACTGCGACTGACCAATCAAAATAAAGTATTTCAGAACCATGTTATAAAGGGGTAGAAACATAAATTCACCAACAAATATAAACTGTCAATGTTAGTACTCATTTTATTTTTTGACTTTTTTGTTTCAGACTGAGTCTGAAGTGAAATGTGGTGATTGTGATGAATATTATAAAGGGAAAGAATACGTCGGCATCTGTCAAAATGTATTAAGATCTCCCAAGTGAAAGAAAATAACTGAATAATCATAATTTAATTGAATAAACATTGTCATATTAAGGTACAAGACATTTGAGTATAAGCAAACAAAAAAGGAAATGAAAACTCGAAAGCTACGAACAAGCTGGAATGCCAGCTGTGATTTTTAAAGTCGATGTTTTATGATGATGCAACTAACTTGATATGGCATAATATCATTTGAGTGGTGGTGGCGGCATAGTGCACATAACTGGTAATCAGAAGGTCGCTGGTTCGAACCCCACAGCCACCACCATTGTGTCCTTGAGCAAGACACTTAATCCAAGTTGCTCCAGGGGGATTGTCCCTGTAATAATTGCACTTTAAGTCACTTTGGATAAAAGCGTCTGCCAAATGCATAAAATGTCAAATGTAAATATCAACATCTAAAGCAATCATCAGGTTTTTTCCTACCTGATCGACTGTTCATGATTTCTCCAAATCCATCCTCAAAACCTTCCTCCAATTGGTCAATTGTGGGGTCACTGCTTATGCCATGACATCAGCTCTAAACCACTGGTGAATCTTTTAATCCTTTAGTATTAGAAAAGAAATGAGACACATAAAACACAAACACCCCACCAATGATGGGAATCACTGCCATCGGAACAAACCGAACCTCAATTCATGACTGAGTTTTCTGAATGACACCAAGGAAACGAGCTGTCAGGGTGTCCAGAGAAGCAGAGACAGTTAAGCAAATTCTATTTGCCCTAAAATAGAGTTTGTGAATCGGTATGAAGGCCTGCTTTATTTCACTCTCACACACAAAAAAGGATCTGTCACTATGCAATATGACAACAAATGATCAATAAATGCTTATACGGAGGGACAGTCCAACAAGCAGGTTACTGGTTCAGGCTGCATACATAAGACTTGGCAGAGATATTTATCTAGTTATTTACAGTACATTTAGGATAGTCCAAGAGGAGCATTCTAGGGTGCAGTGTCTTGCCCAAATGCTCAATGGTTACAGCTTTTGGAATACTTGTGGTATTCAAACATACTGTTCTATACAACCTTTGAGTGACATTCCTGAGCCATAACCACTAGGGCCATACCTCCTCTCAAGACCATGATCTGACTGTGTGAAGTGTGAAGACTGCATGGTCCAAACTCATTTAAAGGAATCTTCTGGTTCAACTGTTGTTGAAAGTATGGGTGCATGCTAAGTCCAGTTTTCTTGTGAAATAGTGAAATTGTGAATAGTCAACAGCAATGCATATTTAATTAACTATACCCCCTCAACCAAAACCCAACGCTAAACCTAAACTCTTTGAGTAAAAATGTAATCTAAGTGGGAAAATGCAACCTTTGAATCGTTCCGTTGTTTATGTGAATGGGATTACTTACTGGTTTCCACGGGACAAAAGCAGAGTCTATAAGGATGCTCGTGCTATAAGAAGCAACACAGGAATAGGTAAACACATTTGAATTAATGCAAAGATGCCTGATTTTGTCCCAAAATGATGAGTTTTTTCTTTTTGCATTATTGTAAACAGGATTTTTGCTTGTTAATACAAACTGAGGGTTGAGTCAGAATGATTGTCTGTTGTAACTGACAGCATGTCACAGCTGCTGTTGATAGCGATATGTATTGCACTGAACTTGGAACATTCCTTTAAAAGCAAAACATCTTTTGTATTTTTTGTGCATGGAGATATGATGCTTGTTACGATCCCTTGTTGTCTGCCCCGTGTTTTCTGTTTCACTCATCACTGATCACGTTCCATGTCACGTTTTCCTTGTTGTCCGCCCCGTGTTTCACTGTCCTTGTATAAACTACACTTCCCTTCATTCCTGGCCCTCTGTGTTATTGTCCGCACCTGCAACAAATGATCAATAAATGTTTTCCCTTTCCTTTGTCGATCGTTATCATTTCATGTTCGATGTTCACTCTTGTTCTGCTGATGCTCCTGATGTTTGCCCTAGATGTTTATTCGTGTTTGTTCGAGGTTTCCTTGCCCTTCGTGGATGTTCTCTACCTGTATACTCGTGAATGTCATTCCGTGCTTTAGTTTAATTTTCCCATCGTGGACTTTTATTTTGTTCCTGTGTTTGTTTCTTTGTTATTGCTTGTTAATAAAAACCGCATTTAGATCCGAACCTCCCGTCTGCCTTCTCCTGCATTCCACACATTCATAACAATGCTATTCTCACTTGATGTTTAAAAAGACAAGTTCCCTCCCACAACATCAAATTTGACTTAATTTTTTAAATTAAAGAAACCTACAGTATTTTGATAAAGAAAACATCCACATTACTTTCCTGCACAGAAACACATTGGGTTGCAAGGTGTATAGGCCAGTTAATATGGACATGCTCCACACGACATCTGTCTTTCCTAGCACCTCATTACTCAAGGTCCCAAATATCAACAGAAGACCACATAATAATAATTATAAAAAATATATTTATATATATATATATATATATATATATATATATATATATATATATATATATATATATATAAAATTAAACTCTATTTGGTGATTGTAACTGTTAACAAGTAAATAACATTCTACTGACATGAATAAAATATTACATCAAGGGGAATAAGCCTTTCTGTTTACCAGTACTCTGATTCAATTTAAGGTGCGTTAATAGATTTTTTCAAGGAAAAGTATGCAAAAAAATTTTTAAATAAAAAGTTCCTACTCCCTTTAAGATATTAATGAAGTTTCCTGAGATATCTCACGGTCTCTGTGACAGCTGTAGACTTTGTAAACAGCAACAAATAAATAAATAAAAACAACAACAAAAACCTTTGTCTGTGCGCTGCAGACATTGATGATTTTCAACTGTCAATCATTTTGCTCATTATCATAGAGTTGTTTTTGAAGAGGATCATTGAGGCTATGTTGAATTTGACAGCCACAGGAACAACGCTGCTCTTCTGCTCGGTTTTGTTCAAAAAATTATCTTCGGAGGGCGGGGTTTTGTAATGAGGGGTGTGGCTAATTCAACAGCTCAGTCACATGAAAGCTTCAGAACGCTGACAGCACCATAACAGAATTTCTAAAATAACAAAATATTAAATAAATCACATCCTGCTCTTTTTTCTCAGTTATTGTCTCTCTTTTAATAGTGTTTTAATACAACCAATAATACAAATAAAAAATGTATTAAAAAAAAAAAATCGCTAACGAAACAATCATTAGAGCAAACGTCTTGACGCTTGCTTTGTAAAATGATCTCATCATATGCTTAAACTGATATCATCTCAAACTCAAATGACTTGCTTTTTTCAACAGAAAACACATTTATTAATAGAGATATGATGTTGGTTTGTCCATAAAATGCAAGTGAACGGTGACTAAATTTTGAAGCTACAAAAAGGACATAAAGGACTGCATAAAGGTAATACATAAGTCTCCGGTGGTTTAATCCTTGAACTACTTGCATTTATTATACTTTTAATTCGTCTTGTTTAAATTCTGCCTACTTCAATTCTCCTATTAGGCCTATCATATCTGTAATTGAACAGGACATTCTCTGTGAATGAGCACCACAGAATGATGGCAGCTGTGACATTGTAGCACAGTCCCTGTCAACCATAGCAACTGGATTCCTCCACTCTCCCTATCTGTATCCAGATAGCACTGCAGAACTCAGGGCAGAATTCAAGATAACCTGAAATGGATACTGCTACAGCTTGAGCAATATAATAAAAACGGAGTACAAAATATCACATTGTTACTGTGGTTGAAATGACATGGACAGGGTAATTAAAGTTCACTTTAGTAAATTGCATTTTGAGTTTGAAGACTTACTTTACACATATGACTAATATAAAATGCCATTCAAAGATCTACATTGAAAATCTGGAACTCAACCCGAATGTTAACCTGGAGTGGGAGTGGTGTAGTGGCTAAAGCACAGGGCTGTTAATCAGAAGGTCACAGGTTCTAACCCCACGGCCACCACCATTGTGTCCTTGAGCAAGGCACTTAACTCCAGGTTGCTCTGGGGGGATTGTCCCTGTAATAATTGCACTGTAAGTTGCTTTGGATAAAAGCGTCTGCCAAATGCATAAATGTAAATGAAATAAAAGTAATGTTTTAGGATTTGGAAAAATTTCAAACAGAAATGTTATGATGCAAAATGAATAAGAAATATTAAAGATTCTGCACTACTTATAGGCCTCTAATCAATTATGCAAATGTTTGATATTGACCACATTTTGTGACATTGATTCAAGGACCCCCAATATAAAAAGCTAGTTAGGCCTACTGATTAATTAAATAAATAAATAAACATTATTCACATAATATCAGATCATTAGTTAAACGTTCATTCAAATTGCTAGAAATGTCATGTCTTATCAAATTGATATGCTTAATATTCTGTCCTCAAACTCCCTGCAGTACCTATACAAACCTCTATTATGAACACCCTGGCACTACACTTAAGGTAACAATTGCAGGTTACCACTTTTTTCAGTGTTTGACAAACTACTCATAATGTTTAAACAACTACACAAATAACTATGTTCAGGTCTTGATCTTTGAGGTTGTTGGTTACACTATGGTCAAACTATCCTTTTGAAACATGAAATTCAGAGAACAGTTACTTTTTGTTGACAATAGCAGAATTTGCTGTAGTTCCATGGCATCTACCATAAAGCTTATCAGAAAACAGAACAAAAAGTGTTAAATTGATGCAACAAAGTCAGGCAAGGATGTCCAGTACTGTCTCTATGATGCTGCCATTTAAATGTAGTCATTGAAGACAAATGAATACCAACTAACCTCGATATTACATTCACTTCATTTATAGCTGGCAGAGCACAAATGGAGATGAAGACAATACAATTTCTGCATCACTCAATCATAGAAAATGAATGTAAATACAGTCTAGTCTCTGATAGGCAACATTACCCTCATACTTCCTATGAGATTAACATCTGTAAAGGCACAGAGGCTCATTTTGTATCATATTTAATAGTCAAAAACAACAGAATAATACAATGTCACACAGCAACTAACAACACAGAAACTGAAAGGTTTTCCACAAATGACAAGGCCTTCATAAAACCAAAAGAGAAATTTTGAATAATGCACTGGCCTTTGAAGCTTCATAGATGACACAAAAGCACAATAAAACTCATATGACATGCACTTTCACAACTTCTGTATAGCTTTGTGTTGGGAACAAACTGAAATGTAATTATTTTAACTTTATAAAAATATTTTTCTCCAGTGAACTCTTAACTAGAAAACCACAGTGACCGGATGATTGAATCACTGAGTTGAATGGATCTGTAAGATTTGTGAATAAATCATTCAGGCCAGTTTTGTGAACAAGAACTGATTTATTAAAAAGAACAATATGCCTGCAAATCAGACACCACCAGTTCTTTCATTAATGTATAAGGAGAGCCAAGGCAAATGTAGAGGTTTACAGAATTATAATCTTAATTTCGGACTGTCCGTCACACAAAGCTTCAGAGGACTTGAAATATAGTGCACAAGTCCTAATTTATTTTGCTGTTAGTAGACTATAAGGAATGGCAAACTTTGTGTGGTTTGTATTAATGTTTTTTATTTCTTTTTTCATCATACAAACATTAATATTTCCAGACATGTAAAACACAGATAGGTACAGAGAGAGAGAGAGAGAGAGAGAGAGAGAGAGAGAGAGAGAGAGAGAGAGAGAGAGAGAGAGAGAGAGAGAGAGAGAGAGAGAGAGTAAAATAAGATGGCCTGATATCTTAACTTAGGAGGTTGTCATATATCTTCAGGACTTTTGTTAGATAGTTGTTGGCTGGTTTGACTGATGATATAATGTCTTTGATCTGATTGAACCTACACAAGATAAAACAAGTCAGCAAAAGCAAATGACTGACAACATCAACAATAATGTACTGAGAATACCTTTTCCATGTGAACATTATTGAAGTTGTTGGTAATATTTGCATTTCCTTGACCATGCACTATGGTAATTAATTAGTGATCTTGAGAAAATTGCTTTAAAGAAATATATGATTTATTCAAAATAATATTCCCACTCTTGGCACCATTGAGAATGGTATGTCAAGTCTTGGAAAACATCCAGGTATAAAAGTAAAAATCAGTTTGTGGTGGAGAGATGTTTTGTGATGCAATACTCCAGTCACAATCTTTTTAAAAAGACTGAATATTTCCAATTAATTCCTAATTGATTTTTTCTTGCCTGATTATATAAGGAAAGTTGTTGAAATTCACAACACGCTAGAGACCCAGAGATCTCACAACATTTCTGATCAGAGAAACCTCATCTAATGCAGAAGGTTTAAAAAGGAATGTTCCAGATTTAGTAAAAGTTAAGCTCAATCGACATTTGTGGCATAATGTTGATTACCACAAAAATACATTTTAAAATGAATTTACAATGGAAGTGAATGGGGTCAAATTTTTGGAGGGTTTAATCACAGAAATGTGAAGCTTATAATTTTATAAAAGAACTTGCATGAAGTGTTCTGTAAAAAAAAACAAACATATTATTTGAGCTGTAAAAATTTTTAAATGGTCATTTTTACAGTCATTTTATGGTTTGTTGACATTACATTGTCATGATAACGAAGTTGTAAAATTGGCTGTAACTGTAAAAGAGGAACGAGGCAAAATCAAATTTTGTGGTAATCAACATTATGCCATAAATGCTGTCGATTGAGCTTAACTTGTACTGAACACGGAATATTCCTTTAACTCCACCAGTTAAAAACATTCAAATTCATTGTCAACAAATAAAGTGAATTGCTAGCAAACCTTGTATTTCCTAAATGACTGCTGAAATCCTGTATATCAAGCGGTCCAAAGGGATAGTCTGGGGTAATCCTTAGGATTAACTTAAACTTTTCGAATGCTTTCACACTTGAAAAGATCATGTGAACTCTGAAATTAAAAGAAAAAAATCACTACAAGAACAAAACAGGTGCTTGCAACTGCATTTACCTGGCAACTTATATCATTACAAATGTCCTTAAAAATACAAATTCTTGATGTCCTTTGCACGTTCAGGAGTGCTATTAGAGAAGCTTGTTCAAAGTGGCTGAAAACTAGCATTCTTTAGCGATAAAAACAATGCAAGTTCTCACGTCAACATGCAGGCCTCTGTCAGCGAGCTCCTCTCATAGCACTCATGAACACAGACGACGATAAGCAAAACTTATCATATGACATGCAAGTCACTTTTATGATACTTTAAGAACTTTCTTTTAAGCTTTACAAGTGAGGCACTGCCATTCACAACACGAAAAGACATGTAAAATGTGATATTCAAAAAAAATATATATATATATATTTTTAAATCTACTTTTGTTTTCATTTTTGGCTGAACCATTCCTTTATAAAAGAGTAAAAGATAGTAATTGTCTGATGAAAGATGCAACATACTGTGTGTCCACACAGTTGATCCTCGGAATGCGAAGCTTCAATCCTCCACACTTCTTCAGCCGATGGATCTCCTCACCTAAGAGCCTCAGACGAGCCACCACCAAACTGATGTCATGGAGCAGCTGTTAAGAAATCAGACAACACTGAGACGTCTCACCTTGTTCTAATATTTTAGTCAGACTGGAATCGACAGAGACCAGAATACTTTTAACGCAGGGGAGCATGACCCCCTTAAGCCTACTGAACCAGACAGGTATACAGGTTGAAGTTAAATTCAAGGACTTTGAAGTGCTTTTCAAGAAAATTCTTATTTGTTTTCTAGGACTATGCTCGAGATGTCACTAAAACAAATTCTTTATTTATTCATTTTAAATAAAAACACTTATTCCTTCAGTTAATTTATTTTTATAAAACACCACTTATTACAAGTACAACGTACAACGTAATGTGCATCTTTAACTACATTTTCTCACAGTAACAATTATTGGTTCAATCATGACAAAATTAATGTGCAATTGTTGTGTGCTCCCTTAAAATGCGCCTCGCTTTTCAACAAAAGTGAATTACTGGGTCTGTAAACAGTAGTCCATATGACTCTTGTGCTATGTTCCATGTTTTCTAAAGTCACACAACAGATTTATGTGAGGAACTGACCGAAATTGCAAATGGCTCATTCTCAAAAACAATTTGACTTTCCAGCTTACAAAATATAAAAATGTTCCGTTCAGTTCAGTTTTTGCCTATAAACACTGAGGGTAAACATTTTATAACACGTTGACATTATTTTTATTCATAAAGGACAACTTATCTGTTGTTCTTTCTTTTACTATTCAATTTTGTTTCACGAATGAAGCAAGTTAACACTAAGGGGAGGATTAAATGGGTTACAACACCACAATGGGGTACAACACCAAATAGGTTTGTGTGAAAATATTAGTTCAAATGTGAATTAATAACTTTTTAACATGCTGGGGGAAAAAAAAAAATCACTAAATGCATATTACATTTATTTTATTAATGATTTTAATGTTAAAACGTACAAATAAAAATAAAAGTTTTATCAATTGGACACCAATCTGTTTCCATGTCTGGAAACATCAATGCCATGAAATTAGGGGACAAACATTATTTTTATATTATTTAAATGAATATTGATTTTGTTGAGCTTTTTTTGCCCACGTATTCGGCCTTGCACTAATGCTTTAATTAAAAATAATTACAAAAGAAATACCTAAATATCTTCACATATCATAGAAGTGGTGTAACAGATGAAGATTATAATTTTTTTCAGGCAATTGACAATTTAAAATATATTTTCTAAAACAATTGCAAACCACAGTCATTTCATATCATTTAAGGTTAGGTTATAGAATGATACCTTTAAAAAAATATATAATAATAAAAATATTGCTATTTGAAAGCTTTATCATGACTGAAAACGTCCAGGGACATGTTTGTCAACATATTTTGATATTGACCCAAATGTTGTCAGAAATAACCTATTTTGTGAGACACCAAGCTGTCTTTACACAAGGGGGCGCTAGATGGCTCACAAAACTGAATTCTCCATTGATCAGCATTCAAATCTCAGAATGTTTTAAATCTCATCTAATTTTTTCACACGCTGCCTACTTCAGCAGTGGTCTATCCTTTTATTAAACGATTTAAGCAACGTATTTAAAAAATTTCTATAATTTAAAAAACTTTTAAGCACCTCTTAAAGAAAATAGCCATTTTCAAGGGTATTACAGGACTTAAATTTGAAAAAGCCAAATTCAAGTACTTGAAGCACCTTGTACGAACCTTGGGTATTCTTGATTTAAGTAAAGAATGATTACTTACTCAAATGTACAGAGATTCCCTTTATATTTAAATGTTGCAAATGTCCTTTTGACAATGTTTATTGTTGAAAAAGATTTGCACATTTTATTTCTTATTGTAATTTGATGTTACATAGTTGACAGTATAGTTTTGAAGTCTCAGAGAAGAGAATGTAAACATATCCAATCTCCAGATCTCCATCTTGGACTACTGAGTTAGAACCACGGTTTTCAAACTGGGAGGCGATGAGATTGATGATAATTTCAGAGTAAAATCAAAAGATACATAAATACAATAAAAATGTATCATGAAGGTAAATGGCGTTATTATACGGTTCATGTCAAGAGAACATGCAGATCATGCAAGAGCACATCCATGTACCAGCTGAGCCAGCTCTGATCTCTCCGCTGGCACGCGGAAGTCCTAGACTCTCTCTCAAAAATGCGCTCTCAAATAAACTACGCTGCTCTATAAAACCCCCCTGTTCTCGCTCAGGGAGGGAGCTTAAAACGTTTACTATGTATTCGCAAATCTATTATAAAGCCACACAGCTCTGCCCCTGTTCATTCATAATCTGCTTCTGCAGACGTGTTATATCAAGGGAGAAACCATACAGGAGATTGAGTATTCAGTAATACATGGTTAAATTCATATTGTAAGAATGATATTCTGATGTAATTGGCATGAGCAAATAAATCCATCAATTAAAGATCTGTTGTGACTGATATCTTGTCACCTCAGTGGAAAACAGCTGCACAAATGTATCTAGGGCACAGAAAATCTAAAAATATGCGGAACAAAATCACGTGTGTCCATTATTACGAGTTCAACATGATATTGGGTTGATGTGTCATCATCTGTTTGTGACAAGTGAAGTTTCACAGAGATGGAGACTGACTCATGTGCTGTGAGTTTATCACAAATGTAAGCTAAAAATGTATCCCATTGTCATGAGGACAAACTGGCATTTGAATAAAAATTATACAGAATACGGTTTCATTTTATTAATAGAAACATTTATAGCTGTTAATCATGCATCAGTGTTTAACGCATTGGCCGAATGATTGTGTCAAGACTGAATTAAATGTTATTGATCATCATTGGTGAATTGCTCTAACACCTGAAATATGATGTAGCTTGATATTATTTTCAGTAGAGGAAAATACCTGATAAAACAAGTGGCCAGAATACACCAGCTGTCTTATATTTCGTTTTTTTTTTTTTTTACATTTATTTGTGATTTAGTATTTACTTTGCAATTGTAAAGGCCTATACATCATTATTGCATGTTTGTAAATCTGAAAGAAAAAACTATAATTCACCAAAAATTGTGTGTGGGCTGGTCAAGGAGGGCACGGTCTTGTAAATTTTCACAGAGGGGGGCTTACTGTCCAAAACTTTGAAAACCTCTGAGTTAGGATATGTATTTTTATAAAAAATTATCAAAACAATAAAAGCTTGTGTACAATTATGGGAGCAAATGTATAGCTAATCTGCTATTGCAAGTATGTAAACAGAGCATTAGTCATTACCTCTGGTATATGTCGTGTAGTAGGGTACTTCTGCGCCCACTGAGTTTGAGACTGATGGTGCAGTGCGAGTAACTTGTGAACCATGCTTGCATGACACTCAGACTTGTCCACTTAAAAAATTATTAGAAAAATAGATCAAATGGAATTCAAAAGATGCTCTGTAATAAATAAAACATTACAATGTTCTTTCACCATCCAACTGCATCTGGAAGGATATGTCTATATTTCGCACCACATCCTCAGTCATCCATTCCTTTCCTGACAGACAAGAGGGCATTTTGAGCTACTTTTATAACACATGATAATCAGATTTATTTAATTTTTTTGGGTGTAATTATACAACAATTGTGAACTCACCTGCAGATGTACAGTGTTGTGAAGGAAGGTAAACAAAACCCCACTTTCATCTGACTCATCCAGACGCCATTCATTCAAACTGAAAGACAGAACAAGATTAAACTCGAAGCATAGTTAAAAAAATTATTGTATAACTTATGAATATATAGAAATATGACCAGTTATTTAGAGTGTGATGTTAAAGGGCTGATTGGAACTGTTTGGAGAAAAAAAAAAAAAAAAACAGCACAAACAAAGAGATTCCCATTACAAATTCGTTATTTTTTTCTGCATTTCTGGGTTTGGAATGCAGAAAACGAAAGCAGGTAAAACTACTATAGTGGTCAATGGGAGAAACCACAGCAAATATTATGTTTGTGTTCCCACATGCTCTAACAGCGAATAGCCAAAGTGATCTTGCTTCTTTTCATATCAAACGCCATTATCATGTCAAATTAATGATTATGTTTTGAAACATTACCTAATTAAATGTATACTTACATTTTGGATTTTGAGCAGCTTGTGATTTCCAGACACATGTATAACTGGGGTTTAACAAAGTTTATTACGCCTCATTCGGTGCTTTATCTCTAAAGCCTTTTTTTTTTTTTTTTTTATCAGAATAAAACTTGCCCTCTCTCCCTTCATGAGAGCACATGCATGTTAAACAGACTATGCTAGACGGAGAGACATGAATTTTTAGTCCTATAAAATTAAACTGTTGATTTTTTTGGTTCCAATGTGTGGATTACCGCTTTTCTAGGGTGACCATATTCTGGTTTTCCAAAAAGTGGACACCTTTTATTTTTTGCAGCAGGGGTGGGAGGTGGAATAACAGGGTTCAAAACAGTGTTACTATGAATGCAAAGTTTAATACAGTGAAAAAGACACCCTATTAGCATAACATAAATATATATAAATAAATACAAATTTCCAACATTCTTTTGAATGTCTGTGTACTAAAATAAAATATTTGATGCCATGAGTGTACCTTCATTGACTATTACTATTATATTGAATGGCCATGGAAAATGAAGCAATGTGATAACAATTTTACCTGGTCACAAAAAGTAGTCAGTTAATTTACCTGATGAACTTTCACCTTTTGCTGACCCTTAAAGCTTGGCAGAGCTAATGTGCGTTTCTAAATCACTTGTACCTTTATTACCAACTGACAAATAAGTGCCAGCTTTACATGTCATACTTTCTGCTTCCCACGGATCTCGAACTGGACGAAAGCATGGGAATCTTTTGTGCAAGTCTTCTATAAATTTGCACTTTCGTTTGGGCATTGTTTCCACTCAGCTGTCATTTGCTGCTATTGTGAAGCAACTGTTTGAGTCCAAACACAACAGCTCTTCACGCGTTCATGGAGAGATTGACAGGCAGGAATTTGGCCAATAGTTGCTTCAAGCCTCTTATAATCAACCAATTGGTGTGCGAGAAGCCGGGACTTACAAAGAGGGGTTAAAGCAATGCAAATATGCCCACACACACACAAACACAAACAATGAAGTATTAGACCAGATGCACATCCGGGACATTTTAAGCAATTTTGAAATCCAGGCCGGATGCTTTTTTAAAGTCCGAAAAAGAGGACATGTCCAGAAAAAAGACGTATGGTCACCCTAGCTTTTCACCAACGTGTAAAAATGAAAAATGTGGGGATTTCACACACAATGTTGAGTAATACGTGCAATCCCTCTAAGAAATTCATTAAGTGTGTTTTTTTTACTTTCTATTTTCTACACATTGGTAATAGACAGTATCTGCTAAGACACTTGGAAACGAGCGAGGACAGTGCTAGGAGAGTGCATACTCAAGGACTGTGCCTTGGTGCATCCAGTATATTATGCGCTTGCGCATCTTTGAGAGCTAAATACACATGCGCTCGCTCCTTGGTTTGTTTGCTTGCTTGTTTGCTAGCACTAATGTTATAAATGCAGCACTGGCCCGATCGGCCAAGTGACAGTTCTAGCAACTGGCCCGAATCTCTCTCACACCAGCCCCGGGCCATCGGGCAGTCCTTATTGTCAAGCCCTGATGTTTCACACCTTTCACTGCTGGTTAAGACCTGCTGTTTTTGCCTGTCACTCACAACGCTTAGAGTAAAAAAGTGTGTCAACATTTAAAAAAAAAAAAAAGCAAAAACAAACCTGTTCAAAGTTGTGAGATTACTTTTAAGGACTCTGGTTTCCTCTCGCAGCTTCTCCTGTTGGACCTCCAAAGTCTTCAAATGAATTTCCATCTTAGCAATTTCCCTAACAAAATCAACAGAATTTACTCATCCTTATGGCATATCCGATGTGTATGACTTTCTTTTTCTGCAGAAGAAAACTTAAGAGTTTAAGAAGAATATCTCTGCACTGTAGGTCCACACAGTTCACGTAAATGGTGACCAGAAATATGAAAGTTCCAAAAAGCAAATAAAGGCAACATAAAAATATTCCATTTTCTCCAGTAGTGCAATCTTCTGAAATAATCAAAATGGGTTTGAGTAAAGACCGAAATGTCACTCCTTTTTCACAGTACATCTTGCCGTTGCAGTCACTAGGCATGATCATGATTTCAAGCTTGATTACACTTTCTACTGCATGTGCATGTTTTATGCATGTGCAGGCTGCTAGATGGCACTAGGAAGTCTATTCCAGCTTAAACTCATGATCCCCAAGGAGACTGCTGATGTCAAGATTTACAGTGAAAATTTTTATATTTTGGTATTTTCTCATTCAAAACCAATTGGATCGCTTCAGAAGATGTGTCTTGTGGATTACTTTTATACTGTCTTTATGTGCATTTTGGAGCTTCAAAGTTTTGGTCACCATTCACTTGCATTGTACAGACCTACAGAGCAGAGATATTCTTCTAAAAAACCTGTGTTCAGCAAAAGACAAAGTCATACAAATCTGGGATAGCATGAGGGTGAGTAAATTAATTTTAATTTTTGGATAAACTATTCCTTTAAAACATCACTTAGCGAACGATACACTAACAACGTAAAAATAAATCAAAGTTAGACATGAGATATTCTTATTTGTTATCTCTGGTAGCTGACCATATAGCAGTGTAATAATCGAAAGAGTATGCATAAAGCAAGAAAATTACAGCGCTACCATTTGTTGTGCAGATGTATGATTATGATTTCATCTTGAACATTTTTTACAGTGTGGACATAAAAGCACACCTTTCCTTCTCAGTAACAGCTGAATGAAGGCTCTGTAAATCTGTAGGTAGAAAAAGACAAACCATTCCATTTTCTTTCCTTATTTCACAGGTCTGTACAATTCCAAAATAAAAAGTGAAAGGTACCCTCTTCCATTGCTTTCAAGGCTGGTCTGGATTGGGGGGTGTTATGATGGTCTCCCATTATCACTGCTTCTACAGCTGTAAGTTCTAGTGTTTTATTTTACAAAGCCGTGTGATTACTCATGTAGATTTTCATGTAGCCATGTTCAAACTGGAGAGGGAGAAAAAAAAAACAATCCTTCCATACCAGTCTCCAAGTCATTAATGCATCCGTCCAACTCCGCCATCATTTCATCCGTCTCCTTGATTTTAGATATCAGGCTCTGTTTTGGATCCTAAATGTATTAAGGGAAGTATAGACACATCTTATATAATGTCCATGTATCTAAAATTTTCAAAAGTGTGCAGTTAGATGAGAAAAAGGGATTTTTTTTTGTTTCACACAGCATATTTTTGCAGCATATGCTTTTTCTTTCATGGACTACAAGTTGAAAAATACTGAAAATAGTGCAGACAAAAATCATCAGACTTGTTTCAGCAGATGACAGAAATCAACAACAACAAAAAAAACAGAGGGGAGGATTTAGAGAGACATTACCTGTGTTGTTTTAATGAGCTCGGAGTACAAGACTCCTTTCATTTCATGAGAAAGTGCTTTACTCCTCTTTCCAAAGTAAACTCGTCGCTCTTTCAACTTGGAGCCAAATCTTTTTATCTGAGGAAAACAAACAAGCATTAAGTCTTAAAACATCTCAAAGATTAAACCAGTACAACATCTGACAATTCTGAGACTGAACAACTGTTTACTGCCAAAGTTTGGATATACAAACAACATACCTGCTCTTTAGAGAGCGTAAATATCCCTTGCTGAAGAGCTCCATTGATACATCTAAGGGATTTTTCTTGTTCAGGCATTTGCTCTTTAAGTCTATGTGGAAATAAATAAATATTCAAGCTAATTCATCTTGATAATTCTGCAGTGATGTAGCTTCATTAAAGCCAGACTTCTACACACCTCTCCAGTGTATCCGTAAGGTTCTTGCAGTCTTGCTCATAAACTCTCTGCTTGGGGTGATGTATGTATTTCTCTTTGAGTAAATCTTCCATGGTAAGAGTCTCTCCAGCTCTGCACTGAAAAGAGAAAGAGAAATGTGCCATTAAAAGAAATGTAGTTACCAGGTGTAAACAGGGCCAAAGGGACAGACCAGGATAAAGTCTGACCACTTACATTCTCAGGCAGAGCACTTGGTCTAGATCTATGGATGACAAAGTTGATACCAAAGTGGTTTAGGAACTCATTTACTGTGATGCTTCCATCCTCAAGTTTCTGATGAAATACAATAGTGGAGATAAACAACGAAAAGACAAAACAAGTCATTCAACGCTAGAGATAATGTATGTAAAAATTGGTACCTTGCTGAAATCAAATTCATAATTCATTGTCCCATCCAAGTGAGAGTCACACTGGGAATTTCTGAAAGCTGTAAAGCAAATTGTAAGTTTTCTTTTATAAATAAACCATTTGCAATGCCTCTAAATGCTTTGATGTGCATAGATGTTTTACTATATCTAAGAATCGATCAGCTACTCATTGGATTCAGAAACTCCTGTTTCTTCTATTGTCTTTGCTTTGTGATTCTGAGTGGAATGACTTGGAAAATTACCTTCCCACTCTACGGCAGCTTCATGACAAGCAAGCCCCTAAGGAGACACAATTCTCAGAAATTAGCATAATAATGCACATAAATGGAGCCCACACTAAACATTTTATTACAGAACAAACTAACCATGTAGTAGGAAAATCCAAGCAAACAAAGCATTATTAACATTGTGTGCCTACCATTTCAGAGATGCAGGCTTTCTTGGTTGGTTCTTCTGTAACATAGCCTTCCTCTGTGTACAGCCTTTTCAAAACCTGGCTTTTGTTCATGTTTGACTCAAAGACATCATCATTAAAAGGCTCTTCATTTATATGTTCAGTCAAAGATTCACTACATTCATCTTTCTTATTTACTGGCCAACATTCAAGACTCCCTGACAAGTCCTCTTCACTGCTCATGTCAGGAAATTCTTCATCATTGATGTTGACTGTTTTGCAGTTGCTATTTTGCTCCTTGACGTTAAAATGTTTATCTAGTGGAAGACATTGTAAACCATTAGTAGTTATGGTCACAGTTTTGTTTGGAGTTACAGTAGTTTGTTTTGGAAGCTTTGGTACAATACCACACAATGATAACCTTGATGAGAAAGGCTTCTTTTTTAGGCTGAAAGGTGTGGTCTTCTCTTTTTTAACAGAATTATCTTTCCGTTTGTTCATAGGTGTAAAATTTGATGCTTGCTCCGTGGAACCAACAGTTTCAGGTTGCTCTTTATCATTGAGGGAAATCTCTTGGAGGGAACATGAGGGCAGGGGTGCAGTTGTACTACACCACGTAACATCTTTCTCTACATTAATATGCCGTGACATATTTAGAAGTTCCATCTGAAAGTCTGCTAAACTTCTCCGTCTTGACTTTGCTTGTTGCAGCTCTTCTTTAATGAAGGAATCGGCAACAGAGAGATTGGAGGAGGAAACGTCCAGTTGGACTGAGTTCGCACTTTGTTCTTTGGAAACCCAAGGACCATGACCCACATCTACGTTTCTAGTGCCAGATAGGGTCTCTATATTCTCCACTTCTTTCTGGTAAAATGAGACATTGTTCTGTGTTTCAATGGGCATTGTGAAAACCTGCATGTTGTTGACTTCGTTAGAGGAATCTGAGGTCATTACCAAAGATAAACTTGTCCTCATAGTAGTCACATTGTTTGATTGTGCTATGTCACAATTTTTGTCAGCTATGTCAGCTGAAACACAAAATATTGCCTCTGTATTGTTGCATTTGGGATTTTTCTCCTCAAGATCTGACTTCTGAGCAAATAGGACATTTTCTGGGGGAAAGATTTCTTGATTAATACCACTGCTGGCAGCTTCAGTCTTCTCGTTTTGTTCTCTCCTAGACACTGTGCTTGTAGTAACAGATGTCGATGCTCTAAGTATACTTTCATTTGCTTTGATCTCTGAAACACTTGCTGCCAATGTGCTTTTAGCATCAATTGCAATAGTGTTGCTTCCTGTTAGTTCCATTTCATCATCAACAGAGGGCATAGCTGTAAGTAAAGCACTGGCTTGAAGGGTCAGTTCCATACAGTCAGTTTGATCCTGCATAAGACAACTTTGTGCTGCAGGCAACAGATTTCTCTCAGTAGATATGAGGCTCTTTAACATGATATTGCCAGTGAGTGACTGGGTCATCTCCATACAGTCAACATCAGGACTGGAGGATGCAGATACAAGGTTCAAACTTCTCGATTTACTCACTGGTTTGCCCTCTCACAGTTTTTGGACTCAAGCACAACAGTCTGACACTGTGTCATTTCCATGTCACCAGTGTTTTCAGGATCACACAAAGACATCATCCCTCTTTCTGTCATAGTAGACTTTCTTCGAGTTATAAATGCTTCATGATTTCGCTCAATGATTGGTAATATTTGCACCTCAGTCATCTCCATGGGTTCAATTAAAGTGATTGTTTGATTGACAGATGATGGCACTCTTTTTGTAGCGGAGATATTTGTAGACATGTCCATCCCATCGCTGCCTTCGGTACCAGATACTGATGGATGAGGCAAGCTCTTCCTTGGCTGTTTGTTCTCGAGAATATTAATCTGACTCTGACTCATCTCCATATCATCAGAACCAGAAATTTGGGCTATCACACGATTGCTTGATTTGTTGTGATCCATTATCTCTCCATTTTCAATCATATTAAAGGAGATGTTACTTGTTCTGGGAACTGGAAGCAGAGCTTCCTCCTTCATACTTACTGTATACTCTGTATCTCGATATATTCTAGTTCTGGATACTGATGCATGAGGCAAACATTGCATGAGGCAAACATGCTGAATGACTGTTCAGTCCTGATTATAATAGTCTGGCACCGTGTCCTATCCATATCATCACAACTAGTTGTTTGGGCTATTGAGAGGTTGCCCGATTTGTTGTGATCCACGATCGCTCCATTTCCAATCAAATTAAAGGCAATCTTGCCAACATTGGCTGTATGGTCTTTTTCTTGAACAGCTTTGGATACTGACGCGTATGGCAAACATTTACTTGAGTTACTAAATGGTTTGTTTACACTTGACTGTTTGGTCTCGAGAACAATAGTCTGACACTGTGTCATGTCCATGTCATCAGAATGATCAGTTTGGGCTATCGAGAGATTTGCCCAATTTCCATTCACATTCATGAAGGGCATCTTAATTTCACTGGGAATTGTAAGGACAGCTTTGTCCTTCATCCTGAGCATGTGCTCTTTTCCTTGAACAGATACATCTAAAGTCTCCATCATCTCCATGTCACCAAAATTAGAAGTTTGGTTGGTTTCAGGTTGGTTTTTATCCATTATCTCATTAAAGAACATCTTGCTTACTATGGGAACTGGAAGAGGAGCATCCTCATTCTTACTGATTGCATGCTCTTTTTCTTGTACAGATACATCAAAAAACCCTGTCACCTCCATTGCATTGTCATTCTCAGCGAAATAATGGGATCTATTGTGATTCAGAGCAGACTTGATGTTTCGAGGGATATTTCCTGTAAACTTAACATTGATAGGAGCGGTCTGGCATTGAGTGAGCTCCATGTCATTGTCATCATCGTTTGAAAAAGGTGTTAATAGTATGTTTCCATGATTTTCAGAGACAGAGGTTTGAACAGGCTGAGCATTACCTTTTTCAATTACAACAGTGTGACTAGTGGTTGCCTCCATATCATTATCAACAAGAAATGCAACACGGGAACGTCTACGCTGAAGTCCCTGCGGTTGTTGTGGGTTACCCTTGCCACCTGGAGGTTGAACTTCCTTTTCTAAAAACGAAGACAAGACATTCTCCTTATCAATTTCTGATGAGCCTGTATTGACTGAACTGAAGAGGCCACAAAGACGTTTTTTTTTGTAGATGGGGGAGCAATATTTTTTACAGCAGGTAGTGATATACTGGCTAGTAAAGCATTGAATTCCGAGTCTACAGTAGAATTATTAGTCTCAATTTTTGCTTCACATGACACCAAAGTCTTACTTGGAACATTCTGATTCCCACCAACCACTTCTAGGTTTGGCTGGTCATTTATTTCACAATCCCTATCAATTATGATTGTGTTCCTTTGAGTTATATCCATGTCTCCAAGCTCTAATTTTGAAGATGAGGGCAAAATATTTTTAACATTGAGTTGTGATATACTGGTGAGAAAAGCATTGGAGTCTGGGTCCGTAGTGTTATTTTTAGTCACGACTTTTGCTGAACATGACAAACCACTCTGACTTGCAATGTTCTGATTCCTACGGAGCATCTGAGCCACTCTGAGGCCAAAATCTGGCTTTGGCTCATCATCATCATCAACTTCATAATCATTATCAATTGTGATTGTGTGACTATGAGTTATATCCATGAATCCAGTATCCTCTCCAAGCAATATTGTTCTATCCACACAGTCATTTTGTAACAATGGATCTGAGAAGAAATTCTCCTATAATTTGAAATCACAATAATTAGTCCATGTTAAAACACATGTTTGATTAAGATATTACAAAAACAATCAAGTACTGGAAGTTCACAAAACTAAATAAAAAGGAATGGGGCAGCATTTCCCTACTTTAATTATGGATGTCATGAACTGCAGCAAACAGTTAAACATGTACTGAAATGTACAATAATTTTGGAATTCCAGTGTTAGATCATTTATATACTCACCTTATTCAGGTGCTGGGATACATAAAGAGGATTGTTTAACAAAGTTTCAAGGCCTGAAAGAAAAATTATATTTGAGGGGTTCAGGGTCTAAGAGAAAAATTTACAAAAAAAAAAAGTGGCTTATATGAGATCAGTAGATACGGTTTTACAAAAAGCAGTAGACAACATACTGCATGTATGCATGCATGCATATACAGTATATACATATATTTATTATTATTATTTTTTTTTTATTATACACACTACTGTTCAAAAGTTTGTTGTCACTTGCCTGAAATGTTTCTCATGATCTTAAAAACCTTTTGATCTGAATGCTTAAATTTTTTTAATTATTTTTTTTAGACTAAAATATAATTGTTCCAACATATTAATTTAATTACAAAAAAAGAATTTTATTATTAAATCGATAACTTGGACCGAATAATTAAGAAAAGCTGCCACTAAGTGCCCAGCATATACATGGGAACTCCTTCAATAGTTTAAAAAGCATCCCAGGGTGATACCTCATGAAGTTGGTTGAGAAAATGCCAAGAGTACTAGTGGCTACTTTGAAGATGCTATTTTTTTTTTTTTTAGTCACAACATAATTCTCATATTTCCATTTCTATTATTCCATAGTTGTGATGACTTTACTATTATTCTAAAATGTGAAAAAAAAAGTGACCCTAAACATCTGAACGGTAGTGTGAAATATATATATATATATATATATATATATATATATATATATATATATATATATATATATATATATATATATATATATATAAACTCAGCAATAAAAGAAACTTCATCTCAATTTCAACTGCTTTTATTTTCAGCAAACTTAACATGTGTAAATATTTGTATGAACATAAAAAGACTCAATAACTAAGACATAAACTGAACAAGTGTCACAGACATGTGACTAACAGAAATGGAACGTGTCCCAGAACAAAGTGAGGATCAAAAGTAAAAGTCAATATCTGGTGTGGCCACCAGCTGCATTAAGTACTGCAGTGCATCTCCTCCTCATGGACTGCACCAGATTTGCCAGTTCTTGCTGTGAGATATTACCCCACTCTTCCACCAAGGCACTTGCAAGTTCCCCAACATTTCTGGGGGGAATGGCCCTAGCCCTCACCCTATGATCCAACAGGTACCAGACATGCTCAATGGGATTGAGATCCGGGTTGTTTGCTGGCCATGGCAGAACACTGACATTGCAGTCTTGCAGGAAATCATGCATAGAACGAGCAGTATGGCTGATGGCATTGTCATGCTGGAGGGTCTTGTCAGGATGAGCCTGCAGGAAGGGTACCACATGAGGGAGGAGGATGTCTTTCCTGTAACGCACAGCATTGAGAATGCCAACAAGCTCAGTCCAATGATGCTGTGACAAACCACCCCAGATCATGATGGACCCTCCAACTCCAAATCGATCCCGCTCCAGAGTACAGGCCTCATGTAATGCTCATTCTTTCGACGATAAATGCTAGTCTGACCATCACCCCTGGAGAGTCAAAACCACGACTCGTCAGTGAGGAGCACTTTTTACCAGTCCCGTCTGGTCTAGCGAGGGTGGGTTTGTGCCCACAGGCGACGTTGTTGCCGGTGATGTCTGGTAAGGACCTGCCTTACAACAGGCCTACAAGCCCCAAGTCCAGCCTCCCTCAGCCGATTGCGGACAGTCTGAGCACTGATGGAGTGATTGTGCGTTCCTGGTGTAACTCGGGCAGTTGTTGTTGCCATCCTGTACCTGTCCCACTGGTGTGATATTTGGATGTACCAATCCTGTGCAGGTGTTGTTACACGTGGTCTGCCACTGCAAGGATGATCAGCTTTCCTTCATGTCTACATGTAGTGCTGCTTTATTGCTCTATCTGTAGAGCAATTTATTGCCCTGGCCACATCTGCAGTCCTCATGCCTCCATGAAGCATACCAAAGCGTGCCAATTGGGCATCGTTTAAATGCCAAGGCCTACCTGAGCATTGTTTCTGACCATGTCCATCCCTTTATGGCCACCATGTACCCATCCTCTGATGGCTACTTCCAGCAGGATAATGCACCATGTCACAAAGCTCGAATCATTTCAGATTGGTTTCTTGAACATGACAATGAGTTCACTGTACTAAAATGGCCCCCACAGTCACCAGATCTCAACCCAATAGAGCATCTTTGGGATGTGGTGGAACGGGAGCTTCGTGCCCTGGATGTGCATCCCACAAATCTCCATCAACTGCAAGATGCTATCCTATCAATATGGGCCAACATTTCTAAAGAATGCTTTCAGCACCTTGTTGAATCAATGCCACGTAGAATTAAGGCAGTTCTGAAGGCGAAAGGGGGTCAAACACAGTATTAGTATGGTGTTCCTAATAATCCTTTAGGTGAGTGTATATATTTACATTTACATTTATGCATTTGGCAGACGCTTTTATCCAAAGGGACTTACAGTGCAATTATTACAGGGACAATCCCCCTGGAACAACCTGGAGTTAAGTGTCTTGCTCAAGGACACAATGGTGGTGGCTGTGGGGTTAGAACCAGCAACCATCTGATTAACAGCCCTGTGCTTTAGCCACTACGCCACCACCACTCCATATATATATAAAAGGTTGTGTAATACTTTTTCCCTTGAACACTTTACCTTTGATTTGGTGATTTCCTTCCTCAACAAAATGCAGAATCCTTTTTTAAGAGGAGAAAATGACAATTACAGATATATATATATATATATATATATATATATATATATATATATATATATTAGATTACAAGTATAAACAGCATTAACAATTAGTCAAATTGCATATATTTGTTTCATCAGCTAAGCTTAGAGAGCTCAGAAATGTTGCCAATGATTTGAACAGTGTGCCACTTAGGAAATAATGTCCCATGACTTACTTTTTATCTTGTCTGCCATCTCCTGTTAAATTCAACAGTGCAATGAATTAAATTATAGATTATCAATTCAAAATAAAAAAAATGCTTCAACAAAAAAATAAACAATGCTTTTAATGTGAGAGATCTGGTACAGAAAATCCTAACCATGAGCCACAAATGACACTATAAATAATACACCATATACTTGTCTAGAAACAACAATCTGACACAACCACCCCAAAACAGATAAACTACTTACTGACAGTTGTGTTCTGTATGGATGCTAGCACAGGAGATTCACTCTTTGCATCACTGTGAAATTATAATTTGTTTTAGGATATTGTCTGTACATGTTATTTATGCCTGTTTTTCACAATGAGTGGGGTGAGCTCTTTGATCTTACTTTGAAAAGACACAAACATTATTTGTAGTGGCAAAACTCACTCTACGTGAATTTCTCTTCTTCTCAATAGGCTTGGTAACTTCCTCCTGCATAAATACATAAAAAGGAAAATAGTAAAAGAAACATTTAATATAACGAAACAATAAACTAAAATACAGATATTCAAAGTCACTTGATCACCTGCTGTTTTAATTGTTCAGCTCCAACCTCTTTCATAGATGTCTGTGAAGCTTTTAAAATCTGTTTTGGAAAAATCGTTTAAACATTTTACATGTCTCTGGAGAAATTATGAAAAGGCACAACAATTCTCACAGCCTGATATGAACCTGTCTGCAATACTTCAATAACTGGATACATACCGAAGAAAATCTCCTTGAGGACTTTACTGCCTCACTGCTGTTAAGACAAAAGTGACAAACATTAAGTGACATTGGTTAATTTTTTGGTAAAATAAGATTTTAGTTAGTATTTAAATGTAGGATTGCATAATTTCCCATTAAGTACCATCTGTTGCATCATGACACTGCATGGCAGCTCTAAATTGTTCAGAGTCAATGCATTTGTTTTGTAAGGAGCTTTTCAGCTGCGACATCAATTTGTAGGTGAACCTGGATGTATCATTCGCCATGGGTTCTTTCAGGATTTTCCAATGGGGCTTTTCAATTTATGAGTAAAATAAGACCTATGGTAAACATTACTTCACAATATGTGGACGTTTTGTTCTACAACATTTATTACACACTTTCATACATCAAATGTGAATTTTGAAGCTGCCGTATGATTTAAAAAAAAAAAAAAGTATGCAATTCAGTATGCCGTCAAAATTCACATTTGAGATATAAATGTATTGTCAAATAATTTTAACCGCAACCCTTATTTTACTCATAAATTCAAAACTCCCATTATAAAACCCCATAGGAAAATCCAGAGGGAACCCATGGTATAAAGCTCCTCTCATCTCATGTTGTCTGGAGTTTTTTGTCTACTGAATGTTCTTAGAAAGATATTTTTTCAATACTACCAAAAACATTTTAAGAGACTGTAAAAGTATATCCCTCACAGCCTTGTTGTCATTCCTATTAAAAATCAAAATAGCGCTGGTGTGAATAAGGTCTATTGCAGGGGAATGAAACATTACTATAAACATTGCAGGTTTTATGGATGACTATACATCAACTTAACACTTAACTTAAGTTAAAAAAGGGTGCATTAGTTTTGTCATTGGAAAGGCACTATTGGTTATCAAAACTGTAACTGCTCTGAGAGCTATTAGTTTGAGGATGCTCTCTGGAATAAAACTGCAACACATCAGAGAAGGTTTGAAAATGTTGGACATGAGCAGACAGATTGAAGCATTCACATATGATCAATAATTGTATGCCTATATTATGAATAAAAAAAAAATGACAGAGAACCTTCCAGAAATCAACTTACCCCAAATTCAACTACTCCATGTTCAATGTATGAGGGAAAAACCCAGAGCATTTAACCCAAATAAGACAAAGAAACACTTTATTCAGGGAATCTCTACACGAAGGAACAAATGGAACACAAAAATACAATATTTAAGGATGCGTATTGTAATTACACAAAAAAAATCATCTACATTCTACACACACTTCTGAATTACTTAATATTTGTTACGAGCTCACGAAAATACGTCATCTGACAGTCAGATCGGTTACTTCGACTTCAACTAAAATATTAAGTAATTCAGAAGTGTGTGTAGAATGTAGATGATTTTTCTCTATTCGTAAAATTTGAACTCAACCGCCGCGTCTCTTCTTCCCGCTTAGTGACGTGAAACATTCATTGGTGCCATCTAGTGGAGCGGAGGTTAGCTTTAAAATGGAAATAATAATAATAAAAAAATATTTTAGATAGCATTCTTGTGGAGTAAATACATTTTTGATACTTTGGAAACACTAAACATTTATATTCATAATTTGTAGTCAGTCAAAGTTATATATTAATCTTGGTTGAGTCTGTTATGTATATTAACAGACTAAACCAGAAACGGGTTCTTATAATAGACGGAAGTGACGTGATTTATTTTGAAAATTAATGGCGGTGGTTTGAATCGTAATTTTTACAGCGTAATCGTTTGTTACAAGTTTAACTTTGTATGGTAAGTTCATTACATATATCATACTTCAACCGAAAATATTTTTTAATGACGTTAACGGCGTCAGACTGTTTCGTTAAAATTACATCCCATTTACCGAACTGGACAGTTGACATGACATGAAACTATATATATATATATATATATATATATATATATATATATATATATATATATAGCCCTATATAAGTGAACTACAAAAGCAGGGCTATATACGTGAACTATAAGTGAACTTAAAAATTGTGAGAAATGTTTAGATATGTGAGAATATTTATTCATATAAAGTTTTACCTAAAATCTGGATGTTGAAAAGCTAATGCTCATGTTATTTTTCAACTCCCTATTCCATAAATGCTATGTAATTTTTTTGGTATTGCAATTCTTCCAAAGTAAATAACTAAATACCTGATACCTTTATATAAATGAAGTTTAGAACAGACCTCTAGAAAGACACTAAATATGAGACACTGTAATTCCAAGTTTTCATACTTATTATTTGTACTTTAATTTCACTTAAATTGTCCCCAAGATGCACTGCATTTTAATTGTCTGTTTCTCCAGAAAGCTGCACAGCCAGACATGAAGAGAGTTCAGGTGAAAGACACAGTGATCCCTGCACAGCCCAGAGCGGCACATGTCAAAAATGACACAGACAATAAGTGGGTGTCTTTGTTTGAAAACCCCTATAACATGCCTTTTTATCTTAAACAAGTAGGTTTATATTAAAATAAAATGTATTATTTTATGTTTTTTTTTCCAGGAAGTACCAGCACAGATCTCTAAAAGCGTAAGTACCAACTTGTGAAATGATGATCTGTCTATCTATTCCTTACAAAAGAGTACTGTGGCAGTATCTATGTTCATATATCATGGTATTTACATGGCACTTCAAGGTACATCATAGAATACACTGGTATTACATGGTACTTTTTTGGTTTTGTTGTCTGCCTCTCTATCAGATATATAATTAGTGAAGAAGGATATACCTAAACCTATTTGAAAATGTAAATGCATTCTTTTGTTTCTTTTAGACCAACCACAAGATATGGACAGCAAAATGATTTAAAAGAACATAATCGGGTCTTGACCGCAACAAATGAAGACCTGCAGAAACAGTTTGAAGAAATGAAGGTGATTTATCTGATCTAGTGATTTATTGAAATACATTAATTAGGCCTGCAATTTTTAAAAGTGCTGGAAAGTTAAAACTTGTGAGATTTTTGCATATTTGTTTAAATGCATAAAATCCAGTGTATTTAATACTTCAAAAATTTAAACTATAATTCATTAATCATGCTTATGAAGGAAACGGTAACTGAACTGGAGCAGCGTTGCGCAGACATCCAGGGAGAAAACAGAGAGATTCAAAAACAGCTGAGGGATTGCCATGTCCTTCTTGTTGCAGAAAACCTTGACCCAGGTGATTTGTTTTTAACTGTCTGTTTGATTGTCAGTCCTGAGAAGATTCACTGTTTGTGTTCTGTGGTAATCTAAATGCCTCAATTTCAGTTTCAGGGGGAAAGTTGGGACAGACAACACAAAAGAAGGAAGAACAAAGAAAAGAAGTCATGGTATCTCATATTTTTCTTTATTCATACTGTAAATAAACTATTATAATGTGAAATTACAGAGAAAATGAATAATCTGTATAGTCTTGGTAACATATGTTTTAAATGGAAAAATGAGTTATGAGCAGTTTTACTTTATAAACATTGCAGATATATACAGTGTATATGTTTGTGTATGTATGTATGTGTATGTGTGTGTGTGTGTGTGTGTGTGTATATATATATATATATATATATATATATATATATATTCCTCTGTGTGGTAGGCACAGGATTCTACAGTATAACAGCGGCCTCTAGAGGTGAAATATAAACAATTGGAGATTTGTTGAATCTAAATCTTTCATCATTGACCATATTCATCCATATTTGTGCTCTCACTTCAAAATGCATTTTGTTATTTTTATTAAATAATCAAGTGTTTCAAATTAAAACAAGGGCATTCAAAGTGAAATGTGACAACGGTATATGGAAACGTCAAAAGTAACAGTCAGTTTCTGGTGTGGCCACCAGCTGCATTAGGTACTGCAGTGCATCTCCTCCTCGTGGACTGCACCAGATTTGCCAGTTCTTGCTGTGAGATAATACCCCACTCTTCCACCGAGGCACTTGCAAGTTCCTGGACATTTTTGGGGGGAATGGCCCTAGCCCTCACCTTCAAAATCAATAGGTCCCAGACATGCTCAATGGGATTGAGATCCGGGCTGTTCGCTGGCCATTGCAGAACACTGACATTCCTGTTTTGTAGGAAATCATGCACAGAACTTGCATTATGGCTGGTGGCATTGTCATGCTGGAGGGTCATGTCAGGATGAGCCTGCAGGAGGGGTACCACATGAGGGAGGAGGATGTCTTCCCTGTAATGCACAGTGTTGAGATTGTCTGCAATGCCAACAAGCTCAGTCCAATGATGCTGTGACCCACCGCCCCAGACCATGACGGACCCTCCACCTCCAAATCGATCCCGCTCCAGAGTACAGGCCTCATGTAACGCTCGTTCTTTCAGTGATAAACGTGAGTCAAAACCACGACTTGTCAGTGAAGAGCACTTTTTGCCAGTCCTGTCTGGTCTAGCGAGGATGGGTTTGTGCCCATAGGCTGCCTTAAAACAGGCCTACAAGCCCTAAGTCCAGGCTCTCTCAGCCTATTGCAGACAGTTTGGGCACTGATGGAGGGATTTTGCATTCCTGGTGTAACTCGGGCAGTTGTTGTTCTACAGGTGTGATATTCGGATGTACCGATCCTGTGCAGGTATTGTTACATGTGGTCTGCCACTGCGAGGATGATCAGCTGTCCTTCCTGTCTCACTGTAGTGCTGTCTTGGGCATCTCACAGTATAAACATTGCAAATTATTGCCCTGGCCACATCTGCAGTCATGCCTCCGTGCAGCATGCCTAAGGCACGTTCACGCAGATGAGCAGGGACCCTGGTCATCTTTCTTTTGGTGTTTTTCAGAGTCAGTAGAAGGTCTCTTGGTGTCCTAAGTTTTTATAACTGTGACCTTAATTGCCTACCGTCTGTAATCTGTTAGTGTCTTAATGACCGTTGCATGGATGCATGTTCATTAATTGTTTATGGTTAAGCATGGTAAACATTGTTTAAACCCTTTATAATAAAGATCTGTAAAGTTATTTGTATTTTTACAAAATTATCTTTAAAATACAATGTCCTGAAAAAGGGACGTCTTTTTTTGCTGAGTTTATATATATATAAGTGCATCCAGAAAGTATTCACAGCTCTTCACTTTTTCCACATTTTGTTATGTTACAGCCTTATTCCAAAATGGATTAAATTCATTATTTTCCTCAAAATTCTACAAACAATACCCCATAATGTCAACATGAAAGAAGTTTGTTTGAAAATTTGCAAATTTATAAAAATAAAAAAAAAATCACATGTACATAAGTATTCACAGCCTTTGCTCAATACTTTGTTGAAGCACCTTTGGCACCAATTACAGCCTCAAGTCTTTTTGTGTATGATGCTACAAGCTTGGCACACCTATTTTTGGGCAGTTTCTAAAATTCTTCTTTGCAGGACCTCTCAAGCTCCATCAGGTTGGATGGGGAGTGTCGGTGCACAGCCATTTTCAGATCTCTCCAGAGATGTTCAATCGGGTTCAAGTCTGGGCTCTGGCTGGGCCACTCAAGGATATTCAAAGAGTTGTCTCGTAGCATCTCCTTTTGTTATCTTGGCTGTGTGCTTAGGGTCGTTGTCCTGTTGGAAGATGAACCTTCACCCCAGTCTGAGGTCCAGGACGCTCTGGAGCAGGTTTTCATCAAGGATGTCTCTGTATATTGCTGCATTCATCTTTCCCTTGATCCTGACTAGTCTCCCAGTTCCTGCTGCTTAAAAATATCCCCACAGCATAATGCTGCCACCACCATGCTTCATTGTAGGAATGGTATTGGACAGGTGATGAGCGGTGCCTTGTTCCCATCAAAATTGAAGCTTGCCATTCAGGCCAAAGAGTTCAATCTTTGTTTCGTTAGACCAGAGAATTTAGTTTCTCATGGTCCGAGTCCTTCAGGTGACTTTTGGCAAACTCCAGGTGGGCTGTCATGTGCCTTTAACTGAGTGGCTTCCGTCTGACCACTCCTGATTGGTGAAGTGCTGCAGAGATGGTTGTTCTTCTGGAAGGTTCTCCTCTCTCCACAGAGAAATGCTGGATCTCTTTCAGAGTGACCATCGGGTTCTTGGTCACCTCCCTGTCTAAGGCCCTTCTCCCCCGATCGCTCAGTTTGGCCGGGCGGCCAGCTCTAGGAAGAGTCCTGCTGGTTCCAAACTTCCGTTTAAGGATGATGGAGGCCACTGTGCTGATTGGGACCTTCAATGCTGCTGAATTTCTGTACCCTTCCCCAGATCTGTACCTCGATACAATCCTGTCTCGGAGGTCTACAGACAATTCCTTGGACTTCATGGCTTGGTTTGTGCTCAGATATGCACTGTTAACCGTAAGACCTTATATAGACAGGTGTGTGCCTTTCCAAATCATGTCCAATCAACTGAATTTACCACAGGTGGACACCAATCAAGCTGTAGAAAAATCTCAAGGATGATCAGTGGAAACAGGATGCAACTGAGCTCAATTTTGAGTGTCATGGCAAAGGCTGTGAATACTTAAGTACATGTGATTTTATTTATTTTTATTTTTTATAAACAAACTTCTTTCACGTTGTCATTATGGGGTATTGTTTGTAGAATTTTGAGGAATATGTCTGTAACATAACAATGTGGAATAATTCAAGTGATGTGAATACTTTCCAGGTGTGTGTGTGTGTGTGTGTGTTTTATATATATTTTACATACAGTTGAAGTCAGAGGTTTACATACACCTTAGCCAAATACATTTTAACTCAGTTTTTCCACAATTCCTGACTTTTAATCGTAGAAAACATTCCCTGTCTTAGGTCAAATAGGATCACTATTTTAAGAATGTGAAAAGTTACCTGGGTAGCTCAACAAGTAAAGATGCTGACTACCACACCTGGAGTCACAAGTTCTAATCCAATGCTGAGTGACTCCAGTCAGGCTTCCTAAGCAATCAATTGGCACGGTTGCTTGGGTGGGTAGAGTCACGTTGGCTTAACCTCCTCATGGTCACTATAATGTGGTTCTCGCTCTCGGTGGGTCACGTGGTGAGTTATGCGTGGATGCCACGCAGAATAGCGTCAGCCTCCAAGTGCGTTAGGTCTCCGCAGTAACACGCTCAACAAGCCACGTGATAAGATGCTTGGGATGATAGTCTCAGACGCAGAGGCAACTGAGGTTTTAGTTACTACTATGCCACCATGAGGACTTGGAGTGTATTGGGAATTTGGCATTCCAAAATGGGGAGAACGTTTTTGAAAAAAAATATATAATAAAAATAATGTGAAATGTCAGAATAATAGTAGCGAGAATTATTTATTTCAGCTTTAATTTTTAATTTTAAATTTTTTTTTCATCACATTCCCAGTGGATCAGAAGTTTACATACACTTTGTTAGTATTTGGTAGCATTGCCAATTGGTAGCAAATTGTTTAACTTGGGTCAAATGTTTTGGGTAGTCTTCTGCAAGCTTCTCACAATAAGTTGCTGGAATTTTGGCCCATTCTTCCAGACAGAACTAGTGTGACTGAGTCAGGTTTGTAGGCCTCCTTGCTCTCGCACACTTTTTCAGTTCTGCCCACAAATTATCTATAGGATTGATGTCGGGGCTTTGTGTTGGCCATTCCAATACCTTGACTTTGTTGTCCTTTAGCCATTTTGCCACAACTTTGGAGGTATTCTTGGGGTCATTGTCCATTTGGAAGAAGCATTGTGACCAAGCTTTAACTTCCTTGCTGATATCTTGAGATGTTGCTTCAATATATCCATATAATTTTCCTTCCTCATGAGGCCATCTATTTTGTGAAATGCACCAGTCCCTCCTGCAACAAAGCACCCCCACAACATGATGCTGCCACACCCATGCTTCACGGAACGGGATTGTGTTCTTTGACTTGCAAGCCTCACCCATTATCCTGCAAAAATTACTATGGTGATTATAGCCAAACAGTTCAATTTTTCTTTCGTCAGATGAGAGGAAATTTCTCCAAAGAGTAAGATCCTTTGTCCTCATGTGCACTTGCAAACTGTAGTCTGGCTTTTTATGGCAGTTTTGGAGCAGTGGCTTCTTCCTTCCTGAGCAGCCTTTCAAGTTATGTCGATATAGGAATCATTTTACTGTGGATATAGATACATGTCTACCTGTTTCCTCCTGCATCTTCACAAGGTCCTCTGCTGTTGTTCTGGGATTGATTTGCATTTTTCACACCAAACTACATTCATCTCTAGGAGACAGAATGCGTCTCCTTCCTGAGCGATATGATGGTTCCGTGGTTCATGGTGTTTATACTTGCGTACTATTGTTTGTACAGATGAACGTGGTAACTTCAGACTTTTGGAAATTGCTACCAAGGATGAACCAGACTTGTGAAGGTTCACATTTATTTACTGAGGTCTTGGCTGATTTCTTTTGATTTTCCGATGATGTCAAGCAACGAGGCACTGAGTTTGAAGGTAGGCCTTAAAATTCATCCACAGGTACACCTCCAATTCAGTACACCTCCTATCAGAATTGGTTAATTGTCTAAAGGCTTGACAGTAATTTTCTGGAATTTTCCAAGCTGCTTAAAGGCACCGTTAACTTGGTGTTTGTAAACTTCTGACCCACTTGAATTGTGATATAGTTTTAGGCACTTTTCTTCTACAAAAATGCCATAAATCGTTTTCATTTATCAATTCACATCATACTAAGTCCAGTAAGCATAAAAAAGCTAAATCAAAATTGGGTGTGACTACCTTTGCCATCAAAACAGCACCAATTCCCATTGGTACACTTGGACACAGTTTTTCTTGGTTGTTGGCAGGTAGAATGCTCCAAGCTTCTGGACAATTCACCACCATTTTGTTTTATCTATTTAGACTGTGTCTGAAATGCTTCTGTCTCTTCATGTAAGCCCAGATTGACTCGATGTTCAGTAGTGGGCTCTGTGGGGGCCATGGCATCTGGTGCAGGGCTCCCTGTTCTTCTATTCTGTTTTCTTCTATTTGCAAAATAAATGGTTGAGTTTACATTTACATTTATTCATTTGGCAGATGCTTTTATCCAAAGCGACTTACAAAAGATGAAAACATAAGCAAATCATCTTAAGGAGACAGTGGTACGAAAAGTGCCATACTACAAAGTTTCACTATCATCAGAATAGTATACAAAACAGATTTAAGTGCAACAAGAATTGTAAAAAAAAAAGTTATTTTATTTTTTTTAGTGACTGGTTAAGTGCTTTTGGAAAAGATGTGGTTTTTAGCCGTTGTTTTGAAGATAGAGATGAGTCAGCTTCACGGATTGAGTTGGGAAGGTCATTCCACCAATGTGGTATGATGAAACTGAAAGTCCGGGAAAGTGTTTTGGTGTCTCTATTTTGGTACGACAAGGCGACGTTCCTTAGCCGACCGCAGGCTTCTGGTGGGAACGTAGCTCTGCGTAAATGTTTTTAGGTATGCTGGAGCAGACCCAGTGACTGTTTTGTATGCCAGCATCAGGGCCTTGAATTTAGTATGTGCATGAACTGGCAGCCAGTGGAGAGAGAGACAAAGAGTGGTGTAACATGCCAACGGGAAATGTATATTTCCCTTTGACACTCTAAAGCTGAAGATAACCATTTTTTCTTATTTGCACAGTTTTGTGTGTGTGTGTTTATATACATACAAGACAAAGACAAAGATCCCCATTTAGCCTTACGAGGGGGTGGGTGGCCAGCACTACGCCCGACCGCCTTTGTCTCCCCAGTGGCGATGTTTTACACACCTCACCAGGTACTCAATTTAGGCTGAGTCAACCTAGGGGAGGCTCAGATAATCGTCACTGGTGTTGGCCATGAGCGGGAATCGAACTCGGGTCACCAGGTTCGTAGCGCAGCGCGCTAACCGCTACACTAGCGGGAATCGAACTCTGGTCACCAGGTTCGTAGCGCAGCGCGCTAACCGCTACACTATCGCTCTGTATCATTTCATTTATTGGGATTTTGGTTGAACAATAATCTGCAACAAAGATTGTATTCATTTTAGACTCATTTAGCCTCTGTGTCTGTGCCCATCATAGTAAATAAAATAAATCTATCAGCCAATTAATCGGTTCTCTGCCTTTCCCACCATATTAGTTATCGATATCGGCAAAATCCACTATCAGCTGACCTCCTAGTATTTTTCCTAGTTTATACTGAACAATTAATGTGTTTCTTTTTTAGTAGATATACTTTGGCTTTTTATTTCTGGCTTCAAAATGTGTTTGTATTGGCTTTGTTACTGTAACATGTCCAGATAATTTACTTTTAGGATTCCCAAAATTTCCCATTGTTATGAATGATGAAAGGTAATTTCTTTACAGTAAAAATAAATAAATAAATAAATAAACTGCAAAGATTTTTAAAATTAAAATCAGCAAAAATGAAAGGCAGTACCGAGGGATTAGTACTATGATGTAAAAAATACTTCACAATTTAAAAATATATTTTTTCATGTTGCTGTAATGAGAATATCATATCAATCTTTTTTTATTATTATTACAGTGAATTAGGGGGGGAAAACGATGTCACAAAAAATCGTAATGGCCCAAAAAAGGCTACAGTTTCTATATGCAAAATATAATTTTTGTGCCTAACAACACCTTTTAACCATGATGAAATGACTGCTTTATCTTTGTAATGACAGACTGTTTCCAAAAATCTCTTGACTGAGCTGAAACTGTTTGGGGAGATGGCACAAGAGCAGGCTGCTAATTTTATGGTGAGTATCTGCATTTCTTCATGCATTTATTTTTAAAAACTAAACTACTGGGTTATTTATTCAGATTTAAATGTGCTGCAGCACTGACAGGAAATTTAATACAAATGTTTCCCTAAGACTGAATTACTATACGAGGGTGAAACTACACATTCTGCTCTGGCGGGCTTGAGACTGTGTTCTTAATTATAAACCCCATCACCAATTAAAAATTCATTTAAATGTTCTAAACTAATGTTATTAAGTATAATTCTCCAAAACTACTGCTCACACTCATGTAGAACTTTTAAGTGGGTTTTGTTTAGGATGTTGTCAATCTTGCGGTTTGCTCCATTGTGAATGCTTCCAGGAAGTGCAGAACACTATGAGGCACCTGACAGAAGCACATGAAAAGCTCCAGCAGGAGAAGGCATTGTTCAGTTTGGATGTGGAGGAAATGGAGAGTGCTTTAGTGGAGGCAGAGAGACTCTTGATGGAGTGAATCAAAGGAACTCCTTTCATTTGCCATAAATTCTGCTATAGCATATGGTACTCTGAGATCTGTCAGTTTGACAACTGAAGAAAACACTTGGACAGGTGTGACAATTTCTTGCTGTTAAATGAACATGGCACATACCAATTTCCAAATCCCCATTTCTAAAAATACTATTTCTTTACATGTAATATGCTTTACTATGACCTTCTGAAATCTCTTTGTACACATTGGTTTGTCTGTTTCTGAATGGAGATATTTATAAGCAACAGTTTATATGTTCTTGTAAAATTGCAAATAAGCACTTCTTGAAAAATGCATACTGTTTTCCATTTAAATGTTCTGTACACATATTGTAATATGTGATTAAATGCTAAATTTACTTGAAAACCAAGACTTGCCCTCCTTTACACAGTTTGGTGCTATTTAATGCTGTTGATGGATTGTTACACTTTGCAGTCGCTTGTGCGGTGTCCATGTGTTCAACATCGTGTCTAGACACTGTGACGTTCATAAGCAGAGAATAGTTTTGCAGCTTTCTGACAGTTCTCCTCATTCTGCCAGCTTGCATTCACTTGTAAAAGAAAGTCTTGTCAAGCGTGTTGATGCCTGCAGTACTATAGCAATCAATGCAGACATGCCAGCAATTGACTCTACTAATTTAACATACAGATTTTTTCATTTGCAAGAACAAAAAAAAAACAGTTCAGACAGCCTCTCCTAAAGATAAGATCTGAAATAAAATAAAATCATGTGAACAGCATGAAGTTTCTTTTAAATGGGTAGTGTGGTCAAGTCAAAATAGGGGGGAAAAGATTTTCTGTGAAATGTGTCTTGTCCATTTAATCATAGTAATCAAAACAAGTGCATTACAGTGATGAAGCCTCATAATCACAATGACATTATAGTGATGTTGTTCCTACAGTGAGCTCCAAATGGATTTGGACACTTAAGCCACAATTAAAAATGTATGTCTGTTTGATGACAATACATCAAACCAATTGGCATTTATTTTAAAGATTGCAAAAGCACACTTTCTAAGCATAACCATTATACAAAAATATATTTTTTATGTTTTAAATAATAAAACAAAATATATCATCTTTGGACACTTTGATTGTAAATGTGGTTATTAGGACACCTGTGTGAACTTGAGGGGAACTGACAAAAATCACCTTGGGACCAGCTGGTTACAAATAAGTTCTAAAATTACAAATAAAAGTAACGTTAGTTCTAGAAATAAAAAAAAGTACCTAGCATCATTTGTTTACACATGCCACTTGGTTTGATATTTTGTTATCTAATGTATGCATTTTATCAGTGAGCATGTTATAAGAGTACAGTCAGTACTGAGAGTTCTGCAGTCTGTGAACACAGCTAATTGTATTGTCTCATTTTGGCATTTAGTCACCAATATGTCATAAATAGAAGATCTGCCAGGTCTTTTGTTTAGGGAATAATGCCAGTAAAATATGATAGCTAATGCCATTTGAAGAAATAATACTTTAACAGTTAAGCTGACTATGACGGAGTTGTGTTTGTAATATTTAATATAGTGCATGTGTGGCTTATTGTATGTTCCTACTGTTTTTTTGGATGCATAGTTTGATTACACATACTGTAGCTGTTTTTCATTTAATGTTAAGATAAAAAAAAAAACATGAAAATTAAAAGATTCAAACTTTGAGTGACATCGCAATACGTTACGGTTAACTGAAATCAACATTTTTCATGTTTTTGCCCATGTAAAATGTACTGCCACTATCTGCTCTTTTGATACCACAAACAATTAAACAATCACAAGAGATATAGAAATAATAATGGCAGAAGAGTATTTTAAACGGGCTTGAAGGGTAACATAAAAATAGCCTTTTGAGTACAATGTAAGTTTTGGCTTTCATAGACCTTATTCACTGTAGTGCCATATTTGATTTATGATGGGGATGAAAACAAGGCTGTGAGGGATGGATATACAGTCTCTTCAATGGGTTGTACAGTTGTTTATACTTTTTTTATTGTTTAGCAGACAAATGCATGCCATTGAAGAAACTGTCAATCAATCACAACCTCGTTTTCATTCACGTCAAAAATAAAATATGGCGCTACTGTGAATAAGGTCCAGGGGCGTAACTACAGGGTGGGCAGCTGCCCTAGGGCCCAGAGTGAGAAGGGGCCTGCAACGGTCAACCAAAAGGAACCATAAAAATGACAGTGGGCCTGACAGGTGATGAATAATGACAGAGGTTCCCCTAGAAGGGGGTCCGACAGGTTCTTTGCACTGGGGCTGTAAGATCCAAGTAACGCCATTGATAAAGTCTATGGTTAGGTTTAGGGCTTTGGTTGTGATGTCAAGGTTTTGGACATTGAATAATCCTAAATGCCATTATACTTTGTGTTTATAAGTCATGAGGCACATACTCCACAGTCTGAACATTTTTAGACACAATTACTCACTTTAAGTTTGAGTATTGAAGTACAATGCATTATGATGCCTGCAAGTACAGTATGTGTATAATGCACTGTAAATAATACAGCTTAAGGAAGCTTTAATAACATTTCAGTTACAAGAACTCCCCAAAGCAATCACAACATCTTGTGAAAACTTACTTTGACGTGCATATTATACTCTCATTTAAGACGATAACACTTTGCATAGCCCTTCCTGTGTTTGGACTAACTAAGAAGTCCTTGTCTATCTGATATTTGAAATGGTAATTTAATGCATAGAACAGAATCACAATCTTTAGGCCAGAAATATACTCTACATAAGTATGTAGACGAGAATATTTGGTCAACATTGCAAGTGTTGTAAGTGCTTAATATGCGTTCTCATGTAACTGTCGTGGTAACAAACCTCAGAACTCAAGGGGGCGATAGAGTACTTTACAAATGTAAAGTTGAATTTTTAACAAATTTTAATTCCTTTCTCAGCAAAATCCTCTTCAAGAATCTGAAGATAGATTACTGCTAAGGCTCGATATAGCACCCCTTGTGGCAAGGCTGAGAATACAACACATTCTAGCACTGTGAATTGCGTTCTAACATATTACAGAACTCGATGTGTGAAATCGAGCTTGAGCTAGAAGCGTTTGCGTTTACATACTAGTGTTAAGTATGTTTTGGTTAAAGTTTTATTTGTTATTTATTTAATTCCATGAAACGTTGCCATGTTAAAGTATTTCAGGGACAATCCCTCCGGAATAAACCTGTTTGAAGTGACTTTGTAAAGGGCACAATGGCGTAAGATCATAGAATCACTCCTGTAAGGTTCAAACCTTAAACCTTTTGATTTCCAGCCTAGATCATTTACCGCTTGTCTACACCACCACAAAGACATATACGCACACCTGCAGCATTTCATCTAATAAACCACTGATTTTCTTTCACATTGTAATAAATATTTGTTCAACTTTATAGGAGATGGAAATCTGTGTCTATTTGGATTAGAAGGACTTCTTCTCACATCTCTTATTAGTTCTCTTGGTAACTGAATAGTAAATACACTGCAAGTCAGTCAAACAAACTGTGAATTGTGACTTGCTGAAATGAACATCACTAGGGAACTACATCAACATGGCACAAATCTATTCTACAGTAAAAACGTGGTTTGTACAAAATTTATCCTAAAAATATACACACACATACAGCATATTTTACATAGAGTATTGCTAACCTAAGAAATCACTTTGTTGCAAGCACACATTTCCTTTCTTTTTCGATTACAACATCAGTCTTTTGGTTTCAGAAAGCAATAAATGTTCAAAGGCAGTATTTTCAGTGCTTCTTGTCATCCAAAACAAAGCCGCTCACACCTGCTACAAAAATACACACACAAAACACATTGTTGTTCAAGTCGACCACACACTGTACAAGTCAGATTTCCTGTGATGTTTAGCAGAACTTTAATTAGAGTTTTATGAGGAAGTGATTCACTGAATCACTCAAGCGCTTGTTTGCCCACACATTACGACTAATCCCGGAGAGTTGCTATGGAACGGGAATCCATAACAAAGGAATTTCCTTCATCCTCCTCTGTGGGTCTTTAAGTCTTTCAAATTAATACTGCCTCTCGCTAAAGAGTCTCACAGTGCAAAGTCTCCACTCCTTCAGGGTCGTGGTTAATCTTCGAAAATCCAGCCAAAAATGATTAACACATTAACAATAAGATACTTTAATTCCCTCCATTCTTTGAAGAAAGATCTTAAATACACGTTTTAGAGGAATTGAGAGTTATTAGCCTCTGGGAAAACACATTCTTCGCCTTTGATGTTCCTCAATACTAGTCGCAACATCCAAGTCCATTTTGTCCCGTTTCCACTTCCTGTTTGTCAGCTTCTCATAATTTTGATATGAATGGTCCATTAGACAAACGAGGAGAAGCCAGTCACTGGAGTGCGTGTTCCTGTTGCGGGTTGTCCTGTTGGGGTGTAGACACCCCCTACGCTGTGCTGGGTCACCACAGTCTGATAATAACCCCCCTCTTCATCCGTCATGGCACATTCCTCGAAGCCTCCACCAGTCTTCACACCTTTGGGTTGTCGCTTCCACGAGTTGAAATAGGTGGGGTCACTCATGTAGTGATTGACAAACGAGTACTTGGGCTGCTCGTCCTCATAATCACTGTCGCTCACCTGTGTGCGAGGGTTGGAGGGATGGGACGAGACCAAAGAGAAGGACAACAGCAAGGTTAGAGCACAGACAAAAATGTTGCCTAATAGTGCACAAAGTCATTTTTGTTTATGTATTACTGGTCAATATGGCTACCGTCTTGGGATTTATATTGACACCAGTTGGTGTGGAAGCAGAATCAAGTAAAAGCAAACATTTTTGGTAACTAATGCCCTTGTAAAAACACAATAAGCAGGCGTTCTTTATTCTGAAAGTGTCCAATAATTGGGGTTTACAGAGATAAAGTCAGTGGTACTTAGCTGGTCATATGATCTTAACATGGCGGCCACAAGTACAATAAAACTAAGCCACTGTAAGGACTGGATGTATAAAATATTTAAGTGGAACATTTTATTAGTGCACCTTTACGTTTTTGGAGAATACATTTATTTTAAACAATTCACATCACAACAAAGTTTTAAATGGTTAAAGTTAATTGAACATTAGCCACTTTCACACATGAAACCTGCTGGTCCCACTTTACAACATTAGGTGTATATATATTGATGTGCTATGTACTAACATTAAACTACATACAATACAATGTATTTATTGTGTAACTAAATTCTCACAAGATGAATTTGCTGCTACTGAGGTTGAGGATACGGGTACGTTTAGGGGTAGGGTTAGGGTAAGGTTAACAGTGCAACTACAGATGTAATTAAATGCAGGTACTTTAAATGTAAATACAATATAACTATATTGTATGTACATTGTATCACACACTTAAGTACATACTGTAGTAGTTAAAGACACCAAATGAAATGTGGGTCCAACCTGTTAAATTGCAGTAAAATGTCTGGATTGCCTTTTCTGTTAAATGCACCTCATCTTCAGTTTACACATGTAACGGTTTTCTGTCTTTTATCCATTTTGCACACATCAGAAACAAAATGCTGTTAAACTTGGCATTTGTCATTTGCCAGAAATGACCTTTAAATGGCCGTGTCGAAAAAGAAGGTTTTCAATTTGAAAACATGGCGGGGTATGACTTATTTGTGTCTGAACATTTACAGTCCATTTTGTTGTTGATGCTTTTATATTTTCTGGTGTGTTCACAATTATTCGACCCATCAACATTGTATTCAACAACTTCAGGTGGAACCGACTAAATGTGCATTACTGATGCGCAGTAATGTTTATGCAAATCCAAAGCTGACTCATGTAAGTACCTCGTACATGCTCAGACTGTTAATCATACAACTTTTCGGGTTATGTTACAACTTCTCATTCCCGGAAATTGCTAAAGCACATTTACCAGCACTTCCCAACTGGTCCTGTTCACACAGAAACATGGAGCTAATTTTCCAGAAAAGGTGTGAAAATGCCTATAGCCGTCTCTATATTAACTCCATATTCCCTGTGAAAGTTCTGTTTTATCAGGCAAAACGTGAAAGAGGTGTAGTCATACAGTATTGGTGTACACTAGGTGTGTATACCTCAGACTCAGAGAGTTCTGTGGGTTTCTCTGTGAGGGTGGTGCTCTCTGTTAAAACAGCCCCATTGTAGTTGTTGCAGATGTCTTCATCAGAGTAGTGGAGCCCACCTGGACTGGGCCGTGGCGGAGATCTGTGAACCAATCACAAGAGTTAAAATTCCAACATCAACCCATGTCAGAACCATAAACCTAAAAGTAATTTTAGTGGATGTCTAAAGTCAGTCCCCTCAAGTTCACACAAGTGGGCTAGCAGAGTAACATAAGTGAAGTAAATCATATTAACTATGGACCTGTTCCACTAATGTCCGAATACTCTTTGGGGCCACATTAAAGGTGCACTCAGTAAGTTCTTTCCCCTCAATTAAAAGGTTTTACTCCAGAAATTAATAATAATTTTGAAACATAAAACCATGAGCACTCACATGAGATGAAGTCATATCAGTAACCTTATAAAAACTGTTTTATTCAACATAGTGAGGGTCACCTCATCGGGGCTGCCATATTAGGATCACATGACCAGCCGAATACTACTCGCTTCATCTCAGTAACTGCTTTGTTATTGGAGTTTCACTCAAATGAATCATTGCAGACTGTGAATAGTGAATTTCTAGAAGGGCATTGGTAACTTAAAAACTATTGCATTTGAATGATGCTGCATCCACACCCCCTGGTGTCAGTGTAGGTCCAAGACAACATAAAAATGAAACCAAAAAAATTACAGAGTACTGTTTATTTTTGACTAAATTTTCCTTACATTACAAGTATATTTCTTATTCAAACAGGCCCCATATTTGAAAAGTTTCACACAATGAAAAGGGACACTTTATTGTACCATAGTTCCTTGTATTTTACAATAATCTGACAATTTCCGTTTGTACCCCACCTTGTTCCATTCTTCTTGAGGAAAGAGTTTTTTACATTCGTATGTCTGCTGTTCAGCTCTAGGGCTGTGAAGCCGCCGTTGTCAAGGGTTACAGCCTCTTCCACAGTAGATATACGCTTTCCTGTGGGAAAGATTACATTTCAACCACATAATTAAAGCTAACACTGTGATAAGTTACTTGATTAGCAATGTCTTATCAAGTATTGTGGGAAGCCTTAATGACCTGGTTGAAAAAAGTAAGAAAATTAAATAAAAAAACAGAATAATCCATAAAGTAGGACTTCCATAAACTATCCTGGAAGCAAATGTACTGAGGCAGTACCAAGGTACTCTGATGGTATCAGATGGCAATTCAAGAGTTCTTTGACATATAATACTATATAATTACCATTTTCATTAAGCATAATATTTATACGATACTCAGGGTGACACGATAACAAATACAATAGTAATACTAGTACCAAATATTTTGTATAAAAAGTCCATGGTAATACCATGGTCCCTTTTGTTGAAGGACAAGGGTACTTAATATATATATATATATACACACACACAAACACACTTTTTTACATATACTTCATACAGTATATGCATAATAATATACAACATATACATCACAACATATTATTACCTTCAGTTACCATATATATGTGCAGTTTGCAAAGTTGATCTATAGTTTTCTTGTATCCCAGCCTAATATGTAGAGTAAATTATAAGTACACCATTTGTAGGTTAATTTCACCTTAAAGTGTAACACTGGCTCTGTGTTGCTTTCAAAACTTTGCTAAGTCTGTTTGAGCAGCTCATCGAGCCTGACACAGCAACACTGGGTCAACAAATGGCGTGAGTTTGGGGCGGGACAATCTCGCAAACAAAGGCGATTATTTTAGCAATTTTCTTCGGTGACGCTTGTGGCATCGAATTTAAACACTTTAGTTTAAGGGTGCTAAGGAATTTTAATTTAATGTGGGCTCAAATAATCATTAAATTAAAATGTTATTATTCATATTTTCTACTATTAAAAGTCTCACCTGTGCCACAGCTCCTGTATTTTTTGTTCTGTCCAAGCAATAGCAGACCAAACACAACCATCAGAATGAGAATGAGGCTGATCAACGCCATGACGATCAGGAACCACCACTCCTCATAGAAGGGCATTTCAGAAAGAGCTGCAACAACACAGCACAACATTTCAGAACAATGCATTTTATTTCCATCGTATTATTGACATTTTTTATATAATATCGGACAGCTACAGTTTCTGACAGATTATTCATAATTGAAGATAATGTAAAAGTGCTGCGCAGTTTTCATTTTTTTCCTCTACTTATGGATAAGTGAACGTTTAGCTGTTTTACACTAGATGGCAGTAGAGGCTGCAAAGGGAGTTAAAGTCCAATCTTCCTCATAGAAATCAAACACTTCTCAACTATTGGTATTTCACACTCCATAATCTCTGAATTTGTTCAGAATGGAATACATATGTAATGCACACATAACAGAACATTCTCGAGATCATGCCATTTGGTCAATGTATGTGATAGAATATGCAGCATGCAATATGTTAAAGTGATGCTAGATTATTGGTACACAACATCCTACTATGTTGCATCATGTTCACAAAAGTGAGAGGCCTCTCCCTTTAAATAAAAATTTCGCCACTGATTATTTTCACATGCAAATGAGCTTTCCTGCAAACGTGCGGCAAATTGTCCATTGTCGCCAAAGGTTTGCTGCAGGTTCACCACAACCGGTGAAGAGCTGCAGCATACTTCTGGCAAACATTTGCGGTGTTTCACAAGCTCATTTGCATGTGAAAATAACAAGTGGCAAAGTTTGCAGCTAGTTTGCCCAGAAATTTTAGGTTTTCTTGTGGATCCTCTTACAGAAAATCAAAAGTCCAAAACAATAAAATCCAATGAACTCATAACTTTGGCATTTCCATTGCCATGCTCTACCAATTAGAGCTACAGGAACTCCCTAGATATACTTCTAATCAACAAATGCTTTGTAAAAGCTAGTTAAATACAGTGTAGTGCCATGAGAAAATGAGGAAGATTACCAGACATGGCAGTAGAAGGTGGGCTGGGATGGCCGTAGCCGAAGCGATTGACGGCAATGACACGGAATTCATAGGCCACACCTGAGCGTAGGCGGTCCAGACTAATGGTGTACGAGAAGATTCCATGTGGGAGATGCTTGGCAAATGTGTCCCATAAACCTTCATCTGGAGATGTAGGATTCCAAAAGACAGAGGGGGAGTAATTGGTTGCCACAGAGGGGAAGAAAGATGGAAGAGTTGGAAGTGAGATAAGGAAGGTTAGGTTAGTTTGAAAGATTTTGTGATCACAGTGATTCTCAATTTAGGGAATGTTAGCATCAGTCACCATTCGTTTTCATTGTAAATATTTTTCTCAAAACAATGAAAGGGAGGGTGAATAAATTATAACAATAGTTACATTTTTGGGTGATCTATTCCATTAATAATAAATGGCTAGGAAAATGTTTACTTAAAAGAATAGTTCACCCAAAAATGAAAAGTATCACATTTACTCACCACACTTATGCCATCCCAGATGTGTATGACATTCTTTCATCTACAGTGCAAAAAGATTTGAAGATTATGTATGTCCACACAATGCAAGAAAATGATGGCCAGAACACTAAAGGTCCACTTTATGTTTAAGCTCCAAAAATCACATAAGTCAGCATTAAAGTAATCCATAAGGCTCCAGTGGTTAAATCCATGTCTTCAGAAGCGATATGATAGGTTTGGGTGAGAAACTGATACATAAGTGTTTTTTATACTATAAATTATCCTTCCTTCCATACATATCAAGCTCAATCAACAGCATTTGTGGCATGTTGATAATCAACATGTAATTGTTGATTACCACAAAATATCATTTTGAATCATCCCTCCTTTTCTTTAAGAAAATAAAACATTGAATTTACAGTGAGTATATATTTCTTTAACTTTCACTTTCATGTACTTCTTGTGTTTTTGTTTAAGCATATCACCCCCTATTTGGAAGGGAGAAGTATTTCTAGCAACTGAAATTACTTTAAAATGTATCTGTTTCTCATCCACACCATTCATATCACTTCTGAAGATATAGATTGATACACTGGAGTCGTATGGATTACTTTTATGATGCCTTTATGTGTTTTTGGCACAAAATGTTGGCATGAACCAACAGAGCTGAAATCTTTTTCTAAAAATCATAATTTGTGTTCTGCAGAAGATAGAAAGTCATACACACCTGGGATGGCATGAGGGTGAGAAAATGATGAGAGAATTTGTATTTTTGGGTGAACTATTACTTTAGTGCATGTTTAGGGGGTATTTAGTAATAATAAAGTCAATAATTTAAAACTACTTATTAAACTATTAACAGATTAATATTGTTTTTACCGCTCCTTTTTACAGAAAGAAAACAAAATACTTTATGCACGCTTGTATACATTTGTTTAAATGGCATTTTAGCACAATATACAGTATGTGCTAATTGGTGAGTCTGTTTTTTACCCAAAGTGACTTTATATCATTTAGAATTATTATGAATATTATTTACAATACAAGTATAATACGTTTAGTATAATACGTAATTATTTACAATAAAAGTATAATACGAGTTAAAAGAAACACTTTTATGGTTTGGTGTTGGGATATAAATATGTACTTGAGCCTTAATTGGGGGCCTTAATTGTAACAAATGAGAAAAAGAAATGGCTTTGAAAAAGTCAAGGGTAGATTTGAAGTAATGGCAAAAAAAGTGAGCTCAGGACCACAGCTTACCTGATGGACGAGCTTCAATGACATATCCTGTGACCGGCCCCGCCCCTCCAGCACCCTCTGACCAATGAAGTGTCAAAGCTGATGCTGATTTTGTGATTGAAGTCTGCAAGGGTGAACCAGGCGAGCCTATGAAATATAATGCACATTATGACTAAATACTTTTCTGAACAATCAATAACAAAAAGCTGATCCTAAAAATTGATCTGGCCATAATTATCACTCATAATGTGTCCGAGTGAAACACAGGTATTAAACATTAGGCTGAGGGATGGAAATTATTTGAAAAATTGTATAATTTAATAATTCTTAAAAATATTTTCTCCTCTTTCAACTTAAAGAGAGACAGCTCAATCCATTGGAAAGTTGTTTAGATTTCATAAAGGTCATATTGAAGCCTTAGGGATACACCCTCTTCAAAACATGTTCTTTATTGGTTACTGTGACCTTACAACATTCACATCCACTTTACTGTTAACACTCTTCATTTCTCAGAAATCCTTTCACCTTTTAAATAAACTAGATGGTCCTAAATGCCATGTGATTCAATTTACTTGTTCCCAATAAAATAGAACTTGTTTTCTTTGATGATAAATCACCAACCAAAATAGTCACGTCAATAAGAAAAATGTGCCAAGAAGTACCATGGTAATGCCATGTTTTTTTTTTTTTTTTTACAAATAACCCTGTAACCATGTTTTTTAGACATGTACCATAATACTGTGGTATTCTATCAAATACCATGGAGTGCCTACTATGCAAGTGTAAATACCATTAATAATAATTAAAAAAAAGCCAAAAAGTACTATTATCATGTTGTTGTTGTTTTTTTGTTTTTTTTGGGAACAATGGTAATATCATGCTTTTTAAACATGTATTGTAATAATATGATATTCTATTAAGTAATTTGGAGTACCACATAAATGTCACTATGAAAAAAGTGCCAAAAAGTACCATTGCCATGTTTTAGGGATAAGTACCATGCTAATATCATGTTTTCTGAACATGTACAACAGTGGTGCCAAGGTATTCTATGACCTTGGAGTACAATGTAAAGGCCATGGTGTATGTGTATAAGAATATATTCATTATTTAGTCCCATGGTACCCATGGTTTGCGCATGTCATCTTGGAACAGTGACACCTAGTGGTGTGGATGTAGCATCATTCAAAGTCAATAGCTTTCAGTTACATATGCCATTGTAGAAATTCACTATTCACAATCAACCATGATTAATCCGAGAGTGAAAGTGTCCATTAACAAAATGGTTATTGAAATTAAGTGAGAAGTATTCTGCCGGTCATGTGATTCTAAAATGGCAGCCCCCATGAGGGCGCCCCTACCCCATAGAATAAAACAGCTTTAATAAAGTTACTGATATGTCTAGAGTCCTCATCTCATGTGAGTCACTCTTAAAAAGCATTAATTGAGCATTTACTGCAAATTAGCCACAAACTTGCTGCAAATTTGCCACAGATCATTTTAAATGTACCCACAATTAAAAATGTGGGGACAGAAAAATGAATTCATCAATTTCTTACATCTAATATATTGACAAATATTCTATTCTGGGCCTGGGGATAAACATTTGACTTTCAAAAACATTCAAAAATATTGCAACTTTTGAGATTCAATGCAAAAGTTAAATTTGTACACTGCATGGCATCGCCATAGTACTTTTTTTAAGGGCTCAAAATTCTGGCCAATTACACAAGAGCTCATACTATGGAGACCACCAACATTATTCAACTATATCTAATTTGAAGAGCATTCTAGACTTGCTGCCTGCGGCCCAGTGTCCCACCACAATGAAGGCATTGAATCTTGATAATGTACTATTATTAACAGGCTTTATAAAATCACATTCTCATTTCAGTGCACAAATCAAAATAAGAATTTCACATGGCCTTATTTAATTTCCATCTCCAACTAGATTTAAGCACTGAAATAATAAAGGACAAGAATGGCATCTTCCTGGAGGGTTACAGGATGAGAGGCCTTAATGGTGTTTTAAAAAGCACTAATTACTACAGATACAATACTTTGCTCATTCTTCAATTCTTTTAATACTAAGAAAACCTCCAGCTGAAATCTTGTTTTTGTAACTGCAGGAGATATTTCTTTCTCGTCCAATCAATATGGAATTTATTACACATGGTATTTTGAATTATTGTTCATTACTATTCAGTATATTCATGGTATGCCATACCCTCCACTGGTCCTGCGGTAATATTTGCCTCCAGTTCGGGTCCGTAATCGATGGTTCGGGCCTGAACTTTGAATCGGTAGACTATGCCCCTCATCAGGTCTCGAACCTTTAGCCAGCGCTGCCAGTTCCCATTGATATCCACTGTTACTGTCTTACTGACTCCTGCCAAAATAAAGGTCAGAGTAGACTGAGTGTTTGTGGAAAATGTGGTATCAAGTATAAACATTTTGATTAGGGGATACAACATATGCGTTACAGTTTGATTATTCTCTTCCTTCTGCTCACCATGAACTGGTGTGGTGGGCTCATAGACCACTCGGTAGCCCTCCACCACACCATTGGGCTGCAGAGGAACTCCCCATGATACATTCAGTGAGCTGCCCATTACCTCTGAAAACACCACATGACTGGGTGCTCCAGGAGCTTGAGAGAGAGAGATAGAGAGTTAGTGATGCTATGTGGTAGAGGTATCAGAATAAAAGCAAAGCCATATCTCAGTTATGCTTGCCCAGACATCACTATTACTTTTGTTCATACTGACTTAAGCGTGTATCGCACAATTGACTAGTCGTGAGTTGCCTGAACAACTACTCAAATAATCTGTTTTTAGGAAGCCCTGTACTATATAATTAAGCGGTTTTCGGGTTCACCTGACCCATATCAGACATGTTTCTTAGGAGGTGTTTACATAAGACCCATTCTTACTTTCGAAATCAGCTATACAAAGAGCAACAGTCTTGAGATGCATATGTTTCATTTAAAAACGCAACACTTGTGGTGGGATGTTTAAAAACAGTGCAAGTTGCGACGCAATGTCAGTCTGAATGTGTAGCAGCAATGTTTTAAAAGGAAGTTTTCTGGGTTCAATACAAATTAAGCTCAATCAACAGAATTTATTGGATAATATTGATTACCACACACACACACACACACACACACACACACACACACACACACACACACACACACACACACACACACACACACACAAATATTTAGATTTGTATAAAAAAAAAAAAGGCCTGTTACAGTAATGCACTTACAATGGAAGTGAATGCAGCCAGTCAATTAATGCTAAAATACAAATTTTCAGAAGTATATGCAAGAAATATAAGCATTATATATGTTAACATAATTAGTGTGTTAGAATTGTTAACTTACTAAGCTTATATGTGGTAAGCAAGGGCGTAGATTTGGCATGAGTTTTATTCAATACCGAGATTACAGGTAGGCCTGTCGAGATTATTAAATAATCATCTTTTTGCGGTTATATAATCTAACCGTGGTTATTTGAGATGACCGTGATTATTGTGCACTTCAAATTCCAATAACATGGCAAATGTTCCTGGTCAAAGCGGTTTCATTCACACATTGTTAATGACAGAGTGACACAGAGGAGGTGACGCACCCAGCACACTTACTCTATTTTTGTAGAGTGATGAAATGATAAAATTATGAAATCTCAAAGGTTTTACCTCCTGCGTTTCACCAAAGAGCATTTTTTTATTTATTTCGTTTCTTTCTTTTCCTTTTTTCTCCCAATTTGGCATGCCCAATTCCCAATGTGCTTTTAAGTCCTCGTGGTCGCATAGTGATTCGCCTCAATCCGTGTGGCAGAGGACCAATCACAGCTGCCTCCGCGTCTGAGATCGTCAACCTGCCATGTGGCTTATTGTGCGCGTTGCCACGGAGACATAGTGCGTGTGCAGGCTTCACATCATCCACCGCAGCATCCACGCCCAACTCACCATGCACCCTACCGAGAACGAACCACATTATAGTGACCACGAGGAGGTTACCCCATGTGACTCTACCCTCCCTAGCAACCTGGCCAATTTGGAGACCTTGCTGGAGTCACTCAGCACGTCCTGGGATTAGCGAACTCCAGGTTTGGTAGCCAGCGTTTTTACAAGCGGCTTAATTTAACATAATATTCTATTATTTAAAAATAAAAAAAAATTTATATCTGAAAACATATTTTAATGTCATTCATATTTTTGAAGCCTTAAAAATAAATATTATTTCCCAGTTTTATTTTTGGATTTATATATTTGATGTTAAATATGTAAAAATGACTTCTTTAGATGTATGAAGCACACTTGCACCTTAAGAAATATGACAATTTATATGACAATTAATCATGAATTCATGATTCATAATTTATCATCATAAACGCAATTACTTGTTTGACAATTAATTGTCAGCCAAATGGCATAATTGTGACAGCCCCAAGTACAGGGTTTCAATGTCAAGACAACAAAGTTGTGATATTAGATACAATATTACACAGATATGGTTATTTTGTCGCAATTCATGATAAAGTGTACACAAATCATGTTAAAGGAATAGTTCACCCAAAAATGTTAATCCTCTCATCATTTACTCACCCCTATTCCATCCCAGATGTGTATGACTTTCTTTCATCTGCTGAACACATATGTAGATTTTTAGAGGAATTTACCAACACTTTTGGTCCATACAATGCAAGTGAATGGGTGCCAACATTTTTGAGCTTTAAAAATCACAAAAATCAGCATTAAAGTAATCCATAAGACTCCAGTGGTTAAATCAATGTCTTCAGAAGCAATATGATAGGTGTGGGTGAGAAACAGATCAATATTTAAGTCCCTTTTTACTATAAATTCTCCTCCCTGCTCAGTCATTCTCCACTTTAATTCCACTTTCACATTCTTCTACTTGTGTTTTTGGTGATTCACATTCTTCATCCATATCACCCCCTACTGGGCAATCATAAGAATTTCTAGCAAAAAGGACTTAAAAATGGATCTGTTTCTCACCCACACCTATCAAATCACTTATGAAGACATGGATTAAAACATTGGAGTCGTATGGAATACTTTTATAATGCGTTCGTGCTTTTTGGCGTGTCAAAAATGTGGCACCCCTTCACTTGCATTGTATGGACCTACAGAACGGAGATATTCTTCTAAAAATCTTCATTTGTGTTCAGCAGAAAAACGTTATACACATCTGGGATGGCATAAGGGAAACTAAATGATGAGAGAATTTTTATTTGTGGGTGAACTATCCCTTTAACAAGTATAATGTTTACATCCTGTCGCTATACTTTTGAAACTGTATATTTTAGCATTTATGGACTTGCATTGTAAGTGCCTTATTGTAAATAATTTTTTAACTCCTTTTTTATTTTTTAATAAAGGAGAGACAAGTTGAAATTAAATTAAAATTGTAATCCTTTGACACATTATGCAAGTATAAGGTGCCTGTTGCACGTTAACACTCGTGCATTATTACTTCAGTCTGTGTACTTTTATTTCTCAGATTCAGCCAACATTGTTCAATCAGACCAATTTTTATCTTAGCCCAAGCTAGTTTAGGGAGTCTTAACTGGGGACAAAGCATCAGGCTACACATTCTGTGTCATAATGGAAGCACAACTACCAGCAGACGGACACAGTTTGACAATGTTTTGGATGTGAGCGTTGGCTCGGAGTGAGTGCAGGTCCATAACGGGACTCACCAGCCTGCAGGGTGCATCCTTTCCGGGCTGCACTAAGTGGCCCATCCCCTGCTGTGTTAAATGCAGACAGTTGCACAAGGTAGGTGGTGTAAGATGTGAGGTTCTTCAGCTGTACAGATGTTTCTGGAACAAACAAAACCAGTTCTTTCTCCGTCTCATTCTGTTTGTTATTTTCCCAATAATGGATCTGTGGGAAGAAGTAAATGACAGATTTACAAGAAAAGTTCAAGTAAAAATTTGAATTCAAATCTGCAATTGAAGATATTACATTGATTCTATTGGAGTCCCTCTAGATTGTATAGGCTTGGTCTTAAAGACACACCTACCTGCTGGAAATGCTAATCAGAAGATGGAGACACAACCCATGCTTTTTGGTGTTAAGATCCAAAAATTTTGGTTGAAGGTTCACAGTTATGTATGACATATTGGGAACTCAAGTCGGCTAAAGCGCCCTCATTTCAAGAGTGGTGCACAGAGATGGGGAGGGTGGTGGCTTTTGAGGAAGTGTCATGTAGAAGGCTGGGGAACTTGGATTCATTTGATGGGAAAGGGAGCAGCTAGGGCTCTAAAGGAGGTGCAGTGGAGAGATACGTATAGTTTAAAATGTGTGTTATTATTTTATATTTTTTGACCACAGGGATGTTTGTAGAGGGTTGGGGATTGGGAAAGGGAGGGTAATAGTGGGGGTTAAATGTTGATTCTGTGAATATATGTTTTTCTTTTTTTGTTAATTGTATGAATCAATAAAATATGTTCATCAGAAAATTCAAATTATGTCATCATTTACTCACCATCATGTCTTTCAAGCTTGTATGATCAACAAAAAGTTCATACTGATAATGACTGTAAAGCTCCAAAAAGAAGAAAATGGCTTATTTTCCAGTAAAACTCTATATTCCAAAGCTGTGTATGAGGAACAGATTAAAACCATTATTGGCATCTAGCCTGTGATTCAGTCAAAAATGTAACAATGGCATGCCACGTACTGTTACTACACATGTAAGAGACATTTTGATGTGAATGATGTTGACGGGACATTTTTGCATCTGGACACGAGCGCAGACCAAACGCAAGCTATGCCACAGGTGAAGATTATCAGTGAATAACGGCTTAAATTGTGGTATGTTCCCTGCACAAAGCTATCATGTGGCTTCAGAGGATTTGGAATATAGCGCAAGAGTCTTATGATACTTTTTTGTCCTTTTTGAAGCTTGACTGATGTGTTCACTATAAACTCTCACTGAATGTCAAGAGCTGCCTCATGACTCTTAAAAAAGTCTACTTTTGTGTTCCACACAAAACACATAAGGACATGAGGATGAGTAAATAATCAAAATGTTCATTTTTGGGTGAACAATTGCTTTACATATGCAAATAAACAAACAAACAAACAAACAAACATACATGAATGTATGGATAAATGGAAATGTTGTGTATTTGTTGTCAGAACAGAAGGATTTATAATCAGTTCCTGTTCAAATGTCAAAATGAGACAGAAGTACAGATGGCGTGAAGAAGAAACCAAGAAGGATAGATAATAAAGTGAAATCAACAGATGACAGTGAGATAAAATAAGAAAGACTACAGATGAGCTACACTATATTTATGCAGGTAAACATATGGACTGCCACACTGATTTTGGAAATCTTTTTTATCCAGATTTATGTCAGGATTCGCAACCAATTAAACAATTGTGGATTGCACATATACTGCCCCTAGTGTGTAATGTGAAAATACAATGTGAAACACTTATGTCCTGTACATACATGCAGCGACATCCAGAGACAAAGCTACCACATCTTATTCATTTTCAATGAGGGCTGGCGACTTCCGGCGACTAGATGTAAGCATGTCCAACATCTTCAGAAAGTTGATAAAAGTTTTACTTTAAGCAAATGAGGAGCAACTTTGGGCAGCGACAACCAATAGGAGAGAAGTCTGTTCTATATGATTTGTCTGTAACCATAAACATGATGTATTAAAATGATGTGTGGAAAATAAACTGTCAGCAGTCTGAGTGAGTTTAATTCATACTTAGATAGATTGTTCAACTTGTTAATAATATGAAACTGCTGCAGCTCATATCAAAACACCGTCCCCTGCAGAATGCTGAATTAAAATTATTAAATTAGAATGACATCTTAGTTTTCCAGCCACACATCTCATCTGTGATCACATTTTCAATAGATATGGTCAGACGGAAGTCTACCAATAACGTTAGTGCGCCAGCAGTAGGAACGCCCACTAGCGACTTCAAACGATAAAGTCCCAAAAAGGACTTTACTTTATTTGCATTTACTCCCCCTCATGCCATCCCAAATGTGTAAGACTTTTTTATTCTGCTGAACATAAATAAAGATTTTAAGAATAATATTTCAGCTCTGTAGGTCCATACAATGCAAGTGAATGGTTGACAACATTTTGAAGCACAAAAACACACATAAAGGGAGTAAAATCCACATTTTCACAAGCGATATGAGCCTGGGTGAGAAACAGATAAATAAATTCTCCTCCCTGCCCAGTAGGGAGGAGAGTGATATGTGATATGCATGAATAATGTGAATCGCCAAAAAACAGAAGGAGAAAGTAAAAGTGAAAGAAAAAAGATCTGTTTCTCGCCCACACCTATCACATCACTTCAGAAGATATGGATTTATGGGGTCTTCTAGGGTATTTTTATGTTGCCCTTATGTGGATTTTGGAGCTTCAAAATGTTGGCACTTGCATTGTATGGACCTACAGAGAAAATATCCTTCCAAAAATCTTCATTTGTGTTCTGCAGAAGAACATACACATCTGGGATGGCATGAGGGTAGGTAATTGATGAGAGAATTTGAATTTTTGACAGGAAACTGCAAATTGGGCTCGGCACAATATTTGTGGGGTGTTTTTGCTTTGTTTCCTGATTTAGTGAATCGGGTAATAAAACAATGCAGACAGCATGTGAAAAAAAAAAAAATGAAAAGAACTACGCTATTAGTGGACACAATACATTTTTTAGTTATTGCCAAGTAAGCTTTCACATACAAGGAATTTGCTTTGGCCTTTGATAAACAAAGTAAGATAAATAATAAACTATATTTAAGAAACAATATATATAGAACAATTAAACTGACTGGTTTTAATAAAGAAGCTGTACAGTTATGCAAAATATGTGCAGTTGTGCAGGATGTGCAAATTATGTGCAGAATATGAACAATAGAATGTGCAAATGTTCACAGTTCACAGAAAAGTTCGCAGTTTGAGTATAATAAAAAGAACAATAGACCACAGAAATATTCTTTACGTTAACACAAGACAGATGTGGAAACTATGTTAATGTAATGTGTAGTGTCTATGGAGGTGGAATAAGAGACAGCGTCAGGGGGTCCTAGGCCTTGTTTATGAAGGCAGCTGCATAAATTGTTCCTGTGGCATGAGGTTTTGGTCCTAATGGACCGTAGCCTCCTCCTGGAGGGGAGTGTTTCAAAGAGATTGTGTCCTGGGTGTGAGGGGTCGGCCACAATCTTTTCTGCGTGCCTCAGGGTCCTGGAGGCATACAGGTCCTGGAGAGATGGCAGATTGCAGCCAATCACCTTCTCAGCAGAACAAATGACAATCTGCAGTCTGCTTTTGTCCTTGGCAGTGGCAGCAGCGTACCAGATGGTGATGGAGGAGGTGAGGATGGACTCAATGATGGAGGTGTAGAAGTGCACCATCATTGTCTTTGGCAGGTTGAACTTCTTCAGCATGGGCATCCTCTACTGTGCTTTTTAAATTAGAGAGCTGATGTTCAGCTCCCACTTGAGGTCCTGGGAGATGATGGTTCCCAGGAAGCAGAAGGACTCCACAGTATCAACTGGAGAGTCACACAGGATGATGGGGTTGGGTGGGCCTGGGTTCTTTCTGAAATCTACGACCATCTCCACTGCCTTCACAGCATTGAGCTCCAAGTTATTCTGACTGCACCAGGTTACCACATGATCAATCTCCCACCTGTAGGCGGACTCATCCTCACCAGAGATGAGCCCAATGAGGGTGGTGTCATCTACAAACTTCAGGAGCTTGACAGACTGGTGACTGGAGGTGCAGCTCTTAGTGTACAGGGAGAAAAGTAGAGGGAAAAGAACACAGCCTTGAGTGGAACCAGTGGTGATGGTCCGGGAGTCAGAGACATGTTTTCCTAGCCTCACGTGCTGCCTCCTATCAGTCAGGAAGTCTGTGATCCACCTGCATGTGGAGTCAGGCACACTCAGCTGGGAGAGCTTGTCCTGCAGTAGAGCCGGGATGATGGTGTGGAAGGTGGAGCTAAAATCCACAAACAAGATCCTTGTGTAAGTTCCTGAGGAGTCCAGGTGCTGGAGGATGAAGTTGAGGGCCATGTTAACTGCATCGTCTACTGACCTGTTAGCTCTCTATGCGAACTGCATGGGGTCCAGGAGAAGATCCGTGATGGCTTTGAGGTGGGACAGAGGTCAGAGCAACAGGTCTGAAGACATTAAGTCCTGTGGTCCTTGTTTTTTGGGGGACGGTGATGATGGTGGAGGTCTTTAAGCAGGCTGGCACATGTCATGTCTCAAGTGAGGTGATAAAAATGTCTGTGATCACCGGAGACAGCTAATCAGCACAGTGCTTCAAGGTGGATGGAGAAACAGAGTCTGGCCCGGCTGCTTTGCGGGGGTTTGGTCTCTTGCATAGTCTGTTTACGTCTCTCTTCATGATGAAGAGAGTCGGCATTGTAGTGGGGGAGGTGGGGTCCTCTGAGGTAAGGAGCTGTGGAGAGGACCAGGCCCCTGCTGTGATGGGGAGGTGGAGCAGGGCTGGAGCTGATCGATGGTGTCACAGGGGATGTTGCCAGGAATATCCCATTGTCTTTCAAAGCGACAGTAAAACTCATTCAGGCTGTTGGCCAGGCGCAAGTCATTAGTGGAGTGGGGGCTTTAGACTTGCAGTTTATGATTTGTCTGAGCCCTTTCCAGAGAGAAGGAGTGTCACTGGCTGAGAACTGCTGTTGTAGATTCTCAGAGTACAGCTGTTTGGCATCTCTCATGCCTTACTAAACTTGTACTTTGACTTTTTGAACCTGTCTCTGTTCCCACGCCTAAACACTTCTTTCTCTAATCTTAGCTGTGTGAGTTTGGCTGTGAACCAGGGTTTGTCATTGTTGTAACTCACCCTGGTGCATGACGGTACACAGCAATCCTCACAGAAGCTGATGTATGATGTCACAGCCTCTGTGTACTCATCCAGACTGTTGATAGTAGTCCTGAAAACATCTCAATCAGTACAGTCCAAGCATGCCTTCAGATCCTCCAAAGCCCCACAGGTCCACTGCTTTGATGTCCTCACAACAGTTTTAGATAGTTTTAATTTCTGCCTGTATGCAGGAATCAGGTGGACCATGACGTGGTCAGAGTGACCCAGTGCAGCACGAGGGGCGGCATAATAGGCACTGTTTACTGTAGTAACAGTCATCCAGAATGTTCTCCTCTCTGGTTGGGCATTTAATAAACTGTCTGTATTTAGGGAGTTCATCAGTGAGATTACCTTTGTTAAAGTAGCTGAGGACAACAAATAAGTAGTCCGGGTTTGACCGCTCCACAATTGGTGAGCACGTGCTGCGCATCCTGCACGTTGGCCTGCGGTGGAATGTAAACACTGACCAGTGTGAATGAGACAAACTCACAGGGGGAGTACAGTTTATGATAAAAGATTCCAGATCAGGAAAACAGAGCTGTTGGATCACTGTCACATCATTGCACCTGCCATGGTTAGTGTAAAAACAGATTCCTCCACCTTTCGTCTTGCCTGAGAGTTCTGTGTGGCGATCCGCTCTGAAAAGTTGGAAGCCTGCCAGCTGCAGTGCAGAGTCTGGTATCAGTCCACACAGCTGAGATTCCGTGAAGCACAAAATGGAAGATGACGAAAAGTCTCTGTTTTTCCCTACCAAGAGCTGAAGTTCATCCAGTTTTTTGCTCAGTGAATGTACATTAGAGAGGAATATTCCTGGCAATGGTGTGCGAGATCCACGAGGGCACCTTTGACCAGAATGTCCAGTAATTCCACAGATGTGGCGATGAAAGTAGGAAATAAATCTGCAGGAGTTGTGACCCTGATTTTCATGAGCTCTTGTCTAATTAAAGAGATCCCGGTATTCTGACAAAACACTGTATTTACAAACAAAACAAGACAAAATAAAGCGAGCACACCAACAAACCGAGGTGGCCATCCGCAGCACCATCTTTGATTGTTAAGATGTTGTTAACAATAATGGAGAACAAATCTCCATTATCTGCATGGGAATTATGAATAACTTCTAGTGGGTGTGAATATGCATCGATCAATCTGATTTTGCAAATGCAATGAATTGATAATTCAATAATAACTATAATTCATAATACCCAGGCGGAATTCACTAAAAATGAATTGCAGCCAGTAAATGCACTATTTATTAACATGCGCTCTCTGCGCTTGTTTAGCGACCCATTCACTAAAGATGTTATACAGATCAGCCAATAACGCAAAGGCGGCCACAAAGTGAACACAATTTGCATGTGCAATTGCTATTTTGCATCCGATTCTGATTGCAATACACCAGAGGATGGCACAGACCACCATATTTGACACAACCTGCCGGAACAGTACATCATCACTGTGATCCAGAAACCTAAATGATCCTTAAAACATGCTGAAATTGCGCTTTACTACACTGCACATCTGGATATATGCCAGGTTATAATGCTCTTCTCCATCATTTAATAATTATTTGATGAATTACTGTTGATATGATCGGTTGAAAATGTTTAAACATCTCTTTTAAATAAAATTAATTTGACCTCCTACGGTAAATTTGCGGTAATGGCGCAAGGCAATTTTTGTGAATGAAGCGCATTTTACAATGAGCCTAATTTACATAGAAAGGAGGCGAATTTGTGCATAAAGGAACGATGATGACTTTTAAATACTCAAGACGCAGCACAATATCAGTGCTGACAGCGTCTGCTAAAATAGATTGCAGGTGGTTAGTGAATAACTCTAGCACTGAACTACCACATGCAAAAGTGGTGCAACTGTTTAGTGAATCTGCCCCCCCACATGTATAACACATTAATTTATTTTCCAAAATACATACAATACAAATGATTGAAATATGTATTTTTTTTTATTCCCCACTATTGTGAAAATTGTCCCTGCAGCTTCATTAGTATATTCAAGATATTTATGAAAATAGTTGTCAATCATCTAAAAAAAATCAAAACAATCAAGCCAAAGTGTGACCAAATATCAGACGTTGCATCGTTCTGTTGCCATTGAACACACCAAATTATTTGACAAGCATAACAGATCATACTGGATAAAACGTTTCAGCACCTTGTATCCCAGAATATTCCCGTTCTGTGTCTCTATGGGTGGAGGCTGCCATTCGACGTCCAGTTGGGTGACAGACACAGACTTCACCTGTATGTTCTGAGGAGCCACCGAGGGAGCTATGAATACACACATTTACCATTTTAGGTTTGAACATCAAACAGGGGATGGAATGAGTTATAACAAGAAAATCATAGCAGGAAATAGGTGTCCTAGGTGGTTGCCAAGGTGTTCTGAGAAGTTACTTAGTGGTCTAAGTCTAAAAAGACCACCCTCAAGTCTCTAGATATGGCTCGGATCTCCCCTTCAATGTGAGTCTGTGGGATTATATCAATCGCCAGTAAAATCGATTGCTTAGAAAATCGATTGCTTGTCCTATTGCTTAGAAAACTAATAGCATGAGTTATGCAGGTTCATTATTAAGAATAAGGGGGTTAGAAAATCTCCTAACCTTAAGTATGAGCAATTAATATGGTGATGCTTGCCTCAGCAAGCACCACTAATAAATTGGCCCACAAAGCTTTATGTCATGATCTATGCGTCACTGAGAGCTGTTTGTGTCAAAATCTCATTTTAGCACATTCTACACTCTTATAATAAGCGATTTGTAATTTAGATGGCTTTGTTGTCTTTGAGTGTTAAAGTCAAGCAATGGTGACTCTGTATTAAATAACGTGATGTCTATCTCATTCAGATCTTTCAGAAAGGTCAGATGTGTGCACTGATCTGATTTGTGCACATGGCTAATTTTTTAAATTAGCTTGGGCAATGAGCTTTCATAATGCTCTACATATCAGATGAGTTTACAGTCAAATTAGCTTTGACATGTACTATGACACTCGCTCACACACACAAACACATGATGAGGGCTGATAAGGTCATATTTTTGATTGCACCCGATTTGACCTACATACAGTACAGTATTCAGGAAAAGCTCTAGTATGTGAAGCTATATCATTAAAACACTGTAATGCACAGATCTGATATTTTGACATATTTCAGATTTTTTTGTCTCATCTGTTTACATTCAATTAAGGGAAGGGTTGGCTGTGTCTCTATTAATATCCCGCCAGACAAATTGGAAGTCAAAATTGGTGTCCGCTGCGCAATCAATGGATCACACTAATAAATGGATCCACACAGCGACCAATAGGTCACGTGGATAATTGGTCCACAGTATGCAGTTCAGTTGAGTAGTGTAGGTTTGCCACATACATCTTGTAACTAAATAATAAAGACATTCTGGTTTCAAGGAAAGTTTACTGTCAAAGGTAATAAGACAAGCACATGCGAAGGAATTATTTGTCAATTTACTCCTTCCATCTTTTAAACACCGGTGAAACCAAAACAATAATTTGTCTTATTAAAATGCCACGTCAACACTTCCAATCTGATTTTTTGCAAAGTCCGACTGACAGACCAAGACAATATGATTGTAGCTAGGCTACCATTGTATTTATGGTACCATGATGGTGATATCAATATGGAAACCACCAGTACCATGGTATATATTAAAGTACCATAGCATTACCTTTTGATACCACCACTACTTCCACAATCCATTTTTTTTTTTTTTTGAACCATATGAGCAACTGTTATCTTTATAAGCTGTAAGACTATACCTGCTTCTCCCACAAACACTTCTATAGGTGCACTTGAAGGGCTCTCTCCAACAACATTAAACACTGTCATGATGATCTCGTAACGTCTGTACTTGCTGAGCTCTGAAAAACATAATTAAATCCATTAGAAGTTTTAGAGAGCAGATAAAAAATTAGGATGGAAGTAGCAATCAAACAAAAAGTTGGAGTGTGCTGAAGTGTGGAAGCACTAGTTAAGAGAAACGCAGAGAGAGAGAGACCAAGAAAATTAGAAAAAGGGAATTTTAAAAAATAGGCAACAACAAAAGGAAGTAGATGTGAAGTGAGGGATGTGGAGGGACAAAATAGATTTAGATTTTTGCCTTCCTCATTGCAGATCATGACAAGTCCAGAGGCTGAACAACAAACATGAAGACTAGCGGAAGTGTTTGTTATAGAGGTAGAGGAGATGAGAAGACAGTAAGGGGAGTTTGAAAGCCTTCAGGCTTTAATGTGACTGTGTTAACACTTCAAAGATTACAACTATTGAAACAGATCAGGAAATACAATTATATAAAAAATACTTACGTGTTAATTCAAATTCTGTTAATGAAGGGCTGCTCACTGTTTTGAAGGTGCTCTTGGCTGTTTGAGTAGAGAAATGAACCCAGAGAGAGGGAGTGATAGAGAGACAGAGAGAGATATTATACAAGGGAGACTGTTTAAAATGCCCTTGAGCACAGAAGACAAAACAGTTGTCTGGAATAGAAAGTAGCATTATACAGACAAAAATTTTTTATATATATATATATAACTCACCTAAAGGATTATTAGGAACACCTGTTAAATTTCTCATTAATGCAATTATCTAATCAACCAATCACATGGCAGTTGCTTCAATGCATTTAGGGATGTGGTCCTGGTCAAGACAATCTCCTGAACTCCAAACTGAATGTCAGAATGGGAAAGAAAGGTGATTTAAGCAATTTTGAGCGGGGCATGGTTGTTGGTGCCAGACGGGCCGGTCTGAGTATTTCACAATCTGCTCAGTTACTGGGATTTTCACGCACAACCATTTCTAGGATTTACAAAGAATGGTGTGAAAAGGGAAAAACATCCAGTATGCGGCAGTCCTGTGGGCGAAAATGCCTTGTTGATGCTAGAGGTCAGAGGAGAATGGGCCAACTGATTCAAGCTGATAGAAGAGCAACTTTGCCTGAAATAACCACTTGTTACAACCGAGGTATGCAGCAAAGCATTTGTGAAGCCACAACACGCACAATCTTGAGGCGGATGGGCAACAACAGCTGAAGACCCCACCGGGTACCACTCATCTCCACTACAAATAGGAAAAAGAGGCTACAATTTGCAAGAGCTTACCAAAATTGGACAGTTGAAGACTGGAAAAATGTTGCCTGGTCTGATGAGTCTCGATTTCTGTTGAGACATTCAGATGGTAGAGTCAGAATTTGGCGTAAACAGAATGAGAACATGGATCCATCATGCCTTGTTACCACTGTGCAGGCTGGTGGTGGTGGTGTAATGGTGTGGGGGATGTTTTCTTGGCACACTTTAGGCCCCATAGTGCCAATTGGGCATCGTTTAAATGCCACGGCCTACCTGAGCATTGTTTCTGACCATGTTCATCCCTTTATGGCCACCATGTAACCATCCTCTGATGGCTACTTCCAGCAGGATAATGCACCATGTCACAAAGCTCGAATCATTTCAAATTGGTTTCTTGAACATGACAATGAGTTCACTGTACTAAAATGCCCCCCACAGTCACCAGATCTCAACCCAATAGAGCATCTTTGGGATGTGGTGGAACAGGAGCTTCGTGCCCTGGATGTGCATCCCACAAATCTCCATCAACTGCAAGATGCTATCCTATCAATATGGGCCAACATTTCTAAAGAATGCTTTCAGCACCTTGTTGAATCAATGCCACGTAGAATTAAGGCAGTTCTGAAGGCGAAAGGGGTCAAACACAGTATTAGTATGGTGTTCCTAATAATCCTTTAGGTGAGTTTATATATATATATATATATATATATATATATATATATATATATATATATATATATATATATATATATTCTTATTTGCATTGATATCATCATCAACAACAAAAACAAATGTCATCTGGCAACAAACAATACAGTTTGAAAGCAATATTCTTAGTTGGAGACCAGACTTTATTCTGAAAGATTTGTAGAAAGATTTGCCAGTTGTTGTGAGATGATACCCCACTCTTCCACCAAGGCACTTGCAAGTCCCGGACATTTCTGGGGTGAATGGCCCTAGCCCTCACCCTCCAATCCAACAGGTCCCAGACGTGCTCAATGGGATTGAGATCCGGGCTCTTCGCTGGCCATGGCAGAACACTGACATTCCTGTCTTGCTGGAAATCATGCACAAAACTAGCAGTATGGCTGGTGGCATAGTCATACTGGAGGGTCTTGTCAGGATGAGCCTGCAGGAAGGGTACCACATGAGGGAGGAGGATGTCTTCCCTGTAACACACAGCGTTGAGACTGCCTGCAATGCCAACAAGCTCAGTCCAATGATGCTGTGACACACCACCCCATGATGGACCCTCCACCTCCAAATCGATCCCGTTCCAGAGTACAGACCTCAGTGTAATGCTCATTCCTTCGACGATAAACGCGAGTCCAACCATCACCCCTGGTGAGACAAAACCGCGACTTGTCAGTGAAGAGCACTTTTTACCAGTCCTGTATGGTCCAACGAAGGTCGGTTTGTGCCCATAGGCGACGTTGTTGTCGGGGATGTCTGGTAAGGACCTGCCTTAAAGCAGGCCTACAAGCCCTTAGTAAAGCCTCTCTCAGCCTATGCAGATTGTATGAGCACTGATGGAGGGATTGCCCGTTCCTGATGTAACTCGGGCAGTTTTTGTTGCCATCCTGTACCTGTTCCGCAGGTGTGATATTCGGATGTACCGATCCTGTGCAGGTATTGTTACATGTGGTCTGAAACTGCAAGCTGATCAGCTGTCCTTCCGGTCTCCCTGTAGTGCTGTCTTAGGTGTCTCACAGTACGGACATTGCAATTTATTGCCCTGGCCACATCTGCAGTCCTCATGCCTCCATGTAACATGCCAAAGGCTCATTCAGTCAGATTAGCAGGGACTCTGGGCATCTTTCTTTTGGAGTTTTTCAGAGTCAGTAGAAAGGTCTCTTTAGTGTCCTAAGTTTTTATAACTTTGATAACTTAATTGCCAACCGTATGTAAGCTGTTAGTGTCTTAACAACCGTTCCACAGGTGCATGTTCATTAATTGTTTATGGTTCATTGAACAACCATGGAAAACATTGTTTAAACCATTTACAATAAAGATCTGTACATTTATTTGGATTATCTTTAAAATACAGTGTCCTGAAAAAGGGATGTTTCTTTTTTTGCTGAGTTTATATATTTTTTCAGGTGACATAACAATTCTTCATATGATAATATTTAAATGAACTGGTTTTATTCAAATTATGGATAGATGGATGTAAATTCTAACCTTTAAAATCAGTACTAATTGCTGATCGGTTGGTTGCCGTCTTTGGTTCAGCTGCCTTGTTCTCATGTGGAAGCTCACGATAATACACACGGTAGCCCACAAGTATACCATTGACAGTTCCCTCCTGGGGTGGCTACAGACACAGGAAAATCCAGTTTAAATCAGTCTCCAAGTAGCAAACTAGTGCCTAATTTCTCCAGAACACAGACTCTGAAATATTCATCTGATTTTCCAATTTATGACACGTGATGATACTAAATGAAAGAACGTTAAAGACAGTGTCTTCACTGCTTGCTGCCAAATAATTAGCAGTTAGAGATGGTGACGGAAAGTAATTACAGCACAATACACATCAGCCTAGAAGATAGCATAGGTCAAGAGTGGACAAGTTAGCCGAAACCACAGGTCAGTGAAGGCCTGATCTGGTGGTCCTCGCTCACGCTCAGCCTAATATGTGTTTCAAACTATCCTATTCTATTATGGATATTTCTATTTAGTATGTGATCAGTGTTATAGGCAAAGTTAATTAAGATGGGGTCAAAGGCGACTTTGCAAATGTATCTGCTTGTGTGTGAATAGATAGAAGAAATACAGTTGAAGTCAGAAATTTACATACACATATGTTGAAGTTATTAAAACTCATTTTGTAACCACTCCACAGATTTCATATTAAAAAACTATTGTTTTGGCAAGACATTTAGGACATCTACTTGGTGCAGGACACAAGTAATCTTTCCAACAATTGCTTACAGACAGATTGTTTCACTTTTAATTGATTATATCACAATTCCAGCATGTCAGACATTTAAGTACACCAAGTTAACTGGGCCTTTAACCTCTTGTAAAATTCCACAAAATTATGTCAAGCCTAATTTAGCTTCTGATGGCTTGGAGACAACTGGAGGTGTACCCTTGGATGTATTTTAAGGCCTACCTTCAAACTCAGTGCCTCTTTACTTGACATCATGGGAAGATCAAAAGAAATCAGCCAAGGCTTCAGAAAAAAAAAATTGTGGATCTCCACAAGTCTGGTGCATCCTTGGGAGCAATTTCCAAATGCCTGAAGGTACCCCGTTCATCTGTACAAACAATAGTATGCAAGTATAAACACCACCACGCAGCCATCATACCGCTCAGGAAGGAGACACATTCTGTCTCCTAAAGATGAACGTAGTTTGGTGTGAAAAGTGCAAATCAATCCCAGAACAACAGCAAAGGACCTTGTGAAAATGCTGGAGGAAACAGGTAGACAAGTATCTATATCCACAGTAAAATGCATCCTATATCGACATAACCTTAAAGGCTGCTCAGCAAGGCAGAAGCCACAGCTCCATAACCACCATAAAAAAGCCACACTACAGTTTGCAAGTGCACATGGGGACAGAAATTTTTACTTTTTGGAGAATGCCCTCTAGTCTGATGAAACAAAAATGTTACTGTCAGGCCATAATGACCATCGCTATGTTTGAAGGATTGCAAGCCAAAGAACACAATCCCAACCGTGAAGCATGGGGGTGGCAGCATCATAATGTAGGGGTGCTTTGCTGCACAGGGACTGGTGCACTTCACAAAATAGATGGCATCATGAGGAAGGAAATTTATGTGGATATATTGAAGCAACATGTCAAGACATCAGCCAGGAAGTTAAAGCTTGGTTGCAAATGGATCTTCCAAATGGACAATGACCACAAACAAACCTCCAAAGTACAACAAAGTCAAGGTATTAGAGTGGCCAACACAGAACCCTGACCTCAATCCAATAGAAAATTTGTGGGCAGAACTGAAAAACCATGTGCGAGCAAGGAGGCCTAAAAATCGGACTCAGCTACACCAGTTCTGCCAGGAGGACTGGGCCAAAATTCCAGCAATTTATTGTGAGAAGCTTGTGGAAGACTACCCAAAACGTTTGACCCAATTTAAACAATTTAAAGGCAATGCTACCAAATACTAAGTGTATGTAAACTTCTGACTCACTAAGAATGTGATGAAAGAAATAAAAGTTGAAATAAATAATTCTCTCTACAATTATTCTGACATTTCACATACTTAAAATATAGTAGTGATCCTAACTGACCTAAGACAGGAAATCTTTTCTATGATTTAATGTCAGGAATTGTGAAAAACTGAGTTTAAATGTATTTGGCTAAGGTGTATGTAAACGTCTGACTTCAACTAACTCTAAGTGAAATGATTGCTAGCCAATTAGAGGGTAAAAAGTAAGGCTGAGAACCTGCTTGCCAAACTTAATTAACATTGAGAGTGCAGCTGGATACATTGCACACAACTCTGCTATTAGACGTGGTTAACCTTCAGCCCTTCAGTTAGACGAAAAACAGAAAATGTTTTTGTCATGCCTGCATATATAACCACACACATTAGCTCTGTTCCAAAACCTAGTGAGTGGCCTTTCTACAACAATTTAGGGAATCAGAGATTCACCTCCGAGGCAAAGGTAAAATGGACAATTACACCCAATAATTGTGTGCGAAGCAATTTCAGTGCTTATTAGAGTTTCAGTGTGATAGCTTAGCAACATGTGCTAACAGAAAACTATTGGAATCAACTGTGAGCATTAATTTAGTCAATTATGTGCTTCATGAAAGGAGCACAATTTAAGTGGTGAGCGTGAGTGACTGTCAACATAGTTTCTGTCTATGTAAAGCATTTCATTATAGCATTGAATCCCATAATTTATTTAGATTATGATGCTATTTAGAAGATAGCTATGGTCTCCCTATGTTGATCGTAGACAGCAAGGCAGCTCACTAAGGTTTTGGAAAAGATGCCATATACAGTAAGAACAAAGACTTAAGTTGGACAATGTTTCACCTGCCACTGGACAATCACAGATGTTGTGGTTGAAGGTTTGACATTCAAAATTATAGGAGATTCACCCGGCACTAAACACAGAGAAAAACACAATCAAGCAATCCATCCATCCAAATCTTGTCCAAGTAAACAAGTCACAAATAATTAGATCAAAAAGCACTCTAAATTATATTTTAATTCAGCTTGCAGTAGGGCTAGACAATATTGAGTATTAATACGGTGCCAATGATTTTGTTGGCAATATAAAATAAAGCAACATTGTGAATATCGCAATGACTTTAAATGACTTTTTATTTTGCCATTAAGATCCCTAATCTTTAGACTAGTTTTGCGATACCTCCCTGTCTTGCAAAATGCAAATATGAAAGCATAGATGTTTTAAGAGCATCCTTGATTTAAATAGTGTGATATTCAAGAGTTGGCAAGTCGATTTCTTTTTGTGAACCAGTTCAAACTGTCAGTTTTTATGAGTTGATTCAAAATTTTGATTCAACAATCCGTTTGCATCGTCACACCATAATGTTCACAGAAGTCATTGACAAAGTACTGCTATATTAATGCATATAAATGAAAAAGATGATCCTTTATTTCCTTTAAACTTCCTTTATTTCCAGTAATATACATTCCAGAAATGGTTTCTCTGATTGAAAAAAACTAAAACACCACAAAACAAAAAACCTTTCAAGCTATTTTAGAGCAAATTGATAAATATCTTGATACACATTCATGATTGTCAAAATGCTGAAAAATATTGAGATTCTTTTGGCTATATTGCCCAGCCCTACTATGCACACAGAATTTCACATTACCATCCTGCAGTGTGGTAACTGGCTCAGTTTCCTTGCTGAAGGCGCTGTCTCCTACATCATTTGTGGCCATCATTCTAAATTTGTATGAGGTGTATGGCTTCAGCCTACAATGAATTATATGCATTCCAGCACACAAACACACACACACACACACACACACACACACACACACACACACACACACACACACACACACACACACGATCATTCTCATAATACAAATGAAATCACAGGAAATGCATTTTTGGTCTTCTGTTGTGAAGCATAAATATACAAGCTCTTGCTAGCTAATTTTTACACTTTTTTTGTGCCATAGTTTTGGCCAAAAATGCCCTTTAAAAATCCTCTTGGAAATGTTTTTCTTGTCATATTCTTTAAAGGAATATTACGGGTTCAATACAAGTTAAGATCAAATGACAGCTTTTGCGACATAATGTTGATTATTACCAAGGGTGTTATTAGGAAATTACTTTTTGGCTTCAATAAAAATGGAAAGGCCAAAAAAGTTTTAACCAAATTTTCCTTAACAACAGAAAGGTAGCGCATTCAAACAGTTATTTAAAACTTTTTAGAAATCAGAATTTATGAATTTTTTAGACTATTATATAAATAAATATTTGCAGTCTATAAAACTTCTATAGTCTATAAAAATTATAGAATAATCTGTAGTATTCTGGGTGAACCTGGGTCCGGCCCACCATTGGCTATGCCACTGTTTACCACAAAAATTAATTTAGATTTGTCTCTCCTTTTCTTAAAAAAAAAAAAGCAAAAATCAAGGTTACAATGGGCATTTACAATGGAAGTGAATGTGGACAATTTTTGGAGGGTTTAAATGCAGGAATGTGAACCTTAAAATGTTATAAAAGCACTTATATTTATTCTTCTGTTAAAATCCATGAATAATTTGAGATGTGAAGTTGTTAAAATGGACATTTTAGGGTTTTAGGGTTTGTTGACATTACATTGTCATGGCAATGAAGTTGTAAAATTGGCTATAACTTCAAACAGAAAGGTTAGAAAGTGATTTTATCACACAAAAAAATCATGTTTACATGCATATTGTTTATAAATTGTTGGCAATACTTTTAAAAAATTATTTTAATGTAAAACAATTGGCCCCAAATCATTTCCATTGTAAGTGCCTCACTGTAACCCAGAATAAATATTTGTGGTAATCAATATTATGCCAAAATTGCAGTCGATTAAGCTTAATTTGTATTGAACCTGGAGTATTCCTTTAAGAGTTGTGAAATTACACAATTTTAGTTAACAAAAATAACAATTTAGATGATAATATGTGCAAAATGATAAATATAAAGAATAACAGACCAAACCTTTAAAAATGCTAAAGTGTTTATTAATTTAAATGTGTATCAAACTAAATAAAACATGTGAGAACTGTCCTTGTGGTGAAAAGACCAGGTCCTAAAATAATAGCATATAATAAGTATATTATGATATTGCATTATGCATTGGTGTGGCAATGGCACATTCACAATTAACACTTTTAGATTAACACATAATTTAGTTCCCTTAGCTCACCTGTGCATTCACATGATAATCTGTGCAAATGTATGTTGTAATATTAAAGGGGACCAATTATGCAAAATTCACTTTTACATGGTGTTTGTACATAAATGTGAGTCAGCAGTGTGTGTACACAACCACCCTATAATGATAAAAGTCCACCCAATCCTCTTTCTTTTTTTCTATTAATCAAAAACAGTGTGTCAAAATGAATGGTTTTCATTTCTGCTCTCACGTGACGTCATGTGAGAGCAGGCCTCGCACACGACTGGTGATGGACTCCACTGTATTATCATAGATCCTCCCCTGAGTGATCTACACACAGTCCGCCCTTTTTTACCACGCTGGAGCAGATACAGTGAGAAGAAGAATGTCTCAGCTTCGTAAGCGTCATAAGTGTTCTGTTGTTTGTTGTAAAATTTAACATAAGATTCTTCATGTACTCCCGGTATCACAGCCACTGAAGACGCAGTGGACAAGTTTGGTTTTGAAGGAAATGTGCCCCCAAAACATACCAAAATTAGTGTATGTTTGTGCAAATCATTTTACACCACAATGCTTTGTGAATGAGTGTCAATATAAAGCAGAATTTTCAAAAAAGTTTATTCTCAAGCATGGATCATTACCAACCGTTCATGTTCCAGCTTTATATCCTGAAGATGCAAGTATCGCACTTTATATTTTGTGAATGTTTGCAAATCTCCTTTCCTAATGTGCTTGTTAGCTGATTCCATGACTGATGCAGCTAAAGTTACCATTGTCTCTGATTGTATTCACGGAGACCATAGCTATGTTGGGGGGCGGGGAGCAGCAGCTCATTTGCATTTAAAGAGACACACACGAAAATACATTTTCCCAGCTGAAATCTAAAGCATTAATCACCAACTGTTGAGTAGACATGACTGCCTAACCCACAATGAAATGCTTAAATATTCCCCTGTAACCAGGAATGGACACATGGCACTTTGGCAAAACAGATTTGCATACTTATAGATGTACCAGGATATCTCATAATTAATTTATCATTAGTCAACTGCACATTTGTTTTTGTTTTTCAAACATTTGCATCTCAAAGTTGGAGGGGACACTAGAAGGAGACACGGCAGGGGATTGTGGGAAACATATATCAAAGTGGGCCATCAGGAAAACTGTGTGTGTTAGTGTTTGTGTGTGTGCAATTAGGGATTTGAGAATCAGGACTGTGAGGGTGCTTGTGTCGCTGTGAGTGTTTATGTGCATGTGTGTTTATAATTAGGGCATTGTAGACGAGGACTGTTAATGGCATTTCTGTTTTAATAGCTGGAGGCATTTGCTCCTCTGAGAATCAAGATGATTTGGTTCAAAACAATAATTATAAAAAAAAGTGCGTGCTTGTGTCTGTGTGTGTGAGAGAGACAGAGGCAGAAAGAAATTGAGACAAACTTTATGACTATCTACACACAAGATATTAAGGGAATGAATGGTAAAGATTGGCATTAAACTCAACATAAAACAGCATTCACAATCTAATTGTAGTCGCAGGAGAATGACATCATGACAATCCCCAGCTTTTCACTAGCGACTATCCAGAGCAGTGATGTCAAAAGTAGCAGACATGCAAACAGCCACTTCACATTTTTATGTGCGGGCATTGGTAAAACATCTGCTATAATTGAATGAAAGCAAACTATTTTGTCAGAGTATGATACTTTGAATGTGAGTGTAGAAAGATGCCTTTTGAACACAGAATTGTATAGTTATTATATACTGTATAGCATAATTAAATGTCAGGGTTATGTAAGGAATAATTGATGACGGACCATTGAATTGTTTAAAAATAATGCACACTCGAGGAGCGCGTCGTGACCGTTGCACCTCGGGTGTGCATTCTTTTTTAAACAATTCAACGGGCGGGGTCAATTATTCTGCTTATACCACGGTTACGGTAAGACATTGCTCAGGTTTTTATCTAAAAAAAAATGTTCGTCCCTAAAACACTCTTGTGAGTAGAACTACTTTCTTCCGCAACATATTCATAGTCTTGCTTTAATACAGTCAGAGCCTTTGTTGCTAATTTGAAAACATCATGTTAGAACCAGCAACGGAGGCTTGCACTGCTTTTCCCTCTCCCTCTCCCTCTCTCTCTCAATTCAATTCAATTTGCTTTATTGGCATGACAAAAGTACATTTTGTATTGCCAAAGCTTTTAATTAAACAACATATAAAATAGTTTTGAACAATTGAATTAGGATTTGATCAAGCAATATAAAACATTGAAATACATAAAAAAAAAAACATTAAAGAAAAACAGATAATAAAAATGATAATGATTAATTATGTTTCAAGTTAACTTAAACTAATAAACTATATAAACTGAATTAAACATTATCTACATTAATGTGTAATGAGAGGTTTGTGGTGTGAGTGGGGGATTAAATTTTTTATATTCTCTCTCTCTCTCTATCTCTCTCTGTGTGTGTGTGTGTAAGCAAAACAGGGGGCTGGGGGTAGCGCGGTGATTTAAACTACAGCTATGTGAGGCTGATTAGGGCGAAATATATTGAAACATTAAAAGTTATTTCGGATAATATAAATTGATGTATTGATCAAGTCACAAGTGTGCAGCTATATTTTTCGGTTGTAACTCGAGTCTCACACGTGTGTGTGTGTGTGTGTGTGTAAGTGCGGGGGAGACGAGGGCTCCTTTTAAATGAAATTGAAATATATGTAGAATATTTTAGACATATGTAAAACAGTTAAAGGATGGGAAAGGAGGAGGCGAGAACCGGCTTGACGATATAAATCATAGTTTAATGGAAAACTTAAAAGACAACACAAACACACATGACGGACATGTCCGCTAACGATCTCTCTCTCCCGCACAGCCCTCTGCAGTCGACCTTTAAACCTCACGGAGGCATAATTAGCCTAATACGGGACCGGGTGTGTAGGATCACGACCCGGCCCCGCCCTCCGCCCTGCCACAACATTGTTTGCTGTTCTTAAAGAATTTACTTTAACCAATGACGTTGTTTAGTATATGTTATTTTGTGTTGTAACTTGTATGGCTCTTTAAAGTAACTAAAATAAGTTGGTGAAGTGATATGGAACCGTTATGCGGTCAAGACCTGGAACTTCTTTATAGCCGTGCGTTTCTTTGAAAAATAATTGCACGCCTTAGAACGTCCGTTAACCAATCAGAATCAAGCATTCAACAGACCCGTGGTATAAGCATGTATATGATATGGGTAATTAAATGGTCAGGCATGTGGGTTGTAGGTAATCAAGTGGTACTGAATTCAGACATGTTCCAATGGTTCCATTACAAATAGGTTGAGAAAGATGGTGTTACGTGGAGGCATCTCCAGAAGTGATTTAGCTGAATAGATCCTTCCCCTTAATGCATGTGGAAACTTTTAGAGATATGAATGAAACAGATGGCTTGAAACAGGCACGTGAAGATGAGAAGAACTGGCAGGAGAGAGAAAGTGAAAAAGATAGCTGCAGTACTGCAGAAAACCGTTAGTGAGCGGGCGGAGCTGAATGGTTGTTTGATTAGACATCAGGCAACCGGACGTTCAGTTTGATTATGATTGCAGTTTGCTTCAGCCATGCTCTCTCTCTGTCTATTTTTCTTTCCTCTCCATGATGTCTCATCAGTGTCTCACTGGATGTCTATAATATATAGAGAGTACTACATGGTTTGTGTAATTGCATTTTTTTAATTGAAGAGCTTTAATTGTGGGTTGTTTTGTATGGACCCCTCCTGTCACCCTAACAAATATTAACCTTGGTGGTACCATCATAAAAAATACCATGGTACTTTGATATCTTCTGGTACTAAATTATTATTGTATTTACTGTATAAACAATGATATTTAGAAGGTACTGTGACAAATACCATGGTATAACCATAAGGGATTATTCTTTCCCCCTTATTCTCTTCATGTAAAACTAGAGAAGCTCACTCTTGCCATTTATTCTACTGCATTTCGCTAATTCTGTACATGTAATTTAACTCAATTATTATGTCCTCCATATTATGTTAAAATATGTGTGCACAAATCAGCCTCAAGTGTCTCATAAAAATATTTATGAGATATTTATGGGAATTTCACCTATTTTTAGGCTATATTGATTTACTCTAAATTCTTTTAATGTCTGTATTTAATTGTCACGATTCCCTTGTTGTCTGCCCGAGTGTTGTCTGTTTCACTTGTCAATTGTCATGCACTACATATCCCATAGTTCCCTGCCCTCATCACTGCCCATGCACTTCATTGTTCTCACCTGTATGTCGTTTAGTCATTATTGTGTCTGTGTATTTAAACCCTGTTTGTTCCCCTATCCCTTGTCGTTCTTTGATGTTTGTGGATGCTTGTCTGTCACTATTATCCGTGCTCTCCGTAATGTTAATCCTCCCATTGAATGGGTTAACATGGCGCCGCAGATGGCTGCTTCGGTGTGGAGCTCTCCAATTCTTTTGTTGTTTTTGTTAGTTTGTCCTGTGTTTAGCAATCTTTTACCAATCAGTTTTAACAGGGACGAACTGCTGAACATTCGGCAACACATACCAGATAATCTTTTCCCGGTTTTTCAATATTCAGACGTTTTGCTGGACATTTTAGTTGGAGGCGCTGCTGTGTTGTTTAGATGCACTACGAGACGCAGGCGAGGGAGATGGTTATACTCCGTCAGCGCGGCGTTCGAACAGCACTGCCGAGCATTCATCTCGCAAATCTCCGCTCTCTTCCCAACAAAATGGACGAACTACATCTCCTCACACATACTAATAAGGACTTTTCAAACTCTGCTGCACTGTGCTTCACTGAAACCTGGCTGAGTGAAGCCATTCCAGACAGCGCATTACATCTGCCGGGCTTCCAGCTGTTCAGAGCGGATGGCATCGTGGAGTTAACGGGGAAAACGAGAGCGGTGGAACATGCTTTTACATCAACGAAAGTTGGTGTACAGATGTAACAACACTAAAGAGGATGTGCTGTCCTAATCTGGAAGCGCTCTTTATTAACTGTAAGCCGTTCTACTCGCCGCGGGAGTTTTCTTCGTTCATTCTGGTGAGTGTTTACATTCCTCCAAACGCGTCTGGGAACTTAGCGCTGCAACAGCTGGCTGATCAAATCACAGACACAGAACAACAACACCCGGACTCAGTTATTATTATTCTTGGGGACTTTAAAAAAAACTAATCTCACATGCGAACTGCCCAAATACAGACAGCACATTACATGCCCCACCAGAGACAGGAATATATTGGATCACTGCTATACAACATTAAAGGATGCATATCGCTCTGTCCCACGTGCAGCTTTGGGACTCTCTGATCACTGTCTGGTTCATCTTCTCCCGACCTACAGGCAGAAATTAAAATCAACAAAGCCAGTTGTAAGGACTATAAGGAGATGGACTATTGGAGCAGAGCTGGAACTACAAGCCTGCTTTGACTGCACTGATTGGAGTGTTTTTGAAGCTGCAGCTACAGACCTGGACGAGCTCACAGATACTGTTACATCATACATCAGTTTCTGTGAGGATATGTGCATCCCTACTAGGACATTTTTATCATTCAACAATGATAAACCATGATTCACAGGAAAACTCAGACAGTTTCGTCATGCCAAAGAGGAGGCTTATAGGGGTGGGGATAGAGTCTTGTATAATCAGGCCAGGAACACAATGAATAAGGAAATCAGAGTGGCTAAAAGAAGCTACTCTGAGAAGCTGAAAAGAAAGTTTTCAGCTAACGACCCTGCATCAGTGTGGAGTGGCCTGAAACAACGTACTAATTACAGGACTCCTACCCCCAACCCTGTGGCGGACCAACGACTGGCTGACAACCTGAATGTGTTTTACTGCAGATTTGAAAGGCCCGATTTCACACCCCACATACACTCGGACCTTCATTTCACACAACCACTAACACCTCCTGCAACCCCCCTCCTCCCCCCTCCTGCTACACTACCTGCACTCAAGATCTGTGAGAACGATGTGTGCCGTGTCTTTCGGAAGCAAAGGTCAAGGAAGGCTCCAGGACCAGATGGCATCTCACCAGCTTGCCTTCGTTCCTGTGCTAACCAACTGGCCCCCATCTTCACTCAGATCTTCAATAGATCACTGGAGCAGTGTGAAGTCCCAGGCTGCTTCAAATGCTCCGTTATTATCCCTGTCCCTAAGAAACCACAAATCACAGGACTTAATGACTACAGACCTGTCGCAAACAGGTCTGTGGATGATGCAGTCAACATGGGTTTGCATCACGTCCTGCAACATCTGGACAGACCGGGGACATACGTAAGGATCCTTTTTGTGGACTTCAGCTCGGCTTTCAACACAATCATACCAGATATACTCCGGACTAAGTTAAACCAACTCCCTGTTCCCACCTCTACCTGTCAGTGGATTACCAGCTTCCTGACGGACAGGCAGCAGCTTGTGAGGCAGGGAAAATTCACTTCCACCACCTGTACCATCAGCACTGGTGCCCCCAGGGATGTGTGCTCTCCCCACTACTCTTCTCCCTGTACACCAATGACTGCACCACCAAGGACCCCTCTGTCAGGCTCCTGAAGTTTGCAGACGACACCACTGTCATCGGCCTCATCCGAGATGATGATGAGTCTGCATATAGAAAGGAGGTTGAACGGCTGGCTTTCTGGTGCAGTCAAAACAACCTGGAGCTGAACACGCTCAAAACTGTGGAGATGATTGTGGACTTTAGGAGGAACACCCCAACATTGTCCCCCCTCACCATTCTAAACAGCACTGTGGCAGCAGTGGAGTCATTCAGGTTCCTGGGCACTACCATCTCAAAGGACCTGAAGTGGGAGATACACATCGACATTGTGAAAAAGGCCCAGCAGAGGTTGTACCTTCGCCAGCTGAGGAAGTTCAACCTGCCACCAGTGCTGCTGAAACAGTTCTACTCAGCAGTCATTGAGTCTGTCCTCTGCACTTCAATAACTGTCTGGTTTGGTGCAGCTACGAACTCAGACATCAGAAGACTACAAAGGACAGTTCGGTCTGCTGAGAGGATTATTGGTTGCCCACTGCCCACCCTTCAAGAACTATACACTTCCAGAGTGAGGAAAAAGGCTGGTAAAATCACTCTGGACACCACTCACCCAGCCCACTACCTTTTTGAACTGTTGCCTTCTGGCCGGCGCTTCAGAGCTCTGAACACTAGAACCGTCAGGCACAGGAACAGTTTTTTCCCTCAGGCCATCCATGTAATGAACAATTAAATTGCCCCATTAAGCAATAATTATGTGCAATACACAGTTTAATTTTAATTTTAATTTATATTATCCAACATATCCACTTCTGCCATTACTTACATTGCTCTGTACATAATATACAGTTTTTTGTTCTTTATATAACAGATTGTATTCGATTTGCACTACGTGTGTGTATGTGGGTATGTATGAAGGTGAGGGTATGTACGTATATGTATAATTATTTATTTTGTGTTCTTTTCTGTTTTTAATTACCTATGTCTTGCTGCTGTTTTTGGTATTGTTTGTATTGTTGTAGACAGGAAGCTCCTGTCACCTAGACAAATTCCTTGTATGTGTAAGCGTACTTGGCAATAAAGCTGATTCTGAATGTCTTCCGTGTTTAGTAATAATTAGTATTATTAATTGTATTAGGCTATTATTATGAATAGACATATCAATGCATATTTTATAAAAGATAAGTAAAAAAACAATATATGTTAGAGTTACATAAAAAATAGTTTTGTTTCATTTCATTTTGATATGCTACCGGTTTAAGCTCCACCCACATTTGGTTCTATCCGAATATAGAGACAGATACAGATAATTTTGCGATAGTAACATATACAGATAATGGGTTTGCTGCACACCCCTAATTACCATGGTACTGTACACGTCACCATGGTACAACCATGGTTCATGTCCAAATAATAAAATTGGTAATACCATGCTACATTTAAAAAATAATCAAGGTATTACCATGGTATTTAAAAAATAAAACAACAAAAAAAAACATTGTATTACCACGACACACATAAAATAAATATAGTGCATGTCCAAAAAACATAATATTGCCATGGAACATTTCCTAAAAACATGGTATTATCGTGGTACATCTGAATATCAAGGTGTAAACCATGGTGCTTAAAAAACAACAACAAAACGTTTTTTTTTACCATAAAACATCAATATATGACCATAGTAATGTACATGTATGGTACCACCAAGGTACTTTTACAAATACCATGGTATAACCGTTGTACTGTGCATGTCGCAATGGTACATATCCCAAAAAATGTTATTATCATGGTACATGTCCAAAAATGAAGGTATAACAATGGTACTTGTCTATAAACATTGTTTGAACATGGTACATGTCTGAAAAACCATGGTAATTATATGTCCAAACACATGGTATAACGTCTAGGTTACGAATGTAACCTCCGTTCCCTGATGGAGGGAACAAGACGTTGTGTCGGAGAAGTGACACTAGGGGTCTCTCTTGGGCACCGAATATACCTCTGATCTATGAAAAAAGGCCAATGAGAAGTTGGCAGTCAGTATTTGCATACCCCGCCCCCGGACATACGGGTGCAAAGACAAATACTACAGTTCATTCAGAAATGCCCCCGGACATACGGGTACAAATGCGAGGCAAATACTAGAGTTCATTCAGGATTTTTCTGAGGAGCCGGAAATGGTTCTGGCCACTACAGCGGTTCGGCTCAGCGACGTGGCCGGGAAGACACAACATCTCGTTCCCTCCATCAGGGAACGGAGGTTACATTCGTAACCTAGACGTTCCCCGTCTGTCGCTCTCGAGTCCGAGTAGGAGTCCTCACCCTGCGGAGCACCTATTCCAGTACAGAGTAGACTGAGTACCCGCAGTGGATTGGGTTGGCAAGTTCCTCCGCTGAACTGCGGACCCATAAGGGCTAGGGAGGAATCGACCAATGATGTGGAATCTCCTGGGAAAAAAAGACCTCAACCGAGGGAAAGGGTGCTATATGCAAGCGATTCACCCGGCCAGCCCATCAGCATGTTACCGAGTTCTACTGGCTCAGACCTGAGAAAACACGGGATGAAACTGACTCAACCCTGAGACTGTAATATCTCGTGAAGGTGTTGGGTGTTGCCCAACCCGCTGCTCTATAAATGTCTGCTAGGGAGGTACCCCTGGCCAGTGCCCATGAGGACGCAACACTGCTTGCTGAGTGAGCTCGGACCCGCAAGGGGGGGCACGGCCTGGGTGTGATAGGCCAATGAAATGGTGTCTACTACCCAGTGGGAAAGCCTCTGTTTGGAGACAGCGTTTCCTTTCCGCTGTCCCCCAAAGCATACAAAAAGCTGCTCAGAATGTCCAAAGTTCTGCGTGCGGTCCAGATAGGTACGCAAAGCACGTACCGGACACAGCAACAAAGGGGCTGGGTCTGCCTCCTCCCGGGGCAACGGTTGCAGGTTCACTACCTGGTCTCTGAAGGGCGTGGTAGGAACCTTGGGCACGTAGCCCGGTCACGGTCTTAGGATCACATGAGTGTCTGCCGGACCGAACTCCAGGCAAGTGTCGCTGACAGAGAACGCTTGCAGGTCCCCGACCCTCTTGATGGAAGCGAGTGCGATCAGCAGGGCAGTCTTAAGAGAGAGGGCTGTGAGTCCAACTGATTCTAGCGGCTTGAAGGGAGGTCTCTGGAGGGGAACAGGCTTGGTCGGGAGGGATTTAACCTCCGGGCGCCTCTTAGGAACCTGATGATTAAGTCGTGCTTACCAAGGGACTTGCCGTCTACTGCGTTGTGGTGAGCCGCGATAGCAGCGACATACACCTTTAGGGTGGAAGGGGACAGCCTCCCCTCCAGCCTCTCTTGCAGGAATAAGAGCACTGACCTAACTGCGCACCTCTGTGGGTCTTCAGCCCGGGAAGAACACCAATCTGCTTAACAAGCACCACTTCTGGGCGTAGAGCTGCCTGGTAGAAGGGGCTCTGGTTTGGTTGATCGTGTCTACGATGGTACTGTTGAGATCTGGTGGCAGAGTGCCGTGAGAACAGCATTTGTGGGCCAGATGACCCAGAGACAAAAGGAAATAGCTCTTATATTGAGAATTTGGGTATCGCTGCCCCGGTTAAGGGGAGCGGAAAATGAAATAAATTCAAAAGAAGATTCTCCTCCCAGCCCTCCATCGGGGAACAGAGTGGTCTTACCATCTCCGGAGCTAACGTCTTGGGCTCTGGGTCGTCCGTCTCAGGAGCACCTGGGAGCCTTCCTGGTCCTCGAGGGGTTCCGTGAGACGGGGGGAGTCTACTTCCTGCAGAGCGCTCGACACGTGGGCTGAGAGCTGGGCCCAGGTTGAGGCGGAGCAGCTTGTTGTTTCATCACAGGGGGACGCCCTTGGGGCATGGCCCAAGGCGGCAGGCTTGCGGCGGGGCAGGATCTGAGAGATCGCCTCCGTCTGTTTCTTCACCGCGGAGAACTGCTGGGTAAAGTCCTCGACGGTGTCGCCAAACAGGCCGAAACGGGAGACTGGGCGTCGAGAAAGCGAACCTTGTCGGTCTCACGCATCTCGACCAGGTTCGTCCATAGGTGACGTTCCTGGACCACGAGGGTGGCCATCGCCTGCCCGAGTGACTGCGCTGTGACATTCGTGGCTCTAAGGGCGATGTCGGTCGCTGAGCGCAGTTCCTGCAGCATGTCGGGATCAGGGCTACCCACATGCAATTCTTTAAGCGCCTTGGCCTGGTGGACTTGCAGGAGGGCCATGGCATGCAGGACGGAAGTGGCATGTCCGTGCTCCGCCGTCGAGGGTAGCGAGAGCGGATGAGCGCGTGGCTCATCGTGCACGTCCGGGAAGAAAGGAACTGGGGGATGCCCGTGGAACCAATCAAGTAGCCGTGAGGGGGAGGGGACGGGATTTTCCAGTCCAGCCTCGCGCTCGCGGTACCCGGGAAAGCATAGCGGACCTCTGTGCATCAGGCTCAGACTGGGCGCGCAGACCCAAAGGTGGCGGCGCAGACGAGCCATCAACATCAGACGCCGCTGTAATGCTCTCCGATGCAGCGGTGATTATCTTCATCCAATTCCGTGAGCTCAAGGGACCGGCAGGTCCAAGCTCAGATGGGAGCAAGCAAGCGTGCTGGGGTGGCGGGTGTTTCGCGGGGAATTACCCGGCGAACACAGCCCGTCATTTTCCCTAAATCACCTCCATCGCCAGCGACGCCTGCCTCAATCCCGTAGGAAAGAGGCGAGGTGCGGGGGGCGGCTGAAGTGGCTTTCTCTCATGACAAAAGAAGCCGCGACCACAATGCTGCCTCAGCTATGTTCTTGCACTGAGAACATAACCCACTGGAGAGAAATCGTTCATCCTGAGCTCGGACGGAAGCCAGCAAGCGTGCCGGGGAGGCGGATGGTTCGCAGGGATTTACCCGGCAGCCCAATAACATGCCCCAATCCCATGAAGTGGCTTTCTCTCATGACAAAAGAAAGCCTGCGACCGCAATGCTGACATGGCTATGTTCTCGCCCTGAAAACATAGACCATTCATAAAAACGCTGCCTGCGTGTATTCGCAACCCAGGTACGCCAGGCAGTTTTTATGACCTTCAGAGGTGGGGAGAAATCAACTGCATCCAGAAACTACACAGAGGCAGAAACACGTCTTTAAAAAGAGGCGTCCTGAAAAGGAGAGTTCAACGCCTCTGTGTATTGCTCTTTTAGAGAAAATTACTCTTTTAACTCTCTTAGAGTTTGGGTTTCTGCACTGTCGAAGCGCCCAGGGGCAATTTGCACTGCCGTGCAAGAAGGAGAAATCGCCGCTGTAATGCGCCCTCAATCCAACAGTATGCAGAGCGTCAGAGGAATATTGGAACTGGTGTGATTTCAAGTGAACAACATGCACAACCATTGGCTCCGAAGAAATTTTTCTGAATTAACTGTAGTATTTGTCTTTGCACCCGTATGTCCGGGGGCGGGGTATGCAAATACTGACTGCCAACTTCTCATTGGCCTTTTTTCAAAGATCAGAGGTATATTCGGTGCTCAAGAGAGACCCCTAGTGTCACTTTTCCTACACAACATCTAAGAGAGCGACAGACGGGGAACCATGGTTTTCAAAAAAACATTACCATGGTACATTTCCCCCAAAAATTTTATTTTCACTCTACATTTTATATAACATGATATTTCTTGGCACATTTTTGCAATACAATAGATTTCATTTGTTGACATTCAATTAATGCTTAATTCTTTTTTCAAAGTCTGCATATTTAAATCCAAACTTCTAATGTGCACATATGTTATACTATCCTGTGTATTATAATATATGCTGTCTGTCAGCCCTAAAAAACATTTTCTGCACAGGCAGTTATGACGAATCAGAAAGAGATTTGTGTGCGTGCGTTACCTATCCACCTCCCAGGAGGTGTTGTTATGACCGATGGAGGATGTGTGGGTCTTCCACTCTCCGTCAGGTAGCTCTAATACCTGCAGGGTGAAGTAGCGCACAGGCGAAGAGCCGTCTACACCCGCTGCCCAATGAAGTCGCAGTTTACGGGACTCCATCGCTTTCTGAGGCACGTTTAGTCGACGAGGGGGTTGTGGACGGTCTGTGGGAAAATAGTAACGACTCACTGGTGGCCATATGCATGTGTCAGAGACCCTGCTCACGGCTAATTTTGAGCTGGAGATTAAATCCGGAGTCAGAAATAAAAAAGATATCATAAACAGCGCATCTATATGCAAAAATGTGTTCAGTGTGAATGGCCCTTTAGTCTGATAAATAACACACTGTTTTTGCATTTACTGTACAAAAATCAGCGATGGGACTACCAGCTGGTGGACCTGGTTTCGACCTGTTAGACCAGCAATTAAAGTGGTATGAGCTAAAGCTGACATGAGCTGTGTTTGTCCAGCCGTTCTAACTTACCTCTCTTTTCTGTTGTAATGACGATAGCCTCCTCCACTGGTCCCCAGCCCTTTTGTGTGCGTGCTGTTATTTGGAACACGTATGCCGACTCTGGGATCAGTCCTGTCACGGTGAACTGTCGTGTGTTGGACCCCACCTCCACTGTGGTAAACTTGTTGGGGTCATTGATATCCAGACGGTAACAAATCTGATAAGCTACAGTAATAAAGCCAAAAATAGGTTTGTATTGTTGTGGAATATCCTTGGTATAAAGATCATAGTCATAGTAGATGCTATACTTCATTTAAAGCAAATGAAATCAAGGCTGTGAGGGACTGAAATCCAGTCTGTACAATATGTTGTGCTTTCAGCTGACTAAACATGGAAGATACGTTTTTCCACATTACAGTTACATATTTCTGTGTGAATCATTTAATAATTTTTTTTACGTAATTGCCAATCCAACAATTTATGCAAGAATGGTATTACAATTTAAATGAGTCACCATGAACAGACTGTACTTCTAAGCCTTTGTGTTTCATGAATGAAGCCCATTAAACGGACTGTACTTCCATGTCTCACAGCATCATTTTCCCTTGCATAAATTTTGGAATGTGACAATTTACATCCTAGATTTATGAGCAATTTACACAAAACATGCATTCTGCTTGTGATTCATAAATGAAGCCCATTGAACGGACTATACTTCTGTCTCTCCTAGCCTTGTATTCATAAAATTTGTAACGCAACAATTTACGTAAGAATGGTTTGACAAACGATTAACATATGAATTTGTTTAGATTGTGTTTCATGAATGAAGCCCATACTGTACTACTGTGTCTCACAACCTTGTTTTATTTCAAATTTTTAACATGATAATTTCCATAAGAATGGTTTTAAAGACTGACAGAAAATCATTCAACTGAACGGACCATACATCTGTGTCACACAGATTTTGTTTAAGTAAAATCTGGAATGCGACAATTAATGTAAGAGTAGATTACCGAATAAATTGAATGAATGAAGCCCATTGAATGGACTGTACTTCTGAGTCTCACAGCCTCCTTTTCTTTTGCGTCAAATAACTTAAGAATGGTTTTATGAACTAATTCCTTCAACTAGTTTTTGAATGGACTGTACTTGTATTTCTCAAAGCCTTGCTTCTGTTTGTGTAAAATTTTTAATATGACAATTTGAGTAAGAATAGATTTATGAACAATTTACACAGAATTATACTCTCCTAATGTTTCATGAATGAAGCCCACTGAACAGCTTGTACTACTGTGGCTCACAGCCAGGGTTTTTCCTGCACTGAAATTTCGTGAAGGTACCACGTTCATCTGTACAAACAATAGTACGCAAGTATAAACACCATGGGACCACGCAGCCATCATACCGCTCAGGAAGGAGACGCATTCTGTCTCCTAGAGATGAACGTAGTTTGGTGCGAAAATTACAAATTAATCTCAGAACAACAGCAAAGGACCTTGTGAAGACGCTGGAGGAAACGGGTAGACAAGTATCTATATCCACAGTAAAACTTAACAGAGTCCTATATCGACATAACCTGAATGGCTGATCAGCAAGGAAGAAACCACTGCTCCAAAACCGAAATAAAAAGCCTGACTACAGTTTGCAAGTGCACACGGGGACAAAGATATTACTTTTTGGAGAAATGTCCTCTGGTCTAATGAAAAAATATGAACTGTGGCTATAATGACCATTGGGTATGTTTGGAGGAAAAAGTGTGAGGCTTGCAAGCCGAAGAACACCACCCCAACCGTGAAGCATGGGGGTGGCAGCATCATGTTGTGGCCGTACTTTGCTGCAGGAGGGACTGATGCACTTCACAAAATAGATGGCATCAAAAGGAAGAAAAATTATGTGAATATATTGAAGTAACATCTCAAGACATCAGCCAGGAAGTTAAAGCTCGATCGCAAATGGGGCTTCCAAATGGACAAATTACCCAGGACCGCCGGTGGCCAAATTGATGCCCTACGCAGAGTTCCAGGTTGACGGGGGGTGGTGTTCGTGTGATATGAGCGTGAAACGATCGTCTGTGTTCTGCAACTGCTTTCGAGTCATTGAATAATATATAACGTGCAAGTAAGAGCAGCCGGTGGACTTTCTGGTGCCGTCCTAGGGTAAGATGTTGCCCCCCTAGGGAGTTAGTGCCCTACGCAGGCTGCATAGTATGCATGTTGGGAGTGGCGGTACTGAAATTAGCCAAAGCATACCTCCAAAGTTGAGGCAAAATGGCCACACAAAAAAGGACAACAAAGTCAAGGTATTGGAGTGGCCATCACAAAGCCCTGACCTCAATCCGATAGAAAGTATGTGGGCAGAACTCAAAATGCATGTGCGAGCAAGGAGGCCAACAAACCTTACTCAGTTACACTGGTTCTGTCTGGAGAAATGGGCCACAATTCCAGCAACATAGTGTGAGAAGCTTGTGGAAGGCTATCCAAAACATTTGACCCAAGTTAAACAATTTAAAAGCAATTCTACCAAATACAAAGTGTGTATATACAATACAAAGTCTAAGTAAACTTCTGACCCACTGGAAATGTGATGAAAGGAATAAAAGCTGAAATAAATAACTCTCTGTAGTATTATTCTGACATTTCACATTCTTAAAATAAATAAGTGATCCTAACTGACCTAAGAGAGGGAATGTTTTCTGAGTAAATGTCTGGAATTGTGAAAAACTGTGTTTAAATGTATTTGGCTAAGGTGCATGTAATCTTCTGACTTCAGCTGTATTTTAAAGCACTATGGAACAATTCAACCATTTCAAACAGCTACAACACTTACATTCTGAACAGCACTGCCGAGGGGAAACACCTGCTCTTCACCAGCATCAATTACAAGACTTTTCACATCTACACATCGACAACACCCTATCTAACATTTATCACAGTAAACTGTAACAGAATTTTTCATTACAACTGCTCTGTAAAACAAATCCAGAATAAATATGTAATAAATAGATTAAAAATGTAAACAACTTTACAAGACAACCTGTACATTTTACAGTTTAAAACTGTTGTTTTTACAGTAACCACATTTGAACCTTTACGGGATGTAATTTTGATGCCTTTATATTTTACAGTGCAGTACCATCGTTTATATTATTAAATGATAAACGTAATTTATTTACCTTCTAAAACTGTAAAATCTGCTTATCACTTTATAATGTATTATTAATCACCGTATTAATTACAGAAGGGCACATGATGACATGAAGTTCATCAATAGTGGCCCTTCCAGGAGCAATGGCCAGTAAACATGCAGAGATAGTGCTCAGTCCCAATCACACAAACGTTTGGTTACGTATGTAACCTCCGTTCTCCGAGGGAGGGAACGACACGTTGTGTCGGAGAAGCGACACTAGGGGTCTCTCTTGAGCGCCGATATCCACCTCTGATCTATGAAAAAAGGCCAATGAGAGTTGGCAGCCGGTATTTGCATGTCCCGCCCCCGGACATACGGGTATTTAAGCGGCGCAAATACGGGAGTTCATTCAGGATTTTTCTGAGGAGCCGGAAATGGTCCGGCCGCAACAGTGGCTCGGTTCAGCGACATGGCGGAGGAAAGACACAATGTGTCGTTCCCTCCCTCGGGGAACGGAGGTTACATACGTAACCAAACGTTCCCCTTCTGACGCTCTCCACGTTGTGTCGGAGAAGCGACACTAGGGGACCCATTCCAATCTTGCCATGCGCTGAACCGTGTACGTGAACCGCCGATACAGAGACGGGCAGGGATTTCATCCAGTGCCGCGCATCGTCTGTACTTGGCTGCACGTACCCTTCCCCAATGCCCCATAAGAACATCGGAATCCTTCTAGTTACCCTGAGAGGGGAACAAGGCGATGTTTGCCAACATGGGAACGGGCCAGCCTGGCCCGTTCCCATGTTTCTCGCATAGAGCAATCACGGCCGGGGCCCTTACGCGCATATAGGGAAGGGGGTCTTACCCAGACCCTGCGGAGACCACACCTGCCCTTTTTCTTGGGGAGGAAAAGTGGTAGACACGTCACATGGCCGTCTTAGGGCTCGTGTGGAAAGTATGGTGCGGTGGTAGATCCAGCCTCGAAAGGGGGGAGTTGCTACAGCACGGCGACCGGGGCAGCTGTAACTGCCTAAGGGAGACACGGGGGTCCGCTTGTAAGGGGACAGAACCGTGGAATTACACACAGGGGGAGTCCGAGCAGGAGGCTACAGGGTAGCCATCAGGGTACCCGCAGTGGCTTGGGTCGGCGAGTTCCTCCGCTGAACCGCGGACCCGGAGGGCTGGGGAGGAATCGACCAGGGTCCCGACTCGGAGTGGGGCGCCCTGGGAAGAAGGCGCACTACTTTACCTTGACGTCAGGAAAGCGATCCACCCGGCCGGTCGGTCTACATGTTACCGAGTTCTACGGGCTCGGACCTGAGAAAACACGAGACGCAACCGACTCAACGCGGAGGTTGTAAAACCTCGCGAATGTGTTGGGTGTTGCCCAACCCGCGGCTCTACAGATGTCTGCTAGGGAGGTGCCCTTGGCCAGTGCCCACGAGGACGCAACACCCCTTGTTGAGTGAGCTCGGACCCACAAGGGTAGGGGCACGGCCTGGGTGTGATAAGCCAGTGTGATGGCATCGACAACCCAGTGGGCGAGCCTCTGTTTGGAGACGGCATTCCCTTTCTGCCGTCCCCCAAAGCAGACAAAGAGCTGCTCAGAGCGTCTGGTGCTCTGTGTGCGGTCCAGGTAAATGCGGAGGGCGCGCACTGGACATAGCAACGAAAGGGCTGGGTCTGCCTCCTCCCGGGGCAGCGATTGCAGGTTCACTACCTGATCTCGGAAGGGTGTGGTAGGAACCTTGGGCACATAGCCCGGTCGCGGTCTTAGGATCACAGACATATCTGCCGGACCAAACTCCAGGCAAGTGTCGCTGACAGAGAACGCTTGCAGGTCCCCGACCCTCTTGATAGAGGTGAGCGCGATCAGCAGGGCAATCTTAAGAGAGAGGGCCCTGAGTCCAGTTGATTCAAGCGGCTCGAAGGGAGGTCTCTGGAGTCCTGTCAAGACTACCGAGAGATCCCAGGAGGGAACTAGGCCTGACCGGGAGGGATTCAACCTCCGGACGCCTCTCAGGAACCTGAGGATCAGGTCGTGCTTACCCAAAGACTTGCCGTCTACAGGATCGTGGTGGGCGGCAATGGTGGCAACATACACCTTGAGGGTGGACGGGGACAGCCTCCTGTCCAGCCTCTCCTGTAGGAACAGGAGCACTGACCCGATCGCGCATCTCTGCGGGTCTTCAGTTCGGGAAGAACACCAATCTGCGAACAAACGCCACTTTAGGGCGTAAAGGTGCCTGGTAGAGGGGGCTCTGGCTTGGTTGTTGTATTCACAACGGTCGCCGGTAAGCCGGCTAGCTCTTCCGCATCCCGTCCAGGGACCAGACGTGGAGGTTCCAGAGGTCTGGGCGCGGGTGCCAGAGCGTGCCCCGTCCCTGAGAGAGGAGGTCCTTTCTCAGGGGAATTCGCCAGGGAGGAGCTGTCGCGAGAAGCCTGAGTTCCGAGAACCAAGTCCGAGTGGGCCAGTAGGGGGCCACTAACGTGACTTGCTCCTCGTCCTCCCTGACCTTGCACAGCACCGGTGCAAGAAGGCTCACTGTGTGCCAGCGCGTCTGTCCCGAGGGGAGCCTCTGTTAGGGTGTACCAGAGCGGGCAGTGGGAGGTTTCCTGGGAGGCAAACAGGTCTACCTGGGCCTTGCCAAACCGTTCCCAAATCAGCTGGACCGACTGGGGGTGAAGCCTCCACTCCCCGCCAGGCAGACGTTGTCGTGATAGCGCGTCCGCTACGACGTTGAGCTTTTCCGTGCGCAGGGAACTGACGTTGAGGGTCGCGATTTCCGTGCGCAGGGAACTGGCATGCTCGCCGTGTACTGCGGAAAAGCGGACGCCCCCGAAGGGGGGCGGGATCCGGGCAAACTGAATTGCGTAACCGAGTCGAATGGTCCGGTGCAGCCAGCGTGATGCGTTGGGAAGCGAAAGACACGCTTCCCAGCTCTGCGCTAGGGGTACCAAAGGGACGAGTATTTTGGACGTACCCGGCGGGGCCTCGCAGCGGGGCGGAACAGGTAATGCAGCGTCGGGCGGCTTCATTGTGGCCTGAGGCTGAGGTGCTGAGAATAGACTCAAAGCACTTACCTTGCTCCGCGCGCCCGGCAGGGGGCGGGTTCGTGACTGAGGAGGAGGTCTGATGCTGGCGTCCTCTGGACTCGTCTGAACCGGCCGGCCGGGGGACAGTCGTGGGCAGGCGGAAGGCGGGATCGCCGTGTCCGGTGTACCGGGACACAGTGAGAACATGAACCATCCACAAACGCCGTCTCGGTGTGATCGCGGCCCAAACACACGAGACAGCGCCTGTGGCCGTCTGAAGCGGAGAGCACTCTACCGCATCCAGGAACAACACAGGGGCGGAAGGGCATCTTGAAAAAGACGCACCCTGAGAAGGACGTTCAACGCCGCTGTGTTTTGCTCTTTTAGAGAAATTACTCTTTAATAGGAATTTACTCTTTTAAATACACAATGTGTGTGTGTGTCTGCGCTGTCGAAGCGCTCAGGGGCAACAATGCACACCGTGCAATGTGAAGGAGAAAGCCGCTGTTGTGCGCCGTCAAGATCCAACAGCATGCAGATTGTCAGAGGAAACAGGAACGTTTATAGTGGTGTGTAAACTCGCAGCAAACTGCAGACAGACCATCGGCTCCGAAGAAATTTTCTGAATGAACTCCCGTATTTGCGCCGCTTAAATACCCATATGTCCGGGGGCGGGACATTCAAATACCGGCTGCCAACTCTCATTGGCCTTTTTTCATAAATCAGAGGTGGATATCGGTGCTCAAGAGAGACCCCTAGTGTCGCTTCTCCGACACAACGTGGAGAGAGCGACAGAAGGGGAACACAAAACACCATCAGGGTAACAAATGTGAAATTAAAATTATGTAATAAACATTAACCTAAACTAATAAATATAACACAGAACACCCCAAAGTACATAACCGATATTAAAAATAATTTCTTCCGATTTTTACAACATTTTACAATAAAGCTACATGTATTGTATTTATGAATATATTTAAAAAAATTAGATTTATTTTAAGGTAACTACTTGTTAACCAATTTACGTTTCTTTACTGTAACATTTTTACAGTCTTTTAAAAAAGAAAAAAGTGATTATAAATAACCTATAGCACTCAGTGCAAGATCTGCCCCACCAACATCTTTGGTCACGAGCAGCTACTGAATGGTTGTACGAATGATTAACATTGAAATTCGTACAACTTGTATTTCATAAATGAGGCCCATTGCTACTATGTCTCATAGCCTAGTTTTTCTTTGAGTAAAATTAAATATGGCGTATACTCTAACTAAGGTTTATACTAATACTTTTTTACAGCAATTAAACAAAAAAATATGAGTTTGAATTCAAACATATTCTCAAAACATACCATACCAATAATACAATTCAGCATATAATAGTTCATCGGTTGTGGATCATTAGAACTGTCAAAACACATAGACGTTGGCACATTTCAACTGACTATCTAAAGGCACTACAAGAGTACATAATCCTCTTCTAAATGCAGACGTGGCTCATTTCATTGTAATGGAGATCCTATGACCAATGTGAAAGACTCTTCAAGTCTAAAAGCATGTTTCAACCTGGAAGAGTTTATTACTGCTAAAAGAGTGTTTCTGACAGGAGTTGCTGGAGAGATTGAGGGAGTTAAGTGCCTTGTAAATGGGGAAATCCAGCGAATGGCCGAGAGAGGTTTTTATCTTGCTCACATGGGGCGTTTGGTGTTAGCACACTCCGCTTGTGAGGATTAGCACAGTACCGAGAGCCGAGGCTGATTTTAATTCAATGGAAAACTTTTTCCTTTGCCTTGTCTTCTTAGATTCTTATTCTCCTATTCTTTTCTGTTTTTTTTTCTCCCTTCTCCCTCTCTCCGAATGCAAAGCTCGCTAAGCTCTCACTTTATTAAAAGGCCATCTCTAACCCAAAAAGCCTGAAGGGGCCTATGCAAAAATCCTCTTTTTCTCCCTCTTGTTCCTGAGCCCTTTCTTTTGACGGTTTTCCTTTTTTGTGCGATATGCTAGGGGCAGGAATCAACTCGAACACTTTTTTTCTTTACTTCACTGTTTTTAAGAGTTGCTTTTGGCTTGGAAATGGAGATAAGAGGGCAAGGGATAAAAAGCAGCCCACGGTCATCTGTGCAATTGTTTTCTTCAAAATCTACCATGCTAGAGCTGTGACCCATGCCAGGTGGTTCGGTACTCATTATTTAATGTCTGGGTTGCCAAGGTGAGAGCAGTAAGCCGTGTAATTGGTCGAATTGTCTCCCCCTCAGTCAGGCGCATTTTATTTGAGGGCCTTGTTGCCACAGAGATCACTGATCCCTAACCACAGCACACACATTACAGCAGACACTCAAGAAAAGAGAAGACAACCCAAAAAATTTATTGCCATAAAAATAATTAAAAAAAAACATGGTAATGCCATGTGTTTATGGACTCTACCAGGGTGGTAATTCCAATGGTATTCTATGAAGTAGAATATAGTAGCATTTAAACATTCATACTACAGCTGTATTTTTGCAATAAGAGGGTACATTTTGTAATGGGACACATGAAATGGTAATCAAACTCTCACAGTACCAAAAATACCATGGTACGAGGGATCAAAGTACCATAGTAATAACATCTGATACCATCTTTGGACCATGGTACCACCACGGTACTTTTTTCAGCAACTAGTGTCCCCAAATGAATAAAATATTGACCATTTACGGCGGAATCGACCTACAAATGACATGTGTTTTTTCTCTGCATATTAAGCTGGGATAGGATCATGTATTTTGACATAGAAAAATAAAAACACATAAACAAAAATTTACCAAATACCACATCATTTTACCAAAATTACCATCACTTTAAATTATATATGTTTTTACTCTTGCGACAAAGAATCTATAAGTGAATCAATGCAAGAGAGATAGATAGAAAAAAAGTGAAAGATCATTTAAAAGAGAGACAGACAAGGCACAAAAGAAACTGATTGACAGAAAATGAATGAGAATGATAATGTGTGTGAGAGAGAAATGACAAAGAGAGATAAAGAGAACCTGATATTAAAGGGCAATTCAAAATGAGACACCAGAGAGTTCTCAGTCTACCAATCAATATTCTCCAATGGGCTCTCGATTTTAATACACTGCCACGGCAACTCATTTAAAAGCCATATTAAAGGTTAAACTTCAATAAAGCAACAGTAATGTACACATATTACACAAGCGGCAGCATGGCACATCTATAATGCAATATAGTGATAATGCTCCATCAGAGATGTTCTTAAATGGTTTATAGGTTTGATGAGTGAAATTCCAGAGCCTGAAGGTCACTGCTTGAATATTGCAGCGATGCCTCATTCACAACATACAGTCAGATGCACAGTAATTGCGATTGAATTACTGCACATCTGACTGACTAACTCTAAATATATATATATATATATATTTAGAAGTTTTAGATATATATATATATATATATATATATATATATATATATATATATATATATATATATATATATATATAATACATCGGCTAAGGTTAATATGTAATAATTATAATTAGCTTAATATAAACAAAAACAAATGTGTGGTGGGTCACCATTTAAAAAGCCACATAAGTGTGTGTGTGTGTGGCGTTAATGTATTCTCTTACCTATAATGATACCGTTTGGCTCTGAAGGAGGTTGCCAGACAACCCGCACAGACGTCAAATGCACTTCTGGAAACAACAATCTGACAGGTGGACCAGGAACTGAAAAAAGAAAGAGAGAGAGAGAGAGAGAGAGAGAGAGAGAGTGTTAAGGGGGATCCACAGTTGAATGTGGCATTTAAAACAGATTATAGTACATTTGTATAGGTTTCTTCTACCAAAGAACATACTTCAAACACTTCAAAACATCTGTTTGCTGGGCCAAGCTTTTATCTCAACCAAAGCAAATATGACATATTAATCTCTTCATACACACAGACTCGCTGCAAACTTCTAATTCCTTAAATCCATAAATATAAATATTAGTGCTTTATAATCCTTCATCAAACACATTTAACTCTGCCAGTGGACACATGGCCAACAACACTGGTAATCCAGTAGTTCTGCTGTGTGAGTGTGTGTGTGTGTATGTAGAGAGAAAGAAAGAGAGAGAGAGAGAGAGAGAGCGAGAGAGAGAGTAATCACAGACATTGGAGTATCTGGTATCCCTGGTCTCCATGTACATTTCCAAATGAATGTTGCTCTATTGAGCCGGTTAAGAGAAATGACAGAAAGAGGGCATTTGTCACTGCGCTGGCAAAACTCCACAATCCACAACATATGAACACACTCGCTCATTTTAAAAGGGAAAGATAGCTGTGTTTACTTTCCTATGCTGTGGAAATGGATTGCATATATTCATATTAGTTCATATTTCTGAGGCAAACACTCTGAAGAAAAATGTTTGCTTAGAGGTTGCTCTAAGATAGGTTAGGAGACTTGAGAGTTCCCAGTTAAATGACATTTAAAATAACACACATACATATTGTGGGGTAACACACTTATATGAATTGCCGTCAAAATAATGTCACAATGCCAAAAATCTTAATGATACAAAAAATATAGAAGCAAGGGTCAGTGGTTAGCATTGCACTGATAATTTGGTCAGGGAAGACTTTGAGAAATGTTTGAATTCATATAGAAATCTTTGACTTTGGATTGCAGAATTGGTACCTTGCCAGATCTGAAACTCAACAGGAGACATGTGAGATTATTAATTATTATTGTTATTATTAAAATGTGAGATTATTATGATCGAAGACTTCACCCAAAGTATCAATTTGCTCTCCATTGACAGTAATTCCATTGCTGTCTAGGAGAAACAATTGAAATACTAAAGAGATCTCATTAGTGATTTTTTTTCCTTTGGAATGGTGAAATGGAAAGAGAAAGAGAGTAAGGTGGTCCATACAGGTGAATGAAGTGATGCAGTGATGCAGGATGTGGTTTCATGCAATGTGGGGACCAAGAGGGCAGGCGAGCGTGTGAGCGAGAGCACATGTGTGTTCATCTGTGTCTAGAGCCAGGTGGGAGGTGGAGGTAATGCCAGTCTGAATGCCGGGCACAGCTGGAAACCAGCAGAGCATGAAGCAAGACATAACTTTGAGCTACCTTTATGAATACAGTATTTGTGTGTGGGTGTACTGTATATGTGTGTGAGGGTGTGAAGGAACATCTGCTAAATGGGTAGCTTTCACTCAGTGTGGTTTTGACCCAATTTGTGATTTTTTTTTTTGCATTTGCATGCACGATTTGTCATAACTAATGTTTTCTATAAAGAAGATAATATTTATATGAAAATGAACACTGTGAAAAATTATCTCCTACAATTGTTACCTGAAGGAGCTATTTCTACCTGATCTAAACCTTTCAAATGGATTTTGTTGGAGTAACCTTGATGTAGTCATCTAATTTTTTACTTGAATAAGATCATTTATTTTAGATGTTACCACTGAAGCACTCCAATTAAAATTCCTGACAAAATATTATTAACAGATTGTAGAATTGCTGGGCTACAGAAATTCCTGATTTCATTGGTTCCTCACCGTCATCCTTGGTTCTCTCAATTGTTGGGGGAAGGCTGGGTGGTCCGTCTCCAACACATGTAAATGCAAGCACCTGAACCTCATATAGGATGAACTTCCTGAGATTCCGCAAAAGAAGAGAGTAGGTATGGTTCCAGTTCACCGGCTGGACCTTGGGTGCCTGCTGAGAATCATTTTCTTGGTACAATACCTACATATAAAGGGAGATCAGGGATATAGGTCACATACAAAGGGTTTTAATGGGTAATAGTGCTAGAAAATATCCTAAAAACAAAAAAGCTATGAAGCTTTGAATTTTGGTGAATGAAAAACTCTCATAGACTTACAAGCCATACTGAGGACCAGAATATAATCGAGATTTAGGGATGGGCTCTTTTTACTTTGGCCAGTAGGCAACCACCCAAAACAACCTTGAAACATCTTAGAAGCTGTCCAGAGCACACTGGCAACCACCCACAAAACCATTTTTGCAGGGGCAAGCAAAACGCACACACTTTCTTGAGCAAATGTAAAAATCTAGTTTAAATTAAGAGTTCAAGTTTTGCCTCGCTCGAGTCCTGACTTCAGAGGAGATCAATAATTAATGTAATTTTTCTACTTTTTAACCATCTAAGCATTTTATCAATTGGTCTCTTCCTACAGTGTGTAAAAGAAAAACTGTTTCAGCAATTTCAGGATGTTGCATCATGTCACTCTACACAGCTCAAGCAAAAACTTACTACAAGATTCATTCTACAAGTAAAGGTTCACATGGTCTTCACTAACCTCACATAGTTGTGATGTCATCAGTTTAAACTACATTCGGTTGAATGCTTGTGCAACAAACCATGAAAAAACAGAGGACCCTACATAGGTTAAGCGCATCAATGGTTCTTTGTGGCATAAAGTGCTGTTGGCTTATGATACAAGCATTACATTAGAAGATAGAGGTGCACTGCATGTACTTTTACAACATTTTTGAATGTTTAATGATTTGAATTTGTCATTCTGACATTTATGCTATAATTAAAAAAAAATTACACTGAACATCAAATTTCACAATCTTTATTCTACGCAAAACCCGCCAGTACAGTGGTTGCTAAGGTGTTAGGGCATTGCTAAGTGGTTGTTAATATGTTCTGGGTGGTTGATAATTGTTTTCTTCACAAGCGCGAGTCAAAACAGCCCACCATCAAGTCTCTATGATATTCTGGCCTTGGATTTACTTCAGTTCCTTCCTTTAATGTAAGTCTATGGAATTTTTTTTTGCCAGTTTTATCATTCACCAGGTGAAATTCGCACAACTCTCCATAAAAAGGATTTGGCAGGATTTGAGGTAACGTTCATGTCTGTTGCACAGATGTTGTGGGCTGAGTTATGTGCAGAGGTTTAATAATTAGCGTTCAGGATTTGGTCAAATTTCTTACCCTAAGTATGAGGAATTGTAACAGTGATGCTTGCCTTAGCAAGCCTCCAGTCAGAAGTCTCATATACAGTACAACTTCACTCTGTTCAATGTTCAGCAGGCAGAAGTCTCAATCCAAGCCTGTGGGGGATTGTAAGGTTCTTAAGGCATTCCCTTTGATATAGTTAACGTACCTTGTATCCAAGGATGTGTCCATTCTTCTGGTGTTCAGAGACTGACCCCCAGGTGACCAGTATACTTGTGGAGCTCATTGCTTCAGCACTCACATTCTCTGGGGCACCAGAGGGAACTGAAAACACACAGACACCAAAAAAAATTATATATTTTATTCTAAAGCAATAACAATGCAGTAGTATATCAAAGCAATGATTTTTACCACAGTTAAGGTGTTTTTAAGGTATATGGTATTATTACGTGGGATACACCAAAATGATCACCAATGTAGAATACTGTAAATTTTTCATGTATTGATAATTCTGAGCAGTGTTATGGGTAACATGATAAAAGTAATGCGGGTTATGTAATCAGATGACTTTTTCGAGTAATAAGTAAAGCAATGCAATATTTTTTATTTTAGACCATAATATCTGAGTTACTTTTTAAATAAAGTAACTCGTTGCTTTTGTACACCTCTACTATCCCTGTATTACAAGAAATCATGGAGTAAAAGAGTACAAATTGTGGGGAGGGGACATGGTGCATGATTGGCATTGTAGTTCTATTGAGTGTGAGGCTAGAGACTATTTAGCAGATAGAGTCACTTCTATTTAAATGAATGGGAGAAATTGAAACACCTAACCAAGAAGTTCTAGCACCCAACAGTCAATGGATGTAGAAAGAAAGTCCTGCCTTGCAAGTAAAAGTGCCAATCACATTTTAGATACAGACATCTCCTGTCAATCAACTCACTAACGTGCATGCGCATTTCTTGATTTAGAGTAATATAAGGTCAACATTTGGTTGAGTGAAACGCGGTTCATTCATGTGTTAATACACACTGCATTAAAAAAAACAGTAAACACGTTTGGCCAGAGAGATTATAAGACTAGTCTTCTACTGGCCACGACATGATACAAAAACTTGCTCAATTCACTGACTTATGGAGCAGAATTTCTCAGTGTTACAGCTCCCCGTAACTGGGAGAATGGGATGAGAAAAGACTCTGGATCAGCAGCTGCGAGCAAAGTTCAACATTGATTGAGTCTACAGAGAAAATATCTTAGTTTCTAAGATATCAGTAGTTTGATTCGTGAAACAAACCATTTTTATGCCATTTTGGTAGCATTAAAACCAATTCCATTCAAGTTGTATCAACATGCGCCTTTGCAGTTGTGGAGTCTGTACGAACCGTGGATCAACTCAAAACAAGCAGTCACTGTGATGACTTAAGTGAAAATGTTATATTGACATTTCCCACTGAATTTTATCCTGAGAACATCTCAAGTTGACTCTGGCATTGTTGATGAGCACAGAACATGATGACATATATTATGCAGGTTCAAGTGTTGGACTTTGCTGGTTTATGTAAGACAGTGCTTATTCTTATTCACATTGGCTGCCATGTTGATGGAAAAACAAATCATGCATATTCATGTTATTAATTCTTTACTATAAATATGACATGAAGACCTAATTTCTAAATATCTGTTTGTTTACTATTTTACTTTGACATGAGTGTTCTACTGTAGCTAGCATAACCTGTAATGTCTCTTTCTTGTATGCAATGCATGGCTTATTAGTATGGAATGCATAGCATTGCAGAAAAGAAAGTGGCTGTAAGAAAAAAGTAACGCAAAAGTACAGCAACTCTGTACTTTCCATAAAAATTACTGTAAGTATTGGTCGGTCGTAAAGTAACTCCAGTCATGGTCGGTCGTTCTGTTATGAAGGCAGACGAAGGAAGACGAGGGGTGAGGATCTATGTGCGGTTTTATTGAAAAATGATGAAGACAAACAAGACTGGAACAAATAAAACGTCCACGATGGGAAAACAAAACAAAAAAGACATCCAAGAAGAACACAGGCTGGAGAAACATCCATGGAGGGCAAAGATAACATTCAAACATCTACGTTCACATTTGCATTCAACGACCGACAATGACTGGAGAACAAACAGGGTTTAAATACACAAACACAATGATGACTCAACGACATGCAGGTGAGAACAATGTAGTGCATGGGCAGTGATGAGGGCAGGGAATTATGGGAAGTGTAGTTTATGACAGGTGACAAGTGAAACACGGGGCAGACAACAGGGGATCGTGACAAATCTCATGTTTTGTAGCGCAACAAGTTTGAAATGACCCGACATTGCCACTACATATATGTGTGTGGCTTTTCTAAACCTTCTCAACAGTCAACAATATACCATAACCATTTGTTGGCAATATAAAAACATAACAGGCATATTTGCAGTCACAACACTTTATTTAAAACGTGACAAGAAGTATATTTTATACAGAATGACTCGTGACGAATTCCATGTGCTCTCAAAGTGAATATCACTTCTGAAGACTTTAACTAAAGCCCTTGAATGCAATACCTTTATGACTATTTTACATAAATGTATCACGGAAGGGAACTGACTGTCTTCAGAAAAGTTTTGATGGCGTTTTCTTTTCATCTTACCTCCGTATAATGCCTAATAAAGTATTGTTTATAAGCGCAGGGCTGCTTTATGTACAGGCGTTACCAGGGTAACAGCTATAGTTCTGCTGTTCCATAAGCGCCACCTACTGTTAGAGAGTGAATTTGCATTTTCATTCAGTCAATCTGCCGTTTTTGTTAGATCAATGTGAAATCTGACCGCATTTTCACAACGCATACACGCAGTGTTATACATTTTAACCGGTTAATTCAAAAAATCTTTCAGATAATAATGTATCTAGAAGTATTCTAGAAGTATTTTTAACTGCCCATGATAAAAATACTGTGCATGTTCATAAACGCAATTTACTAATACACTACTAATATTACTAATATACTAATATATATTATATAGTGTAACACAATAATGTTTTACATTTCATATATAAAAAAATGAATGTAAATATATGTATATAAGTTAATCTTTTCAGAGCAAAAATAAATATTTATTTCAAAAATTAACCTCTATTTATTTTAGTACTGTGGCTTGACTTGACTTGAAACTCATCTGGACTCGACTTGACTTTCTTGAGGTGAGTCACTGACTTGACTTGACTTGACTGCACTGCGGTTGAGACTTGACTCGAGATTTTATGGTTAAGACTTGAGACTCGCTTGTGCCTTGAACATGTGTGACTTGCTCCCACCTCTGGTAAGTCTAATTGTACATTTCCAAGTTGGCAGTAATAGTACATTGTAAAAGAAGAAAAAAAAACCCATCAAAGTCAAAACAGTCTCTTTAAAACTGGGCAAGGATTAGGACATTGGGTCTCCAGAGCCAAAGCCAAATTAGTGGAGTTTGGGGGATCTTCTACCAAAAGATGAAAGTATTTCAATTAAATCATCAATCGAGAGCACTTTGCTATAAAGATAAAATCAAATGTTCATTTTGAAGCTGAATGACAACAGTCCAGTATTTGTGTTTGAATATTTTTAGATACTCAAGGGGCATAGGATGCCTTGTGACTATTAAGGAAATACATTGTTTGGGGGTTCAGGAGTGAGAAAAGTTGAAAATGTAGAAGTCTGAATGGACCATTTTTATATTTTCCTTAAAATGAAAATCTACCAACAACAAACAATGTACAGCACAATAGTGAAGCTTAAAAATTGTGTTAGCTAAAGTTAAGTAGGACTATAAATGGTCAGTCTATCAAATAATGTAAATGTTCTCATGAGAACTCCACTATGCCACTCGTAAAATCAAATTTCTGGTTGTTTTTCCTTGCCATTTATGCAAGAGATTATCTTAATTTTCACAAAAAGAATCTGTTTGTGAAAGGCTCGAAACATGCTGATTAATAAAGCTAATTTTAGATGGAAAAAAATGTTATAGTTAAAAGACGCTCTGGAAGCAACATTGTCCTGTCACAAACCTGGTTTAGCTGGTTTCTGCAGTGTGTTTTATGAAAGATGCCATAATCTATCATATGCACGCCATATGAGTGCATATATTTACAAAAACAATCATATTTTTCCCTACTGAAACTTCAAAATAAGCTTTTATTCTTATTTAAACGTCAATTAAATTAGTACAAAAGTTTAATCTAAAGCAAGCAATATTAAAGGAAAGTTGTGCTGATGTGGCACCTGACTCTTTAGTTTTGCCCAGAACTGGACTGCTCCAGGGTCCAGAACCGATGACGTTGAATGCCTGAACGCTCAACTCATAGTCCGTCCACTCCTCCAGGCCCTCCATCGTCACCTCCCGAGACAGCCGCTCAGAAACCGTCTCCATCCGTGTCTGTCCAAGCCCGTCCATTCTCTGTGCACGAACCCGGTAACCCACACTTTCAGGATTTCCATTGTAAGCTGCCTCTTGAAGCGGCTAAGGAATAGTCAAGGAGATCAGACTTAGAGTTCATTCTTAGTGCTCTAGAAAAAGTATACCATGGACTTTAAACGCCTACTAAAAATTAACTTGAGATCAGTTGGTTAATTGCAAAATGGCTAAGAAAAGAGAAGCTAGCTCAGAGAAAATCTTGAGCATCATTTGTTTTGTTTTGTTTTGTTTATAAATATGGTGCTAAACAATCAAACAAATTAAAGGTTTAAATAGTTTAACTATTGCCACAGAGACTTGTAATAAAATAAATCTTACTCTTCATTAAAGATATTAAAACTTGAGAGACATGCAGACTCTTGGGCTACTTGGTAAACGATAGAAATGTAAAAGTGTAACCTTTTCTTGAATGCCAATTGCTTTGGCAGCTACATGAAATTTTTAGTACAAGTGTAATAAATTACTGCCCATAAAGAAAGGTTTAGGAGGTCACTGTTTTCTTCTCCAAGCTTGCGAAGTAATGCATTAAGGCTCTTATGTGTCCTGAGGGTCATTTTCTGAACGAGCACCCCTCAAATGTGTTACTACAGCCAACAGAGGTTTTGTAGAAGTCATATATATATATATATATATATATATATATATATTTTTTATTAAAAAGAGTTCTTTCTCTCTTATGAAATGACAGCCTTCATGTTTTGTGCCTAAAAAACTAGAATTCTTCGATAGCTCTTGAGGCTTTGAAAAGGTGAGAGGCGAGAAAAGGAGACGTGAAGGAGAAAATAACTGCAATTACGTCTGATACTGACAGACACTATGGCTCGTCATAGCAGGAAAACGGACAGGAAAAATAAGTTGTCAACCTCTTCCAGCATATCCTTCACCTAGAAACTGTGCACATAAGAACGCCACAAAGTGTGGTTGTGTCCATCTCTTCCTGTGTTTGAGTGTGTGAGAGTAAATCTCTATAGCCTACTGAATACTTATAAATATTCCTGTATTTGTAATAATGTTAAAGCCTGTTAACACTAAAAATGAGTGCCTCTTTAAGTTCCTATGATACAACGGAAGAACCTTCTAAGTTCTTTTAAATACCATTTTTAGGGATATATCTTAAAATTATTCTTAAAAAAATATTATTTTGCTTTTTAGGCAAATATTGCTACTTATTACTATGTGCTGTAATATAGGTGCATATAACTGACAATAATAAAAAAATATCATTGAAAAAAATATAGATTTCTACCTCTTGGATTAAACTAAGGAAATTAAAATGGATTAAAATGGTTGTTTGGTTGAAATAAAACATTTATTGAAATAAAACAAATCACCCTTTTAAACAATTTTAGAAAAAATACAACAGGGCATAAAATGGAGACATTTATCGTATATTGTATAGAAGAATGAAAATATCATAATATATATGGGGTTTTCTTCAATTTCGTGCACTTTCGTTTCCCAGGGGTTGATTTGTATTCAAACAGATTTTTTTTGTTTTGTTTTTGTTGTTGTTGTTGTTGTTGTTGTTGTTGTTGTTATATGAGGGTCTCCTAAAACTGAACAGGAAACTTTGATCATGCCATCATTATTTATTGGGTCCCTGAACCAGACTTGAACATTAACCTATGAAAATACAAATAATTACATGTTTAACATTGTGGTAATCTAAACAAAGAGTGAAATAAACTTACTTTCAATACTTAGAGTGTGATACATACATATTTTTTTTTCATTTAAAAAAATAATGATTGTCATACAGCGTCATTTCCACCAAACCAAGCAATTTTGACCCTAATAAAAACATTTTCCCCCCAAAAGGTTAGTGTAATTGTTAACCAAGTCAGTGAAGAGCATGCTTGAGATGAAGTATTAAAAAAGTTATGTTTGAAGAAAAACTAAAGCTAAATCAAGGTAAATACCAGTTGTGAGCAGAGTATTTATTGGGCGTAATTTTCCAATCAAGCTGTAATTTTGCCAATAACACAAAAAGTGTGAAAATATTAATGAATTGTTTACATTTAGGATACATAAAATTTTAGCTAAAAAATTAGCCTTAGAAAGACAAAGGAGCTGGGCATTTTATTTATAAAATTATTTTCCATCACTGACATAATGCACTGTGGAATTTAATAAAACATAAAATGTGGTGGAAATGACACTAGTGAGAATTTTCATGACTTTCAGAGAAATGAAAAAAAAAAAAAAAAATCCTGTGGGCCATACACTGATGGATATTGTTAGTACACAAAAAAAAAAAAAAAAATATATATATATATATATATATATATATATATATATATATATATATATATATATATATAGAGAGTGTGAAAAATGAGACTTTAACAAAACTTTACTTTCAAGAAATTCACAGTAAAGTGCCTGAAGTTGAATAAACACCCATATATTTTTGCTACATTGCCTCAGCCATAGTTTTTGATGCATAGTTCGTTTTTAAATCATATTGTGTTGAAAATATAGACTTGGTGTAAATATACATTTAGTTTAACTGTCTGGTGACAGTAAGTGTGTATGCCTCTTTCTCACCTCCCAGTGAATCCTCAGGCTGGTTTCAGTGGCAGAGAACACAGTGAGGTCTGTCGGGGCCACATCTGGAATAGCCTGCAGGGTCTGCATCACTCGAGAAGGTTGACTGAAGGGACTTGACCCCACAATGTTCACCTGCTTCATCCTGAATCTGAAACACAAGAATAAAAGGAGGGTGGAAAAACTGTGTTTTTAATTCCCTGGTCTTGCGTGTGAGTAGTGGCAGAAAAGAGGGGTGGGGGGGGTTGGACAGGATAACAGATCTCTACAGCCCCTGATAATCTGTAATCCCTTTAGGACAAGATAGTGTGCAGAGAATCAGAAGACAATCTTTCTTCAGGACCTTGAGAAAATCAATTAAGGACAGAAATAGAATAGAGGAATGAGGAGAAAGAAATGGAGAAGAACGAGGAAGAGATGAAACACATAAAAAACTAAAGACAGAAGCAAAGATAATGGAGAGATGGAGACAGATACATGAAGGTTGGGAGATTTGGGATTGTGATTTGTGTTAAGTCAATACTAAAGGGTCATATAAATCGCACAGCTAAAATTTACACACAAAGACAGCAAGAAACCTGCTGGAAAGATCCGCATATGCACTACACAGAATATGTGTTTTTAGTAGGTTCAAAGCACTGGATGCTTGTGTACCCGTGAGTTTCTAAAAGGGCTAATTCACTAAAAAAGAAAATACTGTAATAATGTACTCACCCACATGTAGTTCCAAACCTATGATTTGTTTTTATTTAAAACTCAAAAAATATATACTGCAATGCAAATAAATATTTTTTTACTCACAATTTTTTTCTTGCTTTGCAGTAAAATTAGCTAAACATCCTTAAAACAAGATACATTTACTCGAGTACTACTGTTGTGTTTTCAGTATTTACTGCAAGTCATTATCATTCCTTTCCATGCAAACATGCCTAATTTCTATGTAAATAGGCTCCTTATAGATTGCGCTTCATTTACAAAAAAATGCCAGTGTAATTTACATTGTGCTACCAGATGAAATCAGATGGTAAAATTAATTGAATTTAAAAGATATACCTTTTATATTGATCATGGCAGCAGTAACAGACCTTATTCATAGAAGCACTATATACATTTTTTGATGGGAATAAAAGCATACTTTACTGCAAAAGAAGACATAAATTCTGTTAATTATATAAACATTTTATAATAATGTAATAATAATTTTTTAAATTATTATTATAAATTTTTTGTCCAGAATTTTGTCAATCCATTGCATCTCTTAAGTCTCGTTCTGTTCAAATATGCGTCAACACCTCAAGACAGCTCACACTAATTTTAAGCATCATATTAGAACTGAATACAATTTGAGAGCTACGACAGCAGCAGATAATGCCTTTGAATCATGTCATATTGGAAATGAGCATGAGCGCAAGTTATATTTGACAGCTACAGTGGAGAGGAACTTAAATATTGGTCTTTTCCATACACAAAGCTTTTGTATGCTTCAGAAGACTTGGAATACAGCGCACGATTCGCATGGACTACCTTTATGGTGAATCTTCTATCATTTTTTAACTTGACAGCCCCAGTCCCCATTATGGAAAATAGCACTTTGGACACTCTACAAGGGTTTCCAGCAGGCAAATGAGCGAGAGACTTACTTGTATTGGGTGAAGGGGATGAGGTTGGGGATCTCCAGAGTGTCGGAGGCCGGTGGACTGTCTCTCTCATACAGCAACTTCCACTCCTCTTCATCACCCACAGTCCCCACCTATGGCCACAGAGAGCATTCTAAAATAAATCTAAAATGCACAGCTTACTGCATACAACATACTTTGTATTACAACATACTATCTTTCAAAAAGCATGTAAAATAGTATGCAGTACATAACATTGCATAAACTCATTATTTTGCATGTAATACTATATCAGCAATAGACGTTTAATTGTCTGCCATTCAATTATCTCATTTTTCCTTGTTTTTTGGGATTTTTGCAATTTAATTGGTCAGACAATACTGAGATAACATGTGACCTTCTGGAGAATGAAGCTAGAAATTGAGTCTGGTTCTCAAATTCTCCTTGCCTGCATAGGAATGCATGTACAGCTCAATATATTGGAGCATGTGTTCTGAGCGCTAGGCCAATTCTCTGACAAACTACATGATTATTAATCAAGTTTGTGTAATAATGTCCTAATTTGGCAGCCCAATCAAATAATGAGCCACAAATTAGATGTTACAACTGCAGATGATAACGCTTTCAGTCCGTTGCTCTTGAAAAGGAAGGTCAAGTCGCAATCAACTGAATTGTGGGATACAGTACACTGCACATATTGGCAAGTGTAGCAGATAATCAGGCTATTCTAAGCACACTGTGCATAGTACACATCCTGAACACTGCATTCCTAGTAAGACAAGGGTAGTATCCTATTTCGACCATATCAAAGGTCATATTGAGTAGTCATAGCTGATAAAAAATTGACAGACAGGAAATGCAGTTGCAAACAAAATCAAGCTGCGTGCTGTGCAGACTTCATATCAGGGCTGCCGCCTTTGTTTAGTGCTTTGGAAATCTCTTTTTTTATGGGCTAATCAAAAGCATGCAACCATAGATTCTAAACACTGACTTCAAGGTGGTTACAAAATGAGCCCCTTCCATCTTTTTTTATCTTAATAAAGCCGTAATAAGAAAATGAGCTTATTAAAAAGAAAAAAATCAACATAAAAATAAATGGTAAAAAAAGGTGAATAATGTAACCAGTCATTGTCTTTTAACAAAAACTGCTGATCTTTTCCAACATTTCACAGTCATGTGAACATGTTTCCTCCAGGATCTCATTAAGAGCTGGTTCCATTGATTCATTGAGCAACCTGTGTTTAATACAAGTGTCAAAATGCTTAAAAGGCAAAAATTTAATATAATGTTAGTCACTTATTATGTTTATTTTAGTCACTTATTAACAGTCAAATTTAGTTGTAAAATTTTGTTGTAAATTTAGTTATCACTATTTTCCACCTTCTCTTTGATCCATCGAGTTAAAGGGATAGTTCACTCATGTCATTCCAAACCTAACTCTCTTGCACAGAGCAAAAAAGGACATGTCAGCCAGAATATTAGAAATTGACAGCTATAGTCACAATTCACTTTTAATGTATAGAAAAAGGATGCAATGAAAGTGAATGGTGACTGATGTTATATGTTATATAACATCTCCTGTGATCCACACTATCAAAAAAAAGTACAAAAAGTAAAATGTCTGGCAGCAAAAGTTGCCAAACAGTTCCCTTAAAATTACAGTAAAATACTATACATAATTCACCAATGAATTATTGTAAAATTACAGCTTTTCAGTATATATTCTTTGTAATTTTATGCCCAAATATTTGTTTTTAATACAATTTTTAACAAAAATTCTATGTTTTTTTAATAAATGAACACAGAGCAGGAAAAAGGTAAAAAACGATTTATTGTCTGTGTTTTTACACTGATATCTACTAAATTAACACTCAAAACCATAAAAAAATTGTAAAGGCATGTTATAAATGGTGAATTCTTATCATCTAAAGTTACAGACTTTGACTGTACTTTTACAGCAGATTTATTGAAAAACATGGTTTTCCTGTATTTTACAGTTATATTCTCTAATTATGAAAAGGAAAGAAAAAAAATCTGTATTTATTAATAGTAAATGTAAGTAAAAAAAAATTTTCAGTGCACGCAAGAAAATGGGTTAAATATTTTAATGGCTTAAAACAGCCTTTGCAACTTAAAAAATGGACATATTTCCATGTAAAACAGGATATTCAATGAGAAAAATGTAGAGCAGGACATGATTTTATTTACAGGATTGGATCATGAAAAGTGGGAGTTCCATATCACCATTGCGATTTTTGTTTTGTTTTGTTACTGTACCTTTAAGAGTTCTATATGTAAATTACCTCTGTCTGTTTTGATTGGCTAGCCTATACATATTGGAATAGTTTATGCTGAAATTAATCATTAAAAGTGGCTATATACTGAATAAACACTGATATATATAAACATATGTTAATTAACTCATGTATATGACATCATAACCACTGCAATTTCTAAATGGATTGTTTTTGCTTAGTTTCAAATAAACGTAGGACCTGGGAAAGGAGCTTTGTGTTGTGAACAGTAGTGTTTGTCAACATAGTACATCAAACTTCCAAAAAAGCAAGAAAAATTCCTATATGTCCTTTTTAATATCATGAACCATATGTTGAAACGAAGACACTCTTTCTACACAGACCTCTACAAGCCAGCATGTATTGTGCAGCTATGCTCTAACTGAGGAAAGGTAAAAAGATTACAAATGGAAACAGAATTGGCAGCCACCCTAGTCCAGCATAAAGCTGCAATGAAGTCAGCTGTACAAAACTCATCTACACAAGCTGATTTATAACCCATATTGATTTAAGATCCTATTAGTGCCACCTCAGTAACTCTAATCTTCTCCTCTCTAGAGGGGCAGACTTGCCATTGGGAGAACCTGGAATTTTCCCGGCTGCGAAACGAGGCCGAACAGGCGGTTATAAGCTGAAACGGGCCGCGACTGGCTAAAGGGGGCCGAAAAACGGCGCCACGATATGCTAAAGGGGGCCCAGCGACACCCCCCAACCCACTCAACCAGTGACAGTGGGCCAGTGACAGGTTGGGTAGGGATGGGAGGATCGATACTTCTGATACTGGTGTAGTATGAAGAATATCGATACTCACACAAAAATATTGATTCTGAAGAATAATAACAAGTGATTTTATTATTTAGATTACATGAATAAGTGGATTCGAAGTGGAAAAAATTTATTATATGAGTGAATGGTTGGTAGCACTAGCAGACAGACAGCGCTCATACTTTCAGTCATAGCGCTAGTTTAAAGATGGAGCAGCGCTTTCCTGAGGTAATGACAGCAAAACAGCATCTGGAGTTCCCCATCTGTCACTCACTCGACATTTTGTCAGTGTAGTGACACTAGGGGTCACTCTTGAGGGCCCCAAAACATCTCACATCTTTGAGAAAAGGTCAATGTGAATTGGCGAGTGGAATTTGCATGCCATGCCCCAGGACATACGGGTATAAAAAGAGCTGGAATGCCCACTCTCATTCAGATTTTTTCTTCAGAACCGAGCGGTTCTGTATCAGCGAGGTGATTCCCACTGCTGTTACATTCACCTCTGAAAGAAGCATTTACTGTTGGATATACGGCAATCCAGCAGCTTTCTCTCCTTCAGCACGATTAGAGAAGATTATACTCCTGGGTGCTTCGACAGCACTACTAAAGAGTATATATTTCTGAAAAGAGTATTAGAACAACACATTGACATGAATGTCTTTTTAAAGATGCCTTTCCGTGTCGATGCAGTCGTTATCTCTCCGTCTCTGACGGCCAATGGCGCTGCCTCACATGTCTGGGATCACACTGAGCCAGTGTTTATGGATGGTTCCTGTTCTCATTGCGAGGACATGACCATGGCAACGTTGCGGTCGTGGCTTACATTCTTCAAGGGGAAAGCCACTTCAGCCACCTGCCTGCAATGCGCCTTCTACCCTTGGGTACGAGGCTGGCCTGGCTGGCACTAGAGGTGATTTGGTGAGTTCAATGGGCGTGGTCTCGCCGGGTAAATCCCTGCGAACCTCCTGTTCCTCAGCATGCTTGTTTGCCCCCATTGAGTTCTCGATTACTGCATCAGAGAGCGCACTGGTAATGTCGGACACCGAAGACTCGACTGGGCTGCCACCTTCGGGTCTGCCCGCCAAGTCTGAGGCCGACCGACTCACTGCCGCGAGTGTCAGGTGGACTGGAACTCTCTGTCCTCCCCTGAGCCTTCGCGGCTAGATGATTGTTTCCTGTTTCGGGGCACCACTCAAGCCCCCCGGTCGCTTTCTTTCCGGAAGTACACGAAGAACTGACGAGGTCATAGAGACCACCTTTTGCTGCCCGAAACCGACTTCCAGGTTTGTCCGCTCTCACTACCCTCGATGGCAGGGCAACCCATGGGTACACGGAGGTCCCTCAGGTGGATAAGGTGGTTGTGGTGCACCTATACCCGCAAAATGCCACCACCTGTTGGGATCGTCCAGCGCTTCCCTCCAGGGCCTGTAGGACTACATCACATAATCAGAGTTTACGGCCACTGTTGTCTTGGCAGCCAGACACCAAGCACTTGCAACCAGGTAAGCCCCCCCCCACCCCCACCCCTTCACGTGCCCGGCAACGCCACACCTACAACCATGGCCAGCTGGTTGTGATGAGTCTCGAGGACAGCCCAAGAGGCCCTCCTCCTCAGTCGCTATCCCGCCCCATTCCGGGTATGCAGAGCAAGGTAAGTGCTTTGAGGTACCCCTAAACGCCTCGACGTGGCGTTGCCTGCTCACCCCCGCCTCGAAGCACCACCCCCATGCGATCATCCCCTTAGTGCCCCTTGTCTGAAGCTTGGACATGTGGCTAACGCTTTCCAACCCATCGTGGTTGCTGCCCAGGACCATCCGACTCGGCTACGTGATTAAATTCGCTCTGGCACCCGCCCCGGTTCAGCGGTGTCCGCTTCACCTCAGTGCATGGCGAGAATGCCACTACTCTACGGGACAGAGATTGCGACACTTCTGTGCAAGGGTGCAATAGAGCCTGTCCCTCCAGCCGAGATGAGGAAAGGGTTCTACAGCCCTTCATCGTGCCAAAGAAAGGCGGTGGGTTGGGGCCTATCTTGGACCTTACCCAGACTGCCGTTCAAGATTCTGAAGCAGAAACATATTATGGCGTGCGTCCGGCATCAATATTGGTTACCCGCAGTAGACCTGAAGGATGCGTACTTTCACATCTTGGTTTTACCTCGACACTTCCTACAGTTTGCTTTCGACGGCTGGGTGTATAAGTACATATTCGGCCTGTCCCTGTCCCCTCGCATCTTCATGAAGGTCGCAGAGGCAGCTCTTGCCCCATTAAGGAAAGTGGGCATCCGAATACTGAACTATCTCGACGACTGGCTGATCCTAGCATGCTCTCGAGAGTTGTTGTGCCCACACAGGGACCTGGTGCTCATGCATCTCAGCCATCTAGTGATTCAGGTCAACTGGGAAAAGAGCAAGCTCTCCCCAGTTCAGAGTATCTCTTTTCTTGGCATGAGTTAGACTCGGTCTCAATGATAGCGTGCCTCACAAGCGCACATGTGCAGCCAGTGCTGAACTGCCTGAAGTCATTCAGGCGCAGGACAGCGGTTCCACTGAAACACTTTCAGAGTCTCCTGGGGCACATGGCATTGTCCTGTGTTTTGTCAGGAACGAACAGGTAAGTTCGGTAATACGGAACAGCTGGCCAGGTATATCGCTTGCTTACAGTGTCTTTCCCCTCCGTGAGGCAAATGCGAGTTTGAGAACCCTGGATGTCCTTCCTCCCTAGCCCTGTGGCTCGCAAATTCAGTGGAGGAATTCGCAGTCGGACACACTATGGGGTTTAATATCTGTGTTTGTAGAGCTCCTCCCCTTCGAAGCAGGACCTAACACCACGCCTCTTCCATGTGTATCTGGTGAGCCCATGTGTCGTATTGCCACATGTTCCTCCCCTTCGGGCAGAATATGGCCTCCGTGGGGTCTTTTCCTCCTGAAAGAATAGGAAAGGAAAATAACACCTTCCCCAATAGTATTAGATGGCCCCAGCCAAATCTCTGTGGAGAGAAAACATATAAAGAAAAGGCTGTGGTTGGCATGGCCTGCTCCCACGCTAGTTATGACACTTCCCCCCTCAAGGGTGTGGAGAACTACGTGACGTCTTGTGCGGCATTGGGGGATGTTACATACAGACTGATGCACCTGCTATTACACACGCAGCAGCTTGCTTACACCTGCATTGGCAGTTCGTGTAACATGGTTCAGCTGTTGTGGTATTTTTCTATAGGGACCCCTAGTGTCACTACATCAACACAATGTTGAGTGAGTGACAGAAGGGGAAAGTTACTTTCGTAACCTCGAGACATTGTGTCCCTCTTGCCACAACGTTGTATTATCCACTGAAATAGCCGGGACGGTAAACAAAGCAGCCTAATAATTTTCTGCTTAGCCCCATAAATATCTAAAAAGGTATTGGTATTGGTATTGATATTGGCCTAAAAGCACTTGGTATCAGATCGAAAAGAAAATATGTGGTATTGCCCATCCCTAATTTTGGGCCAGTTTCTATGTAAAATCCAAGCCGATTTCTCTTCCCAGTTCGCCCCTGCCTCTCTCTTCTCTCATCCCTCCTTCTGACTCCCTCCTTCCTGCTCTCTCTCAATTAAACAGCATTAAGGACAGGAGTGTAGACAAACTGAGAGAAATAGGGAGGGATCTCATTAAGAGGAGTATTTTACTTCACGCTGCACAGAGCTGGACACCATCCAAGAGGGGATTAACACATATGCACACACACAAACACACACCACACCTAAAGGTCTGAGAGACACAGAGCTTGACATCTCCTTAGCCTCCTTGTACTATGTAAAATACATAGTTCCAGTGTGCTTTCACATGTGTGTTTGTGTGTGCGTCCTCTCCAAGGGAAGATGTTTTAGTGGAAGAGCAAATCTTTTTTTCCTCGGAGGTGAAGTATCTGCCAGACAACAGCATCCTTAATGGAGCACAGCCTGCCAGACAAGGGCATCACGCATCCACACACGCACGAACACACACACACATTCATTATGAGGACTTTCCATAGACATAATTATTTTTATACTGTACAAACTGTAGATTCTATCCCCTAAACCTAACACAACCCCTAAACCTAACCCTCACAAAAAACTTTCTGCATTTTTTACTGCATTTAAACTTTTCTACATTTTCAATAAAACGTTGTTTAATATGTTTTTTAAGCTATTTAAATTATGGGAACACTAGAAATGTCCTCATAAACCACATTTATAGCATAATATCCTTGTAATTACCAGTTTGTTACCTGAAGAATTTACCTCGTAAACCACATAAACATGCCCGCCCATTTGCTGCGCTACTCCACTGCAGGTTTCAACAGAATGTTAAGGAAACAAACACAGCAACAACTGTTGAATGCATCTAAATAAAGTGAAGCAACAGAGAGTAAAATGATAGTCTTTCTCAGATGCAGTGTTTGTTATTTACACAAGCATCGCAGGGATATTACGTTGCTATGAAGAGTGAGCTTTCTCACCAAGCCACATGTATACATGAGTTAAAAGTATGCTGCTTATACAGTGCATGTAATCAGGAATGCAGCTTTCTCTCAATAAGCCACATTCTCACAATACGCTGCTTTCTGGTGTCCATGCAAACGCACTCAGTTATACAGTATTCCATAGTTTTCTTGACAGAAAGAAAATTGCCATTCGTGGCAAACTGCACCAATAGGGCAATATTAGAGAGAGAAAATTGCCATTTGTAGCCAAGCTGACCATTTTGCATAGAGAACATTGCATTTTGTGGCAAAGTTAACCATTTGGCAGAGAAACAATTTCCATTTATGGCAAATTAAACATTCAGTTTAACAATTTCCATTCATGGCAAACTTGACCAATTTTGCATCTGCAAATTTGTATTTCGTGGCAAAGGTAAATATTTTCAAAATAATAATTGGCCATTCTTGCCAAAGTTAACCATTTAGCAGAGAAAAAAATTGCCATTTGTGGAAAGTTAACTACTCTGAATAGACAAAAGTACAGTTCGTGGCAAAGTTATCCATTATGCAAAAAGAAAATGGCCATTTGTGGGTAAGTTAACTATTCTGAATAGACAAAAGTACAGTTCATGGCAAAGTTAACCATTAAGGAGAAAGAAAATGGTTATTTGTGACAAAGTTAGTCATTTGGCAGACCGAAAATTACCATTTCTGGCAAATAACCATTCAGCTGATAGAAAATGGCCATTTGTGGAAAAGTTGACACATTTTGCATTGAAAAAATTGTAGTTCGTAGCAAATATAACAATTTTGCAGATTAATAATTGGCAATTCTTGGTGAAGTTAAACGTTTTTGCAAAGACAAAATTGCCATTTGTGGAAAGGCTAACCAATATGCAGAAAGGAAATTCGTGGAATTGCGGCAAAGTTAAAAATTTGTCAGGGAGAATATTACTATTTGTGGTAAATTTAACAATTTGATAGGGATAATATTACCATTTGTGGCTAAATTAACCATTTGGCAGGGAGAATATTATAATTTGTGGCAAAATTAACCATTTGGCAAGGAGAATATTACAATTTGTGGCAAAATAAACCTTTTGGCAGGGAGGATATTACCATTTGTGGCAAAGTTAAGAATTAGGCAGAGAGAAAATTGCCATTCGTGGAAAGTTAACAAATCTGCATAGGCAAAAGTGCAGTTCATAGAAAAGTTAACCATTATGCAGAAAGAAATGGTCATTTGTGGCAAAGTTAGCCATTTGGCAAAAAAACTACAAATAATTTGTGGCAAATTAACCATTCGGCAGAAACATTTTTGGCAAACTTGACCAATTTTGAACAAAATTGCAGTTCCTGGCAAAGTTAACCATTTCTCAGAGAGAAAATTCCCTTTTGTGGAAAGTGAAACATTTCTGAAAAGACAAAATTGCCATTTGTGGCAAAGTTAACATTTATTCAGAAATAAAATAGACACTTGTGGTAAAGTTAACCATTCTAAATAGATAAAAGTGCAGTTTGTGGCAAAGTAAACCATAATGGAGATAAAATGGAAATTTTTGGCAAAGTTGGCCATTTGACAGAGAGAACATTACCATTTGTAGAAAATAACCATTCAGGAGAGATACAATTTACATTTGTGGCAAATTTCACAGATTTTGCATTGACAAAATTGTTTTTGTGGCAAAGTAAACAATTCTACAGGATAATAATCAGCCATTCTTGGCAAGGTTTACCACTTGGCAGAGAGAAAATAGACAATGTGGAAAGATAACCATTATGCAAAAAGAAAATTGCCATTTGTGGTGAAGATAACCATTAACAGGGAGGGAAGATATTACTATTTCTGGAAAAGTTAAGCATTTAGCAGGGAGAATATTACAATTTGTGACCAAGTTAACAATTTGGTAGAGATAAACTTGCAAGTCATGGCAAATTAACCATTATGTATAGACACAAGTGTAGTTCATAGCGAAGTTAACCATTTTGCAAACACAAAATTACAGTTTGTGGCAAATTTAACCATTATGCCATTATTAAGTATTTTCAATTTAATTTTGTGTGGCTAAATTAATAATTACATTTTTAAAGACAAAAATGCAGTTACTGGCAAAGTTACCATTATGTAGAGATTAAATGGCAATATATGGCAAAGTTAACCATTATGCAGAAAGAAAATGCCTTTCTTGACAAAGTTAATCATTTAACAGAGAGAAAATTGCAGTTTGTGGCAAAGTTAACCAATGTGGCAGAGAGAAAATTGTAATTTGTGACAAAGTGAAATATTGTGCAAAGAAATATGGCCATTTGTGACAAAGTTAACCATTGTGCAGAAGGAAAATGGCTATTTGTGATGAGAGAAAATTATCATTCATGGCAAAGTTAACCATTTGCCAATAATGATTTGCCAGGACAGAAGGCTTTTGCCAATTCACACACATACACATATATGCCTACACACCTGTCCTTCCACGATCCATTTGGAGATGGCAGTCTTGCCGTCACTGCCAGGGCGAAACCTTATGGTGGCGGATCGTGGACTAATGTTAGAGATCACCAGATTGGAGGGTGCACCAGGAAGCTCTGTTCACAAGTAAACCAAAACATTTATTTTTGTTGCCATTTGCTCTAATTGAAACATTTCCACATTTCTACTGTTATGTTCTTCTCTGTTCTTCTGCATCCTGTGTCTTCATTATCCTTCAAAGCAAACTTGTGTAAATGGGCCCATAACTCACTTCAGAGTCGATTAGGTTTTGTGTACAGCAGTGCTCATTGTGTTTGGGTATATGATTAATTGGTAATTAAATGAATTGATAATGATATTTGGGTGGATCACAGTGGCTGGTTCAACAGTAGATAAAGCTCTCTCTCGTTCTCTCCTGACTCATCAGCATATCAGTGGGAGATAATGAGTGTAGCTTGGCTTTTGGTCATCATCATTTGTTTCATGTTCTCTCTAACACGCACACACACACAAACACACACAGCATCCCCAAGAGTTTCATACTGACTCCGTGTGATGTATTACAGTCTTACTGACTGTGTCTCAGCTTGCTGGTCTGTGTGAAATATGTGCCCCACTGTGGCATCCTCTTTCATGTGTTCAACATCCTTTAGATTTTGATTATGGCTGATTCCCCAGGGATAATTTGATGCATTAAAGTGCTGTTGGTGTTGAAGTGTGTATGCTTTTGTGGGTGTATATACCTGGTGGCAGTCCTGTTGAGATTGTCAGTGAGGTTGGGACACCGGTGCCGGCCTGTGTTATGGCCGCCACTTGTAGTGTATATGTGGTGAGTGAAGTGAGACCGGTCACTTTATGAGCCAGTGTGGAGTTAGAGAGGGATTGCGATACAAGAGTTTTGTTCTGCCCGGCCTCCTCCCACCACAAGATGTAACCTATTAAGTAATGAAGGAGAGAGAAGTCACAAAGAGAAATTCAGGCTTTGGTAATGTCTACATAGGTCTACCTTCTAAGGCAGCATACTAACCATCATAACCAGCATAGAGGAACTCTCTAAAAGTTAACTTACGCACATTACATAATGTAGTGTTCCATATTGCTATGCTGACAATGCGATTCTGCGGTTTAAGTGATTGATGTGTGTTCTAACTTTAATTGGATATTATCACCTGTGATAATGCCGTTCTTGTCTTCTGGTTCTTGCCAGCTGACCCTTAGAGATGTGTCCAGGATCTCAGTGAAGCTCAGTTGAGACACCGGGCCTGGTTCTGCAGCACGCACGCACGCACACACACACACACACACACACACACACACACACACACACACACACACACACACACACACACACAGTTAAATGTGCATTAGTAAAAGAGTGCATTAAAAACTGCCCAATTTTTCCCATTCATTTTTCCCATAGGGATTTCATAAAATCCTTCATAAAAAGCCATGACCCAAACCAGCCAGCTCTAAAGCGAATTGCATCTTTGCAAACTTTGATTTAAGACAAAAAAGATTTGAAAATAGGACAAAAAGACGAATGTTCAAGACTGTTAATAAACTACAATCCCATTAAGCATTGCAAATAACGCAAACAAAAACATGGAAATGTAGATACCTATTGATATAAATTTGTTGATTATAAGTACACAAACAATTCATAATCATATATATACAAATTCATTTGTATCTTCATGAGTCACATGAGTACATCAATTCAAATCTATTTTCAAAAGTAAAAATCAGCAAAATTATGCTAGTTGTTAAGTCTTTGAGTAGTAAAGACCACTGCATATCCAACTGCAACAATTTTAACATGCTTTATGGATGTGAGCATTAGACGTTTATCTGAATCTGTAAGCATAGAGTATATTTTTATTAGAAAAAGAAGGTCACCTATAGAGATAGAACACATAAGAAGATTAATCTTTAAACAACACTGCCGTACGATTTTATTATCTGGGGGGATATAAAAGCACAAATACACAGCATGTTTGTCAATGATCTTACTGAAAGCATATGTGTGTGGATGAGTGTGTATGTTATGTTTGAGTGGAACAAAGCTTATTATTTATTTGGCAGTACTTTATGGACACTTTAAAACCAGCTAATGGGAAAGGATTACCCTGCATCCTCAGTCCGCCAGTCCATAATACTCCCACGAATAGCTTGTTGCCGTGGAACTGTTCTATCGCAGATGCAAATAGGCGAAATCAAATTATGTGTTTGTAAGCAGTTACCTTGATGTGTTAGCAGTCATTTTGTGGTTAATCAATCATGCATACTGACCCCGGAAGACAATAAATGACAGACTTACATGACAGTTGCCTGAAAAGCTCTGCGGTTAATGTGTGTGGATGAAGCTTCAATCTCATTAGATCTAACACAAGCGTAGTAAACTCTACTGCCCTGACTGTCAAGCAAACCTTATCAGAGCGAGTCGTCAAGCTAGACTGGCAAATTAATCAATCACACATGCTTATGAGAATGAATGACCCCTACTGAACTGCTGTTGAATTCCCTATAGATACCAATTCTATTAAATATATATATATATATATATATATGTGTGTGTGTGTGTGTGTGTGCTTAAATTTAGTTACAGCCAAGGGGTCAAAGTTTGACTAGTTAGTATGGACCAGTTTTCCCCTGATGGTAGATGCCAACTACAAAATCTGGCTGCAAAAAGCATCTTTCTCTTTTGATGATCATTCAAAGTAGCCATGTATTCAAACTAAATATAATTAAAATTTTCTTAAGCAACAATATTTCATTATATTATAGTATATGTTTTATCAGTGCCTGATTTTTGGAGGTTGTTATTAAAGCGTAAAATGTAATTTATTTTTTGTATCTGCTGCCTATGATATCACAGGGGATGATAGCAGCTAGTGAAGAGCTTGAGACTGTGTGCGTTCTTGTGCTGACATCAGCCAATCAGCCTTGTTATATCATTATTTTCCTGCAACTTCAGAGTTATTAATAACATGACATTAATGGCTAAATCGATTGGTTGCAGAACAGAGTTTCCAAAAGTGCATTTCTGCAGGGTCACGAGCCAACCGAGCAACTGCCATTGAGATTAATGGAAATGCTAACGGATTGCTTTCTCCAGTTATTATAGACCACCTTAGTTTCCACAAATTTTTGCAACTATTTTTGTTAAACTGATTATTTTCATACTTGTTAATTTTAGTGTTGTGTTTCATTTCTCTTGAATTAGTTCCCTATCGTTCACTTACTCAACGTTGTGTCAATGTAGTGACACTAGGGGTCAGCCTTGGGAGCCCCAAACACCTCTGATCTTTGAGAAAAGACCAATGGGAATTGGCGAGTGGAATTTGCATGCCCCTATCCCGGATATACAGGAATAAAAAGAGCTGGCTCACTACCACTCATTCCGATTTTTTCTTCGAAGCTGAGCGGTTTTGTTTCAGCGAGCTGAATTCCTGAGAATTCCTCTGCCGGTCCATTCACCTCTGTATGCTGTTGGATTTACAAGCGCATTTCAGCGTTTTCTCCCCCTCGTGCACCGGTTGAGTGCAGAGAATGTCCCTAGGCACTTCGACAGCCTAAAAGAGTATATATTCTTGCAAATCAAAGAGTATATTTTCTCTAGAAAAGAGGCACTTACGGAGAGCATCTTTTAAAATATGCCTTTCTTTCTGTGTGTAATTCCTGGTTGTGGTCGTTACCTCTCCACTTCCGACGGCCACGATCACTGTCTCACGTGCTTGTGCACTGCCCGCGCGGAGACAGCGTTCGTGGACGGGTCATGTTCTCACTGCGAGAACAAGACCATGGCAATTTTGTGGTCGCAGCTTTCCTTCCTCAGAGGGAAAACCACCCCAGCGGCTCCCTGCCTCGGTCCTTTTACCTACGGGTATGAGGCCGCGTCGGTTAGCACTGGGGACCGTCAAGGATTTTGCCCAGCAATTCTCGGTGGTTAAGAAGCAGATGGAGGCTCTGTGTCACGATCATCAGACACCAAACATTTACGGCAGGTATGGCACTGCGGAGCTGTGACACACCCATGCCCAGGCGGTTGTGATGGATTACGAGGACGGTTCCCCTCCTCCCCCATTGCTGACCAGTCCTATAGTGGGTACACAGAGCCAAGTGCTTCGATGTCTTCCAACCAAGCAAGGCCACGAGCTCGGGCACGAGCCACCTCAACATGGCGCCTCCAGCTCTGCCATGAGGCCCCACCCGCTGGTACGTCCGACGTCATTCTCCCTTTGGTCCCCCTCGCCCGGAGCTTGGAGGCATGGCTTGCGCTCCCTAACCCATTGTGATGGCTAACCAGGACCCTCCAACTCGGCTATGCGATTCAGTTTGCCAGGCATCCACCCCGGGTTCAGCGGCGTCCGTTTTACCTCAGTGAAGTGCGAGAATGCCGCTGCCCTGCTTGTGGAGGTCCCTCCAGCTGAGATGAAGAAGGGGTTCTACAGCCCCTACTTCATTGTAACCGAGAAAGGCGGTGGGCTGTGGACAATCTTGGACATGCGAGTACTGAACCAGGCCTTGCTAAGACTCCGGATGGACAATACGGCGACAGTAGCATATACAAATCACCAAGGTGGTTTACGCTCACGTCACATGTCGTAACTCGCCCGCCTTCTCCTGCTCTGGGGCCAGCAGCAACTCAAGTAATTTTTAGCCACTCACATCCCGGGCGACCTCAACAGCATGGCAGACACGCTGTAGCGACAGGTCACTCTCAGTGGAGAGTAGAGACTCCACTCCTAGATGGTCCAGCTGATTTGGAGTCGATTTGGTCAAGCTCAGGTAGACGGGTTCGCTTCCTGCCCGCTCTGGTATGCCCTAACCGAGGCTCCACTCTGCACAGATGCGCAGGCACACCGCTGGCCCCGGGGCTGTGCAAGTATGCATTCCCCCCAGTGAGCCTACTTGCACAGACTCTGAGCAAGGTCAGGGAGGACAAGGAGCAGGTCATCTTAGTAGCTTTGTTTTACTTAAATATGTTTTAATTCACTATGTTCGCTAAATTGTTTCTGTTCGTAGTTAGTTTATCTTAAATCAGAATTTTTTTAATTCCATTCCATTCTTTGTACAATTAAACCAACCGAAATCTCTGAACAAAGAACTTCAATCAAAATACCAGTTAAATGGTTAAATTAGCATATTTTCAATATAATGCTTCCACATGCAAGTTTGTCTTTACATATCAAATAAAAACCTCTGTGAAGTTGGCACCCCATATAATTAAATAATCACCAAAACAATTTCATTATTTTGTGCTGTGTTTGTGCTGATTTGTGCCGCAAAAATTAACGTTTGTGCTGGTTTGGTGTTTGAGATATTAAGCATTCTATTTTGGGCTGTGTGACGTCACTCTCCACCCCATCTCGCTCAAATCGATCCAAACGGGTGCTGGACGTTTGTGCTCGGTTTGTGCTGTTAAAACAAACGTAACTATTTCCCTTCCATAGATATAGCAAAAATGTTTTCGGGAGTGGTAACGTCATTCTCCACCCCATGTTGTCTAAACCGCTCCAAACCAGTGTCATTCGTTTGTGCTCGATTTGTGCCGGATTGTGCTGTTAAAATGAACACTTTATCTATTTCCATTCCTTAGAAATAACAAATATGATTCGGGGCGGTGACGTCACTTTCCACCCCATGTCGTCCAAATCGATCCAAACTGGTGAAATTCGTTTGTGCTCAATTTGTGCCGGTTTGTGCTGTTGAAAGAAACAATATAACTAATTCCATTGCAAAGAAATAACAAAATGATCTCCCGGATCTGTGACCTCAGTCATGCATTTACATCATCTCGTCCAATGCTCTCATTTTCTGACTCGTTGGTTTGTGCTCGCTCGGTGCAGGTTTCTTACCGTTGCTGTCGTTGTTTTTTATTTATTTTTTGGCACAAATCAGCACAAACACAGCACAAACGAATGAAATAGTTTTGGTGATTATTTAATTATATGGGGTGCCAACTTCATGGAGATCAAATAAAACCCTTAAAATTGAGAGTGAGTACATGTGCACAGTTTGCATATATCTAACCTGTTTGTGTGATTGAGCTATTCATGGGAAACATGCTCCTGTGGCTCAACAGTACAGAGAGGACCACATTCTGTGATCGTTTGATGAAAATTCATTGTCTGTTAACAGCTGCATGTGCATACACACACATACCCATATGTACGCACACACAGTAGGCCAATCAATACTGAGCACATGTGCACTGACTAACAGGAGCGATCCTGCTTCAGTAATTGCAGGTTAGTGAAGGCCGATTATCTGTGCCTGTTGTGTGACGTGAAAACACACCTTGGGTGGCCAATACATATTCAGTCAAAAGACTAATTAATGGTGATGTAAAAAGCACAATTACGTGGCAAATTGTAGTATGCATAGTGAAAGGGCTCAATTTCTCCTATGTATTGATTCTGGTGTCTGAAATATCAAACAAACAGGCTTGTTTTTACAGATCTCAAAGCCTGCTGGACAGTTTTCAAGTGTCATGATCATACTGTTAGTCGATTGTCTCCAATTAAATACAGACAAATCTCTGTAAGTGTTTCTGGGTATCTGCAAGTTAGCATTGAGTGTAACATGCACTGATCAGCCACAAAATTAAAACCACCTGCCTAGTATTGCGTAGGTCTCCCTTGTGCTGCCAAAACAGCGCCAACCCGCATCTCAGAATAGCATTCGGAGATGCTATTCTTCTCATGTACAGAGCGGTTATCTGAGTTACCATAGACTTTGTCAGTTCGAACCATTCTGGACATTCTCTGTTGACCTCTCTTATCAACAAGGCATTTCCATCTGCAGAACTGCCCCTCACTGGATGTTTTTGTTTTTGGCACCATTCTAAGTAAATTCTAGAGACTGTTGTGTGTGAAAATCCCAGGAGATCAGCAGATACAGAAATACTCAAACCAGCCCACCTGGCACCAACAATAATCCATGTGATTATCTAATCAGCCACTCGTGTGGCAGCAGTGCAGTGCATTCAGATATGGGTCAGGAGCTTCAGTTAATGTTCACATCAACCATCAGAATGGGGAAATGTGATCTCAGGGATTTGGACCATGGCATGATTTTTAATGCCAGATTGGCTGGTTTGAATATTTCTGTAACTGCTGATCTCCTGGGATTTTCACACAGAACAGTCTCTAGAATTTACTCGAATGGTGCCAAAAACAAAAACATCCAGCAACTCAACTTCATGTTGTTTTCTTTGCAATCTGCAGATGGAAATGCCTTGTTGATGAGAGAGGTCAACAGAGAATGGCCAGACTTGTTCGAACTGACGAAGTCTACAGTAACTCGGATAAACACTCTGTACAATTAGGTGAGAAGAATAGCATCTCAAAATGCTATTCTGAGATGCGGGTTGACGCTGTTTTGGCAGCACGAGGGGGACCAATATTAGGAAGGTGGCTTTAATGTTGAGGGTGATAGGTGTATGCTTGTAACGGTTGCAAAATATTGCAAAGAAACAACATGAAGGTGAGTAAAGTGAACTATACCTTTAATTAATTTTAATTTAAGAGTCAACTGTGTGTGTGTGTGTGTGTGTGTGTGTGTGTGTGTGTGTGTATACTTACTGTCAGCATGCGTCTGGATGAGTTGTGGTGTGCTTGCTGGTCCATCGCCAGGCGTGGTGAAACACAGCACTGCCGTCTCATACCAAGTGAACTTTTTTAAATTGCTAATGTAACCATAGTGACGTGACCCATGAAACTCGGGGGCAATTGTCACCATGGTAATGCATTCCGGACAGTGTTCGGGCCACAGCAGCAGCTGTTGGATACAAGAATAGGACATACATTAAATGTTCTCAACTCAAATTAGAGCTTAAATTAAAACATTAAATCAAACCTGGTGCTTTGTTAGTTTAAGTCCATGTCTGTTAGCTTTGTAAATAATTTATATGCTAGTGCACAAAATAAACTAGATATTTGCATTTAAAATGCGTCTTTCTCTTTCAGGTCTCTCTCTATACTGTTACCTTGTATCCCTGGTTAATGCCGTTGATGAACTGTTGGGGTGGAGGCGTCCAGGTGAATTTGATGGTCGTGGAGTTAAGCGCAACAGCATCTACATCTTGAGGGGGTGCTGTGGGGACTGCACAGAGGGAGACAATTAGTCATTAAAATATTTCAGTTAGGAGAACTCTCAGAGTACTTTATAAAGGATTTTATTAATGTAAATGACATTAGAGTAGGTTTGATCTTGGCGGACTAGATCTATTTTACGCACACTGCTGCTGCTTTATATTAGTCAATATGCTGCTGCTGTTATACAAGAGAGAGATGCTGCTGCTGCTGCTACTGCTGCTTGACATAACTTAATATGCTTCTGTTGTTGTTGGAAACTTGCTGCATCTGAGACGAGAGACATGCTGCTGCTTCTGAACAAAATAACATAATACCCTCTACCTATAGCTGATCTAGACAGGTAACTGGAGAGGAGGAGGGTGAAAGAGGAGGGTGCAAGGCTGCGGTGCTGAACTTGAATCGAAGCCATTGAGGTGAGTACCGTTTTTATAAGTTTTGAGAGAAGGCCGTAATTGCCTGATTGGTTAACGTAGAGGCCTGTCAGGAATTGAACCTATTGGCCTGTTCCATGTAGTGCTTACAAATGGAAGGAGATGCATATACCAGGAGATGCATATAAATCAACAAACATAATTATGCAAAGTGTGCTGTTGCACTTAAAGCTAAATGTGAGTATCTAGTGTAGTCTTAGCCTCAGAAGCCATGTCCATGGTCCACTAGTTCACTGGCCGTCGGATACATTTTACATACAAAATTAGTAGAGCTAATTAGCAGAGTTTAAAGGAATATTCCGGGTTCAATACAAGTTAAGCTCAATTGACAGCATCTGTGGCAAAATGTTCATACCACGAAGATGAATTTCAATTGCCCCCATTCACTTCCATTGTAAGTGCTTCACTGGAACCCAGGGGCAAGTCCAAATTTTTTTTTGTGGTAATCACTATTATGCCATAATGCTGTCGATTGAAATTAACTTGTATACTAAAGTTGTGTTTAAAAGGTACAGTGTTGAAACTAAAAGTGCTCCTGAGAAGGAACTACTCACAAATTAAAACAAAATTTAACACTTTTTAAAGAAGATTTGATGGACTTAGTAGCAAGTACATTAGATATCTGCAGTAGTGTATTTTTTGCATCTTTCAACTGTGAAAAATCTGTACTTAGTACTTTTAAAAGTATTCTTCTTAAAGTCTTTACACATTTCACACTAATTATTCCAGTGTCAACTGCTGTTGCACTACTTGTTGAACTGAGGTCCATTACTGTGTATCTATTTCAGATTAACCTGCCTCTAAACAAGCAAACAACAAAAACTAATTTTGTTTGGTCAATTGAAATGTCTGTTATATGGTCTCTTCATATATAAGTGGGCAGGTCTTAGTCAGAATAAGCTGCAAAGTGGACCAGACTTTATTAAGACATTATCTGCCACATCTACATGTATACTGCAACACTACAGTACATCTATTGTTAATACACTGAAAATTTGTTTTGTTGTTTTTATGTAATCCAATTGTTTACATCGGTTCCACACAATGAAAATGAGTTTCCTTAATATAAATTGTAAATGTAGGCTTTACTCAAATATTTTGTGTTGAACTGAGTAAACCTCACTTCAATTGTATTTGTCCAGATAACTCCAAGGAACATTGCAGTTTGCTTTAACAATAATAGTGCTGCTAAGGGTTTACACTGATCTTCAATCAGCCTTTATTCTGATGATACATCAATCTATGCCTCATGACAAAAACAAAACACATTGTTATTTTTAGCATGGTAAACCACCTATCTAACCATTAGCTCCACACTTCTCCACAATGGTAACCTCCAAACCAAAGAACACCAACACAGAAACTTCTCGAAATACCAACATAACAGAACTTTAAACACTAACACGCCTGCTACTTGTTTCATTTTGTGTAGAAATACATTAAAATAACACTTAACGTCAAAATTTACTCTCCCAATCCAGTCCCATGCTAAGCATGCTGGGTAATGCAAATTCCCTGCCCGGTTTCAGCAATACTTTGATGCAACAAATATTAGTCACATTGTTCCAACACATATGGATTAAGTAAACATAGAGGGATGGTACACAATGAAATTAAGTTAATACCAAAGGATAAAGAAATGGGTTGGATTTAGTCATTTTAATTAAGGAAATTGAGTGAACACTATCCGTTAGAAGTCTAAATCCATTTATTAATTTCATAACAATGTAATCATCTCACTTTTTAATGACTGTGTTTAATTTTACTTGGACTTTACGCAATATGATTATGTTCTCATCTCATACATAAATGTATTAAGTTGATTTTAAGTGTAGTGGTTTAGTATTTTCAGTAGAGCTGCTTTAGCTTTTTTCAGTGTACCTGGCTTCTGAATGTAAATGTCTACTCAAAGCCTTCCCCGTTTTCATACATTCACACAAAGATTTATACTGTACAGTACATACTACATTTAAAATGACCATGCACACAGGTACAGATAAAGATAAACACATGAAGGAAATATGGTTAGTACCCAAAGCCTTCCTTTAGCCTATCAGTGTTCTGCAGCAGGCACATATGTGCAGTGGAAAGAGAGAGATCATATTTCCATAAAGACTCAATGCTGCTTACACTTAATGTGCTTAAGATGGCCTCTTTAAGGTCAGGCCAGGCGAATTGAGTACAGATTAAATATTGCTCAATTGGATTGGGCACTATGATTCGTCCTGCTACCCTATTCATTTTAAACACAATAACACATCGGCACAAGGTTACCTTAGAGTGTCTGTCTGTGTCCATATAACTGAACTGGTGCAGGGACAAAAATGCACTGCTCTAGAACACACACACACACATGCATACACACAAAGCACAAAAGCATGATGCTTTTTAGCTTTGAGGTCATCTATATGCTAATGCACTCCAACCAAATTAATTTTTAGAAGAAATATGCATTTAAAATGTACAGTCTTTCCCTTCTGGCAAAACTGACCAAAATATTAATGCCTCATCTTGGACTACATATAAAATGCACTGTAGAATGAGAATGTCCCTCCACACAATATCACTTGTCTCCAACTAGTAGCAAATCATGGTTCATGGTTATAGCATAAACTAAAGGCTATTGGGTATTTACAAAAAGGGACTACCTTCAGTATTTCCCTCCCAAATTAGAAATACATGGATAATCAGTTTGACCAATATTGTTTCACCGATAATCAGTTTTTTCTACTTAAACAGTCATTGTTTATTTAATATCGTGTCTAGCAATTAATTTAGTAATTTAACAGATTTCTATGTTTTCTTTTGTGTGTGATAACATTTAGACCTAGCTATGATTGTAAACAAAAAAGAAAGAACAATAATTAAATTAATCTGAATATAGAAATAAATGAATATTTGTTCCTACTTAATCGGTAATAGGTTCTTTAATATAAGGTCTAGCCATAAATTGCACCATTTAATGAATTTATATGTTTTCTTGCTTATTATGTTAACATTTAGGCCTAGCAATTCTAGTGTGAAAAAAGCAGAAAAAGAACACTAATTAAAAATTTGTTCTGCGTATCAGTTATCGTTCACTTAAACATAAACATTATTGGTATTGGTATCAGTCAAGGGTCAAAAACAAACTGTTTTTCATTTCACAGGTCTATCTGTGCTTTGTTGAACCGCTCCCAAATCAGCTGGACCGCCTGGGGATGGAGGAGAGATGGCGGGCAAGTTGTGACATATAACACATGCCGCCATGGCGATTTATGTATGCTATCGAAGCGGTGCTGTCTGAACGAATCAAGATGTGCTTGCCAGGTATTAGTGGGAGAAACCTCCGCTGGGCAAGGATTACAGCCAGCAACTCTAGGCAGTTGATGTGCCAACCCAGCCTGGGACCCGTCCCGGAGCCGGCGGCTGCGTTCTGAGGCTTTGGTGCTGAGAGAAGACTCCAAGCACTTACCTTGCTCCGCACACCCAGCAGGGGGAGGGTTAGTGACTGAGGAGGAGGTCCCGTGTAGGCGTCCTATAGACTTGTCAGAACCAGCCGGCTGGGGGCTGCAGTTGTGGGTACGGAGGCGAAAGGTCTGCGTCTGGAGAGCCGGGACTGCTGAAATGTGGCAATGTGGAAAATGTGGAAATTCGTGAGAACAGCATTTGCAGGCCAAATGACCCAGGAAACAAGGAATTTGCTCTTTTATTGAGCATGTGGGTACCACAGCCCGAAGGGGGTGCGGCAAAGAAAATAAATGTAAATAAGAATTCTCCTCTCAGCCCTCCACCGGGGGACGGAGTGGTCTGCTTACCAGCTCCGGAGAAAAAGTCTCGTTCCCTGGGTCTTCTGTCTCAGGATTGATTGCGAGACTTCCGGGTACACGAGGATGTTTTGGAGACGGGGGCATGCACTTCCTGTAGGGGGCTCGACGCTGGGGCTGAGAGCTGGGCCCAGATTGAGGCGGAGCTGCCTGGAGGGCGAGGGCAGTCGCCGAGCGCAGTTCCCGTGAGCCGCCACGCCATCGAGGGTAGTGAAAGCGGATGAGCGAGGAGGTCGGTTGCAGGCAGTGAAAGGTGCCCTCCACGACCTCGTCAGCTCATCATGCAACTCCGGGAAGAAAGGAACCGGGGAATGGAATGGCTGTGAGTGGCGCCCGGACCCACGGAAAAAATCATCTAGCCATGAAGGCTGTGGAGAGGACAGAGGGTTCCAGTCCAACCCCACACTGACGGCGGCCAGGGCAAGCATGTCAGCCATCTGGGCGTCAGCCTAAGACATTGGCATGCCGACCTTACGCGTCAGACGCAGGAACGCTCTCCGATGCAGCGGCGAACTCATCATCCAGCTCGAGGGCGAATCGAAGTCAACGAGCATGCCGGGGGGTAGGTGGTTCATGGAGAACTACCCGGCGAATCAGAGCCTGCTGCCATCCCCAAATTGTCTTTAAAAAGGAAAGCCGCGACCGCAATGTTCTCGCAGTGAGAACACGAACCATCCACAGGCAGCGTCTGTGACAGTCAGGAGCAGGAGCAGAGAGAAATCGACCGCATCCAGGAACTACACAGGGGCGGAAAGGCATCATTATTAAGACGAATCCCAGAAAAGGACGTTCAACGCCAGCTGTGAATTGCTCTTTTAGATAAAATATTCTCTTTTAGCAGTGCTGTTGAAGCACCCAGGGGAAAGCTGCACTGCCGTGTAGAGAAGGAGAAAGCCACTGATATGCAGTGTAGATCCAACAGCATAAGATCTGCAGAGGTGAGTGGAACAGTAAGTGATTTCAGCTCACTGATCGCACAACCACTCTGCTCCGAAGAAGAAATATGAATGAACAAAGGCATGATTCCCTCCCTTTATATCCGTATGTCCAGGGGAGGGACATGCAAATTCTGTCTGCCAAATTTTCATTGGCCTTTTCTCAAGTTCAGAGGTAACCAAGGCCTTCGAGAAAGTCCCCTAGTATAGCTTCACTCGACACAACGTTGAAGAGAGCGACAGACGGGAACAAAAACTACTGTAACCTTGTTCAGCGATTTCATGGGGTCTTTAAAGTAACTAGCAGGACTCTATTAATCTCTGCGGGAGTATTATTAAAATAGCTTAAAATAATATGTATAATCAAGCATCTCAGAACACTCTGCACACACACACACACTTACACACAAATTCACACCCATGAAGCAAATTAGACAAATTAATGGGCTACGGTCGCTGTTTGCCCGGAGTCCATAAATTTACTCTTCTTAGGAATAATCTTTCAGATGGCCAATCTGTGCAGTAAAGCCAACTAATGGATTTTATGGTTTCCTTGGTTACTGTAGATCCTTTATGATATCGGTAACTCAATGAGAATTAAGGTTCTTTTGGACCCCTATAAACAAGTGTCCCTAAAAATCAAAGGGTTTTAATCCCTGATAACCACCAGATTCAAAGAGCACCGTTTTGAACAATGTTCTGGCTAATAAGGCAGTGCTTGTGTATTTGCATATGTGTGTGTGTGTGTGTGTGTGTGTGTGTGTGTGTGTGTGTGTGTGTGATTGTCTAACCCCCTTGCAGTGTGTACTCCGTGACAGACTGGCTGAACAATCCCAATCCTGCTCCAGTGTAGGCAGCCACTTGGATCTCATACTGTGTCCAGATGATGAGCTCTCCAATCAGACAGTAATTCATCTCTGCACTGGTGATGTTCTTCAGCTGAAACTCACCAGGCAGACCCGCCAATCTATACCTGAGTGGGAGGGGGAGAGAGAAATGGAGATGTTTTTTTGGGAGTTGATTGTCGACCTATAACACAAACATACTCAAAAACACTTGCTAATTCAGCTCAATTTGGAAATTCCTTCTAAAAACATGCAAGTGGGTTTACATCAGATTGCTCATAGTCTATTCACTGACCATCTATATACAAAAATGGCAATAGTTGACTGAAATCACCAGTTTCAATCTTATTGGCTGGCTTCACACAACTTCTGGGAGTGGAGTGCAATTGCTATGTGGATCCCAAAGTGTTTTCAAGGATTTTTAGCACCTTACCTTCACACGAAAATAATTTCTCTGATTGGCTTAGAAAATAAATAGTCTCAGCTCAATGCACAATTTGAAGTGTCATTCTTGTACTTAACAAATTAAGCAAATGACAAGTTTGAAGTTTAATACTTGGGGTTAGGGGTGTTCAAAGGTCATTCCATCTCACGGTGGCATGGTTTGTTGCTGGCCGTTGGTGGTGTATCAGCTCTAACCCACTTGACCCTAATGTCTAATAGCATGTTGACCTCAGCCCAAACCACAGGCTTTCAACCATCTTGACCAGCTTGGACAAGTCTGGACCAGTTAATGGTCACAATTGACCAGGACAGAACAGCTAGATAAAATGTGAAATGTTGCTACCATCAGAAGCTGGTTTTAGAGGAATACTCAATAAGGTGTTAGAAGGTAATATCAAATCCATTAAGATGTTGTTGTTGATTTACAGCTAGAATTCAGTTAAAACAAAAGACTTTATTACAGTACATTAAAATATGTGTGTATGAGAGAGTGTGAGAGAGTAGCTCTATATAGGGTTCCCACATCTTTTGACTAATGAATTTCCACAACTTTTCCATGGTTTTACTAGACACTCTTGATAAGGATTTGAAAAATATAATCTTAGAGATATTGCACTCACAAAGAACAATGTAAAGCCAATTAAATACTCTAGAGCTGAGCAACTACAAAAATCTGTTTTAACTATATATATTTCTCTGACTTTTCCGCAACTTTTTAAGATTTTAAGAATTTCATTGACTTTTCCAGGTCTGGAAATCACAATTTTACCTGATATTTACAAGTTAACCATGATCGTGGGAAAGTTATATGTAGATGTTCCAGCATAGTCTCATGGCAACTTGTAATAATTTGTACAGTAAGGTGAAATCGCAATCCTACGACTTGGCTTGTACAGCAAAGTACAACGTTTATTCCCATAGAGACCAATAAATCAACAAACAGAATGAAATCGATACAATACACGCAAACACTTGGTTACTCAAGCCACATTTTATGCAAAACAAATGACTGATGTTGCTCAATAACCTGTAATACACTTCCCTTGTGTAGGGAAGGGAAGTCTAATTCTAAAATAGTGAAATCATATATACTATCACAATCATGCAAAACGTGCATAACAAACACTTGCCTGAGCACATAGCCCCTGAGAACTCCATTGAGCTGTGGTTCTGGGGGAGGCTGCCATTGAACCATAATGCTCTGGTTGGTTCGACCACTTGCCACAATGTTTTTTGGAGGTGCACTGGGTGGTTCTTCTCGCAGCATCAGTCTGACAGATAAAATAAGAAAAACCTCATCATAAAAGAGAACGATTTCAACCCTGGAATCTTATCTCAGTGTCTCTCACAGAGGCATCCACAGTAACTAAAAGTTTCCTTCTGGGCTTAGCCAGTATACCTAGAGTGAGAGAAATTGATCTTTCTGGCATGTCTGAAAAGTCTTTAAAAGAACAGGGATAACTTAGAGCTGACCCTGCTGTGGTAAAAGGGTTCGCTGAAATAACCTCAACTTCACTTAGTTCTTTAAAAGAATTGAAAACTGGAAAAAGAGCTTATTTCATTCATCAAACAAAACCAAACTAAGGGGAATCAGACCAGGTGATTTTCACCTTCAGCATTTTAAAGCCAGAAAAGCCTATTTCTGAGACCCCAAGAAGTATGGACACTTAAATGGGATATATTAAACTGCATTAGATAACAAAATAGCAAGTGGCATGCAAACAAATTATACTAGACCTTTTCTGAGAACTAATGTGGCTGAAGTCACATAAGTATACTAGTTACATAATTACATATACTTCATTCCTTCTCAGAAATGTGCTTGATGAACCCTGAAAAAGCCAAACAGGTGGCCTACCTTTGTTGCATTGTCAGTTGACAGAAATATTAACAATAACTCATGATTACTGAGAAACTTGCCATCAAGCTCTCTTTTTCCCTCTGATGTGAATAATTTTTCCAAATCAAACAAGAGCAAAATAAGCATTCAAATACAATCATATAGCAAAATATTTTTTTTTAAATAACATTTCAGTATATGAACTGGGTTTAGAATTTTATGTTTCTAATATATACTATAGAAATGGACAGATCTGTTTTAGATTCACCCCATTAGAGTAATTCAGCAAACTCTTTAATTTCATAATTTGATCAATAACATGGGCTTTAGCACTCGAAGTCTGACTGTAGGATTCAGGAAACTGTAGATTGCCAAAGTGGGCAATAAAAACTTCTTTGCGCTAATCTGCAGTTTAAAGGTTGTTAGCTTGATTAAGTGGTAAAGCCCTAAAGTGTCTCAAGTGTCCAATCTTGCGGTAAAGTTGTTAAGTCTGATTGATGTTTTGTCAAACAAACAATAAGCATTCTTATGGGGCGGCTGTGGTTCAAGTGGTAGAGCAGGTCGGCTGCCAATCGCAGGGTTGGTGGTTCGATTCCTGGTCCACACGACTCCACATGTCGAAGTGTCCTTGGGCACGACACTGAACCCCAAGTTGCTCCCAATGGCAGGCTAGCTCCTTGAATGGCAGCTCTGCCGCCATTGGTGTATGAGTGTATGAGTGTGTGTGTGTGTGTGTGTGTGTGTGTGTGTGTGTGTGTGTGTGTGTGTGTGTGTGTGTGTGTGTGTGTGTGTGTGTGTGAGCGTGTATTTATCACTTTGTGGGGACCAAATGTCCCCATAAGGATAGTAAAACCCGAAATTTTTGACCTTGTGGGGACATTTTGTCGGTCCCCATGAGGAAAACAGCTTATAAATCATACTAAATTATGTTTTTTGAAAATGTAAAAATGCAGAAAGTTTTCTGTGAGGGTTAGGTTTAGGGGTAGGGTTAGGTTTAGGGGATAGAATATAAAGTTTGTACAGTATAAAAACCATTATGTCTATGGAAAGTCCCTATAAAACATGGAAACACAACATGTGTGTGTGTGTGTGTGTGTGTGTGTGTGTGTGTGTGAGGGTGATTGGGACACAGTGTAATGCGCTCTAAGGTTAAAAAAAGTGCTATATAAGTGCAGACCATTTACCATTCTAAACCAATTTTAAAGGCTTAGAAACATTCATTTTATTCAAGAAATATTTTTATTTAAAAAATATTTTTTCACACTGCAGGACCATTTAAAGGCAAAAGGGTTATTAAACAAAAATGAAAACCTTAAAAGAAATGGTATCCAGTTACAGAACCTTAAATATTCCCTTGTACATTCATATAATTATTAATGTAGGCTCTTTAATGTATAGATAATGACTGTAGACCTTTCTTTGAAAAACAGCATTAAGTTGACCAATCGAGGTCAAGCTGTAAATATTATTAATAATAAATACATAAAAAAAAAAAGTTGACATCAACATTGAAGTGTGCCAAATACATATGAAACACATTTGAATGACAAGACCTTGTTCTTTTCTACATATTGTATGAGTTGCACTCTTCCTTTGATGGTACTTTGCCAAAAACTTAATAAGAAGTATAAAAGAAATAGTTATTTAAATTTTTCATATAAATGATGAAGATCCAGGCATTAATTGGAAATGAGGTCAAAGCAGATAGGTGCTCAAATTTTAATTAGTGCCCTCGCCATCAATATTTGATTTTTTGTGTTTCTGTTCCTCTTCATCTTTTCTCTCTCTTTCCTCTCCATCTATTCCTCTTGTTACCACTGATCATTTCAAATTAAACATTCAGTTTGAAAGAAAAGTGATTATAGACACAAGTTTGGTGATTTTAATTATGTTTAGCCACATTTAGTCACTACTTTTTTATCAACTAAAATGTGTAAAACTTTGGCCAAAAGTTTGGACTAATGTACAGATTTAGCTGTTTCTGAAAGAAATTGGTACTTTTATTTACCAAAGTGGCATTCAGCTGATTACAAAGTATAGTCAGGACTTTACTGGTGTAAAAAAACAGCACCATCACTATTTAAAAAAAGGTTATTTTTATCAAATCTAGACAGGCCCCATTTCCAGCAGCCATCACTCCAACACATTATCCTTGAGTAATCATGCTAAATTGCTAATTTGGTACAAGAAAATCACTTGCCATTATATCAAACACAGTTGAAAACTATTTGGTTCATTAAATGAAGCTTAACATCGTCTTTGTGTTTGTTTTTGAGTTGCCAAAGTATCCAATAGTCTGGCATGTCTTATGATCAATCATGATCACCATCATCGGACAGGCTTGTTAGGCACGACAATACTCTTCCACAACTTTCTATCCTCTGCCAATCAGGTGACCTCTTGAATTAGATGTTCTTTTTCCAATTCCAATTGTCCAACACACACACACACACAGTCTGAAATACTATGTGGAAAGCAAATCTGTCACTGAATTTACATTTATGTCTTCATTATGTATTGCAGAATATTGAAAAATTAAGCACTTGATTCCCATATATGGAAATGTATTATTTAATATATCACATTATATTTTCCAATATATTCACATGTCTTTTTGTTTTGTAAGGGAGCACAGGATCTAATGTGGAGAGGCAGACTATTCCAAAGGCGAGGGGCAGCAACAGAGAAAGCACGATCAGATAGCATAATCAGAAAACAATGAAAAGAAGCTTAAATTAAACACTATGACTAACTGGAAGCCAGTAAAGAGAGGACATCACAGGAGAAATACTGTCATGCTTCCTAGTTTCTGTCAGGAGCCTAAGCGCAGCATTTTGTACTAACTGTAGAAAATGAAGCGCTTGAAAGCCCCAAATACAATTAATTAAATTAATCCAGTGTGGATGAAATTAAAGCATGAATAACAGCCTCCAGATGCTTGAAAGATGGGAAGGGTTTTTGTTTGGCAATGGCCCTGAGGTGGAAAAAGCCACCTTTTACAACAGAATTTATTTGCTCATCCAATTTTAGTCCAGATTTTTCCCAAATGAAATAGAAACCAGAAATGGGTCCAAATCACAGTTTTGCAAATCAGAGTTAAGTTTGAAGTTGAAACTAGTCTTGGGTCAGGCATCAAGTCATGATGGAAAACAATTACTAATTCTACTGGATGGCTAATCTTTAAGAGTTCAAGTCTTAATCAATCAATATATTGTAAATTATTGATTGATTTCTTTGCAACTTCATTAAAAATCCACTGTACTTGGACTAGTAATATATTTTGCAAAAATGTATTTTCAGTGGGGTCCAAAATTAAGGGACTGTATTGAAACAGTGCACTGTCTCTTGCTCGCTAATCAAATAAGCAATTTGTGACATTGAACATTTTAACACCTTTTTACAAAATATCAGATTTTCATAGCTTCTATCGAAGCATGCAAGATGCTCTTTAGAATATTCTCAGATTAACTTGTGGAGTCCATGCCTGCTTTAGTGCATGCTGTCAATAAAACAAAAAAGGGACATACCAAACACTATCAAATCCTGAAGTTCATTTTCAGTTAACTTTTCACTCAAAATTGTTATGCTACAGAATTGCTATTCTTGTTATGCTGTATAGTACAATTTGTAATGAAAATGCAAAGATGCATTGAAGCATTTTCAAAAGTGGTCTCTGTATATCTCACAAATCCTATACTGTACATTTAAAACTTGACCTGAAATTAATGTTAAGCAATTCCTTTTGACTTGTTGCTCACTGAAGAGTAACATTAAGAAACTGGCCATATTAAAATTAATTGAGTAATTACCAAACAGCACACATTATCTGTTCTTTTAATAAATATGGCTTTATGTAGTCCGTTAGAAAGTGGATTACCTTTTTTTTTCTTCTAGTTTTGAGTTTAAAAAGTTGCAGAGATTTTGCCCCACTGATTCTGCATGTTACAAATGTCTTTCCAATGTTGCTAACATGCATGGTTGACTTACCTATTGGGACATTGTATATTGAGTTATTGTCAGTAATATTGCATACTTGTGTATGTTTCATCTGTAACAAATCAATGCATACTGCACATAGTCATCATCATAAAAAAAAAAATGCTTCCTTTGGTAACATTTAAATTTATTGGCTTGATTCAATTTAAAAAATATTAACATCAATAACTCAACCTGAATATATTAGGATAAACCAACAAATGTCATTTTAAGGGTTAGATCGAGTAGAAATAGCTCCTTGAGGCAACATTTGTAGGTTATCACTTATTACAGCTTTATATATATAGCGGCAGTTCAGTGGGCGAAAACGGCTTGTAAATGACAGAGGTCAGAGGAGGTGACAGTAACCCAATCTCTATACACTCTAGAGACTATTGTGTGTGAAAATACACAAACCAGCCCATCTGGCACCAACAATGATACAATTTTTCCCCATTCTGATGGTTGATGTGAACATTAATTGAAGCTCCTGATTTTATACATCACACTGCTGCCACACGATTAGCTAATTAAATAATCACATGGATAAGTAGATGTACAGGTGTACCTAATTAAGTGGCCAGTGTGTATATAATATATACTGTATATACTTTTATAATATATAATATATACTGTATATACTTTATTACTATTTTTAAAATGTACACACTGACATCCAATTAAACTGTTTTAATGTTTAACATAATTAAATTAATACAACTTAAAACTTTTAATTGTTTATTTTATTTTATTGAAGATTTTTGTTATGAAACAGAAATGCGTAAATCTTAAAATGATTATTTTTGAGTGAATGTATAAAATAATGCATCCTTTCTAATATTTAAAGTAAGTCTACATGAATCTTACAGAAGTTCTGAAGAATCTTACAAAAGGAAGTACCACCTGAAGTATAATATATTTATATACAGTGCATTTTCACGTAAAAAAAAAAAAAAAAAAAAACATTTTTTACATTGTGCAGTAGTTGTGTAGATTAGTCAATAAAAAAGAATCCAAAGATTTATGAGAGCAGGGAACACTTTAGCTGAACTGGCACTGTTTGAAATACATTGCCAGTGTCAGTTAAAGGAGAATGGCTTCAAATAGAGGCTAAGATCTAGAGAACAGCATGGCAACCTTTTTCAACATCTCCTTTATGATCGAGCAGACCTTCTGCCAGTCGTTTCACAAAGTGTGTTTGGTATGTGCATTAGCTTTACGCCTGTGGCTTGAAAAATAGCCATTTTAACTTTTTGGCCTTTAAAGTTCTTTAAGCGATTTGATTTAGAATGCACTCATTCTGACGTGTGCCAATTTATACAAGAGAAAAAAACACATGCACAAAAAACTAAATAAAGAACAAACAACAAAAAGGCCTGTATGTTGAAGTGTCCTTCCCTAGAGGCAAGTTTGTATATGACATTCTTTCCCTGTGATGAATAAGCTTTGAAAAAAGCAGTTTCACACACCTTTATAGGATGTATTTTTTATTTTATTGTTGCATCTACATTGTCATAATGGGTCACAATCAGAGGCAAAGATGGGAGCACTCATGTAATTCAATTACAATCAACCGTTCTTTTGATAGGGTTCAAATCTTGCCCTTCAATTTCCTATCTAACTAACTGACTAACTATGTGTGTGTCTGCCCATAGGAAAGAAAAATCACAACTGAGATATCTTCAATGTGCCAACTGTTTCTCCTAGACATCAATGAGATGAAATGAGGAGCAAATTAAGTCCTTTGCAAAAGTTTCAGAATAAATTCCAACAATAGCTCAAACTCTTATCAGATTTCCCAAGATACTATCAAAAGTCAGATTTCAATATGAACTCAAAATATTTCTATATTATCAAAAACTTCCATTATATGAGGTATGCTATTCACATTTGTGCCCACTTTTGTTTCTCCAACGTCATATTAGGAGAAACATCTAAGACAAAGGTTATACTTCAAAGAAACATAGAACGCCATTAGTTCTCCAGAGCTAAGAGCAACCTCGGAGCAATAAAAGTTTCTTCTGGGTTCTTACCTGTTTGTCTCTGAACTGTACTGTCCACGGCCCACCTGGTTGACAGCGCACACTCTGAACTGGTACGTCCTTGCTGGTGTCAAACCACTGACTAACAAACTAGTTAGTGCAGGACTAACATCAGCCATGTACACCTTCCATGGAGAATCTGTAAAGCAGAACAATAAGGACAAAATCTGGTTCTTCCACATTCTTTTAACATTGTGCAGCTGTGCTGGGGTTGAGCAGATGGATTATAATGTGAATTCAGTGACAAGAGGTTGACAGTCCTGCTGCTGAAATTGGTCTGAGCTTACTAAAATTTGAATCACTGCCCCCAGTGACCGAAGCAAAAAGTGTTGTAAGGTGAAATGGTGCCAAAAGCAAGTTGTATTTTTAGTTGTAAATTATGTTATACAGTCAACAGGAATGCATATATTTTTTAACCTTTCTCCCAAACCCCCAACCATAAACCTAAAAGTAAAATATGTAATTCCCAGAGTCGCGATCACCACTGGGTTTCTCCCATGGTCTCCGAGATAATTCGAACTACAATAACAAAACAATTATTCAACCAAAAACCCTATATATATATATAAGGTTTTTGGTTGAATAATTGTTTTGTTATTGTAGTATATATATATTAGGGCTGTCGATTTAACAAAAAATTACGCGTTAAAAAAAATTAACGCATTTAATCGCAATGCTTTCCTGAGAGATTCAATCTTGTAGTACCACCTGTTTACTCCAGAGGGCAGTAAGTGAAATTTCAGCTGTGTGAGCAACAAGCAGTTTATTACAGTGAACAAAACATTAACAACTCTTCAGCAGACACACAACATAAACGTGCGAGCCAAGGGATCTCAAAATGTGTTTAAAGATTGAGTATTAAACTATATTTAACTTGACACAGTGACCTAAACATTTTACTGTTATGACGCAACACACCCAAGACACGACACAAGCATGTTTGACGCAGGTCGTATGGTCTTTACCTCACAAATATTTAATTACCAACAAGGTTAAGGAGGTGTCCTTTAAACTGTTACACAGTTTTTTTACCCAGTCAATCTTTATTTAAGAAACATGCTCCCTGAAATAGATCCACTTTGCTCCTTCTGTAATGCTGTAGATTAATCTGCCCCTCACTTTTTTGGGAATGTGTCCACGCTGCAGTATTTTGGAGAAAATATTGTTTGTTTGTACGTACCTCTATTTTAACTAGTTTTTCTTTACTTTATAAAGACGTTTTATTTGGTTTTCACAGTTTTGATAACTTAAGTTGATATTTTCTGATTAATCTGTTCATTTTTCTTGCCAAGTTTTTTTTATACATAAGTGTAAATTTATGTCTATAAAGCCCCTAATTGCACTTTTTTGTAAAGACTTAAAATATTATTGAAATACTCTTTGTACCTCCATCAACTCCAAACCATTGAAAACCATTGCACTATGTAATGAATATAATGTCTTGGCATTATTGTAACATATATCTGTAGTATTGCATACTATGTATACCCCTGGCTTGTTTAAAAAAAAACAAAAAAACAATTCTATATATATATATAATTTTTTGATATTTAAAGATAACTATGTATAATTATTTCATCATTATATATTGAATTATTGTTATATGAGGGGCTTTCTCAGCAAATATTTGTACGTGTGATTAATCGCGATTAATTAATCGGGACACCATGTAATTAATTCAATTAAAAAAAATTATCGATTGACAGCCCTAATATATATATATATATATATATATATATATATATATATATATATATATTGCTGATTCGATCATGTAATACAAATTTTGACTTGTGGGACAGTACGCCTGACCCTAAGGACTTTTTTTTAAAGAATGTGCAAGAACATGTGTTTTTTCCTTTGACAAGGCATTGACAATGAAGATATCTCCAAATGGCTAAATATTAGCCATCCATAGCCAACAATTGTATATCTGTCACAGTCTTCCATGGTTTGTTCCATTTTGCATTTTTCCTCTGATGATTCAGGTGCTGCTGGCTCGCATGATCAGCATTGCCATGGGAACCCTTATTGTTTCCATGGGAATGCTGATCGCTCCAGCTTTCAGCAAGCCAGCGGCACCTGATCACTATTAGTTCCCTGCCTATATTTACCTCACTCTGTCTGCAGCCGGTGCGGGATACCCTTGACGCTTCACCAGCTCTTGCTGTATTTAATAAATAAATAAACTGTTCCTTGCCTCCTTTCTAGCAACATCTAACAACACTACAATGAATATTTATGAGATCCCTTTCAACATAGACACTATAATGTAAAGGGCTATATTTAAATGTAATGAAAAACCTTGCAGACAACACAAGACTTATTTGTTTTACACTAGACTTTTCTTGCAGCATCAAAGTATATATTTCTTGAATAAACTGCTATTTTTATTTTCCTTGTTGATTTATGGTCAGTTGTTTGAATTATCTCTTTCAACACAGAGGTTTAACAAATTATGAAATTATGACTGGGCTGTTTTTTTATTCGGGAGGTGTTACTACACACAACACTCAATGTGTGTGCGCGTGTGTGTGTGTGTGCGTGCGTGCGTGTGTATGTAGAACATAAAAAATTATGGGAAGCAGATCAATGAAAAATATAACTTTGAAATCATTCAAGCAGACCCAAGAGAAGACAAAAAATATGAGGAACTGTAGGAATAATTAATATAAAGTACAACTGGAACAGTACGTAGTCAGCCACAAGATACATATGAATGCCAATAAAGAGAAAATATGCATGCATAATACCACAAAGTATCAAATAGGTTCCTATACTTTCTTTTTCTTTCAAGCTTCAAAACAAAAACACCTTAATAATATAATAAAAGTGGTTCATACAACTTGTACGCTATATGCCAAGTCTTCTGAAGTCATATGATAGCTTTGTGAAAGAAACAGACTGAAATCTGTTTCCAAGAACAGTCATTCCAAGTCATTATTTACTGATGCTGAACTGAATTTTTGAACTGAATTGAAAACTGAATCAACGGATTCGTTGAAAAGATCAGACTCGTCACATACGTTCACAATCTCGAACATTGCTACTTCTGTCATGAATTCTCATGAGCGTGCCAAGGAAACACTACGGCAGCTGTTAATAATGACATACATTTACGTTTATTCCTCACACAAAAATATTGTATGGCATCCGAAGACTTAGAATACAGTGCACAAGTTGTATAGACCATTAATGATGCATTTATAATCCTTTCACATCCTTTTTGAAGCTTGGAAGCTTTACTCCCCATTCATTGTAACTGCAGGTGAAAAGAAATGGGCATGATCCTTTTGTGTTCCATGGAACAAAGACATTCTTATGAAACAACATGATGGTGAGTAAATGATTAGAGAACTTTTATGTTGGAGTAAAATGTTCCTTTAAAATGTGTGCATGAGGGAGAGAGAGAGAGAGATCTTGGTGTTTATTACAAACATTCAGCACCTCTGCCCAACCACATTTTTCAATGTCTTTCATTGACGATACACAAATCAATCTCTCTCTCTCATTGTTTCCCGTCACAATCTCTTCTTACATTCATCTTCATGTAGCAGTGTCTTGGCTCAATACAGCGAAAACAAACCTTCTCCCACTACCCTCGATTACAATACACTTCCATTTCTCTTCTGTTTTCACTAATTTCAATGTCTCTTGTCTGCTTTTAGAGCTCAGGAAGGAATAGAGTGAAAGGGAAATGGGAAAGGCCTTAGAATTAGTTGAACAGACTGGATGCAAAACAGCTTAATTGAAAGCTGCAGCTAAGGCACATTAACTTTAATAAACCATATGCCAAAGCTCATATAAAAGCACATGCACACACACACTTACTGTTCTCAGAGAGCTCAATGATGTAATGCAGAAGAGGACTGTTCCCATCAAATGGACGAACCCATGACAGAAGAACCGTCCTGCTGTCTGTCTCATTCAGAGCCACCTGCAAGTTACGCGGTGAGTGAGGAAGCTCTCTAAAAAGAGAAAGAGAGATAATCAGAACAATCTAATCTAATTGTAAATCTAAACACTATGAAACACTTTAATCTCTCCTCATTATTCATTTCCGTAGCACAACTGAAACGAGCTACATATGAATGTTTAATACTTATGGATAGGGGTTTGTTTAAGCACCTAACCGCAAGTATAAGTTATAGTAATAGCAAGCATCAATAATAAATATCAATCTTTAGTTCTATATGATCACATGAATGTGGAGTTGCTTTGTAGACGCGTGACTTTGTTGCAGTGTGCACTCTTATAATGGTGCTTTAGGGATTTTGTGAATGACAAATGGTTGATTTAGAGAAGCAGTATCCCTCTAAAATCCTTTGGAGGGTTCTTTATAGCTCCAAGGAGTTAAAACAGTCAAAACAGTCCTTAGCACATTCTAAAGCTTCTTGGTTACAAAATGATTCTTTGACAAAAAGTATGTGGAAGTGTTTTTGAGTTACCAATTTTGACTGTTTAATATGCAATCCTTGTGTCTGAGCTAACAAGAAGAAAAAAAAACAACAAGAAAAGCTTTCCTTCTGTTAACAACACAATTTAAACAAGACATTACATTCAATAATGAAAATGTAACTTTTAAGAAATAGTTTATAGTAAACTATAATATAAACTATATATAAACTATATATAGTAAAGTAATAATTATTTTGAGGTGAAGTAATATAACAAAAGATTAAGTACTTTCTATTGTAATGACACACCAACACAGAAACTGGAGATGAATCCAGGTGCGGGAGTTTATTGAACAGAACATAGAGGAAACAGGTAAGTAGCGTGAGGTGAGTATTCAGGCAAGTAAACAGTCTTATTAACACAGCCTTTCGTAAAACCAGAGAACATAGGCAGGAGGCGATCAACTGAGCCATTGTTTTCTTTTTCTTTTTCTTTTTATGTTTGGTAACTTCTTGTTTTGTGCCGTCTTACACCCTTTCTACTCCAGACATGAGTGGCGCGGTACGATGCAACAAAAGCAAATCACTCACAGTATAATCAACAATGCTGCCTACATTCTAAGTCGCATTGTGCCGACAGTAAACACCCATTTTGTGCTGAACGCACTGGCACTACAGCTAACAAGACAAATAAATGGTTTAGAATGTTTGCTTCAAAGTGTCCAGTGTAGTCAGCCTCAAGCTGATGTGTCGTGACGAGACCTCGCTTGTATCTATTGTAGACAGGGTGTATAGTTCATTTTCTACTCCAAATTACCCATTCATGATCAAAATAATTCTCTGTTGATTGTCACCATCATGGTGTTTTGTGCACCAACTCTATATCTTGTTTCAATCGCCAGTGATCCATAAAAAAAAGTCAGTGGGAGTCTTCCGTATGTTATGTAGTACATGATAACATGTTTGAAAGGAAATGTCAAAACATGTCATATTTTAATTTCATTTAAGTACAATGTACATCATATTTGTAAGTAAAAGTTACTGTATTTACTAAAATGTTTAAGTTAAACTTACTCTCTTTAATCAATATTATGTCATGAATTAGATTTTACTTTTATACCATTAAGATTTACTTATTTTCAGTGTGTCATCACTTACTGTCATGTTGTTCCATACTTGCATGATTTTCTTTCTTTCAAGGAACACAAACAGAGAAATTTAGAAAAAAATTTGATCAACTGTTTTCCATAAAATGAAATGAAACTATGATTTACAGTGTCGAGCTCCATAAACACTGTAAATGTAGTACATGTGACTCAGATATACAGTCAGGTCCATAAATATTGGGACATCGACACAATTCTAATCTTTTTGGCTCTATACACCACCACAATGGATTTGAAATTAAACGAACAAGATGTGCTTTAACTGCAGACTTTCAGCTTTAATTTGTAGTGTTGTTTAATACATCCAAATCAGGTGAACGGTGTAGGAATTACAACAGTTTGTATATGTGCCTCACACTTTTTAAGGGACCAAAAGTAATGGGACAATTGGCTGCTCAGCTGTTCCATGGCCAGGTGTGTGTTATTCCCTCACTATCCCATTAAATAGTTTGAGGAATAGACTGAAATATAGTGCACAGGTCCTATGGATGACTTTCATGTTACTTCAATGAGTTTAGTTTTAGTCCTTTGTGAAGCCTGACAGCCCCTGGTCACCTGCTTTCATTGTATTGAAAAGAGCAGAGTGAACACTTTGCTTTTATATAATATTTTATTAAAATATACATGAAGAGTATAATATACAAAACATAAAACATATTTAATGATCAGTGACAATAGTGATGTGTAGAGAAACTTTGGTAACACTTTACAATAAGGTGCCATTTGTTTAAAAGAGTTAACAGCATTAGTTAACATGAATGGTTAAATTATGGAATAGCTTGGGGCTTGAACTTAAACATTGTCAATGTATTCACCAGTTTAAAGAATTCTATAAACAGACGGTCTTGTCACAGACCAATCATTGTATTCATGTATTCATAGGCTTGTTATCTTTCTTGTAGATATTTTGATTATCATTGCGGGTATTACTTACAGATGTATTCTTGTATTTATTGGCAGTGCAGGTATTCGGATTACCATTGTTGATAGTACTCAAATTATTTACCTGAGGTAATATGGTGTGTAAATAAGATACGCTCTGTTTTTATTTTTTATTTTTTTTCCGTTCTTGTTTTTTCCTTTACTATAACAGATCGGGGTGGGTTTAAATAAGTTGGACTTCTTCCCATTCCTTTTCGAGCATTTGACTGATCATGTTGTTAAAAATCAAATGCTTCTTACTGCCATTGTTATATGTCTTATTGTTCGAAATAAATTATAAATAAATAAATATAAATAAACTAACAATGAACAACAATTTTACAGCATTTATGAATGTTTATTAATTACAACATTAACTGATACATTTTTTAAATCTAAAGTCATATTTGTTAACATTAGTTAATGCGATATGAACTAACATTAACTAACAACGAATAATTGGAATTTTACTAGCTTACATCAGCAAAGCTTAATAAATGCTGTAAAAAATATATTGTTCATTGTTAGTTAATGATACCTAATGCATTAACTAATGTTAACAAATGGCACTTTATTGGAAAGTGTTACCAAAACTTCTATATGAAGCTGCCTTTATTGCTATCTCTGACTATAGAGCATTATGATATACTATAGATTGTAACAAAGCAATTCACACTATCACACACACAGTGTATTGAAAGCCATCTGGTAGAACAGGGAGCAGCTGAATGGGTGCTGATGCCAAATATCTTATGGTAATCAAAGCTGAGCCAGTTTGAATATCTTGTGATGTCCAAGAATGGGAAATTGTCAATCCAAGTATACCACCAACTCCCTATTTACATGATATAAAGTAATCAATTTTATTGGATTTAGAAACACACATTTTATGTTATATTTAAGAAATAAATGTCTACGTGTTTGTCAAGCCGGCTCAAGCTTCCTCCTTTTCCATCCTTGAATTGTTACAGCTATTTACACAGAGTAAAAAGTAACGAAAGCATCTTCTTTGCACTAAGTACAAACCGAGTTAGATGCTATTTGCACTCTAGTGCAAATAGGGCAGATACTATTACACTCCTGTATAAATACTAACATACAGTATAATAGCATCTCTGCAGTGTTTTTATTGTCTTTATTCAGAGTCTCTCAGACACCCTACACCAACCCACTTTTATTTATCATCATAAGTAGTATTATAGAAAATATTAAGAGTGGAGACATGGGAAAAAGTATGACAATTCGATCCCACATTGTCCTCATGACAATGCATTTTCGCACCATTGTAAAACTCTGAGCTACTAAAGTGACACGTGCGGGCACAATTTGTCATACAGTTCTGTGTTTCCATCAGACTATAGTACAAATAGTCACTCCGTTCTCCGTTCTCTTAACCCACAAAACGTCTAACACCTTAACCAGTTCAACGTCTCTGCCCCATCATGAAAAATTCAAATACGCCCGCCTTCATTTCACCAGCAGTTGACCCCTAAGATATTTTGTCGTGGCTGTCTTGAGCTTGGTCTCATCAATGGTGGGCGGAGCTAGTGTAAATAGCCTTTGCCAACAAGATGGACCATTTGCACTTAGTGTAAATAGACACTACATTTATAAATACATATTACTTGTCTAGTGCATGATATTAATTTGCAAGTCTGTGAACTCACATTTACAATAATGTGTAATATACTGTATATATAATATTTAACCTGTCAACTACATGAGATTAATTTTAAAGTATGTGAACTCATATTAGCATGTGTAGTATTGCCTTCTATAAAAAAATTATTGGAGGAGTGCTCTGTTATTTTAATGCAACTGTCAAAATTATTGTTATTATCATTCAAATTGCATATATTTTCTGTTTATATCTCATAATTTAACAGTCAGTTATTAGGAGTCTTTCTAAAGTTTAGCCTAAAAAAAACTACTTTTTTGCTTTACAAATTACACCGTATTTACACTGAATGTTGGTTTATTTTCTGTAAGTAGCCTACTGCTAAAGCAATTAAATGAGAAGAAATGTAGATCCACACAGCAAGCACCTCGTTCACAGGGAGCTGCACTTGGGAGAATTTGGGGATTTATTCATTATAACTACATTTGCAGAACATAAAGTGTATTGTTAATAATGTTATGATATGTATGATTTATAATGTTTCTCAACTTACAAGGCATCCAGTAAGATGCTGGTCTTAGCTAGTTTAAGCTGGTCTCCCAGCCGGTGCTGAAAAATGCCCAAACCCCTCCAAAAACCAGCCATCAGACCAGGCAGATGTTTATTTCATCAGGGTAAAACCTAAACTGACCTAAATCTTTAACACTATTCGTGTGTTGCCTTGCAAGCACTTGTGTTTTCTTTTGGAAACGCAAATCTAGTTTAAAATGCATCCAATTAAACAAGACCTACAGTACATCATGTCCATCATCTGTGTTCCTCTTTGTCTCTCATCTACTCCCAAAGATATGTGGGAGCCTAACACTCAGCCGTCTCTAAATAATTAATATCTAAGTGTATGTATGAGTGTGTGTGTGTGTTTAATTAGTTACTGATGCCACAGAAGTCTAGAAACTTGGCTAGCCGTCAAAGAAGATGATCTTAGCCTTGGGCGTCAGGCCTATCTTAAGCCTGGTTTATACTTTGGAAGAAGCCAAACTTTTTCTCTTGGGTGAACAAACGAACCTTCTGTGAACAAAGCCTGTGTTTATACTTAAGGCTAATTTATACATACAGGGCGAACAGACTAGTTCACCTACAAATGATGACGAAATGCAGTGACGTTTATGTTCTGCCAGTCTGTTCGTTTGGTGAGATTTCTCATGTTTGCGCACATCTCTGAAATTCTTGATCTAGGAAAACTTGGCTGGTCGAAAGCTGATAATTGGTTAAAACGAATTGTAGGTATGGTTTGGATGAGATATGTTTTTATTTACAATCGCGTTTTAAAATGACGCCGCGCTTAAGTATAAATGCCAGCTCAGTTCGCCGAGGGTGCGTTTGTATACTTTTTCCAAAGTATAAACCTATCTCCCTGTGGTGATGGGGCCATGGCCGAGCGACGTCTGTGGAGAGCGAGGCAGAGAGAGGGATTGCGGTGAGGAGTGACACCTGTGGGAAATCACCTCTAACAGCTATTTTGTGTTTGCAGTGGGAGCGGGGAGGGATTTAAAGGGCAATCCAGATCACAGGAGGGAGATAGAGAGCCGAGCCTGAACTTTTGTTTGTGTGCATTTTTGCATGGGCTGAAAAGCATTGTAAAAATAAAGAATTATGAGAACTGTTCACCTGGCCCTCGCTTCCCCCCTTGAGAGAGTACAAGAACCTTGCCACACTGGTCCCGAAACCCGGGAGTTTGCTAACAGAGGATCACGATGCCGAGGGAGTGCTAGATCTGGTGCTGCAGGAGCTGTGCGTCAGCCGGCGGCCAAAAGGGACGGCTGAGGGTCCAGTGCTATCGCAAGGCATTACTGAGGACTGCTTTGCAGCTGGCTGAGGACCGACTGGTGGCGTGATCGGGGACCGGCCTGCTCTCTTTCTCTTTCCTGTTCTCTCTCTCTCCCCTCTCCTTCCCCTCATCCTGCTTATGTTCCCAGGAGGCGGGGAAGACCATCCGGCAGTGGGATGGCCAGAAGGGCTACATCTCCCCTCCAGAATTGGGAGGGGGTAAATCAGGCCGGAATCGATGGGGCGATGGGGGTATGTGATGAGGAGGGTTAGGCTGGGCCGTAAGGATGGATGCCTGGCGCCTAATTACCCCAATCAGCCGACAAACGTGTGCATTCTGTGTTTGGCCAGGAAGGCCAACAGTGTGAGCGACAAACAGCAAGTGTGTGCTGAAAAGCAGTTTTATGTTGTGTCCAAGTGAAAATGTTTCTAATAAAAGTCTTCCGTGAACTGTTCACCTGGCTCCCGCTTCGTCTTTCGTGGGGAAGGCAGAGATCTGCCACACTCTCTCTACTCATCTGTCGTGGCCACGCTGTCTTTGTAGAGCGTGTTGCAAATCATGTAAACAAAGTAAACTTCCATACAATCTCTAAGAGACAGGCTTCAAATGTATAAATTTTAACAACAGTAACCTAGGTAACAACTCCTCAGCTGGCATGCACGATTGTAAATAAAAAAAACTTTACATTCAAACCACACCCACGATTAGTTTTAACCAATCATCAATGCTCTCTGACCAGCTGAGTTCTCCTAGATCATAAATTTCAGAGATGTGCACGAATATGAGAAATCTCACCAAACTAACACATTGGCAGAACATAAACGTCACTGCATTTCGTCATCATTTGTTGGTGAACTAAGCGAAGCCTGTTACCCAATAATTATAAATTAGCCTTTATTCTACTCTCACTGTATCTTGTTCTCTCCACACACACACACACACACACACACACTTGCACAGCTGCTCCATCCTCTGTCCTATCATTCCAGCCCATTTTTGGATAGCTCTCTTGGCTCCAGAGTTGCTAAAGGGATCCAAGCATCTTCCTCCTACAACAGCACTCCAAAAAGACAATTTTGCACCCAGTCCGTGTGTACAAGCGTAGTGAAAGTTTTGCTTTGGGTGTGCATACTGGTACAGGTGCATGTATCTATGTGTATGTAAGGTCCAAATATTACCTTTTGCCATACCTGCCGACAGCAAGTGGACTGAGAAAAATAGATGCTTTTATTTCTTATCAGCCATAAAATTGTATTTGGCATGATTTTCATTTAAATGATAACAATTTTTGCGCCTGCTTTTACTGATGCAATTTGATCAGTCTTCATCTCTCAGTCAAAATTTAAATAGTGTAGATTTCACTAAATGTTGGGTCTGTTCCTTTTGTATATCTTTAGAATTGGAATATGCACTTATATGTGATATGTGATACTTTTATGAGGCTTTCTTTGGCATTTTGAAGCCTAATAGATCCAGTCACCATTCACTTTCATTAAAAGGAGAAGAGTGTCCAGGATATTTTATAATGTGTTCCATGGAAGAAAGCATATGGGTTTGGAACATCATTAGAAATAAATTAGAAAAAAAATGTTTTGGGTGAACTATCCCTTTTATTCTGAATACTGTGTGTATGTGTCAATTCCTGCTTACATAACTTCCAGGCGTGCGGTTTTCGAGTCATTTCCAGCTGGCGAAATGACCCTGCAGGTGTAGTCTCCAATGTCTCCCGACCATGTCTGGCTGATGTGGAGCGAACCTTCCTTCATTGACACTCGCCCACCAGTCGACAGGCTCAGGGGCCGGGTTCCTTTCTTCCACAAATATCTGAAAAGAATAAGAATTTTTATGATGCCTCATATTCCACCAAAAATATCACACTCCAAAGACCTGCAAAAAATTACACTTGGCATCCTGAAATAGAACTATAAAGAGCTATCCATATGACAGCTTTCCTTCCTTGTGTACTACTTAATGACCTGCAGTAATGATGATGGGTAAAGACTAAAAAAGGTATGCTCAAAATTCTGTTTATGATTTACACTTTTCAATTTCATAACAAGATTCCATTAAATTACATTTGAGCAATATTTAATAAAATAAATAACATAAGTATTTTAAGTTTAATTATTTTTATTTTGTTGAACATTACACAATTCAATTTAATGGAATTTTGTTATGAAATAGAAAAGCATAAATCTTAAAATTAGGCTTAAATATTTTTTGAGCGTATCATAAAACAAGATAAAATCTGTAAAAGGGTCTTTAACCACTTTAAATAAGTAAACATTTAAATAAATGCATTTCATCCAAAGTGACCTATTTTAAATTAAATATAAAAATGTTCAGGGTGATCTCATTTGATTGCTTAAGTACAGTATTCGTATGTAAATTGTACACATTGTGTACATTGTTGAATGTTTGGAGTGGACATATACTAAAAGGTACAATATCAGAATTTTGGCACCATCTAAATGTAAACTTTTTTACAAATGTACATTTTTAGAGATCTTTACGATTCCTCTGAACATTTTTTTGAGATGGACATGTTTAATGGCAAATTTATTTTCAAATTAAATCCAGATGGGACAGATAAAAGTACAGTTATTTAATATAAATGCAAATGAAACTATGTATTAACTATATTATTTAAATATTTCATGCACCTTAAAGGATTTATAAAAATTTGTATTCTAACATTGTTCATATGAGTCTCTATGATATCCTGGTCCCTAGATATGCCTCAGGTCCCTCCTTCAATGTACTATATGTCTATATATTTTTTTCCACCCATTTTATGAGCCATTTCATCAGCCTGATCTCATAAAATTAATGTGAACATGACGACATTTTTGCGATTCAAAGTTTACTTTTTTGCAGTTTTCCAGTGGAATGTCCAGCTGGGGGCGCCAAAAGCGAGTAAAATGTATTCAGTCGTATTCTGACGAGGTTTTAAGGTGAATTTTATATGGCTTTGGTTTTTAAAACATACCTCCCTAGCCTAAAACTTTTGCCTGAACCTAACCATCAGTGTTTTAAAATATAAATAAGGCATTTAAAAAAGACATCATTACCAAATCAATGCCTAAACCTAACCATTAGTGTTTTAAAATGCAGAAGTGAAATGAAAAAGCGCTTATTCTGAAGCAACCATATAATTTCGTGCCACTTCTAAGAGTCTGTCATGTCTTGAGTTTGGGACTTGAACCGCAGTCCAATGTTTTATCAGGTGAGCTACTAAAGTAAATGTATGTCCATATCATACAATGGCAGGGTCTGAGTAATAGAGAGAAAAATAAGTGTTTATAAAGTCATAGTCAGCCACTAAAGTCATGATTTGAGTGAAAGTGAATAAAACACACAGTAGTTGTAGTGCCTCTAGTGTTCTTATAACCTGGGAACTGCAGGGAATTGTAACTGGAGACACGTATAACAATTTTTGCAAAAAAATTAAAAGTCACGTATAAAGTCACGTTTTCACTATGAGACCAGGTTGCATTTCATAATCGTTAGTGGTTTTAAAATAAAACAAAATTAGCCAAATCCATTACACACATATTAAATAGAACAAATAAAAACCATTTAATTTAGTTCATGCATGTTTAAATAAGAAACAAAAGAAAGAAACTGCTCAGCTGAAGTTCTGACCTGACGGTGACTCTGGGGTCTTGAGTTGCAGCACAGTTCAGCACAGCAGTCGTGCCCTTGATGACACGTTGGTCCTCAGGGGGTGTTGAAATGAAGGTTCGACCTGATTAATAAAATGAAGAATAAGACAAAATCACAGCACAGTTTAATCATTTCCAGCATCGTTATGCACAGTTCTTTATTACAATATTAAGTAATCTTTGGTTTTAAAAGATGACACTATTCTGGTGTGAAATTACTGAAAAAGACAAAGATGAATTCATTAATATTGTTCTCTCCTCCACTTTATAATCAGCCTGGCTAATGAATGCAGTTATTAAGCAAACAGCGCCTGCTGATAAAAGGCATATTTTGAGATGCCTGTACTCCTGACACTAGTTTCAACAGCGTTCACGCTGAATTTTAAGCATGTTGTAGAACTGTTTTGTTTAACATTTAAATGTTTAAGTCATTAAGGATAAAATATTCAAAACATTATGCCTCCATACTCAAGACTGTCAGGTCTGCAGTGGCGTTGACCAATCCACCAGAGTTAGAAGCCGAACATGTAAAGTTCCCTGCGTCGCTCGGCATTATGGGCAGAATCTGTAAGCCTCCGGATTCCAGAAGAGTGAAACGAGGTATCTGAACCGATCCGCTTGCTAACACCTGAGAACCTGTGAAATCCAGATGATTGAGTCCGTTTTATGGTCGTCTCAGTGTGAGAAAAAACTTCAAACCAAATGTTTATATTTTAAAATAATGTTCATATGAATGTGAATCTTATGTACCTTTCCTCCAAACAATGGCAGGTTTGGGGGCGCCAGATGTTTCACAGCTAAAGACAGCGGAAGTTCCATCAGTAACTGTGATGTCAGAAGGGGGAGTGGTGAAGGATGGTGACACGCCTACAATGGAACGTAAACAATTCAATGTAAACAATTAAATCAGAAAACTGAAAACGATAAGTAATATACAACATGAACTGGCATTCTGGATTGGCCCCATAAAAGTTTCAACGCATATATATATATATACACTCACCTAAAGTTTTATTAGGAACACCATACTAATACTGTGTTTGTCATTGATTCAACAAGGTGCTGAAAGCATTCTTTAGAAATGTTGGCCCATATTGATAGGATAGCATCTTGCAGTTGATGGAGATTTGTGGGATGCACATCCAGGGCACGAAGCTCCCGTTCCACCACATCCCAAAGATGCTCTATTGGGTTGAGATCTGGTGACTGTGGGGGCCATTTTAGTACAGTGAACTCATTGTCATGTTCAAGAAACCAATTTGAAATGATTCGAGCTTTGTGACATGGTGCATTATCCTGCTGGAAGTAGCCATCAGAGGATGGGTACATGGTGGCCATAAAGGGATGGACATGGTCAGAAACAATGCTCAGGTAGGCCGTGGCATTTAAACGATGCCCAATTGGCACTAAGGGGCCTAAAGTGTGCCAAGAAAACATCCCCCACACCATTACACCACCACCACCAGCCTGCACAGTGGTAACAAGGCATGATGGATCCATGTTCTCATTCTGTTTACGCCAAATTCTGACTCTACCATCTGAATGTCTCAACAGAAATCGAGACTCATCAGACCAGGCAACATTTTTCCAGTCTTCAACTGTCCAATTTTGTTGAGCTCTTGCAAATTGTAGCCTCTTTTTCCTATTTGTAGTGGAGATGAGTGGTACCCGGTGGGGTCTTCTGCTGTTGTAGCCCATCCGCCTCAAGGTTGTGCGTGTTGTGGCTTCACAAATGCTTTGCTGCATACCTCGGTTGTAACGAGTGGTTATTTCAGGCAAAGTTGCTCTTCTATCAGCTTGAATCAGTCGGCCCATTCTCCTCTGACCTCTAGCATCAACAAGGCATTTTCAGCCCACAGGACTGCCACATACTGGATGTTTTTCCCTTTTCACACCATTCTTTGTAAATCCTAGAAATGGTTGTGCGTGAAAATCCCAGTAACTGAGCAGATTGTGAAATACTCAGACCGGCCCGTCTGGCACCAACAACCATGCCACGCTCAAAATTGCTTAAATCACCTTTCTTTCCCATTCTGACATTCAGTTTGGAGTTCAGGAGATTGTCTTGACCAGGACCACACCCCTAAATGCATTGAAGCAACTGCCATGTGATTGGTTGATTAGATAATTGCATTAATGAGAAATTGAACAGGTGTTCCTAATAATCCTTTAGGTGAGTGTATATATATATAAATATAAAATGACCTATTTTAAATTAAATATAAAAATGTTCAGGGTGATCTCATTTGATTGCTTAGGTACAGTATTTGTATGTAAATTGTACACATTGTGTACATTGTTGAATGTTTGGAGTGGACATATACTAAAAGGTACAATATCAGTATTTTGGCAGCATCTAAATGTAAACTTTTTTACAAATGTTCATCTTTAAAGATCTTTATGATTCCTCAGAATTTTTTTTTGAGATGGACATGTATAATGGCAAATTTATTATCAAATTAAATCCAGATGGGACAGATAAAAGTACAGTCATTTAATATGTTGTTGAAATGTTTTGTGTGTATTTCAATGTTTAAGTCATTAAGGATAAAATATTCAAAACATTATGCCTCCATACTCAAGACTGTCAGGTCTGCAGTGGCACTGAACAATCCACCAGAGTTAGAAGCCAAACATGTAAAGTATTGGCTGTCAAACATTAGTGGAACATATCCATAGTTAATGTACTGAACTACACCTTTAATTACTATGCAAGGACTCTTGTGTGAACATGAGGGGAACTGATGTCATACAGTAGTGACGTCCACTGAGAATCACTTCGAGACCAATTTTTAAAAAGTAATTTAGAACATTTAAATCTGAGAAAAGGTATCATTTCTAGTATTGTTTGCTTGCAGATGTCCAAATACTTTTTTGGGGTCACTGTACAGTATATACATACAAGCAGTATTAAGACAAAGGAAATTATATTAATAACTTTAATTTACATTATTCAAACTATTCCCTTCTTAATTAATTACATCAATTTGCCTAATTGTAAAACCTTAAACTTGAAAACATTTTGTGAAATCAAACTTGAGAGAGCAAAAGAGAGATGAAGATGACTAACCAAGAGAGAGGAGAGCTGGAGGTGTTGATTAAGTGGTGAGTGAGTGTGTGTGAGCGTGTGTGTGTTAATGGTTGATCTCACAGCAGACACTGATTAATTACACAGATCAATGTGGGGTCTCTGAACTCCCTGATCAATTCACAACCTTAGAGAAAGAGAGAGACTGAAAACGAGATCACAGACTTTAAGATGCATGACTGTATTTGTGAATCTTTTTCACATTAACTTAAAGGGACAGTTCAGCCAAAAATGAAAATAAAGAAATCTTTTAATCACCCTTTTTTATGTTTGAATTAATTTTTTTCATTTCTTCTGTGGAACACAAAATAACACATTTTGAAAAATGTGTAGGCTAATCTTTTCCATACAAGTAATGTATATGGTGGCCAAGAGTTGCTAAGCTCCAAAAAGTACAAAAAAGCACAATAAATGTACTTTAAAAGTAGTCAATATTACTCTTGTGCTATATTCTAAGTCTTCTGAAGATGTAAAATAGGTTTGTGTGAGGAACAATGCCCTGTTGCATAAAGCACCTTAAATGTAATTTTCCCTTAAGATCACCCTAAAGTTTCCCTTAAACTTAAGGGTGTTGCAGAATATAACCCTTAAGTTTTACTTAAAGATTATTATTGGTAAAATGTCATAATCTCTTACGATTTCCCTTAAATATATATTTTTTTACTTAATACACCCTTAAAAACCATTAAGTGTTGCATAATTCCTAATAACTGCCATTCCCTATCTGTCACTCACTCGAAGTTTTGTTGATGTAGTGACACTAGGGGTCGAACTTGGGAGCCCCAATCACCTCTGATATTTGAGAAAAGGCCAATGAAAATTGGCGAGTGGAATTTGCATGACATACAGGTATAAAAGGAGCTGGCTTGCATTCACTCATTCAGATTTGTTCTTTGGAGCCGATCATTATGAAAAGCTATTCCACTGGCGTTCCTTTCAACTCTGCAGTGGCTAGGCTATTGGATATATGCCGCATTTTACAGCAGGTTCTCCCTTCTCACACAGATAAGTGCAGAGAACGCCCCTGGGTGCTTCGGCAGCCACACAAAAAGAGTGTATTTTTCTAAAAGAGTAAGCACTGGTGGAAAGCATCTTTTTAAAGATGCCTTAACATATTTAAGCTCCCCAGGGCGAGCTACATGTCTCATTCGAGACTCAAGAAGAAGATGAGGTAATGATTACAGCATCGGAGAGCAGGCTTTTACAATCTGACGCCAAGGAACTGACGGACATGCTTGCTTGGGCTGCCGCGAGCGTCGGGTAGGAGTGGAACCCTCCACCCTGCCCTGAGCGTTCGCGGCTGGATGATTGGTGCCTGGGCTCAGAGCGCAGACAGCCATGTTCTACCCCTGTTCCTTTCTTCCCGGAGGTGTATGAGGAGCTCACGAAATCATGGCGGGCACCTTTTACTCCCCAGTCCAATTTTGTGAGTTCCTCCGCTCTCACTACTCTCGATGGCAGGGCAACCAGTGGGTACAAGGATGTTACTCAGGTGGTAACAATTTTATATAATAAAAATATTTAAACATTTTTAATTTTCAGTTGACCTTTTCCATAAGGAATAGAAATAGATAAAGTGTTCATTTTAACGGCACAAACCGGCACAAATCGAGCACAAACGAATGTCACTGGTTTGAAGCAATTTCGACAACATGGGGTGGAGAATGAGGTCACCACTCCTGAAAAATTTTTTGCTATATCTAAGGAAGGGACATATTTACAAAGTGGGGTGGAGAGTGACATCACACAGACCAAAAAATAATGCTTAATATCTCAAACACAAATCAGCAGAAACGTAAATTGTTGTGGCACAAATCAGCACAAATACAGCACAAACCAATGAAATAGTTTTGGTGATTATTAGGAAAACTTTGAAACTTGAAACCCTAGGAAAAGAGTTTCAAGGTTTCTAAAAATTAAGAAATAGCTAAGTTTATACAATCAATTGAAGAGTATAGTATGCAGAGGCAAATTTTTCGCCATAAGGAGAACTGAGTTTAGACAATTTTTAGCAATGAAATGCTGTTGCAGCAGTACAGATTTGACGGTCAAGCAATAAGAGAAATTGCTAACAATCTGGAGGACAATCTAATAGGAACACACACAAACCAGATGTGTGCCTAGTATCATTTGCTCTCTAAATCTATATAAACTGTACAAATGGACTAATTAAAATCATACCGCAAGTTAATTCGACATATATCGCAAATTGTTATATTCTGTACATTCTACACCCCTACTGACCACCACTAATATTCTTAATTTGTATGGCAATCAGTTCTCTGCACAGTTTTACAAGAATCTTAATGTCTTGCAACTCTAATCCACCTCTACCTGGCACAGTCTTTCAAAGGTGCCTTTCTCAAATAAGGGCACTTGCCGGCCGGCTGTAAAAGCAGAATCCTCTAATAATGGGTCTAAAAATATGTAGACAAAAATGCCTTTGAATCGATTAAATAAGAGGAATATCATGTCCATGGTAACAGTAGAATTTTATTATGATAAAACCTTGCTCACTCTAGTAAATACTTTAACGGTTTTCCCATCTTTTCCATGATAATCAGAGTTTTTGTCCTAACCTGCCACAACACCTGACGAGCGACAGCAACAGGGCTTTCTATTTTTGAAATGGCTTCTATTTCTGCGAAGTCATGCCAGGCAGCTCAGTCAACAAATAGGTCTAAAATTATTCTTATTGCAGTATATTAAAGCTGGCATCTCACTAGCTGGTTCACAACATCTCACTATCCGAGGGTGTCACACACCTAGCAAATGTTGTGCTTGAGGTCTCGTTCCCTTCAACCGGAGCTCTGTCACACACACACATACCTGTATACACACCGGCTCAGAATGGCATTGGGAGAAATACCAGCTCATTCTGACTTTCTATCGCTCCCCTGTCACGAGGAGATCAGCAAAATAACATCAGGAGTACCGCGTGATCATAATCAATTGTACAGACTGGATAAGGATGTGATTCATAACGTAACTTTGCCCTGAGTCAGCGTGTGATTATGTATTTATCCCCTCGGGGCTTGACGTAGAAAGCATTACGGAGCTTATGTGAGGAAATGAGTTGCATTCAATAAACAGACTGTTCCATCTGTAACTGCTCTGTTTTCTAAATGTTATTATCAATTATCCTCATTTTAGTGTATTCATATTGCAGTGTCGTGCCACGCCTGGTGTGGACAGACAGATTGCTTGTCACTTGAATCTTATGGCAATGCGTCTGGTTAGGACAAGCCAAGGTGTTACATGCAACACCCTCAAGTCATTCCCTCAGGTAAGGGGAAATCACGCTTCAAGTGTTATACTTAAGAGAAAAACTTAAGGAGTTTTCTGCAACCGAGCACAGACCCCAAAATTAAGTTGTTAGTCATTGAAAATCTTAGCTCTCAAATCTTATTTGTGCATGCTCTTATTCAAAGTTGGCAAGTTTGGTCATGTCATTAGGGTTCATTCACATTAAACCTGGTGCTATGGACTACTTTTATGTTACTTATGGTGCTTTTAGTGGATTTTTGTAGCTGAAAAGCCCCTGTCACTTTATGCTTTTATTGAATGGAAAAGAGAAGAATCCAAAATATCTTGTGTTCACCAGAAGAAAGTAAGTTATATAGGTTTAGATTGCCATGTGAGAGAGCAAATGACAGAATTTCCATTTATGGGTGAACTATTGCTTTAATTAGCTCCATCCAATCAACCAAACCCCATGTGTTTTACACTGATGTCAACCTGTTTGGTCATTTTGTTTGTGTTTTAGTGTGTCAGGTAGTTTGAAGGTCATCTTACTTGTGACAACCAAGTTGGTATATGTCTGGATTTCTCCTGCCATGTTTTCGGCAAAGCACTGGAATATTCCGGCATCATCTGGCTGAATTCTCCGCACTTGCAGAATCATTGAGGAGGATGTGAGCTTGTATTGTGGGTTATTCAGCGTGGAGAGGGGGACAGCATCCTTATACCACTTCAGCTTTGGTGTTGGAACCCCTAAATAATACACACACCATGACCAGTTGTTTTAGCAGCTTATCATATGCACTACCAGTACATGATTACTATTTTCCACATAGTAAAGTCAACCAAACTATGCAATAACTCAAATTAAAGAATTGGACATAGGTAGTGAATTACCCTTTGCCTAGATGGGCATTCTTTCAACCAACTTCATGAGTTAGTTGAATAATAAAATAAAAAAATGAATAAAAAAGCATGTTTGTTTGTTTGTTTTGTGTGGGGGGGGAGGGGGTAATTTTTTTGCATATGCAGAAATGTATAATATACAATGCATAAGAAATGTATATGTTGGTGAAATGTATATTATAATTACTAAAGTTATTACTAAGAAGACTTTAGACGAAAATGTAAAAAGGGACATTCTGGGTGCAAACCAAGTTAAGCTCAATCAAAGGCATTTGTGGCAAAATTTTGATTACCACAAATGAATTATTTTGATTAGTCCCTCCTTTTCTTTACAAAAAAAAAGGCTAAATCTGGGTTACAGTGAGGCACTTACAACGGAAGTGAATGGGGCCAATCTGCAAACGTTCAAATACTCGCTGTTTCAAAAGTATAGCCGCAAGATGTAAACTACATTCGCATTAACATGATTTTAGTGTGATGAAAGTTATAGCCAATTTTGCACTTTGTTGCCATGACGATGTAACTCCATAAACCTTAAAACCCTAATACGATGGGGGAAAAAATATGATATTAACATCTTTACAGCTCAAATAATACACACATTTTTACGGAACATATAATATAAGTGTTTTTATAAAATTATAAGCTTCACATTTCTGTCTTGAAACCCTTCAAAAGTGGTCCCATTTCACTTCCATCATATGTGCCTCACTGTAACTTTTATTTTTGGGTCAAAATGTATTTTTGTGGCAATCAACATTATGCCACAAATGCTGTTGATTGAGCTTAACTTACATTGAACCCAAAATATTTCTGGCAACATAATAAGCAAAATAATTCAGTCAAGTTTGTCCAGACTTGTGTACATATTGAAAAATATATTTCAATTTTCCAAATATCTTTAATCATGTACTCCAAATTTTTAAGCAGTCAATTTACATACATATGCACAAACTCCCTGTGGGATTTGGTATGAAAGATTATTAACAAAGTAGGCAAACACCCACACACACAGCTTGATTTATCATGAAGTTAACATTTCCATCAATAGACCTTCATCAGAGCATACTTTGGTTTAATTAATGGAAATTGTATCTAATAAATTGGCTTTGATTGATGAAAATTCCAATAAATTTCTGACATGCTTCACTGAGAAAAGGAGAAGATCTGAACAGGAGGACGAATGAGAGAGTAACCGAGAGAGAGGGAGAAATGGAAAAGGCAGAAAAATAGTGAACGAGTGAGAGAGCGAATAAAACGGCAATTATACGTATAATCAATAATTGTAAATTTAGTTCAACTGAAAGAGCTCATGATATGCTCATCAAGATATGCAAATCAGAAACACATTTAAGAACATAACTTATAAATCCTGCAGCTCAACTTTTTAAACAGTCACATAACGTGACACCATTCCTATGGAGGAGATTCGGCGTCGATAGTCTTGTCACACCCACGGGAGAATGCAAGGCAAGGATGTTAAAATAAGACTGCCAAAAACAGCCTAGCTGTAATTAAATTTCTGACAGTTTATGAAAATTGCGTGCAAACTCAGCCTCACACTCTTACGAATGTGCAAAAGAGAACAAGTCGAGATTCACAGCAAGTGTAAATTGCAGTGGTACAATCTCTGCAGCAAAAAAAAAAAGAACGAAAAAAGAAAAAGAAGTGTCTAAGTAGTTTTCAGAAGTTTCTTGACTAGGAAACTGTCCAAATTTACGTAAAAAAAAGAAAAGAAAAAAGGTAGAGAAAAAAATTACGTAAGAATGAAGGACAGAAAGAATAAATAACTGCTTGAGGTTTCTCCTTTCAAATATTCCTAGTTAGAAGTCAAGAAAAGTTACACTTTTAGACACTTGGCACTTTGTTGCTGAAATGTAGGTCAGATTTACGCAGCTTGTTAAAAGAATTTTCTAGTTGGATCCCACAATTGCATTGCTCTGAGCAGCCAAAGATATACCTTTTGTCTAATGTCCTAAAGTTCTTTAACTAGATCCTAACGTAGGAAGAACACTGAGGTCAATTAGCGACTAATAACATTAGCGCATGACTCGCCATTTCTAATATACTTGACCGCCCATTTCAGATCACACATTTAGTCAATTAAATAAAAATTAATTAAAATAAGGACACGTAGCACAAAGACAAGTGGGAGTCATTGTGATGTGCTTGGCGAAAAGGTCAATTTTGTGAGGCGACAAGTGAGACTATAGAAAAATGTTTATGATAAAAGCATCACATATTATGGTTGACTCAGCACATAAACTGACATTCTTGCAGTAGATTGCTGTCTAAAAGCAAACTGGTCACAGTTAAATGAGCCTAAGCATTATGCGCATTACGGAGAAATTGGTTCATTGTGCTATGACTGTGAGGGCTGCTTTAAAAAGCTATTGCACTGGAAGTGCCTTATTAAAGAAAGTGCTGGTACCTTTATATTCCTGACATTATAAATATATAGTTTCCTGGAGTCTTACAGCAGAATGATTGTACAACAAGCAGAATAAAAATTATATTACTCAAACTCAGAGGAGGTGCAATAATTTGATAGGCACAACACAGCTGCCTTTGTCTAAAAAAGTGTTCACACTAAAGCGATTAAATTGGTCAACAACTTGCTGTACAGTTGGTTGCTAGAAGGCATTTCAACTTGACTGCAGCATCCAGCTTGCCTCACATCTGCAGTTCTTATTGAAAAGAAGTGACTTCCATTGCTTTTAGCAGCAAATTTCTGTCAGTGCGAACGCCCCTCAAGAGTGGGAAAATGTGTACAGCAATAGACGGGGCTTACCTTTGGCCTGACATTGAAGTTCCACCGTTTTCTCAACTTCGGCTATGACTGTCCTTTTTGGATTTGATGTAAAGTATGGGGATTCTGTGATGATACAAACAACCAATACATATAAGTACAAATAAAAGGCAGCAATTTTGAACATTATATTGTGACTAGAACATCTACTATATCTTGGTACTATATCCCTGCTGAAAAACAAAACAACAGCAACAATCAGAAATTCTAATGGTTTTGATGTATAGGAAATGTATTGGTTTTAATGAAAACAACAATGGTCCCTGTGGGTCTCTACTGGTAATGTGTTTGCTCCTATAGGTGGCATGTTATGTTAAGTGGATACCATTAGAGACCAATACATATCTGTTATGAAACCAATACAAACCATTAAATCCTGATTGAATATGGCCATAAACAATCTACATTTGCAAAGGTATTTATATGGGAAACTAGAAGAAATATTTATTTTTTGTTTGTTTAAATTTATTTATTGAAGCAGTGATCTTAGCTACATACATACATTAAGCACTTTATCAGGAAGACCTGTACATCTACTTATTCATGCGAGTACCTAATCAGCCAATCGTGTGGCAGCAGTGCAATGCATAAAATCATGCAGATATGGGTCAGGAGCTTCAGTTAATGTTCACATCAACCATCAGAATGGGGAAAAAATGTGATCTCAGTGATTTCAAATCACCCAGATGGGCTGGTTTGAGTATTTCTGTAACTGCTGATCTCCTAGGATTTTCACACACAACAGTCTCTAGAGCATGTTAGCATGTTGCTAAAGGAATGATATGATACTCTTATAAGCTGAAACATACACAGTGCACTCAAATACTGGGTAAAATAGAGCTTTTAACCTTAATGAACAGTTTTTAATAATACTTATCAGTACTGACAGAATTGAATGTGAGTATATTTACAATTTATCTCTCTTACTCTGGTTTATATATATATATATATATATATATATATATATATATATATATATATATATATATATATGCTGCCTTAGAATTAACACAAAACGAGGTATCTTAGTAGGCATACTGTCAGTAGCTTGCACTATGACTCCTTAAAGTGCTGTCTATTGAGGCAGCTCAATAGGTTTTGGATCCTAAAAGTGAGTATGCTTGAATGAAGTATGCTAGTATGTGTGCAAGGGTTGGTGCTTGTTGGCGTAACAGTCCGATATTCAAGAAGTGTGTTTTGATATCATGATAAAAGAGTGAAAACATGGATGTGTACTTCACTAAACTACACATAAAAGCAGGGAGTGAGCCCACGTTTCTCAGCTGTCTCTGCTGCTGCACTTAGCTCATCATACAGGTAAAAAAATACAGTAACGAAAACCTTTTATAAAGACCATTTCATCCACTGCATTTTAATTCTCACCTTTATTTTTGGATTTTGTGAGAGGAATAGCGCGACTCCTGTTACCTTTTTACACACCTGGCCCTTTTTTCTCCCTTGCCTTGTATAACTCTCTCCAAATGAACGGAGACAAAAGATGTGTTAAGCGGGATGCAGATAACAGCTTTACACTTCCGAGAAATAATGACAAAAAAGAAGTGGGACGGGAGGAAAAACAAATAACAAATGTCACGATTTCTTTAATTAATTCTCTGTCTTTCTTCTTTTGTTCCTCTCCTCCTTTTCTTTATTCCCTAACAAATCAGCGCTTATTCATTCTCATTGTAAATTTATGCAGATCAGGATATCCATATTCAGATTGGGGCCTGGATTAGATTCAACAGCAGAAACAATACATACCTCCATGGTCTCGTCTTTCCCACTGCTGGTTGTTCTGACATGTTCACTTTATCTTTCTATAAAAGTCCTACTGAGCCTCCAACAGCCCCAATTTATTCATCACTCCATTGGCTGCCTCATGCATATGCATGGCTCCCTTTCGCCCAATCATGTTAGGCGCACACCTGTCAGATAAGCTCATTGCATGAATATTCGTTGCTCTGTCTAATAAGAGTGTGAGTCATGGTAAAAATATTCACAGCTCATCTTTGGTAAAAGATCTTGGGGCAGAAAGTAATATTTGTGTTTTTGGATCAAAGAATTCCAGGGATATTAGGAGGATATTTAAACCCGCTGACCTTTTGAAAATATTACAAGCTGAGAGCTGTGACACTGGATGATGAGAGCAAGGGGCAGGGGTGTCGTTAGACTTCAGTGTCATCCAGGGCTTAGCCCACAGGCCATATTATAATATAAAAATAAGAAGAATCCTTCCTTCCGTGACTTAGAAAAATGACCACCCTACCTGTCAAATATTAATTATGACACATAACATTGACACCAGTTCAGAACTTTATATAAGCAAACGTCAGACACACAATAAATGGATCAAACACGTTTTGAATTTAAATTGCGGAGGATCAAAGCGAGAATTACAACTTGTCGGCTCATTGTTCATTGCGCAGAAATTAACGCTAACAATAAAATCAAAGTAATTTAACTATTTAAATTTGCAATTGTTATTTCGAATAATATTTTGAGAATAAAGTCCAAATTACGAGAATAAAGTCGAAGTTAAAAGTGGTGATATTGCGAGAACAAGTCGATATGAAAGTAACATCAAAGTGATGTGGTGGACAACAGCAAAATGGAGCGTCTGGATCTTTACATACAGCATCGCTAATCAGGGAGATAACTTGGCTATGTAACCGAGCTTTCAATCTGTGGGTGCCTGTCAAGGGAGGCGCGAGATATAGACTCACACTCAAGTGAAGCGAAAAATAATTGGAACTGCTGTGAATTATATAAGTCCATATCAAGACATTGTATGTGGTAACATCCCCTCACTTACAGTACTGTTTAGAGAGGAAAACCCAATAACAACGCCGAGGGGGACTGCTCGAATCTGTCAGGTTCTTTCTCCTGAATAAATACAATTTCCTACATAACCGCTGAAGAGTCCGGATAATAATAACTGTGCTGATGCGCCAAAAAAACAAGGATTTCTTTATTGCAAATTCCTATCCTAAAGTATGATTTAACTACGTCCCCCACATCCATCTCTTGCATTAATGAAGCTGCTGGCTCTGCGTCCATTCTATCATTGTGATAATGACGCTCTGTTTAGCCTAATATTGAGGGGATTTTGACTTTATTCTCAAAATATTATGACTATAATATCAAAATGCTACGACTTTATTCTAATAATTTTGACTTTTTCCTCATACAAAATGTAATATAATTGTTCTACGACTACAACTTTTTTCTCGTAATATTTACTGATAGTAACGACTTTACTATCGAAATCGAAATGATAATTTTTTTATTATTTAACATGGCAATAAAACGCCATTGTGGGATCACCGAGTAAAGCTTTAATTTTATAAACGCATCTCGAAACACTTATTGGGTTTCATGACTGTTATTAAAACATGATTCCAGGTTGTTTTTAACAAAGCAAAGTTTCAACGCTTCATAAACAGTAAAGAATGTTTTTTCCCATTTGCTTTGTTGTGCAGACTTAAGTAAAATAATTTGACAAGTAAATAGAACTTTAACTTTTAAAAACACGTCTCAAGACACCTGCGTTCTACTCCAATCATGGTGCTGCATCTAGTTTTTTTTAGCGTAAGGACCTGTTTGGTGTGAATGGCCCCTAAAAACTATGTGTCTGCAATTAAAGTAAGGCCCGAAACATACTCTACACAAGAACATGAACGCAAATGCATCTAGTAATGCAAGGTTTCAAGTTTCACATGTCGTTGCATTCAGAAATGTGTCAAAATGCAATTCATAATGCAATGCAAATACACACTGCATTCTCAGCATTGATGCAAAGGGGCCCTGTAGCATACATTGGCATGTGAATTCTTCTATGAACCATTGCAACATCGTGCCCCAAATTTCTCGTATCGTACTCCGGTTTATTTGAGTAGACCTTCCAGCCCAATATAGACACACTGGCTCAACCAGTGGTGTGAATTTGTTGAGGGATCTGTTCTAACAACCAACGGAAAATGGGGGAGTTTTCTGGAATCTGTTTGAAAACAGTGATTAATTCAATTTGGTGATGCTAGTGGCGCAGAAATGAAAAAGAAATTGGATGTAGTGTGGAGTTTGGAGGTTGGAGACTGTTTAGCACAAGATGGAGCACTTTGGAACGCCCAATATGGTGATGTAGAAAAGAAAGTCCCGCCTTACAGGTAAAATAGCCAATCAACTTTTACATACAGACAACGCTTGTCAATCAATTTGAGAATCCGCATGCGTATTCACTGGACCAAGCTGAAAAACTGTTTATTTTAGTGTGATCGGAGCTAAAGATGCAACATTTATGAGACCACTGTTGTTACTGCTGATTTGAAATATTTTCTTTGATCGTAATATTGACCAAGCATTTTGGAGATTTCTGTCTTTTCCCATTCAAGCAGATAGGAGCTGCACATTTATGGCACTTGTGTACATAGAAAATAGCTTCCTGGGAGCATTCCAAAGATGGCCATTGAGAGGACTGCCTTGCCTTAAAGGGACTTTGGGTTCATTGTATATTCACATTCAAAGTATGTGAGTCAAACTACTGCTGTTTAAGCCATTTCAGTAACATAATACTAAAACCCTGTTGGTGACTCCTTTTAATGAGGTGTTACAGAGGAACACTGGTCTTCTTACCTAGGACAGAGAGATACGCTTTGGCCTCTGTGCTCTTGTGGCTGCTGTTCTTGAGCGCCGCCTCACACACGTACAGACCCACGTCAGCTGAGGTGGGGTTACTGATGACCAGTCTGCGACCAAACGAGTCCACTCCTGTTGTTAGTCTCACCCCATTACGCTTCCAGAACACCTGCAGCCTGTCAAGAGATCTGCTCCGCACACACATTCAAAACAGTGCAAATTAACTGCATGCTAAAATGACTTATACGACCAGAGCAATTATGCTTTAAATATGCAAGGAAAAATACATAGGGGAGACCGGAGCTAGTTGTCACAGGGGGATGTTGTCACAAGAGCTACTCAAGTCCAATTGTGTGTTTTCTCTTGCATTGGTTTTATAGGTTGGTTTCAAACACCTAGTTCAAAGTCATTGAATTATATCTTCCTAACAAAAATGTCACTACACTACACTAGTGTGCTAAAATTGTACCTTTACAGGTACAAATTTCTTTACATTTTAAGGTGCTAATATGTACCCTTTATAGAAAGATAAGGTACAGATACATTCCAATTGACATGTAAAGGGTACAGTTGGTGTACCTTTGAGAGTACAGGGCCAGTGACAAGCTGTTGTACCCCTAAACACCTTTTTTGCATATTTTCTGACAGTGCATCAGGATATTTTTGCTATAGCCATTGGGCAACCAAGGGAACACAATAAAACCACACTAGCATACATTTAGGCAAATGTCCTCAGGACAAGGTTATTTTGCTTAAATGTCAGGTAAATGTATCAGTTTTATTATTTACAATGTGTGTTGGCCAAAACAATGATTTGATATTATGAGTTTATGTTACTATTAAAAAAGAATGAATGAACTGTTTTGTGTTTCATGATTGTTTTACAGTTTGAACTTTGCCGAAAAGCCAATAATAGGCTATTTAACGGCAGGTTTCATTGTGACAACTTATCCCATTTAAGGGAATACTCTGGGTTCAATACAAGTTAAGCTCAATCGACAGCATATGTGGAATATTGAAAATTACTACAAATATTAATTACAACTTGTTCCATACAAAAGCAATAATCGAGGTTACAGTGAGACACTTACAATGAAAGTGAATGGGGGTTTAAATTAGGAGTTTAAAAGGCAGAAATGGGAAGTAAAAATTTTATGAAAGCACTTACATAAATTTTTCTTTTAAAACACATGTACTACTTCAGCTTAAATTTGTTTAAATTGTAATTTTTCATTAATATAGGGTTTGTTGAAATTACAACATCATGGCAACGAGGTTGTAAAATTTGCTAAAACTTTGAACAGAAAAGGTTAATAAGCGATTATATCACACTAAAATCATGTTGACACATATATTGTTTATGTCTTGTGGCTACACTTTTGAAACAGTGGGTATTTTAACGTTTATGGATTGGACCCCATTCACATCCATTGTACGACGTGTCTCACTGGAAATTACATTTTTGCTTTAAAGAAAAGAAGGTATGAGCCACATGTAATTTTTGTGCCAATCAACATTATGCCATTAATTAAGATGATTAAGAAATTAATCAAAAACAGTTTGATTTCATTAAAATCAAGATAACAGATTCGAAGATGTCAAGTTTTAATTCATGCGCAGTAATTTTAAATGGCAGATAAAATAACGGTTTCTGTTTCTGACTAATGCTTACAACATCACATAATTTCAACAATGTAATGATGGAAACCATCTTTGAAATGATAAAGGAAGTGCGAGAAGCCATTGCTAATGGAACCCTGGTGGTGAGTCACCGCTGTCGGGGGCAACCCACCTCGCATTAGCGACGCACTCAAGAGTAGCCTCACTCGCCCTGGCAACCACTGATGTGTTCTTAGGTGCAATCACTATCACCGGGGCAACCAATTCAGCGGGGGCAATAACATCTGAGATAGAGAAAGGGAGAGAGTGGTGAGAAAAAAAATAATTATTGGCACGATCAATCAGGTTAATATACTGAGCATCATGGGAGAGATAAGGCTTTTTGATGAGCCTGGAAGTTTTTTGTCTTCCTTTCATCTTCTCTGAATCATTTCTTTTTCTGTCTGAAACATAATACATGCAAAAGGGAAGAGTCAAATGACTATCCATTGTTGATAGATGATACAGAGGAAAAGACAGGAAGAGAGCCAAAAAAAGAGGCAAAATGTGAAAATGTGATGTGATTGCATCTTTAAAGGAAAATTTCTCACAAAAATGTAAATTCTATCATAATTTACTCTCCCTCGTGTCTTTTTGAAATCCGTATGACATTCTTTCTTCAATGAAACACAAAAAGAAACATTTTGAAGAATGCACTGGTTGCTCTTTTCCATGCAATTACAAAGAATGAGCTTTAAAAAAGGATGGTAAATCACCATAAAAGTGGTTCATACAACTTATCCACTATATTCCAAGTCTTCTGAAGGCATAGGATAGCTTTTTTTTGTGTGTGTTAAATTTTTTTTGGCATATCTGTTCAATGGAATTGATAGATTAGCTTCCAAAAATGTGTCTAAATGATTTGGAAAGATCTGAATCTTGAGTTTAACTCAGTGACTGAAGGATCCAGTTACAGAAGTCATCGAGTTAACTCAAAGGAGCGAAAGATCGTCAGTGAATGATGACTGTTTCTCACCCTAAACTTTCATTGACTTAAAAAGTTTCTTTGACTACATTATTGATACTTCAATGGATACTTTTGCATTCTTTTAAAAAATGGAAAACTTCCCATTCATTGCAATTGCAAACAAAAAAAACAGCACATTCTTAAAAAAAATCTAAGTCATAGCCTATGGGTTTGAAACAGCATGAGGTTGAGTAAACAAAGACAGAATTAATTTTTTTTGGGTGAACTATCTCTTTAACAGTTAATGTGAATGGTGTGAACGTCAGATGAAAATCAGCCTACCATTATAGATAAACCTGCAAGACTGCAGCTCGCACACATGCAAATACATACACATAAGCTTTGATCTCATCTTTGATCAGCGACTAGAAAGGTGTAATGCAGTCTTGCAACCGCCAAGTATAGCAGTGATAGATGCTCTAACTTTTGTTATCTCTGAAAAAATATGTGTAATTTATGCATTCATCTCGCTATGTGTCATGATTCAAAAAGATGACAAAAAAGCCCTGCAGAAGACTGCGAGCGAAAATGAATTAGAGTAGATCGGAGTGAGCCAATAGAATTGGACAGGAAAAGTCAATAAAAAGAGAAACAAGATGTATAGCAGGGCTTTTTTCTGAAAAGTTCTGAAAACTAAGTGCTTTTCCACAATCATGGTTCTGTGTGTGCACTCTAAATATAGCCAGCATGTGTTAAACTTTGGCACTTCAGGTTTGGATCTCATTACTTGGCATGCAATCTGATTTGCATTGGCTAGCAGAATCTAAATTGAATTCAAGTACTGACTACGCCAAACAAACTTGGACACGTATGGTGCTAAACTGTATCCTGTTTTGCTCTGGCTTATACATGTAAGTAGTATGCTTAGAAAATCCTGTCATCATTTCTGTCATCATTCATTCACTCGCTCTCGTGCTGTTTCAAAACTGTATGACTTTCTCTCTTCAGTGGAAGACAGATGGAGGTGTTAGGCAGAATGTGAGGGCATATCAGCCTCAGTCACCATTCACATTCATTGCATCTTTTTTCCACACAATTAAAGTTTCACCTAATATCTCCTTTTGTGTTCCACTGAACAAAGCCGTTCAGGTTTGCAACATGAGGATGAGTAAATGATTAATGTGATGATTAATTGACTGAATGTTGTTCCAGAACCAACAAAGGATGTTTATCCAGAAACATGTTCTACTTTTCTAAATTACATGTGCGAATATTAGTATTAACCTGGATGGTAAAAAAAATGGCATTTATACATTACATGTGGAATAATAGAAATAAGAATCACACTCTACCACACATCCTTCACCACTGCTGACAGTCTAATTTTACAAACCCATCTATTCTCACATAGTGCTTGAGGAAGTGCTGATTATAGCAGTATGTTATTTTTTCAGAGTGAGTTCAGGAGTACAGTAGCCTAGAGAATGCTACAAATGAAAGATGTTTTTCACTAAGGGGGAAAGACAGCATGTCACGCTTTTGAAGTAATTCTGCTGTCAGCCACTTAAAGAGGCTCATGCACTCAAGTCAGAATGGTGTTTGACATGGTGTTGCTTTCCTGGGTATGCTTTCATCAGGCACCGAGATTAGCTGCCTTGAGCATATCGATATGTTAGGAAAATAACAATGTAGGCCAGGGGTCGGCAACCTCGGGAGGGGAAAGTATTGCATGCAAGTGAAACGTGCGAGAGGGCTTGATATTGTATGCATTCATTTTATTTAGTTGCTTATTATAGAAATAAGCCTGTTAAACTCCCTCATGCGGTAATGCTCCATACAGTTATGTGCTGAATGATAAGACAAACACTCTCAAAGAAGGACGAAATAAGCAGAGCAGAGAGCTCTCTTCTAAATTTAACAAACCAACCCTTAAACTATATTTGTTTACAGCATATAAACATTAAATAATTATTAGTTAAACTTTATAAACACCTGCAATAGATATATGGTTTTAACTTTAGATTGTGTTCAGCCAAAATACAATCAGCAAATATGTGGCCTTTATAGACCTTGGTTATAAATTGACTGGACATTAATGATGGTGGTGGTGTAGTGGCCTAACGCACATGACTGTAACCAGAAGGTCGCTGGTTCGATCCCTACAGCCACCACCATTGTGTCCTTGAGCAAGACACTTAACTCCAGGTTGCTCCGGGGGGATTGTCCCTGTAATAAGTGCACTGTAAGTCGCTTTGGATAAAAGCCTCTGCAAAATGCATAAATGTAAATGTAAATGTAATGAATAATGTGTAAACATTTGCGAATGTAAAAAGTGAGCTCATTTATAAATCAAAGGTTAATAACATTTGTAAGCATTCAAATGTACAGTATATTAACAAATGATCTCTTAATCATTATACAACATTTGTTAAAATCGTTTGTAGATATTAAAAAGTACAAGAACGTATGAATGAAGGTTTAATAACATTTATAAGTAATGCATAACTAATGATAGGTTATGATTATGTTATTTAAGTTAAATTCATTTTAAAGCATTAACAAGCGCATTACCTCATTGTTTAACTATTTGAATATACATTAATTATTTGTTAATCAAAATATAATGTTTGTTAATGGTTTATTAATGAAAGTTATTATAAAGTGTTGCCCATATCTTTTTATTATTCATATGGCAAAAAACAACAACCTTTAGGAATGTTATCTATCTATCTATCTATCTATCTATCTATCTATCTATCTATCTATATATATATATATATATATATATATATATATATATATATATATATATATATATATATAGCCAAACCTGTTTCTAGTTTCTTGTAATTTTTGGCTAAAAATGAATAGGTAACCAAAGTAAGCCACACCCAAAATAATTTTCATTCAGAGGGTAAGCGAACAGTGTTTAAAGGTAATATTCTAAATTGCACTTCATTTTAAATAGATTGCCAACCTCTGATATAGGCCTTTGCTATGACATGCAAGAGCAGCCTGGTCTCGTGAACATTACGTGACCGTGGCAAAAGTTTTGCAAAATGAAATGACATGCATTACTATGCATTTTGCTACAGTGCCCTAGTGAAATGTCTAGTGGGGTGCGCCACTGAAATGGTGTTGTAATCAGACAAGGCTTTTAAGGTGAATATTAGATGGTTTATGGAATATTAGATTAGCAAAATGTACTTCCCTAAACTACTGTAAGCTAAACCTAACCAATAGTGATCAAAAGTTAAATTAGACACCCTTACCCTTACCCTTAACCAACTCCTAAACCTAACCGATAGTGTACAAAAACAAAATGAAAAGCACATTTTCTGATGCAATCACGTCATGACATGTTGCTTCTATGACACTCTTGTCTCATGTTTCTGCTCATTTGCTTGACTGGTCTCAAACCGTGTACTTTTCAAAGATTTCAAAGTCCAACACCCTATGAGGTGAGCTACAGCGGACGTTAATCACATAAGTGTGTAAATGTAGGTTGTGGTAGCGCCTCTGGTGGTAATTTCACACGGAAACTGACAAAATGTAGAATTCAGCCCGTAAAAGTCAGTTTGCAAAAACTTAGTTATAGAAATGTTCATTCTATGAGACTAAAAATGAGTGCAAAAATCTGTACACACAGTCTCACACACATGGATAGGGGTCATTCAGCAAAATCAGATGTAATAATCTTAATCCTGTGTCTACATGAGTAGTGAGTGAGATTATGACATGTGGGGATATTAAATATGTCTCTGAGGAGAATCCATTATCTTAAGCCTCTAACAAATCCATCCAAACACACAGCGGAGGGAAAATCACTCACACACGCACATACACGCACATGCACGCACATGCACGCACGCGCACGCACACGCACACACACACAATGAAACTGTGAAATGAGACTGCATGAGTGAGAATGGAAAGGAAAGAGAGAGAAAATGATTTTTTGTCAGGAATCTGAACTCTGATTGCCCTTACAAAAAATGTATAGTTCACTACTATCAAGTACAAACTTGCCACAAAATCGCCACAGATAATTTCAACATGTGGTACATTGTCCATTGTTGCCAAAGGTTTGCTGGAGGATCACCACTACCGGTGAAGTGCTGCAAACTTCTGTCAAACATTTGCAGCAAATCACAAGCTCATTTGCATGAGCAAATAACGAGTGTGTGTTGGGGGGGTGGGGGTGAGCATGTATTTATCACTTTGTGGTATTTTTGACCTTATTGAAATTTTCGACCTTGTGGTAACATTTTGTCGGTACCCATTAGAAAAACAGCTTATAAATCATACTAAATTGTGTTTTTTGAAAATGTAAAAATGCAGAACATTTTCTGTGAGGGTTAGGTTTAGGGGTAGGGTTAGAGAATAGAATATATTGTTTGTACAGTATAAAAACCATTATGTCTAAGGAAAGTCCCCATAAAACATGGAAACACAACATGTGTGTGTGTGTGTATGTGTGTGTGTGTGTGTGTGTGTGTGTGTGTGTGTGTGTGTGTGTGTGTGTGTGTGTGCGTGCATATTAACCAGTGTTAACACTCTATATATCATGCTGCGTGAATAAGTTTAGCTTAATGATTCACCATTTGCCAGGGCCTGCTAAATAATAATAATAAAGAAACATAATAACATAAATAGCTTAATTACACTGAGTGTATACATCTGTTATTTTGTAGCATATGTAAGTAAAGCAAAGAAATCAAAATAAAGGGAGAAAATAAAATAATATATAATGGCTATGTTCAGAATGGTGTACTAGTGCCATGTTTACTGCATAGTGTGCAGCATACATTGTAAACTCCATGCTATTTTTTATTAAAATAGTATGTATTCCATGCTTGTTTTCTGGCAGTATAAGAGTAGTGTGCTATGCAATCTGATAGTAAAGAGCAAAGAGGAAAATGTTTGTTGCATAATTCCACATATCAAATCAGATGATTATCGGATGTCATCAGAACAAGGAGATGGGCAAGAGAGCAATTGAATGAGAAAGCGAGAGAGGACAGGCGAAAAATACAGGCGTTAAGAGTTTGTTATTGTGTCTTACCAAGAGAACCACGATTCCTCTTGTTTACTGCTCATCAGGTCACACAGAGAGCAAAGAAAAAAAGAAAAACAATTATTCATCTTACACTTAAATTAAGCTTAAAGCTGCACTGCGGGATATTTTTTGGTTAAAAATGAACAAAATAGCTTTATTGACCGAGTACATAAAACGAGTTTAAAAAAATGTCCTTACCTTACCCCGATTCACTACTATAAGCCTACAAAAAGTTGTTGGGTCGTTCATCCTTATGTCATTATGTCATCACCGCAAACACAGAAAAGAACTAACGGCTGTCGTGTTCTGGCTAAGGAAACTACGCTGTTCAGTTCAGTTCAGTCAGTCACAAAGTTCAGGACAGCATCGCAGGAATCTGGATGGATGTTTATCTGTTAACAGTTTGGTGAAGTTCTTTACTTCTTTACTAAACTGTTTGGAGATGTTGTCTGGTAGGGTTGTTGAAGCTTATATTGCTTGTCATACTCATATTAATCATACAATACTCGTGTGTTAACTAATCGCAATGTATCTACTTTGTCCGGGGAAGTTACTGTAACATGTTTACTAATATTCGTGACTTCTGAGTATTTTATAACATTGTTATAGTTTCCACATTCCCCAAGAGTGTGTGTTCTCTTTCTTTTGTCCCTGTCACAAAAATGCACAAGCTATCACTTATTGTCCTTTTAAGGACCCATCAATGTACACCTGCGTCAGACGGATGCTTGTGTAGTGTCTCGGGTGCGTTGCGTCATAAACATAAAATGTTTAGGTCACTGTGTCAAGTTAAATATAGTTTAATACTCAATCTTTAAACACATTTTGAGATCCCTTTATTTGTGTTTTGAACGCAAGAATGTAACATTTGTGTTGTCCTGCCCATAGGTCCTGCCTACTGAAGTGTTTTCTTCACTGTATAAACTGCGTGTTGCTCATACAGCTTAAGTTTCACTTACTGCCCTCTGGAGTAAACAGGTGGTACTACAACCTTGCATTTCTCAGGAATCTTCCTTATTATGGTCCGGGGGCATTGCGATTAATTGCGTACATTTTTTAACGCGTTATGTTTTGTCAAATTAATCGCACTGAATAAACGCATTAAATTGACAGCCCTAATATATATATCACCAAATGTTTCAAAATAATCTTCACACAAATGACTTATTGTATAGTGCTGCGCATAGTGCTAGCGTTCTTAAAATAGTGGGCCCTGTTTTAAGAACACTAGCACTAAAAGTGCAGCACTATTCAGTAAGTCATTTGTGCAAACATGATTTTGAAAAAATGTATACATTTATTGAAAATGACAAAATTAAACCAGAAATATTTCTAAATTCAAACTGCACTTCAAATGAAATGAAAATATAATCAATATAATTATAAAAAAGAAACTGGTCAAAAAATCATACCAAATCCAAACTTCAGCCACTTCAAGAACATTAATTACACCCACAGTTTGCGTACAAACACCCACAGATAGCGCAACCACTTCAACCCATGCCAACTTGCGCTTTGTGCTGGCACAAAAATTGTGCTAAAAATAACTCTCTTACGAAAACGAGTAGTGATGAGACGTAGTGTACAGTATCTGACTGCTGTCTAGGATAAACCAATTTGAAATTGAGATACTAAAGAGATGCCATTTGTGATTTTATTTCCTACAGGTTCTCTCTTTCTTTTCCTGTGCTTGCTCTCTCGCTCCTTCTCTCATTAATTTCGTCCTCAAATTTTATGAACTCATACAAGGGCGAAGCACAGAGTGAGTGATGAAGTTTCTGAGAGGAAGACGATGTGCCAGGGCAAATGAAGAGCAGAGAAGAAAGGACAGAAAAAAGGGGATGAAAGGAAAAGAACAGGATGAGCGAGAGGAAGTGAGAATGAGAGTCAAGTCATGAAAGATTTACATCATCAGGAACTGACAGAGGAAACCCCAGCAGCATCACATACATGAGAGAGAGAGAGAGAGAGAGAGAGAGAGAGAGAGAGAGAGAGAGAGAGAGAGAGAGATGGATTATTCAAACACAGTCCCATGTTCATGCATTAAAAGAAGCCGCACACATGCATATGACTACATAAAATATTAGGATTGAAAATGCAGCATGTGCATATGTTATTCTGATCATCTTTCACTCTTAATCAATGGATCTGTAATTGAACAGCAGAAGGTAAAGCACCACAAAATAAACAGATGAACCCCAGCAGTAAACAGATGAGAGCTTTCTCTTCTTTCTCTCACAGTGTCTCAGTATTACACCCTTCCTTATAGTCAAAGAACTGAAATATTGCTTCACAAGTATGCATATTAATAATAATAAAATAATAAAAAACAAAAAATTGTTTGACTTGATTTGACTTTGTTAATTTTTAAGTTTTTTTTTTTGCTAATCTGGCAACAATATCTCAATGTTCTCTTTTTGCACAGTCAAACAAACAAGTGATAGCCAGTGCTGATGTCTTTTAACAATCAGAAATTAGTAAAATAAATACAGATTCAGAGTAATGGCCAGCATCGTCCAATCAATGCCAACCATGTTAAAATAAAATTTAGCATAATAAATTCTGAATCTATGTACTGATTACCATTGTACCATGTCTGCCAACCATATTGAGTGATGTAAACATCATCTGCAGTCTGAAACTGAACTTTTTACTGGAATTTTGGAGTATATGCAGCTTTGCTCCCTTGCTCCCTAGTTAGTGGATGACTTAAGTATCTGCACTGGCCTCAAAACAGTTTGAAATGCACCTTATTTTCATCTTAACTCTGTATACAGCATCTGAATGCAACAATTCCATTCCATGTTTTGAATACACCCATTGATTCTCAATGTGATAATACTTGTGAATCGACATCAACAACAAACAATTGGAGTAAGTCATGGAATCCGCTCATGTTATTGCTTCTTTCACTACATGCCACATGTTTACTATAGCTTCTTCCGTCAGCAGTGAGGGATACACATGTGATAAACACAAGGAATTAGTCAGGCTGACAGAGAAGGTTAATGAGCTTGAGGCAAGTATCCAAACACTCGAGGAGGTCAGTGAGAAAGAGAAGCTGGTATATACTGTTTCAGATGCGGGTAGAACACACACGGTTTGGTATACTCGCTCAGCAAAGCAACACCACTCTCTCGTTCCTGTTAGGGTTTCCAGTTGATTCTCCCCACTCAGTGATGCACCCACTGAAAATCATGTTGAAAGAGCCCAAATAATTGGTGATTCTACAGTAAGAGACTCCAGCCAACATTGTTAAATGCATTTCGGTGGCTCGGGCATTTGACATCAGATCAAATTTAGAAGTGCTGGCTAATGATAAACATAGATTTCCTAAAACTGTTATTCATGTCAGCACTAATGATGTCCGGAGATAATGATGTCTTCACTAGAGATAATGTTAAAGAGGTTTGTGAACTTGCAAAAAAAATTTCAGACACTGTAATATGCTCTGGTCCCCTCCCTAATCTTCATGGTGACGAGGTTTATAGTAGATTTGTGTCACTTGTTCAGTGGATGTCTGAGTGGTGTTTGATGAATAACACAGGATTTATAGACAATTAGAAGAATTTTTGGGGCAGAACTGACCTGCTAAAGAGAGATGGACTCCATCCCTCCAGGGAAGGTGCCACTCTTCTCTCCAGTAATTTGGCTCATAGTCTTAATAATGAAAGTATTTGACCAACTGGTGCCCAGGTAAGGAAGCAGAAAAACTGGTTAATCCGAACATCTGCTAGCTGCCTTGAGATGTCACATAGGTCACATAAACTACAACACGTAGAGACTGTGTCACCTAGATATCATATATATCTGGAGACTGTGTCTGTTCCCCGAACTACCAAACACAAACCTCTCACTAAATCATTTAGAAAAAAAATTATTATGGTCAAACTTGAAAAAATAAATACATTAAAAAAATTATGATAAACATCATATAAAAGGTAGAGCTACTAAACATTAGATCTCTTTCTACTAAAACCCTAATTGTAAATGAAATAATTTTAGATCATTTTGGATACGCTCTGTTTGACTGAAACCTGGCTTAAACCAGATGAATATATTAGTTTAAATGAATATACTCCCTCAGGTTATTGATATAAACATGAGCCTTGTCTGAAGGATCGAGGAGGAGGTCTTGCTGCAATTTACAGTGAAGGTGTTACTGAAAGGACAGGATATAAATGTAATGATAATATGACACCGTCAGATATAAATAAAAATGTTCTGTCGTCTTTTGCCCAGTATATAGATCATCGGGCCTTACTCTGGTTTCCTTGGTGAATTTGCAAATTCTATCTGATCTAATAGTTAATGTAGATAGAGCTTTATTTGTTGGTGACTTCAACATTCACACAGATAATGAAAATTACACATTGGGATTATCATTTATTGATATTCTGACTAGAACTAATAAACATGATCATAATAGCCCAATTTTATCGTTGTTACATTGTCTACCTGTACATTTTTTATACATTTTAAAATTCTGTTAACGAAAAGGAACACGTTTGACACGTGCACTACAACTGCTTTGTGATACTCTTTTAGAACAGTCAATGGCCAGCGCATGTGTAGACGATGCGGACAGCCGAGGACCGCATGCGCGAGTCAAGAAAATCTAGGCAGCGCACGGTCAAGCCACGTAGCTGTGCTTATGATGCAATTTTCTTCACACATACTACGTGTGGAGCGATCCGCAATGCGCACACTCAAAGTATACTTTGGCCTTAAGTCTATGAGTAAAAATGCAAATTTCTGAATTTCTTAGTATCTGGTATGCCAAATATATTAAGTATTTACATAATCCCATATCATTTGAGATTGTTCCAAAGAGCAGCTTGTGCGCTTCAATGGAAGCAAAGAAAAAATATTTTTAATACAAAGGTTAACATGGATAATGTCATCAATTTCCTTACATTTAATTAGTGACCTAGAAATAGTGGAATTTCAAGTTATGGCATGAAAAAAAAATACAAATTATTCTAAACGAATTCCTTTTCACTAACCAAATATGTTACTTTGGTAATAGGGAACAACTTTTGGAGTCAATGCCAGTTTGAGTGAATGCTGTCATTAAAGCAGTTAAACTATTTTCATGCTGATAATGTAATTTGTAATTAAATTTTCTGCAAAATAGAAGCATTTTCACAAAATAACGTTTTGCACATCGCTATTAATTTGTAAGTGAAACTGTGACAGAGGGCTCATTTTTGCTGGTGTCTGAGCGCATTCATAAAAGCTGGATCTCAGTCCCTTGAGAGTCATAACAGACTTAGCTATTAATATACTTTCAGGGCTCATTTTAATCGAATGCATCTTCCTGTTCTATTGGTGAAGAGCTTTTGATCATGCCAAGAATGCAGGAGGAACTCCAGTTAATTAAGGACGACCCAAAAGAACTTCACAGATCACCTTTGAACACTGTCGGTGAATGGCAAATCGCTCGATCAGACGTGTTTGAAACACCTTCACCTAGATTTTTTAAAGTTTCTGTCCTTTCATTTTATTTTCAGTTCACATGTCTGGTATAGAAAGCATATGTTTTTTCAGAAACGCCTGTTTAAAACCTTTTTTTTAAAAGTCAGTTTGGACAAAAAGACACTGGAAAAGACCAGCATACATTGTATTTTGGATACTGGTCCCAGGCATGAGATGCTGGTGTCCTCACAAGGCTTCTTAACTAGCTTAACTTGCAAGATTTATTTAATCAACCAGCTTCATCAGAAAATCCTATCATCCCTCCATCCGTCTGTCTGTTTATCTGTCTTTAAAAAAAAAACTCTCTTGGATTGATTGATTTCAGCTTTGTATTTCTAATACTGTATCTACTCAGAAGACATTTTTATTCACATATAAAAATGACCTTAAGCTATGTAAATATTACAGTACCTTGAATGGCACGTGCATGTTAAGTGAAGTGTAACAACATTAATTAATTAATTAATTAAAAGTGTCAAACCAATTTAAAGAGGTGACTCTCTGAGGGCTCTCAGTAATACCACAGATACAGCAACTCAACTCTTTAAACACTCAAACTCATTACAGCTGTATATGCATGAAGGTTAGAGTGTGATCAGAGAATATCTAAATATCTGAGGGCCATGTAAAGTTATAAGGTACAACTTATGTCATTGGGTAGTGGCATCTGTGACTCTCAGTCATGCCGAGAGAATAAACAACCATTTCAAATTTTGAAAGTTTTAAACAGCCACAGTTGTTTTAAGAGGTGCAAAGAGCTAAAACTCCATATTCATTCACATGTTCGCTCATACATGCATTTACTTATTCAATCATTCATTAATTCACTAACTCACTCATTCATTCATACATTTACTAATTACAGTATGTGCATTTACTCACTCACTCAAACCTTTACAAATTTAGGGGTCATACAGATGGAACGGGTACTTGTGCTAAAAAAAAGTTGGACAACGCAATGAATCAAACAGAAAGCAAGTGTCCCAAGATGTGATTTTACAGATGAATTTCTTCTTCTTTACAGATGAACTTGATCTGTCTCTAAAACACGGCATTCCAGTGCAAGACCCTAAAAAAATGCCTAGACGCAGCGCAATTGTCAAAATGTGTTCAGTGTGAACAGCCCTTTACTTATTCATCACTTAGTTACTTACTAATTTAATTATATATCATCTAAAAAGCACAGTGTACCTGCGCAAAACGTTGGTCTAGCACATGTTTGCATAGAAAATGATTACAAATATTGTCCAAACAAACACTAAACATGTTTGGTGTTAACTACCCCTTATTTATTCACCACTCGCTCATTTACTAATTCACTTATACAGCATCTAGAAAACGCAGCAATCCTGTGTGTAATCCTCAAAAAACAGCAAGATGCAGCGCAGTGGACAAAGATGTCCATGTAGCGCATGTATACCTATATATATATTTTTATTTTTTTTAAAGCTGAAGGCAACAAAAATGTGCATGTAGTGAATGGCCCCTTAGATATACATCACTTACTCATTTACTATTTGACTTATTCATACATTAACAATTAATTAACTAATTTATTAAACCACTCACTGACTTTTTCTCTTCATGTCTGACGTGTTAACACGTTTAGATTGATGAACACATCACAGATGCTTGGGATGTTGTTGCTATGAGGCATTCTGACACACAGGAAATAATCCCATTTCCTCTCTGACTACAGGAGTGACTCATAGGCGGCTTCACTCTGGGACATGTCAAATTAGACAACATTTAGAGTAAATAAAAGATTTCATTGTGTAAAACAACATATGGAGAGCAAGGACCAACACAAACAAGATGATACATATATTAAAATACTGTAACAAATATACAAACATATTGAAGGCCCTCAGAGTTGAGGACCAAATGAGTTCAATTTGACACACACTTGTGAATTTGACAAAAAGGCATGTAATTTTTAAACTTGACCCATGATGAAAGAGAAAAATGAATATAGATACAGCACTGCATACTCCATCATTTTTACAGTATATATGCAACCACTGTTAACATAATGTCGGTCTAAAATATCATAAACCGTAAATATTTTTTTCTTCCAAAAATGGCTGTGGTCTACATAACTCACTACTTGTTTCTACTTGCTATTTAATTAGTTTTTTTTCTCCATATAATTGTTCTTACAATAGACTGGCAATAGATTGAAATGACAGTTTAAAATATGTCTCAATATCTTTGCATTCTATTGCATTTCTTTCAGCTCAATCTAGATGTTATTGTATGCAAGAATAAGTCCTGCATTGCTCCTTAGACTTTAAGTAATGTTTCTCCACTTCTCACTCCCTCACCCCCCTACCTTCTTTATCTCTAATGATTTGGCTAATTCTCTTGAAGGAGACTTTGGCTCACGTTGTGAGAGTAGACTGCCATTGCGAGATAAAAAATTGGCCTGCATGTTGTAACTGGCAAAGACAAGATCCTGCCGTGGTCACAAACACACACGCACACATGCACACACACACACACACTGAATCAATGAAGCCTTGTGTTTGTAATTAAACATGACAGAAAAAAAGCTTCAAGTTAGGTTAAGGTGAGTAAATGCCTTTGAAGATTAACTTTATTACACTAAGACATGTACATGAGAGGAGAGGGACATAAATACACATGCACGCACACCATGTTTCAATTCTCAAGTCGCTTGCAGTATCAAGCCATCACACCCTGTAAAATATACAAGATAATTAACAGCTTATTGGTGTAAAAAAAGAATATGTCCAGTTGCTAATTGCATAACCTATGACTCGAGATCTTCAAAACAGTGAACTAAATATGGAGACGAAGAGAAAATATTAATAAAATCTCCAAGCAAAGAGTCTCCAAGCAAAACAAGTATATACTTGCCCACCAGCCATGCCCAGTGAGACAGAATACTTGATCTAGCCTGTCTACATGAGGGTGCACAAACCCAACAGAGCATATCGAAGAACTATGCTGCAGTGTAATGCAAAGTCTTTACATTAACAACATATCAAAACAAGTGGCATGTGCAAACAAATGGTGCTAAAGGTTTTTCTTTCTTTTTTGTCTTTTCTCAGAACCAGCTTTTCATGACATTGATTGTTTTTAACTAACTGAACTAAAGGTGATTTTAGAGGATGCATGAAGTTTTCAAGCAGGTGTCCTAGCAGAGTAACCACATGTGTAGTTCTACACAATAAATATGAACGTGTTCTTATACTGTTTAACAACCAGAGAAAGTTATTAATTTGAATTCTGAGTAAATTAATTTAGAGTATAATTGAAAAACAAACATCCTTTTCTTAAAAGTTTTGCTTCAAAATGTTGCGTGTGCTGTTTTTCTTTCAGGTAAATGTCACTTTGTTTTGTTTTCTAATGCAATGACATTCGTCTAGGGTTTTATTTTTTTTATTTTTTTTGGGGGATCACTGTAAGTTCAGGTCATGTCAAACTCAACATTAAATTGAAAAGACACATAGGAAAGGCTTTCATTTTTAACAACTGGGTGTATCTTCATTACAAAAGTAATTCTGATAAATTCAAGCTATTATATTTGTGTATTTCATTGGCAATTCTCAAGCATATTAAAATTTTACCTTTAAAGCGTTGGGGGAAAAAAATTGATAAACCATGTGGAGGTTGTTTAAAATGGCTGAGATTGATATATTCAGCAGATCTACTAAAGAGATGCAGGACTGAAGAAAGGCAATGCATACTTGCATACTAAAGTTAACAAAATCAAACTCTTATATACAGTACACACACACACACACACACAGTATAAATAATAGGGGTGAACAGCAGTATTTAACTAAATATTCAGCAACAAATAAGAAGCCATGAAATGATGCAGAGGGAATTCTGTGTATAACTCATTTTTGAGAGTTTTTGTTACTGAAAACTGTTCATTCACATGAATCAACTGAGCAAACTGATTCATATATATTTGGTGAACAGGTAATGACTTATAATACTCCATTATAGTACAATTCTTATAATAATTTGTATTTATTCAAATATCTATTAAAACATAACATCACAATTATAATGCAAAATATATTATAATCCTTCACTATTAATAGCTAACTTGGCACAATGCATTATAGCACACAATACAAATTGTTAAATATATACAGTGCATCTGGAAAGTATTCAAAGTGCTTCACTTTTTCCACATTTTCTTATGTTACAGCCTTATTCCAAAATTGATTAAATTCATTATTTTCCTCAAAATTCTACAAACAATACCCCATAATGACAACGTGAAAGAAGTTTGTTTAAAATATTTGCAAATTTATTAAAAATAAAAAAAGAAAAGAAAAAAAAAAATCACATGTACTTAAGTATTCACAGACATGACACTCAAAATTGAGCTCAGTTGCATCCTGTTTCAACTGATCATCCTTGAGATGTTTCTACAACTTGATTGGAGTCCACCTGTGGTAAATTCAGTTGATTGGACATGATTTGGAACGGCACACACCTGTCTATATAACATCCCACAGTTATCAGTGCCAAGGAATTGTCTGTAGACCTCCGAGACAGGATTGTAACGAGGCACAGATCTGGGGAAGGGTACAGAAAACTTTCCGCAGCATTGAAGGTCCCAATGAGCACAGTGGCCTCCATCTTCCAGAAGTTTGGAACCACCAGGACTCTTCCTAGAGCTGGCCGCCCGGCCAAACTGAGCGATCGGGGGTGAAGGGCCTTAGTCAGGACCCGATGGTCACTCTGACAGAGCTCCAGCGTTTCTCTGTGGAAGGAAGAGAACCTTCCAGAAGAACAACCATCTCTGCAGCACTCCACCAATCAGGCCTGTATGGTAGAGTGGCCAGACGGAAGCTCAGTAAAAGGCACATGACAGCCCGCCTGGAGTTTGCCAAAAGGCACCTGAAGGACTCTCAGACCATGAGAAACAAAATTCTCTGGTCTGATGAAACAAAGATTGAACACTTTGGCCTGAATGGCAAGCGTCATGTCTGGAGGAAACCAGGCACCGCTCATCACCTGGCCAATACCATCCCTACAGTGAAGCATGGTGGTGGCAGCATCATGCTGTTGGGATGTTTTTCAGCGGCAGGAACTGGGAGACTAGTCAGGATCGAGGGAAACATTAATTCAGCAATGTACAGAGACATCCTTGATGAAAACCTGATCCAGGGACCTCAGACTGGGGCGAAGAATCATCTTCCAACAGGACAACGACCCTAAGCACACAGCCAAGATAACAAAGGAGTGGCTACGGGACAACTCTGTGAATGTCCTTGAGTGGCCCAGCCAGAGCCCAGACTTGAACCCGATTGAACATCTCTGGAGAGATCTGAAAATGGCTGTGCACCAACGCTCCCCATACAACCTGATGGAGCTTGAGAAGTCCTGAAAAGAAGAATGGGAGAAACTGCCCAAAAATAGGTGTGCCAAGCTAGTAGCATCATACACAAAAAGAGGCTGTAATTGCTGCCAAAGGTGCTTCAACAAAGTATTGAGCAAAGGCTGTGAATACTTAAAATGTAAAATTTTATTTTTAATAAATTTGCAAAGATTTCAAACAAACTTCTTACATGTTGTCATTATGGAGCATTGTTTGTAGAATTTTGGAATAAGGCTGTAACATAACAAAATGTAGAAAAATGAAGCGCTGTGAATACTTTCCGGATGCACTATATATAATATAAATATATATATAAAGGAGTCATCAAAAAATCTAATGAAGCTGTGTGTAAAGTATATCTGTGTAAATGGATTTGATTTGATCGCTAAATGCACTTTCATCAAAATAAAGCTGCTTACTTTAGATCTCAGTATACTTCTCCGCTACACTCAATTTTTCATAATGCCATCAACTGTCACTCATCACTTTCATCATGATCACAGTAGGACTGTATTTCATGGAGAGCAAATCTTTCCATTTGATTTGATTTCATTAAATTGCATAAGAAACCAGGGTGGTATTATATTTACAGATTAATCAAAAATATTAAATAAAGATCTCTTTGAAAACACTGTGACTAAATCAACACCCAGATCCCTGGATGGTTGTGAATAACGTTAAACCATAAATCTAATCTAAGGATTAATAAGTATGTAATTTTACAGATGTGTTAATCCTGATTCGGATGTGTTGTAAGATAAGACAAAAAGACAAAACTCGACTGTATTATTAACTTCTAACTCCTTTATTCCGTACAAACACAGAAACGGCATTTCAGGGATTCACACCCTTATTTAAATGCACTTCCAAAATCTTTCAGTGTGTACATGACCATGTTGTAGTTACATATAGAGGAAGAGGGCTTGGGGAGAGAGTAAGAGAAAGAGAGAAATTAAAAGTTACAAATGTTCAAGCCGGAATGCTCTTTTCGGAGACACAGAGAAGCAGGAAGTTAAATTCAGTGAGACAATTAAAATGCATATGACACTAGGGACAAAAGGCTGATACATTTACTTTTAAACCGTGCATAATCAACATTGGGCACATAAACAGCAAGAACAGATATGTAGAAACTGTCAAAATACATCTAAATGTTTGTGTATGTGGGCAGCATATCACAAATTATGATGGATGTGATCAGCTGATCTTACTTAGTATAATCTTTGTCTAATAAACTTTCTCTCTGTCTCTCACTCTCTCTCTCTCTCTCTCTCCCCAGATGTCCTCTGGTCCAGATGGATCACAATCCTATCTCACTCGACTAGAGACATCATGCCGAGAGATGAGTCACACACAAATACACACTCACTGACACTAATCAAGAGCAAGAGAGTGCTGGAAACATTGAAAAAGTCAAGCCTCCATTTCCATGGTTACCAAAATATGGATACTCTTACTCACTATGAAAGGTGTGCATGTGATTTGTATGAGAGACTAAACCTCAAGGTGCAACATTCTTGCAACGTCTTGATATTCTGACATCATCTGTGTCTGATTGATCTACACTCATTAAGCACTTTATCAGGTAGACCTGTACTCCTACTTATTCATGCCATTTTCTAATTAGCCTATTGTTTGGCAGCAGTGCAATGCATAAAATTGTGCAGATACAGGTCAGAAGATTCAGTTAATGTCACATCAACCATCAGAATCAAGAAAAAAATGTGATCTGAGTGATTTCTACCATGGCATGATTGTTGGTGCCAGATGGACTGGTTTGAGTATTCCTGTAACTACTGTTGATGTGAGAGCTCAACGGAGAATGGCCAGAATTATTCAAGCTGACAGAAAGGCTATGGTAACTCCGATAAACCTACTGTTCAATTGTATTGAGCAGAATAGAATCTCAGAATGCACAACATGTCAAACCTTTAGGCAAATTGGCTACAACAGCAAAAGACCATGTCAGGCACTTTATTAGGACCATAGTGTTTCTAATAAGGTGCTTTGTGAGTGTATACAACACTCAATAAAGATAAAAGTGAGCAATGTTTTCGATTACAATACTATCTACTATCCAAGTTTAAAGGTGGTGTAAGTGATGTTAGAACTTCCTCCAGACTGCAGCTACTGAATTAGATATGCCCCCTCTTTTCAAAACCCCACCCCCAACAATACCAGTTTTCCAATGAGATCATTGTTATCAGAGATGGAACAGGAGAACACCTATCACAAAACATAATTATTGATAACAGCATTTTCACTCATAGTATTCCACAATTATCTGTCATTCGCTCTTTTAAAAGGCAATTTAAGATGTCAATAATTTCGTACTAATAGTTAAAATTCCAGTTTTCCTTATCAGCAATGTACAGTACAACTTGTAAAAAGTCGAGACAGTTTCTCTCTTTATGTTTTCTCTCCATAGAGTGTTAGATGCAGCTGGGGCCATCTAATGCTATAACACGCATGCTATAACACCTACGGTGGTAGGTCCTGCTTTGATGGGGAGGAGCTCTACAAACACAGCAGAAGGCGTTCTTTTCCCATCCTATTCTTTTCAGTAGGAAAAGACCCTGTGGAGACCACATCCTGCCCAGCAGGGGAGATTAACATGTGGCAAAGTATGTCACATGGGTTTACCAACCACATATGGAAGTGGCACAGTGGTAGGTCCTGCTTTGATGGGGAGGAGCTCTACAAACAAAGCGACCGGGGGGCAGAGGGTACCCTCACCACCTGCCGGCCTGGGGTGCACGTGAAGGCGGGAGGTCCACGTTCACAGGGGCCCGACTGCCAGTGCTCGGTGTCTGATCGCCGTGAGAACGGCGGTTTTGGGCACCGGCTAAGTGACCCAGGGAGTGAGGAAACTGCTCTTTGACAATGTGGGTACCGCTGCTCATTGGGGGTGCAGCAAACAATGAAAAGGAAACAAAAGATTCTCCACATGGCCCTCCACCGTAGGATGGAGTGATCTGAACACCAGCTCTGTGGCATATGTCTCTCTCCCTGGGTTGCCCGTCTCAGGAGCGCTTGGGAGACTTCCAGATCCGGGAGGTGGTTCGTTAGACGGGGGGCGTCCGTCTCCTGAGGGGAGCTCTACGCTGGGCCGGAGCTGCTTGGGGTTTCACCGCCGCAGGGGGATGCCCTCGGTGAGCAGACAGGACGTGGGATTATGATGAGGGGGGTGTGGCTGTGAGCGGCACCCCGAACCCAGGAACCAATCATCTAGCCGCGAGGGCTGAGGGGAGGACGGAGGGTTCTGGTCCAGCCCCACACTCACCCAGACAAGCATAGCGAACAGCTCGGTGTCAGTCTCAGACTGGACCAACACACCCGAAGGCGCTAGCCCAGTCAAATCCTCAGTGCCGGAGTCTGCCAAGACGCTCTCCGATGCAGGGGCGAAACTCTCATTCAGACAGGCCATAATGCAAGCCGGTCTCATCTCGGGACCGGACAGGGGCAGACCAGCGTGCTGGGGAACAGGTGGTCTGCGGGGATTTACCCGGCGAAACAGAGCCCGTTAAATTCCCAAAATCATCTCCAGCGCCAGCCCTATACCGTGGGTAAAAGACGTGACTTTCCCCTGGAAGAAGGAAAGTCGCGACCGCAACGTTGCCATGGTCATGTTCTCGCAGTGAGAACATGAACCACCCACAAAAAGGTGTGATCACGGAAAGGTAACGACCGCATCCAGGAATGACACAAAGATGGAAGGTCATCTTGAAAAAGACGAGTCTTTAAAAAGACATTCAACGTCAATGTGTCTAACTCTTAGAAATATATACTCTTTCATAGAGGGCTATCGAAACGCCCAGGGGCTTAGTCTGGCGTGCAGAAGAAAAGAAAAGCAGCTGAAATGCACCGTATCAACAACAGCATATGCTCTTTTAGAGGTGAGCGGAACAGCAGACCTTACTCTCGGCTCCGAAGAAAAAATCTGTCTGAACAGATGCACACTGCCCTCCTTTTATTCCCGTATGTCTGGGGGAGGGGCATGCAAATTCTGTTCGCCAATTCTCATTGGGCTTTTCTCAAAGATAAGAGGTAACCGAGGCTCTCAAGAGAGACCCCTAGTGTCACTACATCGACACAATGTCGAGTGAGTGACAGAAGGGGAAAGATATTTTTTTATGTCAAAAAATATTTTTACTAGACAGAAGAACATAGCTGGTGTGTGAAATTAGAAATTCAACTAGTAAGAAATTAATTATAGATATCTGTAATTGTGTTTTGAACAAGAGTGAATGACAGATCATTGTGACTTTCTAGTGAAAATTCAGTTACAGATATTACTGTTTTTTAAATTGGATACACACCGTGACTGAAACAATTCACCAATTCATCAATTTATCTAGCTAATGTGACAGAAACATACCCCTTCTGCAAAACATTAAACACTTTTTTCCTGCTTCCACACAATTTGCGGTTATCATGCATTCTGCAAAACTCTTCACATAACTCTCAGCAGTCCAGCACAATTGTCATTATGAATACACCTTCTTCAAATCTAAAACCAAGGGAGTCAAACAAACAAAACTGAATGAGATAATGTGGCGAACACATGTCACCCGTGCAAACACAATCAACCAAAATTAAATACTTCACTCCCTCAAATATATAAAAGTCCAAACATTGCTCATTGAAACATCAAAAACATGGAACAACGAAGAGCATGAGAAGGTAGAGGAAGACAAAGATGCAGAAATACATCAAATGAGATAAGAGCTACTGTGAAAGATAGTGTCATTAACTATAGTATAAGCTTTACGGAAGCTGGACAACGAGTGCTGCCACATCTGAATTGCTATACTTCAGCTAGAATAAATAACAGAGAACAGGTCAGTTGATGGATACAGGTATTTCATTTTAAGATGAACATTTTATTGATTGAAAGAAGACAAAGAAAAACAAAACATATATATAATGAATCAAAATGTAACTCAAACTACTACCCCTCCCCCTCCAAGAACCCCACCCTGACCCTAAACGAACAACCCCTTGGTCTCACATAAGTACACACATAAATAAATACATTTAAAAAAAATAATAAATAAAACAATTCTCTGTATATGGCAGCACCTCTAAACTCACCAGGGCATGATCTGAAGCTAAGATGTTTCCAATTGAGCAATACACAACAGATGAAATTAGAACTTAGATATAAAAAAATCGATTCTAGAATAAATATTATGGACTGATGAAACAATGTATAGTCCCTACAAGATGGATTCAAAGTCTCCAAATATCTGTAAGACCAAGATTTTTACACATCCTGTGAAGCGTCAATGTTGATCTAGAGGGCTTACACACTTTTGCTTCACTATGATCAAGGACGGAGTCCATCAAAAGATTAGTCTGCTCCTAATATTATATCATGAAGGGTGCCAGCAGCTTACAACATCCCTTCAAGATCTCTAAAAAAGCCCTGATCATCAGCATTAAGTGCGTAAATATTAGCCAAACAAAAAAAAACTGCCCCTAATCACTCCAATATTTTGCAAGACTCCAACCAATAGGAGGTGTAAGAACAAAGAACCTGCAGATTCATCCACAACTGATCCGAAGGAGTGTTACTCCACAAAACATACTCCAGCCGCTAGGCGGAACCAGCACAACAAAGAAGGCATTCAGTTCCTCGGACGAACAAGTAAATGTTCAGTGAGTCAGGTCCAATCGGCTGCATCACACATTGACTTACTCACTCCATTGACTTTATGAAGGATAATACTTGCTGTGGGCATGTGAATGTTTAACGGCCATCCTTAGCAACTGTAAACCAAGGGGGGCGGCGCTTAGTGAAGGGTCAATTATTGATATCAGGAATTACAAGATTTAAGACTACAAAATGACTATGGAGCTATTGGCTCCCAAACTAAAATATATCAATTATCACAAAATGATATAACTCAAAAGATGATACCTGACAAAACCGCATATTAAAGTGTTCCAAACCAATGTTGACTAGGTTTTAATTTGTAGTTGCAATTATTTATTTTTTGTAGCATTTTCGACCATTTTAGTCACAGTCTGAAGCACTGAATGTAGATATCTATAATGCATATCCTGCACATAAATGTCGAAAGGATGATGGAGCAGCTACACGTCATCTCGTTGTTGTCAATGTTGTCAAAAGCAACAGCAGCAAAATAGCAATAGCCCTAACAAGCATAAAGAAGCAATATGTTATATATTTACTGTAATAAAGCATAACATTATCATAATATGTTATCAGAGATTTAGAAAACTAAGTTATACTGGCTTCTCTGAAAACAATGCTACAGCCAGTATATTCTCCTTTGAAATGTCCATTCCGGGACGGAATTTCCATTTGTGTTTTGGCCTGTTTGATCCCGCCCACTGCTCTTTTCCCAATAGTATTTCGCCACCCTGGGTTGCTAGATTTGAAACAAGTTAGTGGCAGAGTCTGGGGAGGAGGGGGCAAGGGAAACAATCTCCAATATTTTGAATTTGGACTGCAGTACCTATTTTAAATGATTGATGTCAATGCTACATATTGCTCCTACAATGCTGAATACTGTCTGCCCTACCTGCCCAAGACTGCCCTATGAACACACAAAAAGACTGACAGGCAGAAATACCTCAAGTCTTCTGATTTGAGCGGTACTGTCTGTTTGTCTGAAAATGGTAGTTGGAAAGAGTGTTTGGGAAACCTGTTTCAGACAATAATTATTATTGCCATTCCACTTCATGATGCTAGTAGCACAAAAATTACACACCTCAGCTTTAAAACATGAACCCAAACCCCATGTCAACAAAAATACATGTACCTCTTAATCTATTTAGGTTCTTCCTGGTTTGTCAAAACTCAAAATCTTCTAAACAAGCATTGCTTAAAGCTCATAAACTTCTCAAAAGTCAATACGAAATGATGTATGAAGTAAAAATACTCAATCAATTAAAAAGCTGCTTTTTTTCAAAATCCCTCCTGCTGTCAGCTCTGCACCCTTTGACTCTTTGTTCTTCTCCTTCTTGTGTCCTTGTCACATTCATTCAACTCAAAAATATGTTTGCGGAAGATCAGATCCTTTAAAACTACTTTCAACATCTCTTTGCTTCTTCCTCTAAATTTTTTATTAGGAAAAATCACGTTTCTCTATACGGTTGATTCGACTGACAGCTGTGAACTTCGCATTCCCTGAAACACAACCAAGAAAACTAATAACTAGTGGAATGATTTTCTCTTCTTCGCCTTTTGTTCTGTAAGTTTTAAGCTTATTTGATATTAAATGCAGCAAAGTCTTCTGGACTGTACCTTTCTGTCAGTATACTATAAAAAAAAGAACTGGATGTTTAAATAAAATGTAGGGGAACAATTTGGTTTTAATAAAACAAGCTTCTACTTTCCTCCCGGTGGAAAGTTAATGTCCTTTATAAAGCAAACTGTGTCGTTTCACACAATGTGCACTAGTTTTTCTGGAGTGTGTACAAAGAAATAGGGTGGCTGAAAATGAGAAAGGTGAATCGCTAGGTAAATGTGCTTAATTTAAAAGAACATCCACTTTTTAAAAAAAAGTCAATATTTTGTCCCACGGGTACAGCATAATACATTAAATATTACGATTTCACACCATAGCTTTAATCACAAAATATAAGAAGAATATAAATGTAATATAATATGCAATACACGTATTGTTGTTGGTGCCCTAAAAATATTAATGGATATAATATAGAGCCTGCAAATTCTTTTTGTACACCAGATGCAACATTCAACTGATAATTTTCTTACTGTAATAACCAGATGATAAATTATCCCACCACCTCATTCTCAATCATTCAAAGCAACACTTTAGCAGATTAAAAGCTAGTAACACATTAGCATTATTTCATTTAATGATGTTTGTTAATGTTGTTAGTGAAATTAGTTTTATAAAGCAATGTCTTAAAGCTTAAAGTTGAAATGTGTAATGTTTTTTGATGTTTATATACTTTCTCCTATGCCATTGGTACATGCAGGGACGACTTTAAATAAGCCATGTGTACTGTAGGTTGATTTACAGATTTACACTTTTGCTAGCTTCAACACGTTTTTTAGTATTCTGACAAGCCTGGCATAGCACCGTTGACTCAAACAATGGTGTGGGTTTGGGGGTGGGACTATCTGTTTTTTCAGAGGGAGTGTTTGCCGAAATCAGTTTGAAAATGGTTATTATTTTTGCAATTCCTATTGGTGCCACTAGCAGTGCAGAAATGACACACTTCACTGCTTTTCTACATAAGATATAAAGTTAGCTATTAAAATCCACTTATAATAGAAAGAACAAACTGTTTTGAAAAATTCTACTTTTTTATTTTTTTTTATAAACTTACTTGCTATACTCAGGTAAACGGAAGGGCTGGTTTTGTTTTCTCCGTTGCGTTCATTTACAGCCTGTACGTAATATCTTCCTGCATCAGCTGCTGTCGTACCCAACACCACAAGCTGATTGTCCAACGTTATTGCTCTGAAATGAAAAGAGAAATATATATATATAACATATGAAAACGAGAACGTCCGCTCATGAGCACTTAGTTATTTGTACAATGATTTTGGTCATTTGTAAAATTGTCATGACTAGTGACATTATAAAGGGAGGAGACAGACCACTTGTATATAAATTGAAGAAAGTTTTACTCTTACTATAGCTTAGCCTCACAGTAAAAAAAACTAAAGTAAATTGCCTTTTTGTAGGGGAATCGTAACGTTCAATTAATGGAAGTCAACAAAAAGAATGGAAGAGAGGAGAGTATTTTGTGTTCCTCTGTGGTCTGTGTTCAATAATGCTCTTGTGAAAAACGTCAATAGCTCTTTCACATTTTCACATACATATGACACAATCACACCTTTAGATGAGGCAAGATTTCAAAAGCACTAAGAGCTCCACACTTTAGTGCCATGTGTCAGTGCCACAACTTGACATGCCACACCCACAGAACCTGTACAAAGCCAGAACAAAATTACATTCCTTCCCATGAGAAACAGACCGTTACTAAAAAAGCCATTTCCAAAAACAAAAACTAACTTTCAATAAAAATAGACTAGAGTTCCAATAACATCTTATCTGAAGCCAGTATCACCCTTATAGTGGGACATGTTGACCAGGCACCCCCATATATATGGCCCTGCTCATGCCATTCCAGATGTCTATGATTTTCTTTCTTTTGAAGTACACAAATTAAGATTTTTGGAAAAATATCTCAGCTCTGTAGGTCCATTCAATGCAAGTAATAGTGATCCAAAATCAGAATGTCCAAAAAGGATATGCTAGATTAAGGCAGCATAACAGTAATCACTATGACTCCCATGAGTTAAATCCATGTCCATTTTACTGTCTAATTTACAATTTTACTTTCACTTCCTCACTCTGGTTTAGAAGTGACTTGCACATTCAGCCACCTACTGGTCAGGGCAAGTAAAAAGGTGGAGATTTATAGTACAAAAGGACTTACATATTGATCTGTTTCTCGCCAACACCTATCATATCACTTCTGAAGAGATCAATTTAACCACTGGAGTCGTATGGATTACTTTTATGCTGCCATTATGTCCTTTTTGGACACTCTTGCGTTCTTGTCACCATTCACTTGCATTGTGAGGACCAACAGAGCTGAGACATTACTGTAAAAATCATTGTTTATGTTCTGTAGAAGAAAGAAGATCATGCACATCTAGGATGGCATGAGGGTGAGTAAATGATTAAATAATTTTAATCTTTGGGTGAACTATCCTTTTAACTACAGTGGATTCTCCTTCCTGTATGAATTTAGTGAAGTTACAATTTCAATTGCTTAAGCATAGAAATGTGTTAAAAACTCCCAGTGGAATGATACCTTAGGGATTACACACTGTTGTGCTTCTGTGAACTGAATAACTCATTCTGCACTGGTCCAACAACTCAGTCCCCTTTTTAAATTAATTATAAGTTAAAAATACTGTTATAGCTAGTCCAAAAATAGAATAAAACAAAGAAGAAGTGCAAAAACATCAGTATGAAATTATTAGTTTATGTAAGGGCAAAGTTCTCCTCGGCTACCCGCCAAATCCTGATCCAATAGCAGAACTCTGAAACGGTGGCCAAAATCTACAGTAATCTTCAAACAGAGGAGCTGTGTAATGTCAATAAAGTCAAGTCATGAGTGACTGTACTCATTTAAATATACAGAGCTCTTTGTCAAGATTTCCAAATCTGTGGATTTGCTTTCATTACTAGACACTTTCACACAGTTATCTATGCGCGCACATACACACACACACACACACACACTCAAGGTGAAAGAATTGTGTAGGGCCCAAGTATTTGTGCCAAACCAAAAAAGAGAACCCCTGTTTTAGCGCAACAATAGCAATCCTGAAACAAGCAAACAAGCAGTAAGACAAGAGAGATAAAAGGCAAAGCTCCTTAGCGATGGGCACTGGATGTTGTTCATATGGAGTTCAAGGTTAAATAAGTCAAAGACAGAGGGTTTGAGAGTGGGTGAGCGGAGACGTGGAGACCACATGAAAACGTCAAGAATAAGCATTTTAATCTATCTCCTGCGAGGGAAAAAAAATCCCTTTGAACTCTGAGTCCTTAATTCAAGCCTCTCCATCCAGGAGAAAAAAAAGAGGGAAGGGAAAGGAAATAAAAAAAGAGAAGTCTCGCACATGGGCTCAGTCCAAAATAAATCCACAGTGGAAAAAAATCACAGCATGGGATGTTTTCACACTTTCAGCTACAATATTTTTTAATAATGAGGTATTTCAGTTATGTATTTAACACATTCAGGCTATATTTAAGAACGTGCACCTTAAGAAATGTGAAGTGTGTAATTATTTCGATGTTTAAACACTCTCCTGTCCCAGTTTAATGTGAAGAGACAACTATAAATAAGCTATTTGGAAGCTTTCTCTGAAGAGTGTGAAAAATCTGGCACTTTCATAAAATTGCTCAAGGCAGAAGGAGTGTTTGGGAGACCTGTTTGGAAACGATCACTAGTTTTGCTTGCAAGACAAGCATCACTGCTATTGCTCATACTTTGGCATAATAAGGGGTTTGAACAAACACCGAACAAGTTTTAAACTTGCTAGTCTTGAAACATTTGTGCCACGGACACGAATGATTCCTCAAATCGAGCAGTATGTTGAGGAAATGTGTGCTGTTTTATAAGCATTAAGAAATTTTCACCTGCAGACAACAAAAGAGACAAAAAAATATTTGGTTTCTGTCTTGGCTCTTTTGATGAAAGTCAGTAAGTAAAAGCCAAGAACATCCTAGAAACTACCTACCAATGTCACAGCAACCACCCATAACATCCTAGCAACCACCTATAAATTCCCTAGCAACCATTCAAGACACCCTACAGTAGCACTGCACAGGCAAGCATCACTCATATTTTTGTCAGAAAATTAAAAAATCGTGTTATTTTTGAAGTTCCAATTGGTGCTGTTTTTAGTGCAGAACACAATCAATATCTCTGGCAGTAAATGTGTTAAAACTTACAATGATGGAAACCTGCATCCTAATATCTAACTCTAACGCGACAACTTGGGGAAAATGTGGAAAAAGAGACTCAATGAGATAGGCAGACAGTATATAACCTGAAGTGCCAAGAAACTGTACTTATGTGGAATTTGATTTGTCGAATCACTCGACCGCAATGATAAAGACGATAATGATAAATATACATACAATACACAAAGCATGCAAGATGTATCAAAGCAAAGAATGAAAAGTAGTAATGTTCACCAATCTTTTGTATATACTGTATATATATATATATATATATATATATATATATATATATATATATATATATATATATATATATATATATATATATATATATATGTATATATATATATATATATAGCACTATTATATTTATATACTGTATTTATACAACTAATTATAATATGTGTAATATGTAATATGTACCACATTTTTATGAAGCAATGCAGAATATAGACCTAATGATTGATCTGTAGAATTGGACCAATAATGCCAGTTCAATTCTATTGTCACATACATAAAATACATTCAATCTTGACCCTTCTTTATGACAGTATCAGTGTTTGCTTTCCTCTTAAGGGCACACTTAAGCACTTAAGTGTTGACAGCTGAGCCACTGATGTTCAGGCTGCAGGGGTTTGTTTGTCCTTCCTTTACTTCACAACCATTACTTCAGGCTTCTGTGCAGTCAGCTTCAGGTTATTGTGTCAGAACCGGGACACCAGCTGTTCACCATCCTGTCCTGAAGCAGATCTGTTGACGTTGCTTATGAGGACACAGTCTTATAAATACAAATTTCAATTAGAACCACAAAGGGTTTAAAAGACCGATGGCATAGTTCAATTTCATAATTTTTTTTCTACTTCTTTAAAAAAAACATTTGTGGTTGGAGTCATGGCCTAACATTTATTGTGGGCACTCTGAGAAGGGATTTAGGGTTGAAAGATATATTAAATATTCATGGCATATTCACAATTATTTGGTTGCAATATACAATTGAGCAAAACTGCAATAATGCACTTTTTATTTGACCACTAGTCGTGTCTTTTGTCCTTGTCTTTGACTTGCGACTTTGAGTTCATTAAGACAGCATCTTTGTTTAAACTTCAGGTGTAAAAATGGCATAAGTGTTGGCAAGTCTGATTCATTTTATTGACTCAACTATTCCTTTGCATCATTATTAATAATGTTCATGAAAGTCTCCACATGCCATTTTGCATATAATGTTTTAATAATTTATGTATATATTATAATGTTTATGTAGGTAAATACTGTTGTTTATGACTATGTATTGTTATATTTGTTAATTAAATAATTAATACAAATAATATATAATTTTTATACAAGGTCCTGCGAGGCACAAGCTTCCTGGAGTCCCCCTCCCAACTCCCTCCACTGCCTCGACATGAGCACCATGTATGAGACGGTATTTTAAGCAAATATAGAAATTCCATGAACGCTGCGTTTTTGTGTTGAATTTACCGGTGTTATTGCATTATGTCACACTCCAACTGGCTCACTGACTTGCACCGCAGACCGCACTCAAAGCAGCTCCTGAAGAGCATGTGAAGCTTAACTGCTTCTGAAGTGCTCCAAAATGCATGCCGACTGCAGAGGTTTGCTCACGTGAAAATATAAGCAAGTATTTTGATAGATAACGGAAAGCGCTCCAGTTATACTTCAATTTATCAATCGTGAAATTGCAAATGTTCTTGGCCGTTGGGAGTCCATACACATAGTGTACTGTAAATGAAACACAGTGACACAGAGGAGGAGATGTCCTTAGCTGCATAGAAAGCTATTTGATGCACCCATGCTCTTTATTTAGTGAATGACTTAACCTTCAGTGTGCTGTCTGTCTGCACTGGTCTCAGAACAGTTCAAAATGCACCTTATTTTCATCCTAACTCCATATAAAGCCTATGAAAGCAACATTTTCTGTTTTTGGATGAATACATTTATTCGCAATGTGAAAATGAATAGTAAATATATAGGAATGTATTTACTAATGTTAATGAACAGAATCATACTGTACAATGATAACAAAATTAAATATAACAAAATTAAAGTGAAGTGAAATGACCCACAGATGTGTAGTTTAAATTTATTCAAAATAACTAACGTTTTTTTTTTTACTTTTGAGGGAATAAGGTCCCATTTTCCACATATGTGGACTTCATCTTCATCAGAGCACTGATGCAAGAAAAATGTATGTATTGTTTTAAAGTAGCATACCAAACGAAACTAGAGATGATACTTTTTACAACCAAACAGGTTTCAATCAAAAAATGTAGAGGTGTCTTACCAGAGGCACTTTTGTTGGCGCTGCACCCGTAAGAGTGTTATACGGAAATCAACGTCACGCTGTTGTGTCATGTGACGCTGTGCACCAGAAGTTTAGTAAGAAGGTTTTGTGAAAAGTATTCAGTCAGTTTTAATTAATTTAAATTATGTGTTGCATATAGCAAAGCCAAAATACCACGTCCACACATGTGGACGCAGGATCGCATTAGGTTAAATCAGTTTTGCATTTAAAGTACAGAGTGTTATTTAAAGTATTTAGAGTGTTGTGCAACCGCAGGCCTCTCAGCCTGAGGCCCCGTGAGGTGCTGTGGGGTACTGGCCCCATTGGCCCGCTTCATAATCCATCCTAAATAGCGATTTTTAAGGCAGGCAAAGCACTTTACATAGTAGCGGGAGAATCTTCTCAACCACTACCAGTGTGCTGCATCCACCTGGATGATGCGACGGCAACCACAGAGCACCAGAACTCCCACCACACCAACTATTAGTGGAGAAGAGAGTGTACTAATGATGTCAATTCATATGTATAGGATATTACTAGGAAGCCATTATGAATAGAGACCAATGGAAGAATTTGACCAGGACACCAGTGGTTACACTCATACTCTTTTCGAGAGATACCCTGATATTTTTTAATAACCACAAGGAGTAAGGACCTCAGTTAAATGTCTCATCTGTGCCTTTTTACGATACAGCATCCCTGTTGCTATACTGGGGCATTTTGACCAACACAAATCACAGGGTGAGCACCCCGTGCAGGCCTCACTAATAACTTTTCCAGCAGGAACCATAGTTTTCCTCAGGAGGTTTCCCATCCATGTACTGAGCAGGCTAAACCCTGCTTAGCTTCAGTGGCCAACCAGGCGAGAGCTGCAGGATAATTTGCTGCTGGCATATAAATAAAAATGATTAAACATAATTCTTCCTTGTCTTCATTTAGTGAACAGTGTACACAACATGCCTTGATGACAGTGTGCACAAAAAAAAAGACACAAAAAAAAAGAGCATTTTTATGCCATTTCAGAGCAAATACATAAATATTGAGATTATCCAACATAATCAAAAGTTTGAAAAATATCAAGATTTTTCTAGTTACATTATCCAGTCCTAGTCAAAACCCATCCCTAAAACCAGCTCTAACATTAACCACCCCAAAAATCAAAGAAACATTTGTGGTCAATAAAAATGTTGATCAAGCTCCAACCACGGCCCTAAACCTATCCCTGACATTACCCATGTATGTACTAGTAGATCCCAAAAATTGTGCCGAAACCCGGGAAAGAGGAGCGATACGCATAGTGGAGTTCTCGCCACTAGCGTCAACCCCAACGGAGCAGCCGCGGCGATCTTCCGGGGGAAGGAGGAGCCCGGCCACCTGGAAGCGGAGGAACGGTCGGAAAGAGGGGGGGGGTGTACGTCATGCCAGGGGCTCCCCCGCCTGAGAGAAGGGAGGAATGTGATAGGGCAGAGTGTGGGGCCGGGTTGTGATTTTACACACCCAGCCCCTTATCAGGCTAATTAAGCCTCCGAGAGGGATAAATGCCGACTGCGGTGTGACAGAGAGAGAGCATTTACAGGCAGCTGTCCGTCCTATGTGTGTGCTTGTGTCTTTTGGTTTTAGTTCTATATTAAAATATAATTTATATTGCCAAGCCAGTTCTCGTCTCCTCCTTGCCCTTGTTCCCTTTACAGTTGTGTATTAGGCTGCAGGGTGGTGCTAGGGGGTCCCTCCAGAACATTTCAGAGGAAAAAAGTATTAAAAATGTATTTTAAAAAAGTAAAAAGTTACAAAAAGCCCTCTCTCTTGACAAAGGTGTCCTTACGTTGCAACTATTTAGAGTTTCTCCTTGACACTGTTGCCTTAAGCTAGCTCACTTGGGGTTGCAAGGCACTATTTTCTGTTAAGCTGCTTTGTAACAATGTTATAAAAAGCAGCATGCAAATAAATTGAAAATGAGTTTAATTGAAATAAAAATGCTCCTATTCAGTTCCCTTCCGAGGGAACTCGCACTGCGTCGTTGAAAACGACTCTTTGGGGAACGCTCCTTAGCGTGCGCCTCTGAATTATGAATGAAACTATTCCAATCTTGATTGGTGTTGCGTCATGACGTAACATGTGACGGCATAACCGGATGCATAAAAGTGACGCCGGTACACATACACATTAGCTTTCGCTCTTCAGCAAGCGCTCTATGTTGAAATTGTTTGTCTTATTTGGTGTTGTTTGTCTGATTTAAAAATATTATGGCCACCGAACAGCTCAAGAAGTGCGTGCACCCCTGCCCTCGCTTCATTACGGGTAGGGACACGCACGCTTTATGTGTGAACTGTTTGGGAGCATAGCACGCACAGGCAGCTCTCGAGGGATCTGCCTGTGAAAGTTGTGAAGCACTACCCATGAGAGTGCTGCGCTCCTGGTTGGCGTGCTTCGATGAGCACGGTCAGGCTCGCGTTCCCCACGGTTTTGGTCCCGCGTCTGTTGAGGCAGCGCGGCGATTGAAATCGCGGGGTTCGCAGCGGATTTTGCAGATGAGAATGAGACTGCTGCGCACGTTCTCATTCTTCGCTTGAGGATCCCGAGCCTACTGTGAGTGGTGCAGAAGCCCGCGTCGCGGCTTCTTCTGCCCATGATCAGGTCCCCTTGCTTGAGCTCACTGCTTCCGAGGAAGTGGATATGCTCAGCATCGATGTGGATCTAACCGTGAGCCAAGCACGCCAGTTTTTGGCCAAGCTTATGAGGAGCTGATTGAGGTTGTGACGCGTGCCGTGGCCAGACTGAATATCAGCTGGCCACAAAATGAGCAGGGAACGCAAGTTGAAAATTAGACGCGCGCTTCCTGCGGCACAGATCACAAACTCAGCGCCGGGTTTGCCGCTTTTCTCCGATCTCCACAAAGATATCTAAAACGAGATCGGGGTAAACCGCGATTCGTCCCGTGATCTCCAGCCCCAGTGTTTGATTACAGACGATGTTTTGGGGCACGGTATATGGGTTGAAACCTCGGCGCTGCCTAGTAAGCCCTGCAGAGATACATCTGCTTTAATAAGTAGGGCTTACATGGCCGCGACACAATCGGTGTTGGTTTCCCGCCGCCTCTGACGCCTGGCCACATCAATTTCCAGCTTAACGCACAGCTTAACGCTCGTGTCAAAAAATAAAAAAATATATAAAAATAAAATAAAAACAACAAGCATCAATTGTGGTCACAAGAACCGTGATCGACTAAATCCTGCCGGTTTCCCGCTCAGGAAGTCGGGAACACTGCTCGAAAAACACTCGAGACCAGCCTCGAGAGGCTGGTTCCCTTAGTTGAAGCTTCAGGAAAGAGGTCCTACCGAGGTGGTAGAACCTCGGAGGGCTGTCCCCTCGCTGCAGAGCAACCGAGGTTGCTCTCGGGCGGAGTCCTCAGGAAATCGGTGTCGGTTCCCGCCGCCTCTGACGCTCGGGCCACATCATTTCCAGCTTAACGCACACCGCGCCGCTCGTGGTCAAAAAATAAAAAACAAGCATCAATGGTGGTCACAGAAACCGTGATCGACTAAATCCTGCCGGTCTTTCGCTTCAGGAAGTCGAGAACAGTGCTTGAAAACACTCCAAGACCAGCCTCGAGAGGCTGGTTCCCTTAGTGGAAGCTTCGAAAGAGGTCCTACCGAGGTGGTAGAACCTCGAGGGTTGTCTCCGCTGCAGAGCAACCGAGGTTGCTCTCGCGAGCGGAGTCCTCAGGAAATCGGTGTCGGTTCCCGCCGCCTCTGACGCTCGGGCCACATCATTTCCAGCTTAACGCACACCGCGCCGCTCGTGTAAAAAAAAAAAACAAAAAAAAAAACAAGCATCAATGGTGGTCACAGAAACCGTGATCGACTAAATCCTGCCGGTCTTTCGCTTCAGGAAGTCGAGAACAGTGCTTGAAAACACTCGAGACCAGCCTCGAGAGGCTGGTTCCCTTAGTGGAAGCTTCGAAAGAGGTCCTACCGAGGTGGTAGAACCTCGGAGGGCTGTCTCTCTCGCTGCAGAGCAACCGAGGTTGCTCGCGAGCTGGAGTTCTCAGGAAATCGGTGTCGGTTCCTGCCGCCTCTGACGCTCGGGCCACATCATTTCCAGCTTAACGCACACCGCGTCGCTCAAGGCCAAAAAATAAAAAACACACATCAATTGTGGTCACAAGGACTGTATCGACTAAATCCTGCCGGTATCTCGCTTCAGGAAGTCGAGAACAGTGCTCGAAAACACTCGAGACCAGCCTCAGAGGCTGGTTCCCGTGAGTAGATTTTGTAGAGGCATGGAATCATCTTCCCAACATATCTGCATGGGTCCTGCATATAAAAAAAAAAAAAAAAGGATGGGGGTTGAGGCCGATTTTAGATCTCAGAGTTTTGAACCGCCTTTGAGGAGGTTCAGGTTCAAAATGCTTACCATTCCTGTCATCGTGAGTCAGATCAGATCCGAGGACTGGTTTGTCACGATAGATCTAAAAGACGCTCTATTTTCATGTACCCATCCTTCCATGTCACAGGAGGTTCCTGAGGTTCGCTGGGGCTAAGCTTACCAATATCGGGTTCTTCCGCTCGCCTAGCACTCTCTCCCCGCGACATTCACCAAATGTATGGATGCAGCTCCTGCTCCTCTGAGACTTCAGGGCATCCGCGATACTGAATTTTATCGATGACTGGCTCATTCTGGCCCAGTCTCGAGAAATGGCGGTTCGGCATCGAGATGTCGCCCTTGGCCATATTCGAAGTTTGGCATTGAGACTCAACACAAAAGAGTGTGTTACAACCATCCCAGTGCACAACGCTTGGTAGTTGTGTGGGACTCGGTTACGATGCAGGCACGCATGTCTCCTGCACGTATCGAGTCCGCTCTGGCGATGGTGTCCGGGTTAAAACTAGGCCAGGCCATCACTGTAAAGCAGTTTCAAAGACTGCTGGGCCTCATGGCAGCTGCATCCAACTTGATACCTTTGGGCCTTCTGCACATGAGGCCCCTCCAGTGGTGGCTGAAAGCCAAGGTGTTTTCCCCAAGGGGAATCCATTTCAGTATAATCAGAGTAACGCCGCAGATGCCTTCGTTCTCTGCTAATGTGGAAGAAACCTTGGTTCCTGTCCCTAGGGCTAGTGTTGGGAGCGCCATGTCGCCGAAAACCGCTTCGACAGACGCCTCCTCACTGGCTGGGGCGCGGTCATGGACGGCCGCTTTGCCAGGGGTCTGTGGCAGGACCATCATCATTCTTGGCACATAAACTGTCTAGAGATGTTGGCTGTGTTCAGGGCTCTGAGGAGCTTCCTTCCAGACATCAAAGGTTACCATGTCCTAGCACGCTCGGACAATACATCAGTGGTAGCTTATCTGAACCGACAAGGAGGACTCAGATCGCGCCTCTGTGCAGACTGGCGATCAGATAATTCTTGGTCCCAAGGGAAAATACTGTCTATCAGAGCATGTATATTCCGGGGTTCAGAATCAGGGAGCAGACATCCTGTCGAGGCAGGGGCTGAGGCCCGGGAATGGAGACTTCATCCAGAGGTGGTGAAGTTGATATGGGACAAATTTGGACCATCAGAAGTGGATCTATTCGCGCCTCGAGAGACGCCCCACTGTCCACTTTGGTTCTCCCTCTCACATCCAGCCCCACTGGGGTTGGACGCCATGGTACAGGCTTGGCCGAGGCTTCGCTTGCACGAGATTTCCCCGACGCTCTGCTCCCGGAGTCCTGGAAAGGGTCCGCCAAGAGGGCATCAGTCTACTTCTGGTTGCCCCCATGTGGCCGGCCCGAGTATGGTTCTCAGACATAATTTCACTCCTGATAGCTCGGCCATGGCAGATTCCTCTGAGGAGGGATCTGTTGTCTCAGGCGGGGGGCACAGTCTTCCACCCTCGCCCAGAGCTGTGGAAACTGTGGGTCTGGCCCCTGAGGGGTTCAGTACCTAAATGCTGGTCTATCAGCTGGGGTGGTTGAAACCATACTTGGCTCTAGGGCTCCGCCTACTAGGAGATTATATGGCCTCAGTGGAATGTGTTCTCCACTTGGTGTAGAGAACATGAATTAGATCCAGTTAACTGCCCGGTGGCTTCAGTTCTGGAGTTTCTTCAAGATCGCTTCTCTGCTGGTCTCTCCCTTCCACACTTAAGGTGTACGTGGCTACCATTTCGGGCGCTCCATGCACCACTGAGTGATGGGCCTCTGGGGAGGCACCAGCTGGTCATTCGCTTTCTCCATGGTACATGGAGGATGAGACCGACAACCAGGTCCAGGGTTCCTGCCTGGGACCTGGCGGTGGTTCTCGAAGGGTTATCCCTGGCCCCCTTCGAACCCCTTCAGTCGGCTTCACCAAGGACCTGACGCTCAAGATGGCTTTTCTCTTAGCTATTACCTCTCTAAAGAGGGTGGGTGATCTTCAAGCCCTGGCAGTGACGCCAGCTTGCTTGGAGTTTGCCCCTGGCGGAGTTAAAGCCATTTTACACCCGAGACCTGGCTATGTGCCTAAGGTGCCGCTCTAACACGGCACGGCCCACGGTCCTGCAGGCTTTTTATCCTCCACCTCATGTGTCGGCAGAAGAAGAGAGGCTCCATTTGCTCTGCCCTGTCAGATATTTGAGTGTTTAACCTCGAGAGGTCCTCTTCTTGGAGGAGGTCGGACCAACTGTTAGTGTGTTTTGGGTCACCTAAGAAGGGGCTCCCTGCCTCGAAACAAACCATTAGTAATTGGATTGTTCAGGCTATTATCTCGCCTACAAGGTGCTAATTTGCCTTCACCTTTGGCCGTGAGGGCTCATTCAACTAGAGGCATGGCGCCCTCTAGGGCTCTCTTTATCGGGAGTACCCTCCAGGAGATCTGTGAGGCAGCCGGTTGGGCTACCCCAAGCACACTTTCATCAGGTTTTACAGTCTGCACCTCCCTAGTACGCCTGGCGACGTGTGCTCTCGCCCTAGCTGAGTGCCTGAGTTCAGTTTCACCCTAGGGCAGGCCTTTTTTCGGCGCGTGGCCTAGTGGGCATTCGCTCCCCAAAGAGTCAGCTTCAACGACGCAGTGCGAAGTTCCCCGGAAGGGAACGCCTCGGTTATGACTATAACCCTTGTTCCCTGAGAAGGGAACGAGACACTGCGCCGCCCTGCCACGCCCTCAAGGCCTGAGAGCGGCTTGCTTCATCGCTAGGCTAATGTGTATGTGTACCGGGCGCCACTTTTATGCATCCGGTTATGCCGTCACATGTTACGCCATGACGCTAACACCAATCAAGATTGGAATAGTTTCATTCATAATTCAGAGGCGCACGCTAAGGAGCGTTCCCCAAAGAGTCGTTTTCAACGACGCAGTGTCTCGTTCCTTCTCAGGGAACAAGGGTTATAGTCATAACCCGAGACGGTTTCCTTAATTTAACTTATTATGAAATAAGTAATTTCATATTAAATTAATATTTTCATATCTCTTTTGGCTTCAGTACAACAACAAAGAAAATACAATTTTCAAAAAATTTATTTTAATATCACACTACTTTTCTCACACATAAATGAGTCTATATACACGACAATATATAGCTGCCTTTATATTTTATGCAGGGGGTCCCTTCTCATATTTGGGGATCCTTGGCCTCAAAAAGTTTGAAAATCCCTTGTGGAGTGAACGCCACAGAAAGAAAGTGGGTACAGCAAGTCACTTAGATGTGGGTCAGTACATCTAAGTTTAAGAAAGTTTGGTGTAATTGTGAGGTTGTATGTGTGGATGGAAAGCCAGATGACACTGTGGTCAAATCGGTGATGTTCTGCTGTGTTAGGATCTTAAAGAGTCAATTTAATTACCACAATCAGAGCAGCAGGAGGATACAGCAGCCAAAAACTGTCAAAACGTGGGAAGGATGGCAAAAAATCATTAGATGAAGGGAAGTGGAGTGCCTGTCTGGATATCTAAAGTTCAAAGAGTATTCAAGAGGAAATAGTAAGGATGGAAATGCAGAAATTTCGTGCAGATAAGAGCAACATGAACAGACTGATTTCAGCACTCTTTCTGAAATCACACACTTCAATTTAAATTCCAAACACATATCAACAAATAATGCATGCATAAACATCTTTGAAATTTTAAATCCAGTTTAATTAACCAATTCAAACCACTTTAGTCTGGGCATTCTATTTAGTTGTGGAAGTCTCATAACTTCATTGCAAAAAAAAAAAATGTTTCTTAATCAGTATTGCCAGCTTGTTTTCAAGCCTTTAAGATAAATTTATTTGAGAAGGAAAATTGTTAAAGATAATAGTTTGTTGTCATAGAATATAAGGTTAATTATGTTTATTTTTTAAAAGTCAGTGGCACATATTTTTTTTCTTCTTTTAATTACAAACCTCATTTAAATTTCTTAGACTGAAATTAAACTATTTTTAGATATTTTTTTTTTTTTTGCTTAGGTGTAACCAGGGCACAGAAACTCATTGTATAATTTGCCATCTGCTCACAACCTGTGTGCATGTGGATGGGTGGCTGGGTGTACTTCTATGCACATATATACGTGCATCTGTCTCTACTCTCTAGATATCGTTTCTCTGATAGAGTAACGCATTTCACGTATGAGTGGCCTTTGAATTTAATACCAACTTACAGGTGCCATGACAACCTTTTGACTGACAGCAGCGAGGTGAGCTATCCTCAAATGCTGTCTTGACGCTGACAGCAAGGCTTAATGAGTTAAAGTGTTGACCCTGTGACTAACAGTCAGAGAATGTGCAGGGTGGCGGCAACCACTGTGGGATGTAAGGTTTCATTTAGAAAATCAATGAATGTCATAACGCACATCATTGCCACGGGGCCAACTGATGCAATCGGTTTAAAGACGCTGTAGACAGTGATTGATGCAAAGTTATTCACAATGCGTGTATGTGTGTCTGTGTGTACGCTCCTGATTGTAAAGATGCAGATTGCTTCATTTTCGACAGATTATTGCATTAAGAACACATTAACATAATGAATCAGAGCAGGTTGCAGTCAATATCTAGCAATCTATATATAGAACAAGCCTTGTAGATCAAAATGTAGTGCTATTAATTTTAATGAAAACAACTATTGAAAAAAATTTTGTTAATTAAAAAAAAGAAGTAACATTACATGAGTGCAAAAGTGTTCAAAGCCATGAACCAAACCAACCAGCTCCAAGGTGAATCACAACATTGCAAACTTTGATTTGAAGCAAAAAATATATTGAGCATCAGACTTAAAGACAAAGGCTCAAGAATGTGTTGTGGCGGAACAACCCGCCCCTCCCTCTCGTCATTGTCGCCCCACCTCTGAGGGACATCCTTCTGCCATAAGAACGCCTCTCCTCAGGAAGTAGGCTTCAATCTCCTTGTGTGCACACTCTGCCGTCATCGCAGGTCCAGGAGTAGAGCGGGGAGGGTACCGGATGAGATACTTTAGATATTCCGCCAGACCGGATCCCCGGAATCCCGGCACGAGTTAGATATGGCTAGAATGCCAGTCTGCCTTCCCCCACTTAGACTCACCCCAGCCCCACGGAAGACTGACCACCACAGAAGCCGTCAACCCTCATGCCACAGAACCTTTGAGGGGAGCGTGGGCGGCCCTCGAACCCCGCCCACGTCCTGGACCATCACTTTGGACACAGATCACCCTTTATTTTGGACACTTTTCCCCCTTTAACACTATAATTTCCCTTTTTGAAAATGTTTATGTTTATTATAATTTCAAATTGTAAAGTGAGTTATGGAAAAGGATGAGGTGAGAACTGGCTGACAATATATACAACATTTAATTAAATAAAAAGACACACACAAAAACACACGGGGCAGCTGCCCGTAAATGCTCTCTCTCTCTCCCGCACCACCATCCACAGTCTGCCTTTATCCCAATCGGAGGCTTGATTAGTCTGATAAGGGTAGGTGTAAAATCACGACCCGGCCCCGCCCTCTGCCCTGTCACACAAATATATGCTTCTCTGAGGCCTGACATCACACACATTGTGTCTATCTCTTGCTCACCCTGCCACAGTGTACTTACCTTTTTCCACAAACTAATCTCATGAAGCATTGCGAATTACGTAATCAAATAAAAAAAATATATAAATCCTATATAAAACATCAAATATATATCTATTTATTTAATGTTCTGATTCTATGTATAGCAACAGTATATTTTAAGTATATAAGTAGTTTGAGGTTCTTGTGAGAGGCTGACTCGATTATAATTTTCATTTTGTGGGGGGTGGTCAGTGCAGAGCACTTGTGGTGCACTTTGTTTGTTGTGACTCACTGATTGGTGTTTTTTTACTGCAGGATCTTGGGTAGTGTAGTTCTTCTCAAAATTGTTGAAATAACAGACTGTCAGCATCAATAGAAGCATATACCATCGATTCAAATTATAAAATAATTAAAAAGCTAAAATTAAAACTATAATAACCCCATCATGAGTTGCAAAAATGCAACTTACACTCGATGGTTAGGGATGATCTTGTAGCCATCTCTGAACCATGTGACCTGAGGGCGTGGGTAACTGGCCACCGCGGGAGGGTTGAGGACAGCAGCCCTTCCCTGAGAAACTGTCTTCCTCTGTTCAAGATCAGCAAAGCTATCCATGTCTGAGAGAGAAAGAGAAAGAAACAGAAAAAAGAGATGGAGATGAAGTTTTCTACTTATGACCACTTGACTCATAAAAACTGTGCATGGAGTCAAGAAAAACAGTATGCAGGACCTGAAGCCTAAAACTACTGTAAGAATTGGAACATAATTTGGGTAACCCAGATGGTAAAATGTGGAGGAAAATATGAAAGCAGATTATTATTATGTGTTACACAGTTTTCAACAATATATAATATATATATATATATTTAACAACATTAATAATAATAATAATAATCATCATATATTTAATAACTATTTCATAATAATTATTTTAAAAAAGTGGTGTAAAAATTAAGTAAAAGGTATTAAAATACTTACACCTTGAATTCATGTGAATGTACAAAACTTGATACATTTCAAACAATTTCTAAAACATATATTTCAAGGTATATTTGTATGTATATATATATATATATATATATATATATATATATATATATATATATATATATACATACACACACACACACACACACACACTGGCAGTAAAAAGTTTGGAATAATGTAAATATTTTGCTCTTATGGAAAGAAATAAGGTACTTTTATTCACCAAAGTGACATTCAACTGATCACAAAGTATAGTCAGGACATTAATAATGTGAAAAATGACTATTACAATTTGAAAGAAAAATTACTTAAACTACAATCCTCCATGTGCAGCAATGTTGTCAGGCACTTCTCATGCACCTTACAGTTTGGCTGATCCCACAAAATCTCAATGGGGTTAAGATCCATAACACTCTTTTCCAATTATCTGTTGTCCAATGTCTGTTTCTTTGCCCACTCTAACCTTTTCTTTTTGTTTTCTGATTCAAAAGTGGCTTTTTCTTTGCAATTCTTCCCATAAGGCCTGCACCTGAGTCTTCTCTTTACTGTTTTACATGAAACTGGTGTTGAACAGGTAGAATTCAAAGAAGCTGTCATCTGAGGACATGTGAGGTGTCTGTTTATCAAACTAGAGACTCTAATGTATTATCCTCTTGTTTATTTGTACATCTGGGCCTTCCACATCTCTTTCTGTCCATGTTAGAGCGAGTTGTCCTTTGTCTTTGAAGACTGTAGTGTACACCGTTGTATGAAATCTTCAGTTTTTCTGGCTTTTTCAAGCATTGTATATCCTTCATTCCTCAAAACAATGATTGACTGATGAGTTTTTAGAGAAATCTGTTTCTTTTTTCTATTTTTGACCTCACATTAACCTTAACACATGCCAGTCTATTGCATGCTGTGGTAACTCAAAAACAAACACAAAGACAATGTTAAGCTTCATTTAACGAATCAAATAGCGTTCAGCTGTATTTGATGTAACGGCAAGTGATTTTCTAGTACCAAATTAGCAATTTAGCATGATCACTCAAGGATAATGTGTTAGAGTGATGGCTGCTGGAAATGGGGCCTGTCTTGATTTAATCAAAAACTAATTTTTTCAAATAGTGATGGTGCTGTTTTTTACATCAGTAATGTCCTGGCTATACTTTGTGATCAGTTGAATAGCACTTTGGTGAATTAAAGTACCAATTTCCTTCCGAATGTAATCCTTTACATTATTCTAAACTTTTGGCCACCTGTGTGTGTATATATATATAGACACACACACACAGGCACTTGTGAAAAATTTTGCATAGTGAGGATTTCTTTAAAAATAATCCCATAAATAGTGTTAATTTATCAATTAACATCATACAAAGTCCAGTAAACACAAAAGATGCTAAATCAACATTTGGTGTGACCTCCTTTGCCTTCAAAACTGCACCAATTCCACTAGATACACCTGGACACCGTTTTCTCTCTGTGGGGGCAATGCCATCTGTGGCAGGGCTCCTTGTTCATCTAGGCTATTCTATTATATTTGCAAAAGTAATGTTTGAGTGTCTAAAATGTTTATTTCCTATGACACACTAAAGCTGAAGATATAAATAACCTTATTAAGACAAATGTTTTTGTGAAACATCTTATGTGCCTAAGAATTTTGCACAGTACTGTATATATATATATATATATATATATATATATATATATATATATATATATATATATAGTAAATTCCTCAGAAAGCTCTGCAAATTTCCTAAATTTCAGCAGAAACGTCTACATATTCATATCTTGAATATTTGTGTCAGCCAATTGAATAATGCATTTAGCTACTAATATGGGTGCAGTTCCCCACAATCAGTGCAGAAAATGTTCAAAAGTGCAGATACCATGCAGGCCTTCTCATATGCTTGTTATATTTCATACAGTAAATAAAGTGTTCTGGCATGACAGCACATTTAAAAATTACTGGAGTGTTTCCAAATGTCACTCTCAGTTCATCCCTTATGGGACCCTGTGGTACATGCATATGTGTGTGTTCAAGGTATGAGTGATGATATGTTAAATCCATTTGTGGTTCAGCCCCCCCGACGTCTCTTCTGACAACACACATATGTACTTACAAGCCACACGAACATCGGCTCTCGTCTGGATCAGCGCACCCATCCTGTTCCTCACAACACACTGATACACTCCCGCATCCTCACGGTTTAGTGATGGAACCATGTACCTGAGAGAGAAAGAGAACGAGGGAATGCATGGAAAACCAACTACAAGAGTTTTCATAGTGCTCACTTGCAGAGTCAATAGCTGGGTTTCCATCCACATATTTTTATGCTAATTTTGGAACACATTTGGCACACTTTTTCTGTAAGAAGTCATGCACATAAACTACGATGGAAGCACATTTACTGAAGAAATTATTTGATACGTATCAAAATACAGTCGTAGTGTGCTCATTTGTACTCTGCCTCATTAAGCTATGTGACTAAAAAATTCACTCAACACTATGAATTTTTCCGGAAGCTTTATTCGCAAATGGTTTTTGCAATATTCAAATTTTTCACATAGAATCAACTCACAACTTTGATGGAAACCTGACTTATGACTATACAGTATAATGCAAGCAAACAAGCATGAGACGTACTGAATACTGTGTAGAGTATACTGTATACTGCACACAGCAGAAAATGAGGCTCATGCTTAAAAACATGAAAAACATTAGCAATGCAGTAAGAAACAAGCTTAAAGGAATTGTTCAACAAAAGATATTTCAATTCTGTCATCATTACCCTCATGCCATACTAGATAAGTATGACTTTCTTTCTTCTGCAGAACAACATTTTTTAGAAAAATACAGTATCTCAGCTCTGTTGGTCCATGCAATGCAAGTGAATGGTGGCCAGAACTTTGAAGCTCAAAAAAGCACAGAAAGGCAGCATAAAAGTAATCCATACAACTCCAGTGGTTTATTCCATGTCTTCTGAAGAGATCCAATAATTTATGAGTGAGATCTGACCAAACTGTAACTCCTTTTTAACTGTACATCTTTCCATTGCAGTCTCTAGGCATGATCCTTATTTCAAGCTCAACTGTACATCCTAGCGCTTCCTCAGCAGAGCGTTAGATGGTGCTTGGAAGTGTAAAGCTTGAAATCATTATCAACAAAAAGACTGCTGATGTAAAGAAGATCCAAAACTGAGTGGATCACTTCAGAGGACATGCATTAATCTACTGGAGTTTCAATGATTTGGTAACCATTTAGTTACATTGTATGGAACTAAAGAGCTGAGATATTCTTCTAAAAATCATAATTTGTGTTCTGCAGAAGATAGAAAGTCATACACATCTGGGATGGCATGATTGTGAGTAAATGATAAGAGAATATTCATTTTTGGGAGAACTTTTCTTTCAATCAACATATCCTCTACAAACGTTCAAAATAAGTTTTAAAGCGGTGTCTAACAAGCCTTCGAATTTATGAGCCGGTGAGTATGAGTGTGCTCTTTTTAACAAGAAAGATTACAAGCCCATAGGGTCAGAGCTGCTAAGATCTGTGTTGATTCAGTTTTAACAGATGACTGTTTAACGCAAAACTGATGGAACATTTCAGCAATAGTAAGAACGTAAGAACGTAAAAATCATTATAAAGGCTAGTTCACCACGAAATAAAAATTCGATCATCCTTTCCTCAAGCTCATGTCATTCCAAACCCCAATTATTTTCTACTTTCCATAGAGCACAAAAGGATTTTTTCCAGTCTCTATTGCAGAATAGAGTCAAGCCGCAATTTTTAACCAATATTTACACTTTACCACATCCAATCTCTTATTTGTTCCATATTATAAGGTCTGCCGGTAAAGTTTGACAGCCCAAAACAAACATTTTATTGTAAAGTCCTGTTTTACATTACGATAACTGGGCAAGTGCAATTTAAAACAGACAATGCACAATAACAGTCTCGTAAAGCAGACTGTTCAACTTCAGAGGTTAGTGATGAATGATTTATTGTACACAATAATGAGTTATTGCGTATAAAAGCAGATATTTTCAAAGAATAATGACTTACATTTCTGGATATGCCTCACACAAAGCTATTAGCTTCAGAAGGCTTGGAATATAGTATACATCAATAAATATATATATATTTTTTTTAAAGATTTATGCATTTCCATTTCATAGCAAACTTCCATCAGAATAATGAGTGTAATTTTTAACTAAATTAAATTAATAAAACTAAAAATATTTTGATTTTTAAATTTTATTTTGTTAATTTAGTGTAATTTTCTTATGAAATTAAAAAGTGTAAATGTTACAATAATTTTTTGAGTGAACGAGTCATCTAGACTACTTCTACGGATATTTTTTGTCCTGTTTGGAGCTTAAATCACCAGGGAAGAAGCAGCTTTGCCAATCTGTAAAACATTTCCAGAGAATAAAGAAAATAATACAGGTTTGAAGTGAAATGAGGGTGAGTAAATGAAGAAACCAAGACTTCAAATTTTTACCAAACACCAAGCCTCATCGCTTTCTCTTGTCCAGCTCAAATAAAAGGGATGGTTGATTCAGGGGTTAAATTGGGCTGGTAAAGCTCAGAACAGCGTTCCGGCACCTCCGATTCCAAAATGAAATCTTTTTTTTGTCAATCCAATCCATTTACTGTATTCACCAATGCGGTTTTTGTTACTGTCTTTCTACGTAGTGTTTACTTATGCTTCACTCTAGTCAGTTGCGGACACTGGTAGAAGCAGCATATTCGAGAGTCGCAGGAGACAATGTGCCCCTGTATACACATGCATGTTTATTTATTTATTTCAGATTTATTTAACAGGGACAATGCACACTAATGATACATAATTAAATGTACAGTGTGCCAGAATTAGCCAATAGGCTATTTTACATCTGCTGTCCCTGGACAGATCTTGATATGTCACATCTTAAAAAAAAAACCCAATATAACTGGGACAATAATTAACAACAAATGTTTCACCTATCTAAACACAAAAGAACACAATGAGCCAGCCAACCACATTGGCATAGCACAAGAGGCACAAACAAGCAAACAAACAAACAAACAAAAAGGCAGGACAAGGAAGACAGTGCAGCAGTAAGATTTCATGTCAAGTGTAATGTAAACAGTTCTGACTATCTATTAACCACTTCTTTAAGTTATGTTTAAAAGAAACGTACGATTTAAAATTCCTAATTTGAAAGGGAATGTGATTCCATTCACAAGCAGCCCTTACTGAAAAAGCTGTTTGACCAAGCGCACTCTTCCTAAACGGGACAATGCAGTCACCTCTTGCTGCACTCCTTGTAGATCTGAGAGCATTTGGTGCTGTGCTCACAAACTGGCGCAATACAGGAGGAGCCAGTCCATGCTGAATTTTGTACACAAGACAGAGATCTGCATATATAATCAAGTTTTCGAAATTCAATAATTTATATTTTTTTAAAACATGACAATGATGATAATATATGGATTTCCTATCGAGTACTTTAAGAGTTTTCTCTTAAAAGTTCTGCTCCTGTATCGCACCATGGTCCGTTCTCTGTTTCATAGGCAGAAGTGTTTTTGATTAGTTTTTGTTTTTGATTAGTTTTGTTAAAAATCTGTATACACAAATGGGGTTTGAATCCGGAAACACTCACATCCAAAGAGACATCTACATAGTTCAATATATCATGAGATCAAAAGACCACTTGACCTACACACTGTAAAAGGTTTTACTGTTATAGAAAAATGTGCATTTACTTTTAAATTATAACATAATTTAATTTCTTTATAAATGTCCTTGGTTGTAATGTGCATGATCAATCAGTGCATGTTATTTTTAAGTGAAAAATGTCTTAGAAATGTTGTTACAGTCGTTTTCTGATGTAACCAAGGCCGTCTGGGAGGGGCAAAATAATATTAACAAACAATATCATAGCCTAACAAATAAAAATAAAAATGAAATCCTGAAGAATAATAATCTAGTCATATCTCAGTAATATGTTGCATTATGGAACACACTGCAAATGTTATTTCATACTGTCTTTAAAGTCAACATGAAACACCATTTCCAAACCATTTTATTTCCATAATGTGACAAAATTTCTGAATGAGTGTGAATATTCAAGGAAAGAAATTGTTTGGATAGTGAAAAATGGGTGTTCCATATCAGAATGGAGTGAGATTTGAGAGTGTGTATATCCAGTACCTGTACTCAGGTGTGTATTTAGTAATATCTGTGTTGTTTCTGATCCATTTAAACTCCAGTGGCCAGCTTCCCTCCGCCAGACAGGTAAGCACAAGTCTGTTGCCCTCCAGGTGTGTCTGTGTGCCCCCTGCGTCAGTTTTAAAGTAAGGTGCAATATCTGTGGAGAAAACCCAAAAATTGAATTGAATTGTATGGAATATCAATCAATCAGTCTGTCTGTAATGGATCAATAAAAAGTAATCTTGCTTACTATACTTTTATTGGGCTCTTGCAAAAATAAAAATGACATCTACCTATGAGGACATTCCTGAGTACACACTCACTCTAAGATACACTGTGTAATGTGTAAGCAAACGATCAGACGATTTGTCAAAGGAGTAAATTACCTTCAAATCCACCTAAAACACAATTTTTGTGTTGTTTTGATACCTTTATACTGTATTCGATTGTTCATGTGTTTCAAATGTGTCCATCAAAATCTATAACCCACTGATAAACCCACGGTTATCGGCAAACAAATCCAGACCCTATTTTGAGACAAGAAATAATAAAACAAAAGAGTCTCAAAAGGACTTTCATTCATGTGCTGTCTGTGAACCTTGTGTGTTTTGGCCTTTGTATATTGTGTGAGAAAAATAAAATCGAATATCTCCATCTACAGTCAAAATGGCATCAGATGACATCACTAACCGTCTGATCCCATCTAGTCAGAGCAAAAGAAAAGAGGCCATATCACCTGAGAAGAGAAAACAAAATCCTAAAAAGTCTAAATAGAACTAGTCTAGGCATAGAAGCCCTTGTGACTGAGGAATGATACTGTATGGGGGTTCAGGGGTATCTCCAGAGAGAAACTTTTGAAAATGTAAAAGTCTGAACGGAACATTTTTCTATTTTCACTAAAGAGAGAAAGACTAGGCTACAAACTAGTAATTGTTTTGTCTTTCGTCCTTGTCAGAGATGATGACATCTGAATAATTTCACAAAATCAGTGAAGTGTGTTTCAGTGCTAGAGAAAACTTTTCAAGAATACAGCGCAGAATGATCAGATATGATGTAACCGGCGCAGTTGATTTGTCGCGCTGCTCACTAGAGACAATGAGAGGTCGTAACCGTTGTCATGATATCTTGCAGTCAAGATGGAATTATTCTGGGGTCCGGATCCGGAACGCCGTGACCTGCGTAGCGGGGGCAATAGCAACTTCATACAGTCTGAGGCTGCGTTTCCGCACAAGGCCACTCCCAACGCTAGGGAACCGCTTGTCCTGCGCTGCTGTCAATTTTACAATCCACCTTGCGAGCTTGACGCTCGGCTTCCATAGGAAGGAATCGAAAGCGCTCGCTCACATTCGCTCACCACGCACCAGTGGAAACATACAACAAGAAAGCAAAACTGCTAGTGTTTTTAGCAACACGCACGTCTAGATGTAGAACACAGGCTAAATATCGAAAAAAGCTTATCATCGATATCGTGGAGTTTCTTTTATCGCGATAATATTGATATTGTTTTATTGCCCAGCCCTAGTCCAATCGAATGTACACTCATGCAAGCTCTGTAATAATTTCTAGTAAAAGCATTGCTGTTTATTGCCTTAGTATCATAAATAAAAATCAGGGTTTCCACCCTTTTGACCAAATTCTAGCCAATGAGTGTCACATAGCAAGGACAAAATCAATTTATTTCACTATAGACATTTTTCTAACTGTTCCACATCAAGGATTTTATTAATTTTCATGTCTTTTCCAGACCTTGAAATATGTTTTTTAGATTTGATATTTAGCCTATGGTGGTGGATTTAGGCATGGGCATTTTGTTGGCGGGGGTGGGAGGGGGTACTGAATGGGGGTTCACCCTGGGTGCCATAAGCTAGAACTGCCACTGTGGCAATCCTTGAAATGGAGCCAGACATAAGTGTTTGATTTGGAACACATAGGCAGCAACACAAAAATAGCAATATTCATGTGAAGCACATGGGAGACGGGACTTAACACTGATTCCAAAAGAGCCAAATGCTAACATGTTGCTAAGCTAACAACTTGATGCTGTAATAGCTATAAAAATATATAGCACAAAAAAAGACAAATATTAAAGGGGCCATGTCATGAGGAATCACATTTTCCTTGATCTTTTGACATATTGTATAAGACGCACTATAAAAACATGGTGCCTCTCGTGTGACGTAAGCGTACTGGCATGTTCATGCGAGAAGTGATGCAATACAACAGCAGCTTGTTTTGTTTAGAACAGAACGCTGTTCACAGACTTTATTGGTCTTGCTTTAATTTAAATATGCCAGTCGGCTTACGTCACGTGAGAAGCAGCATAAACTGATTCTTCTCATGGACCGTAAGTAAACAATTATAGTGAAAATGACTTCAATATTGATCTTTCTCAGATCACCAAACGCAATCTTGCCACTTTTTAAGTCATTAATTTAACCATTTAACTTATGGATTACTTTTACTATGACTGCCTGTGCTTTTTGGAGCTTTGAAGTGCTGCTGATCAACATCCACTTGCATTGTGTTAACTTCCAGAGCTGAGATATTCAGCTAAAAATTTTAGTTTGTGTTCAGCAGAAGAAAGAAATTCATACACATCTGGGATGGCATGAGGGTGAGTAAATGATGAGAGGATATTCATTTTCCTTTAATGGATGTTTGCAGGGCTTGTCAAAATTGCCTTTTCCATATGTATTATCTCAGAAACAGCATCACATTTTTGTCTGCCTTTTGGAACAGCCATCGCATCAGGAGTGCACTTATATAGCCTTAAAATGCTACCTAAATAGGCAACTCACCAGGTTTTGGAACAGAGCTCCTGTTTCTCTGCAACACTATGCTTGAAGCACCCTGGGTCAACATTCAAATTCATTCTTACTATCTCTGCAGGACAAATTACTGACAGTCTGTTATTGTGAAGCTAAAGGCCATGCCTCAGTGCCTCCCAACTTGTTTGTAAATTACTCTCCATTTAGCAGATGCTTTCATCCCCCCCAATTTGTTTTGCAGAAACAGCCCTCCTGGAGTGCTTTTCTTAAATGCACAGAGGTGACGAAACAGAAATGTGAAGTATTAACTCTTAATAAATCAATTTCCTGTCTTCATTACTTATGACTGAAACTTTGCATTAACACCCAGGGCTCATACAATAAGGATGGCCCAGGGCCAGAGCGCGAGAGTCTAGGGCCAGTTGGCATACCTGTCTTGTGCTCTATTGGGCAACGATCCTACATTTGTAGATCATGTACATGTGTTTTTAAAGCCTCAAAAATTGAAACATTTGGTGATGTTTTGAATGTTGCTGTTGCTGCTAATGTAAATATACAACCAAGATCATTTTATCTAGCTGGCTGCAATAGATTAGGTTTTTTCAAAATGTGACTTGTGATATATACAGTCTTGGAAGCATCAGTTAAAATTTGTTGAAAATGATAAACAAATCAGTCAGGTTTTGCACCATATGCCACTATTTTTCAGCAAAAGTGTTATGATGTTTGTAGATGTCACAGAGTTACATTATACACAGCAAAAATATTTTCTTAATCAGTATTTTTGTCTTGTTCTTCAGTACAGAAACATCCCTAAAACAAGATGACTTTGCTTGACAAGTGAAACTGCTTACAATACAAAGACTTAATAGAGAAAATATTAAAAACAAAACAAAACATATAAAACTACACTAAACTAAATGAAATTAATATTTACACCAATATGCTGATATATGGCAAAAATCAGCTTATTCAGAAATCGGACAACGCAAGAAATCTCATTTTATATGAGACTTCAAATAATCAGGTTATTCTCTGCTTTTGACATCAAAAGGTAAATTTTCATGTGCACAACACAAAATCAGATTGCTGTGTACCAATCCCTTTCTTCTAAAACTGTTTAGGACCTTACCAAGATAAAGCAAAACCATTTAAAGGGCACCTATTATGGAATTTTGAAAATGACCTTTCATGTAGTGTGTAACATAGATTTAAGTGAACAAAAACATCCTGCAAAGTTTTATATATGAAAGTTCACCGTAAAAAAAGTTATTGTCTCTCAAAAGTAGGAGTCGACTCTGAGTCAATTTAATGAATAGTTTTTCCAATGAGTCATTTTCCTTTTCGTTGTGACGTCAAGACGAAAAATTATCAAATTGGCCGTGCCCAACTGTCGACAACAAGACGCTGTGTTCTGAAGTGCATATCAAAAGCGACCTTTTTTTCACTGCCCAGGGACGGGCATGTGAAGAATCAGTGGCTAGAGTTTATATTTACAACTATACCACACAAGTATAGCCCGAACCTTGTGCTGTGTTCGCGTCATTTTAAGGACGATTGCTTTACGAACGTGAATGCTTTCAAGTGTGGATTCGCGAGCCGGTTGATACTGAAGGAAGGTTCAGTACCAAGTTTATTTGGATCAGCTTCCTCCTCCGAATCACAACCTGTAAGTATTATTAATAATTGTTGCTTTTATGTGTTTTTTAGCATGCTTAATAAGTATTTGTGTGTGTTGTGTAAGTTACGCTCAGCGCAGCTTCTAGGTCTCCAATGTCAATTTTTTGGAAATATGTGAAATGTTTGTCGATGTTATTGGAGTTGTCATAAAGAATAGAGCAATAACTTGTAGTAATGCAGTGCTTTACCAATATGTTTATGCGTTGGGCTAACGCAAACAATAACTGATTGGGTGTTTACCACCGAACTTTGGGCTATGATCGCTAACATAAATCAACTCAAATTCCTTCTCTGATGTAGATTTTTTTACTAAAAAGCGGTGATGGGCGTTCCGTTTCCGACAATCTCTGCACAGAGTATACCAATCACAACTGACTGGGTCATCTGACCAATCACCACAGATTAGCGTCACGCAAAGGAGGAGTTTGGAAAAATGAGTCGTTGAACGAATCATTTGGGAGTCGGTGAGCAAATCAGGTAAACATAAATGCATATTATAAGACAACAAAAGTGTTTTTTGTCATTGCATGCATGTAAAACTGTTGTTGGGGACTCCCAAAACAATATTAGGAACATTTTAAATGCCATAATAGGTGCCCTTTAAAGGCGTTTACATGACCTTACACATTTTCATCTTATTAAGTGTTATCAGTGTAATATTGTGCACGTAAATGTGGGCTAGTAAAATTATGAACTACGTGCCTGACTGGGCCAGCATACAAAAATGAGCCCTGGCACATCTGATCATTAGCCAGTAGGTGATCTCTGCGCAAGATCTTGAGCCAAAACTTAATGAGGCGAAACTTAATTTCTTCCAGTGCCAATTCACAGAGTACAATTTTGTGGTTCCACAATAATGAGGCAGTGTGACAGCTGTACACACGTTGCACAGTCATAGAGTTTTGGGGAGTTAAGTGCCCCCCAACCCCACCCCTCCACCCATAATGCACCAATCTTTTCCTCACGCCTCGGGACACAGTTACCCACAGAGAAGATCTGAGCACAAAGACAGGTAGAAGCAAGCATGGATAATCAGGTGGAAGAAATTGGGTGATCAGTGACATTTACATATCAAACACACGCAAACATTTCAGTGAACTCCAGCACAAGCAATCCACAGACACACATATTTCAGCACTTACACATGCACAAACACATAACACAGACTAACACAGTGGAAGAGACAGGGTGATCAGTGACATTTCCATAAAGTGGAGGCAGAGGATTCTCAAAGTAATAGGAAAACAACATATGTACACAAATACACACACATACACTCTTCTTGAGTGGTCCTGTTTTTGACCAGAAGATCTCTGTGAAGGTCTACCGCTGATTTAGAAGAAATTTATAAGGTAGAAAGAGTATGAACTCAGAAATGGAAAGGAAAAACATTATTGGTGGGATCAACTGTGGTATTTGGACTGTGGAAACACCAGGGATTGCATAAGGCATGATCAACTTCATTTGTAAAGTACCTAAACTACAATGCCTACCAAACACCTAAATAAATACATAATAACAACAATGCCTAGCAAAATACAGGTGCTGGTCATATAATTAGAATATCATCAAAAAGTTGATTTATTTCAGTAATTCCATTCAAAAAGTGAAACTTGGATAATGTATACATTCATTCCACACAGACTGATATATTTCAAGTGTTCATTCCTTTTAATTGAAGTGGTCCAAAGTTATGTTCTCTGATGAAAGTAAATTTTGCATTTCCTTTGGAAATCAAGTTCCCAGAGTCTGGAGGAAGAGAGGAGAGGCACAGAATCCACGTTGCTTGAAGTCCAGTGTAAAGTTTCCACAGTCAGTGATGGTTTGGGGTGCCATGTCATCTGCTGGTGTTGGTCCACTGTGTTTTCTGAGGTCCAAGGTCAACGCAGCCGTCTACCAGGAAGTTTTAGAGCACTTCATGCTTCCTGCTGCTGACCAACTTTATGGAGATGCAGATTTCATTTTCCAACAGGACTTGGCACCTGCACACAGTGCCAAAGCTACCAGTACCTGGTTTAAGGACCATGGTATCCCTGTTCTTGCCAGCAAACTCGCCTGACCTTAACCCTATAGAAAATCTATGGGGTATTGTGAAGAGGAAGATGCGATACGCCAGACCCAACAATGCAGAAGAGCTGAAGGCCACTATCAGAGCAACCTGGGCTCTCATAACACCCGAGCAGTGCCACAGACTGATCGACTCCATGCCATGCCGCATTGCTGCAGTAACTCAGGCAAAAAGAGCCCCAACTAAGTATTGAGTGCTGTACATGCTCATACTTTTCATGTTCATACTTTTCAGTTGGCCAACATTTCTAAAAATCCTTTTTTTGTATTGGTCTTAAGTAATATTCTAATTTTTGGAGATACTGAATTTGGGATTTTCATTAGTTGTCAGTTTTAATCATCACAATTAAATGAAATAAACATTTGAAATATATCAGTCTGTTTGTAATGAATGAATATAATATCCAAGTTTCACTTTTTGAATGGAATTACTGAAATAAATCTTTAAAAGGTCTGAATGTAATTTGTTTATGTACAAAATGTAAGTATCCACATACTGTATATGTAAAAAATATATATTTTGAACTAAGAAAAAAAAAAACAATTTGAAGAAAAAAATGTTTTTTGTTTGCTAAAGAACCACAAGATGCCTTGTACTGATGGTCAGCGTTGGGGTAATGCTTTATAAGTAACAAACACACTAGCAAATGCCTAGCAATGCCCCAGAGACCACCCAGAACACTTTACCAATCGCTTAGCAACACCCTAGTGACAAACCAGAACACTTTAGCAACCACATAACAACGCTTGGCAATCCTAGCATTGTGTTGGAAACTTCTGCTAAGGCAAGCACCACTCGTCTCATTTAAAAACCACACTACAATACCAAATTCAAATATTTTGAATGTCTCATTACCCATTCATATTCAGGTAGACTTGTTTACAGCTGACAGATTTTGCTATTCTTCAGAGGGCAGATAAAACAATAGCACAATCATTTCTGTTTGCCGCTAGATAAGAAAGCAAGCGAAGCATTCACTGCGTTTTGTTTAATTTTAATCAGATTAACGTTCAGAAAAATAATAGATAAAATATCTGACAGCTCTGAAAATGAACTGCTACTGTAAATGAAAATAGAATGAAGAAAGAGAGAGAGCAAACAAAAACAACTCTAAAGCAGTTAAATGTCTATACTTTCTGAATGTCTGGACTTTCAGGTGTACCTATTACTTGATAATTGCCATTCTACTATAATGTTTTCACATGCATCCTCCCATTTCATTCTGTTCCTCAGTAATGTCTTTTTATACCCTGTACATTACCAGAGGTAAATGTTATTGCTCAGAAGTAGCTCTTTCATAACTCAGGAGTTCATAGTGAAATCTCTGACTCTTCTTTAAAGACTTGATATCTTCGCAAAATTGAGCAGAGTTTTAGACACTGTTGAGATGACTTTTGAAACTCTAGAGGATATGGTTATTACTAGGATAATTTTTCAGACTTTCATTTTCATTCAAATATTTGTGTAGACTATGCTTCAGGCTTTAAAATTGAAGTGTGTAATTAGGCACTAGTGTCACCAAATGGAATTTGGGAAACTCACACCATTGGTTGAGCCAATGTTGCTCAAACAAACAAACAGAGGAATGTTTTAGCCACAGTTAAACATTTTTGGTAAGATATGCTTAAAGGAATAGTTCACCCAAAAATGAAAATTCACTCATAATTTACTCACCCTTATGCCATTCCAGATGTGTATAGGACTTGTATCTTGTATCTGCTGAACTCAAATTAAGATTTTTAGAATACTTTCTCAGCTCTTTTGGCCCATAAAATGCATGTGAATGGGTGCCAAAGTTTTGAAGCTCTGAAATGCACACAAGTCTAAATAAAAGAAGTCCATAATACTCCAGTGGTAAAATCAATGTCTTCAGAAGCAATGTGATTTTGTATGAGCTTTTACATTCTTCTTCGTGTTTTTGGTGATTCACATTATTCATGTATATCGTCCTCTACTGTGCAGGGAGAAGAATTTCAAACAAAAATGACTTAAATATTGATCTGTTAATAATTACCCAGATCAGCTTTTAGTAAAAGTCTTTATTTGCTCTCGATTGATCTTATGGCCTTCTGTGAGATACAACTGAGATATTAAAAAGATTGTTTCTATTGTACAAGTTTTCATGCAACAAAATCCAAATACAAGCCATAAAGTGGGCTGTAGGCAATCACAGAGCGAGCTTGGTAAACACAGACACATATCTTCAAAAGCAGAACAGTTCTCCTGACAGTCCTGCTGTTTCACAAGGACAACACACCCCAGAAACTTCCAGACACGCTCTGGAAATGCTCTTTCAAGTAAAATGAGTGATGAGCTACATCCAAAGGGTTATCATTCTCCAAATTGGAGGTTTCTTGACATGCTTTATTAAGAGTAGAGTCATCATATGTTCCCCTGGCACCCCGGATATCATCAGCAAAGCTTTCAAAGGCCAAGAGGTGATTTTATTGAAGAGGTGGAAAGTTCTCTCTTTAAACCTTTTCTCAAGAGCATGTCAAATTCTGGCTCACTAGTTTTTTAATGGATTATTTCATGGTCTTCACCAGTGTAACCTTGGTGTGATTGTCATGTCTTGATGTGATGGACAGATGGATCTCCTTTTATTCATTATTCAGACAGGGTGAGATCAAACAGCATTCTCACCAAATTCAGTTTGACGATCAGAACCTTACAGATGGAAAAACACCAACCCTGTGCATGTGGAAGCTAATTCTTTTATATTAAACTGTAAAAGAGGTTTTACCAGATGTACATTTCTGATGAATTTGCACTGAAGTCCTGCACTGTTTATACTACAGACATGAATGATACCACAAATCAAGGGGCTTATTGAGAAGAGATGTGCTATTACTTTTCAAGGCTATCACACTTGCGATCAGTGGATGATAAAATGGCCGAAAACATATCTCATAGACTTACAATAGATGGGTGACTCAAACCATCTAGGGGCCATAATATGCCACAGACTTGAAAATGGGGTCTTTTGACTGACAAAGTAACCAAGCACTCATCCAAGCAGTGCACTGAAAACCACACAAATGTATCAAGTACAATAATAATACATACTGTAGACAGGTTGTACTGTACAAGACTATAAAAACAGATTAGCTTTTAAAGAAATTCTAGGAAATTAAATACAAACAAGCATATGAAACAGGTGTTAAGGGGATGAAGGTTTGATAAAAGATAAGTGTGACTTCTTGGGTAAGTTAGTCTTGATTAGGGTATGTCTGGCTTTATTTAGATGGAGCTGGTAAATCAGGTGTTCTGACAAGTTGAAATTTGTCCTGGTGACCAAATGATGCTAATTGTAGCACACTAAATTAGTGGTAACATCCAAATTAACTGGCTTTATTTGTAAAAAATATTACTTAGCATCACTGAATCAACATGACTACATTAGGTTGCCCCCCAAAAAACTAATTTTAGGGGTAAGTTTAGGTAGAAGCTGTTAACCTGTTAATGACTTTACTTTGGACAACAAACTTCCAAGTCTCTTCTCTCAAAACATACAACAATTATTCCTGTAGTGTAAAGGCTAACAAGAACTGCAATAATTTTAGTTTGGGTATGTTATTTCTTGTATTCTTGTTCAAAAAGAGAGGCAAAAAAAATTAGCGAACAATTGCAGGTTACAACTTTTTGCAGTACAGAAGAGCATACTGTATGTGAACAAACATTACAAATACAAAGTATAATGAGCTGTCTTACGGGCTGGAAGTAACACTTAGGCTACATAAGATCAACAGTGAAGCAAATTCCGTTTTCAATGAGGAAATCAATCACAAGACAAAACCAGAGAACTCTGCAAACAAGTATAAAATAATAGACAAAGTCTGTTTGGGAGCAACCTTGACTAGCCTTTTTTGCCTGAGATAGACAAATACCAGTGTTAACTTCTCATGCTTTTCCATTTTTCCATTTTCTTGTTTAGAGCATTAAGTGAGAAAAAATAATTATTGTTTCCAAATATGTTTTGCAAGCTGACCTACCGCTTCTGCCATTCCATCTATTGTCTGCTGTTATTCAGACAAATAAGTAGACCTGCACAAAACGATATTGTCCAATAGCAAGAATAAAGTCATTAGCTGCTTTTCCACTATCGCGCCAGAGCAAACCAGGGCCATAATATGGTCAGCTGAGGTCAATAGCCTTGGACCACGAGCCAAAAGACCAAAATTGCTCTGCATTCCCAGCATCGGGCCAAAAGTCCCGCAGCGTTGCCTCAAAACCTGCTTCTAATATGCCGCCCTGTTGCAAACGTCACACACCTCGTTCATTTCACAAGCCAAAACAAACATGCATGTTAACTAGTTAACTGGAATATCAAGTTTATATTGTTATATCGTTAGCTATATAGCAAGATAATTTCACGTTGACAACTCACTGACTTTAACTGCCATGGTGTCCCGAGTGGTCTCTCTAACAGCAGGAGGATATCCCAGCACAACGTCCATGATCTCGAACCATGGAAATTTCCTCCTTTGGGCACCACTTTGTCCATTGTGCATCTTAACGGATTTGTATTGTGTCCACATTTTTTTTTCATGTTCATTCAGAGAATTCAAGTAGGAATTTTCCACATCGGACTTGAATGAAACTCAGAACGAGTGCCTCGCTAAATTTTGCCTTTGACTTTGACCACGCCTCAATCCCCAGTTGGCCTTCTTTGGCCAAAGGTTAATAGGCGGGCCAAAGTCCATTGGCCCCAACAAATCCAGAGGAGGCATGATTAAGCCCCGGATGTGACAGTGAGAACATAACTGGCCTTGACACGCACTAGCACGCCGACAGAGGAAACGCCTGTGTTTAACAGCTAAATGCAAAAGGATTTTCTTTATACTGAGTGACAACAGTGGTCAAGCTTTAAAAAGGACTAAAACAATATTAAAGCACCATTAAAGAAGCCATATAAAAGGGTCGCATTGGTTCCTGCGTATGACATGCCATTTTTTTATTCTACTGTAGATGCAAACTTTTGGAGAAGGAAAGATTATCAGTGAAAAATGACTTCAATTTTGGTGTGTTCCTCACAGAAACCTATAATTTGGCTAGAATATAGTGGTCTCGTTGACCACTTTTAAGATTCTTTTACAGTGATTTTATGGTGTATGGTTTATGGTGTATTTTTTCTTATGTATTAAAAAAATAATATTATTTTCCACAGAAAAATGTAAGTACACAAGTTTGGAGCAACATGAGGGTGAGTAAATAATGACAGAATGTGTATTTTTGGGTGAACGAGAGTACAACTCTTCTTTGAATTGAATTCCCATCATTCATCATGATAACAAGAAGTGACAGATTTGCCTCCTCAAACTCTTCAAGACCTCTCACTGTTGTGACCTTGTGTAAGGCACTTATTACAAAGCACAGGTGACTCCAGGGGAATTAGAGTACTGAAAAGTAATCTTGGAAAAGTGTTGGCTAAATGACTATTTACATACACACACAAATAAGGGGTACTTTAAACATGCATCCCATGTAATTTTGAAGCATAATAGAGTGCTATATACTATACTCCAAATTCTAACATTTTTGGATTTCTTTTAAAAAATGTGAATGTTCTATTCTTACGAAAAGAAAAACTCATCATATCGACAGTATCGAGTTGTAAGAATTTTGGATTGCTTCTTACAATAATAAAAAGGTGAATGTGTATTTTCTAATGTTAGGAAAAGAAAAAAAAAGCATCACATATCATCACCAAATTTGTTTTCACTTAACAATGATAAGCTGTGCTTGTTTCTTAACAATAGTAAGGCAGAAGAGATTTCCTCAGAGATAAACTCCAAGGGTGGGGCATGGCTACTTGAATTAAGTCAAAGAAAGCTGGATTTTAAGTGCTTTAGTTGACTAGAACTAAGTGTGCGTATGTGAGTCATGTACTAGGGTGCCAACACAGGGTCTCTCCCATGGGACACACTGCAGTATGTGACCTCATTAAAGGGAGACAATTTAATATTTGACAACATCCCCTTTGGGCAAAGCATGACTTCCTGTCTCCCCAGATTGGCTCTGCTGTGGATGAGGGTGTGTGTGTGGGTGTGTGTGTGTCTACCTGCATATGTACAATTATATCTTCACTACAGGAAGCAAAGCACTTTCCCACGAGAACAGTCAAAAACATTTCTACCTGTCATATTTCTTCTTCGATCAAACAGAGCACTTTCTTTCTTACTGCATAATATTTCAAAACAAAGGATAACAAGTTAACCACATAACACATATCCATATTTTTCTAGCTCAGCTATTCTAGCTAAGTGTGTTCCCATCTCCAAAATGGTCATTTTTAAATTTTAAGAATTAGTGTTTTCTCATCATGCAGTTAAATAAAAGTGAGAAGTCTAATTCTGAAAATGATAAAGAAATGTCAACCCAAATGTAAAAGTCACAAGTGCAGCATAGAACAATACACAAATTCAACAATGCAACAAACCCATTCAATTTTTTTATTTATTTAGTAGTGCTTGCTGAGGCATGTGTCACTATTACTATTGCTCATACTTGTGGTTAATGGGTTTCACCATCCCAGATGCCATCCCAGATGTGTATGACTTTCTGTCTTCAGCAGAACACAAACAAAGATTTTTAGAAGAATATCTCAGCACTGCAGGTCCATACAAATCAAGTGAATGGAGACCAGACATTTGTAGCTCCAAAAATCACATAAAGGAAACATAGAAATAACCTATAAGACTCCAGTGTTTAAATCCATATCTTCAGAAGCAAAATAATAAGTATTGGTAAGAAAAAGCTACAAATGTAGGTCCTTTTTTTTAACTCTAATTCTCCACTTTCACGTTTATATCTAAAACTGGAGTGTGGCAGGACTCTACTACGGCACATCCCTCCTCCTTCCCGGGTTGCAGCACCAGTGTAACACAGTTCAATGGAAAAGAGGAGGCGAGAACTCGCTTATCAATATAAATAATAGTTTAATAATAAACTTAAGCAAAAAAGAAAAACACACACGTGTCGGGCAGCTGCCCATAACTCTCTCGCTGTTACACTGCCGTCCCCGGTCGCCTTTATCCCTCTTGGCTTAATCAGCCTAATTAGTGGCCGGGTGTGTGGAATCACGGCCCGGCCCCACCCTCCGCCCTGACACATCGAGTAACTGGAGTCTTATTGATTACTTTCATGTTTCCTTTATGTGATTTTTGGAGCTACAGTACAAAGGACTGATCACCATTCACTTGCATTGTATGAACCTACAGAGCTGAGATATTTTGCTAAAAATCTTTGTTTGTGTTCTGCTGAAGAAAGAAAGTTATACACATCTGGAATGGCATAAGAGTGAGTAAATGATGAGAGAATTTTTATTTTTGGGTGAACTATCCCTTTAAGGCCTGGGTATACAGTTTTTCTGCATCCAGGATCAGACGCATTTAGTCAATGGCAGGCGCATGCGCCGATGATGCACAAAGACAAGGACTGTCCACGTGACGAGAAAATCTGGGCCATAATGGAATATAGCCAACTGTTTTATTAGTGTTTGTAGTAAAAACCATTGTGACAGCAAGTTTTAGACAAGCAAAGCACCATTCATATTTTCTTCTGAAAATGTAAAAGAATAAATAAATAATAAGCTGGGTTAGGTCTCAACTTCACACTCATGTCTTACACTCCCTAGTGGAGACATGACGGACTGATATAAAGTGAATGCAGTTCAACGACAAGCTTGGCAGTTGCCATTGCAAGGTAAAAAGAGGTCTTTAATGAGAGCCACTTAATGGTAGCTTGGTCAAGGGACTAAGTGGGCCCCAGAGGGAAAGTCCAGGACTAGGGGGATATCCCATGGCGGTGGTCTTGCCCACCGGGGTGGTCGCAGTCTGTTCACTGCTTTGAGAAAAGCAGCTACCAGCTGATGTGAGCCCAGCGAAGATCCCTAAATGAAGCTTCTGTGACTAGAGAGTGCCACTACATATACCCTAAGACTGGATGTTGACCTCCCTGTTTCAAACAGTGATTGCAGGAACGCAAGAATCAACTCAATTGAGCAGCAAGCTGGGTTCAACTGGTGGTCCTTACACCAATCCTGAAATATCTTCCACCTGTTTTCATACATTGCATAGGTGGAGGAGGCCCTTTTGTTAAAAATAGTGTATCTAACTTCTGGAGTACATGAAGCTAGACTGCCACTGGTCTTAAGGGCCATACCCACAGCTGGATAAACTCTGGCCAAGGGTGCCATATTTGCCCTCTCAACTGTGATAGGTGGCCCTTCCATGGAGGGATCTCAAACGGAGTCCTCTGTAGGAGAAACTATGCCCGTGATGCCATCGTGGATCCACCAGGAGAATGAGGTGTCTCTCTCTCTGGCTGTCTAGAAGTGCATGGATAAGAGATATTGGTGGGAAAGATTGCAGCAATAGGTCTGGCCAGTTTGACCTAGAGAGCTGTCTTGACCCTGTTCCAAAAACCATAGATGGCAGTGAGTTTTATCTGCAGAGGCAAACAAATCCACCTGTGCCTTGCCGAATGTCTGCCAAATGCTCTTTACAACCTTCAGTGGCCAGGATTAAGTGCATTGCGAGACAGGGTGTCCACTGTGCTGTTCCTCACTTCTAGGTGCATTGCCCTTAAGGAGAGCAACCTGGGGTAAGCTCATGTCCAGAGCTTCAGTGTGAGAGCAAGTAGAGCTTGTGACCTGGTACCCCCGTAGTGTTTTATATGGAAGACGGTACACAGGTTGTCTGCTTGCACAAGTACATTGCGACCCCATAGGACAGAGAAGAAATTTTTTAGACCCAGCCAAACTGCCCGCAACTCAGATCTCGCAGATATATTAATATATTAATTAACTCACCACTTTAAGTAGCTTTCCCGAGCATGGCTCAAGGGGGAGTTACTCTGTTTGCGCAAGGGAAGGCTATTGCACTGCTTATGTACAGTGGCAGATCATTACTAAGCTACATTCAAAGCGTGGCTGCCATGCTTGATTCAGTGACAGCCAGCTCACTACCCAGCCGCACTCAAGATAGGGCTGCTACTCAATCTTAACACAAGCTTCGTTGATCGTTATCATCCAAAAAAAAAACTCTGATCATAAGGAGGGGATGCTAACAACAGCCCATGGAGGATGAACTAATTCGAAACTCCAACAAACAAGTCACCAGGCTGTAGTTGTTTCAGCTGTGATCTGATCAGTCGCGAGAAGAGAAATTAGGAAGTCTGTTGTGTGATACTCCGTATTATAACATCGGTGACACCACACAGAGAGGTCACGGAGTGACATCGGCAGTGTCTGTCAACAGTCATGGGCAGGGCCTGTACAAAGTGATGTCATTTTTGTACAGAATCTACGAAAGGCTTGTTCTGAGACAGTGCTTATGATTAATGGCTATTTAAAAAAAGGACTGGATGGATATTTAGCATTTTATCAATATATCATTATAGATTTTATATAATATTGTGTACATACACTGCCAACACACATTTATGTTCAAACACCATGTAAAAGTGAATTTTGCATAACAGGTCCCATTAAAACATTTAAAGCGCCTGGTCAAGACCTGAAAGAAATATTTTCTGAAAGAAAATTTTCTAGGATCCTTCATAAGCCCATAGTGGCATCTGGAGAGGTGCTTCATTAGCTGTGCACTTTCTGTGGTCATTCTAAAATAGCATTTCATGAAAAAAAAAAGTGGCAAATTTAGTTTTTGATTGCACCACAGACATGCAATTAGCATAAAACTGCAAAATATGTAAAACACACATACATTTATACTTTCCTCTATTTTTAGATTCCTGAAACCGTTCGGTTCACACTTCGAAGTGAACACAAGAACATCCAGCCAAGGTCAAAGAGGATACAGATCTCCATTCCACAATCTCCTTCTGGCATATAAACTTCAGTGTTATCCCCTCGCAGAGACTACGAGAAATTTAAAAGTCTCCCATGGGTTATGGGTTTCACCTCATTTGAAGTTCATTTTTTTCCTGCAGTTCCGTTCGTTTGTATTCCAAGTCACAGGCCACATTCTTATAAGGCCTTAAACACACACACACACACACACATGCACACACACACACACACACGCATTAGTGCAGCTATCATTATGAGGACTCTCCATAGACATAATGATTTTTATAATGTATGAACTATAGATTCTATCCCCTAACCCTCACAAAAAACATTCTGATTTTTTATAGTTTGAATAAAACATAGCTTAGTATGTTTTTAAGTGAATTAAATTACCAGTTTATAACCTCAAAAGTACTCGTAAACCATTTAAACCTGCCCACACACACACACACACACACACACACACACACACACACACAGGTAAACCAAAATCATTTCATCAGCACTCCTTATTTCCACCACTATTTTTCTTTCTCACACCTCCCTTTCTAGCTCCTTGTCATTTTCACTGCATATGATGAGGTGCTCAATCATGCACTGCTTTTTCATTCTAAACTTATTATGGCCCCACACACATACACAAACCCATTCACCTATAGCTGACTCATTATCACTTAAATCACACCTGTCAACACAACCAGAAATGCCAGATATAAAGATGCCCAAATGTGTGTTTGTGCGTGTGTGTGTGTGTGTGTTTTGTAATATTATTGTTATAATGATTATACTGCAACACATTATTGTTATAATAAATGTATCCTTTTCCAATTTAAAACTGATTTACTTTATATATATATATCGTTATTAATATTGTATATATTTTGTTGAGAAAGTAATTCCTTTTCCATTTTGAATTTTTTTCCATTTCTTTTTTAATTTAATACTGTTATCAGTATTATATAATTATTGCTATAATATTTGTTGGGTTGATTATTGTTAATTGATCCTTTTCCATTTGAACACTTACTTAATTTAAACAGATTTAATAATATTATTATTAATATTACATAATTATTGTTGAGTAAGTTATTCCTTTTCCATTATGAACATTTCTTTACATGTATTTTTTTTTACAAAAATATTGTTATGAATATTACATAATAGGCAAAAGAATTATGTTGGCATCTGTGGACTTGCATTAGCATGGTTTAGGTCCTATTTAGCAGACCGCTACCTACCACTATTGTCTGTGTAAACAAGGAATTGTCAAATCAAGCAAAAGTTGAGTGGCACAGGGATCAGTTTTAGGGCCTCTGCTTTTATCCTTATACTGTATATGCTTCCCCTGGGAGATATTATCAGGAATCATGGAATAAGTTTCCACTGTTATGCCGATGATACTCAACTTTATATTTCTTCAAAACCAGATGAAATTTCACAATCCTCCAAATTAGCAGAGTGTATCAATGAAATCAATTATTTATAAAGATGGACAGAAAATTTTTTCTACTTCATTCTGACCAAAAGCAATGTACCAAAAAAACTCAAAAAATAAGCTGCTAAAATATTGTTTGACTCTCGATGGATGTAGTTATCAGATTTCCAGTGTTTGTAGAACAGCATTCTTCCAAGGCAACAGCCAGAGTGCTGACTAGAACCAAGAAATATGATTGTATTAGCCACATTTTATAATCATTACATTTTCTACCTGTTAAATTTCATAGTAATTTAAATAGTTAACTACGTACTAAGCTTTGAATTGACTAGCTCTGCAGTACTTAAGTGACTTTCTACCATGCTATATTCCATCACGTTCATTACGATCACAAAATTCTGACCTAATAGTTAATCAAAAATCCACAAAAGGAGGTAGATCATTTTCCTATTTGGCTCCTAAACTATGGAACTAACAGTGTTCGGGATGCAGACACACTCACTCAGTTTAAGTCTAGACCAAAGACTCATCTATTTAGCCAGGCATACACCTACAATAATTTATCCATTAACTCACAATTAGGCTGCTTTAGTTAGGTCTGCCAAAACCAGAAACATTTATCATGCTCTATAACTCTTATAAAAAAATTATAAAAAGATTAATATCCTGAGGTTACCAGAGCCGGCCAGATCCACCTCCGTTCCTGCTTGGTGTCAAACTCCACTGCTGTGTCTCTGAGTGATGACGACTAAATGCAGCCAGTGCTAGCCAGACATCACTTCAATCTATTACGATGGATTGAAGTAGAGGATGATCTGATGCCAACTCCAACCATAAGACATGGGATACTTCATACACCACTGCCTGAAACTTGGACTTAGCTTAGACCTCACCAAAATGACCTGCTGATTGAACTTCATCACTTTGGTATAATGATGGACTACACTCTTAAAATGGAATACATAGACTTTCAATTATTTGCCAACAAAAGCCTACATCGGCCAACTAACAAAGGACAACACATCAATGTGAACTTCTGCAGTTAATCCAGGATGAACTTCAAAGACATTAGTCATTAATCTTACAGTTCTTACAAAATCTTTGCTTAAACACTGACCCATAACACTTACTTAGTTTACGTGATGATTAGGAGGGTGGGGCATACGCCCGGGCCCCATTTGGGCTAATCAGACGAAGAGAGGGATAAAGATGATCCGTATGCGACAGTTCGAGAGAGAGAGAGCCACACGCAGCTGCCATGTGTTTGTTTATGTTTGTGTCTTTTTGTTTAAGTTTTCATCAGAGCCATATAGAGAGAGAGTTGCGACAACGGAAGTTCTAAATGCTTGATCGTCACGTGATTCACGTAGACTTCAGATAGTTCCAGGAAGTGCTTTGGCGGGCATTTCAAACTGTTAGAGTAGAGTGACAGAACTACGATTTCTGGTAATTAGTAGTCAATAAATGCATTTATTTTATATATTTATGTAACACACCGACATATGTATGTAGCATGAGTATGTTGTTACAGCGATGTTGTTTTTTTAAAGATCAAATCAGCTAATATTTGAGGATTAGTGTTCGCTTACCGTTATTTGCCTCAACTTATTTCAGGCTAGGGTTTCTGTTGCCTTTTTATGTTACCTCATGTTCATTGTTTTCACTAATCTCATGGTAACTAATGTCATATTTATGACTTTTCAGATACAGGCTGGTGACAGGTGATTTCCAGCTCGCACCGCACAATGGGTCAATGAACTATTAACTATTAGCAGCAGTTACGTAAATTAAAAATTTAGCGAAATGAAGCTTATTGTTTACAATTCTTACAATTCTATATATAGTAATATAATTATTCATGTATTATAAATATTATATATCTAATGTATAATTCTTACAATACTTATTCATATACACAATATATTCAGCTTTAAAACAACTTAAGCATACTCGTATACTGCCGTTCAAAAGTAATTAGGCTGAAAATTCAGCTTGGCATCACAAGAGTAAATTACATTTTAAAATACATTAAAATAGAAAACAGTTATTTTAAATTGTAATAATATATTACGATATTACTTTTTTTTTAGTACGATGGACAATAGGGTGTTCGTTACTAACTTTATCCAGCTCCAATCCTTGCCTAATCTGTTAGTTATCCGATAACATCCCTTATCTCCTAATTTAATGAGTAATACTCAACTATAAGGTTTTAATTTACAAGTTATTTTTATTTAGACATACTGATAATATACAGAATAAGATAATATTATTCTTTAAACGTCTCACCTTTTAAAAGTGCATCGCAAACGGTTTGTTCTGATGCATCTCTACGGTGTTTGTTGCTACTTCCGGGAACTATTGAGAGGCTCCACGAGCCGCCATTGCTGTAAAAAAAAAACGTTCCATTGGAGTCAATGGAGTTGTCGCAACTCTCTCTCTATATGGCTCTGGTTTTCATTAAATGTTACTTTGATGGTTTTTCTGGTTCCCGCTGCCTGCTTGCCTGACCTTTAACTGTTACAGATTACTAATTTTAATCCATGACCTGTACTGCACATAAATAACTAATATTGGCACTATATTCATGGTTGCCAGAGGGGAACTGGCTCCCACTGTGAGTCTGGTTTCTCCCAAGGATATTTTTCTCCATTAACTAACATCTTATAGAGTTTTGCGTTACTTGCCACAGTCACATTTGGCTTGCTCACTGGGGTTCTAAATACAATTATTTAATTATCTAATTATTTATATTTATAGAAAAATTACAATCATATTTAATCAAACTACAAATTATGTGTGTTGTGAAAAGTGCAACACAAATAATAATGACTTCTTGAAAATGATTGATATCATTTTTGTTGAAAAAGTTTTTCTATTTCCATTTTAAACATCTATAAAAAAAAATTATTGAACAGTTACTAATACTAGAGTAAAATCGATTGGCTGTTTATAGTATAATTAATTCAGTTAACAATACTATATTTTTCAAATTATTAACTATGATATTCTAAACCTATTTTCTTTAGATTCTTTTCTTATTTCCTATCATATCCCTAATAATCCTATTTTATGTGTGTGGGTATGTGCCTGAGTGTTTAAATGTGTTTATATGCTCATGTTTGGCAGCTCATGAATAACTCATGGGCCAAAACAGAGGGAGCTCTGATTTGGTGTGAATACATTTTGGCTTCTTCTAAAAACTGGCCAACCATAAAAGGAGTGTACGATAAAATATTTTGCTTTAAAAAGTTAATGCATCACACATATCAAATAGGACTAAAGTAAAACGTGGGAAAGTAGCCTATAGAGACATGGAGACATTGAAAAGAGATTTCCCCCATTGACCTGGGGTTGCGCATGATGCATGAAATAAGTTTTATTTTGTTTCCTTGAGGCATTTTAATCTACTCTGGCAAGAATGGGACTATATTGATATGTTAAAGCAGAAGGTATTATCAAAGTTTAGCAAAGTCAAATTAAAAACAGCGACGGATCTTTCAGAGGCAAATTTTATGAAAAGTCCAAAAGTTTCATGGCTGGATTTCATACTTTCTAATTCAGATTGTGGAAAAATATGCATTGTTTTCATTTAAATGCAGATTACACACCTTAACATGAGTGTACAAAATCCAAGCAGTGTTAAGTGAACTGAATTAAAATGGGATTACTGGTTTACCACCAAATTTGTAATTTGGTGGTAAACCAATTTACATTAGCAACCCATTTTAATTTGATGACGTATTACAGAGTGAAACACGATATTCAACCAGATATTTTTTTTTATAATTCCATTAGCAAAACTTATAGTATGCCTTCAGAAGACTTTGAATATGATGCATGAATCACATTAACTACTTTTATGTCTATTTTGGGTCCATTTATAAGCTTTATAGTGAGTCACTATCAGCTCCCATTGTAAGAAAACTGTATGGACAGCAATATTCTTTAAAAGTTATCCATTTGTTTTCTGCAGAAAAAAGAAACTCAAATGGGTTTGGAATGACATATGGGTGAGTAAATTATGACATAATTAAAATTTGTGGGTGTACTATTCCTTTCAGCAAGTAAATAGGGGCAAAAAAAAGTGTGGCGAAATATGTCACATGGGTTTTCAGGCCAAATGTGGAAATGGCGTTGTGGTAGATCCTACCTGCTGCAAGGGAGGAGTTGGTACAAACACGGTGACAGGGGACATGCTGACTTCTAAATAATTAGGATTTCTGAGGTGTTTATTGCTCTTTAAATTCTAAGAAAGAATATTCAAAAGAATTAGAATTCACAAATAATGAATTATCACCAATCTGATATAAAAGACATAGGCTACATAAACATACATGAACAGTTGAAATTATATGATATATGCTGTGGTTATTACCATCCATTCTCAAAGTGATAAGATGTGGTAATTGGGTCTTGCATCCAATACACGCCCCCAGGCACCTGAAGAGCCTCGAGATATGTACATAGACAGTTCAAACATATCACACACACATACATATGCCCTCACTGAGTACTAAAAATCTGAGTTATAATTTTCCTCATCATGTCTTTGGCAAAACAAATAGTGACAGATACAGCCGCACAGACGTACACGCTCACTGAACGCATTGAGCAGTCGGCATGAGTGGCAGCCGTTCAGGGATGACAGCTCTGTCGGGTCCTGTCAGAGTTGGATGGTGACTGGAAAACTCTGGACAGCTGAACATCTGGGGCCTTTCTGAATCAAAGACATCACTCACCGTCTCTCTCTCTCTCTCTCTCTCTCTCTCTCTCTCTCGCTCTCTCTCTCTCAGAAACACACACACACAGAAACCAACAGAATCTGTACTTCCTTACTTATATTCATTAAATCCTATAACCTTCTGTCAGAGGACACCTAACAACACTGTCAAACTACATAAAAAATGCATTTTCATTTGCATTTGAAGCCATAGGAATTCATAGGTTTTTGATATGTTATTCTAAGGAAAAATTATTGTCATTATTAATATTATGTACAACAATTCTTATTATTTCATATCATTATTGTTAAATATTATTGTTATAATTATTTTTAAACATGTTATTCTATTTTATGCATGTTGTGCATTTTTATGTCCATTTTCCATTAGCATATTTAATAAAAAAATAAATACTATTTAAATTTTTTAAAAAAATTATCTTACCTATTACTGCAACCATTATTATGTTATTATTGTTAGAAATTATTGATATAATAATTGCTGAGCATGTTTGTCTACTTTTTATATTTATGTTCAAGAAATCGTCTAGGTTACAGTTGAAACCTCCGTTCCCTGATGGAGGGAACGAGACGTTGTGTCAAAAGAAGTGACACTAGGGGACTTTCTTGAAGGCCTCGGTTACCTCTGAACTTGAGAAAAGGCCAATGACAATTTGACAGACAGAATTTGCATATCCCTCCCCCAGACATACAGTTATTAAAGGAGGGAATTGTGCATCTGTTCATTCAGGAGCCGAAAATAATGATCAGCCGTTACATTGGCTAGGTTCAGCATCATGGCCGGGGGGACACAACATCTCGTTCCCTCCATCAGGGAACGGAGGTTACAACAGTAACCTAGATGTTCCCTGTCTGTAGCTCACTCGACATTTTGGGGGGTAAAGTGTGGCAAAATACGTCACATGGGTTTTCAGGTCACATGTGGAAATGGCGCGGTGGTAGATCCTACCTGCTGCGAGGGAGGAGTTGCTACAAACACGGTAACTGGGGGACAGCAGGGACTGCCCAAGGGAGATGCGGGTCCACCAGTAGGGGGACCGTACCGCGGAAATACACACAGGGGGATTAATCCACAAAGGCCCATCCTGTGGAGCACCTATTCCAGTACAGAGTAATTAGTACCAGTACTGGGTCTGGTCGGGGAATTCCTGTGCTGAATTCACGGACCAGAGGGCTAGGGAGGAAGAACATCCAGGGACTCTCCTGGGCGAAAGAGCGCTATATGCAAGCAGAGCACCCGGTAAGACGTTCCGCATTCCTGAGTTCTACATGCTCGGACCTGAGAGAACACGGGACAAGACCGACTCAACCTTGAGATTGTAAAATCTCGTGAAGGGGTTGGTTGTTGTCCAGCCCGCTGCTCTGCAAATATCTGCTAGGGAGGTGCCGTTGGCCAGTGCAACGAAAAGGCTGGGTCTGCCTCCTCCCGGGGCAGCAGTCCCTGGTCCTTGAAGGGGGTCGTAGAAACCTTGGGTACATAGCCGGTCGTGGTCTTAGGACGACATGGGTGTCTGCTGGACCAAACTCCAAGCAAGAGTCGCTGACAGAGAACGCATGCAGGTCCCCAACCCTCTTGATAGAGGCGAGCGCGATCAGGAGGGCCGTCTTCAAGGAGAGGGCTCTGGGCTCGACTAATTCTAGCGGCTCGAAGGGGGGGTCTCTGAAGGCCTGAAAGGACCATGGAGAGATCCCTTGAGGGGAACAGGCATGGCCTGGGAGGGTTCAGCCTCCGGGCGCCTCTAAGGAACCTGATGATCAGATTGTTCTTCCACTTACCTTACTCCACGCACCCGGCAGGGGGCGGGTTAGTGATTGAGGAGGAGGTCCCATGTAGACGTCCTCTAGACTCGTCAGAACCAGCCGGCCGGGGGGCAGCAGTCATGTGTCCGGAGGCAAGGGGTCCGGGGATGCCGGGACTGTGGCACTGGGTTGCCGTGAGAACGGCATTTGCGGGCCAGATGAACCAGGGAATGAGGAAATCGCTCCGAAGGGGGTGCGGCAAAGGAAATAACTTTACAAAGGGATTCTCCTCCCGGCCCTCCACCGGGGGACAGAGTGGTCTGCTTAACAGCTCAGGACCAAACGTCTCGTTCCCTGGGTCATTGTAACAAACGCCTATCCCCAAGTTCACCCCGCCCCCTCTAGCTCTCACACTCGCTCCCAATCACCGGAATATTAGTTTCACCTGCACTGTTCTATTCCTCTATTTATAAACTGCCCTTTCTCCCCACACTTGTTTGTTATTGTTTAGTTTACCCTTCACTTTGCCAGCTCTAGTGTTTCGCTAGCATCCCCTGTTTAAACTACTCGCTTGTCTTGTCTCTGTGTATTCTGATTCCCCGGCTTCGACCATACGCTCCCCTTTACTACGCTTCTTTGGATTTGCCCCTTTGCTATATTCTGATCTCCCGGCTTCGACCTTACGCTCCCCTTGACTACGCTTCTCTGGATTTGCCCCTTTGTACTTTTGCCATTCTGCCAATAAAGCTGTTTTACCCGACATTGTGACTATCTCTTCTTGTGCGTATTACATATTAACCAACCACACAAAATTTAGTCACAATGGATTCGGTGGAAAACCTCCACGGCTCACTAGAGCGGATTTGTGCGGCGATTTCTGCCCAAGGATCTACGGTTGGAAGACATGACCAAGCGCTCACAACCCAGGGGCAGCAGATACAGGAGATACTACAGACGGTACGTACGCTTTCTGATCAGTTTAACCCTGTTCCACCTGTGTCTGTCCCTGAACCCGTTGATTCTCCCAACGTGTTCCCGAGCGCCGTGAGTTTTCAACCCCCGAGAGGTTTGATGGCTCTTTGGAAGCTTGCCAAGGGTTTTTAATGCAGTGCAGTGTTTACATGATGTATCACCCCCTTTTACGCTCTGACAGTGAGAGAATTCAATTTTTGATCTCACTTCTCACTGGCAAAGCACGGCAATGGGCCACCGCGTTATGGACGGCCGATAGCCCACTTCTTGCGTCATACGACCAATTCTGTCACCAAATTGCCGTGGTGTTTGATCACCATGCAGCTGGTAGAGATGTGGGCAGCCACCTCGTGTTTCTCAAACAGGCGTCACGCACTGCCGCCGATTATGCACTTGATTTCCGCAACCTTGACGCAGGTAGCGGGTGGAGCGACCCCGCTCTTCTAACAGTCTACTGTCTGGGTTTGAGTAGCCAACTGCAGATGGAGCTCGCCTGTAGAGGAGAATCACTGTCGCTGGAGGAGTATATTCAACTCTCCATTACCGTTGATAATCTCCTTTGCGATCGCGCTTATCGAAGCTCTTCGGTCATCTCAGAGCGTACGGTGGGTGCCAACTCATCTCGCCCCCCACCTCTCGAAAGCTCTTCCAATCCGGAACCCATGCAGCTCGGTCGCGCTCCATTAACCCCTGCAGAGCGCACTAGACGTTTAACTCAGAGCCTCTGTCTGTACTGTGGCAAACCGGGTCATCGCATTGCCTCATGCCCGGCCTGTCCTCAGCCTTCTCTCTCCAGAAGCCAGGTTAGAACGTCCGTCATTCTGAGCATTACCCAGAAACAAGTCTGCCTCCCTGTGGTTTTGAATTTTAATGATGTCTCCTTTTCTACCCCAGCCCTAGTTGATTCCGGGGCAGCGGGGAATTTTTTGGACGATGGCTTGGTCCAAAGACTTGGTATCCCACTCAGTCCGGTCGTGCCACCTCTCAAGGTTAATTCTTTGGATGGGGCACCCCTCGGGTCGGGGTTCATTTCCTTCAGAACCATGCCATTGTCCCTCCAAGTAGGCTTGTTCCACAAGGAACATATTCAGTTTTTTATTGTTCAGTCACCCAGGGACCCAGTAGTTTTGGGTCACCCCTGGTTATCGCTTCACGACCCCCATATTTCCTGGCGCACGGGGGAGCTGTTGCGTTGAACTGACCATTGTCTGTCCCACTGTATCTCCCTTCCTGTCTTCTCAACCTCCGTAGAGAGCCCCGAGGTGAGATCTCCGGTCTCCATTCCCCCGGAGTATTCCTCTTATGCTGATGTGTTCGAGAAAACCCAGGTTAATCTCCCTCCACATCGTAGTGTGGACTGCACCATCGATCTCCTTCCGGGATCCCCGCTCCCTAAGAGCAGAGTCTACCCATTAACGCTGCCTGAAACCAAGGCCATGGAGGACTACATCGACGAGGCGCTTAGTCTCGGCATAATACGGCCGTCCACCTCCCCAGTAGCGTCTGGCTTCTTCTTCGTAGACAAGAAGGATGGCGGGCTTCGCCCCTGCATCGATTACCGTGCCTTGAATAAAGCAACGGTGAAGTTCGTCTATCCCTTGGCTCTCTGGGCTCCTGGGCTCCTCCATCTGTTGCCCATACCCGATCGGCCGTGGTCCCACATCGCCATGGACTTCATCACCGACTTACCTCCCTCCGACGGTCGAACGGAGATCCTAGTGGTGATAGACAGGTTTTCTAAGATGTGCCGCTTGATTCCCCTACCTGGACTACCCAACGCAACCCAACTGGCCGACCTCATGATCAACCACGTCTTCCGGAACTTCAGCATTCCTGAGGAGATTACGTCAGATAGACTCTATCTGATAGAGGGACCCAATTCACGTCTCGCTTCTGGCGAGCCTTCAGGGACAGACTAGGCATCCAGCTAAACTTCTCCTCGGGATACCACCCCCAAACCAATGGCCAGACTGAGCGCCTCAACCAGGAGATAGGGAAATACCAAAGAGCCTACTGTGCCCAGAACCAGGGTAACTGACACACCTACCTTCCTTGGGCCGAATATGCCCAAAATAGCCTGGTCAGCTCTTCGACTGGCCTCACCCCATTCCAGTGCGTCCTGGGCTATCAGCCACCCCTTTTCCCTTGGGAGGCCGATCCCAGTGACATTCCGGCAGTGGATGCCTGGGCCCAGAAGTGCACCCAGGTCTGGAGAGCCACCCATGACCGTCTACAACGCACCACTCAGACCCAGAAATCCAAGGCAGACCGCCGACGGTCTGCCTTGGATTTCCATCCAGGCCAGCGGGTGTGGTTATCAACCCGAGACATCCGTCTTCGTCTCCCGTCCAAGAATCTGAGCCCTAAGTATGTCGGCCCTTTTAAGATTGTGCGGAGAATTAACCCTGTCACCTATAAATTACTTTTGCCACCCCGCTACAAAATGTGTCCTGTGTTTCATGTCTCCCTCCTTAAGCCCGTATTCTACAGCCCCATGTTCCCGCCCACTGCATCCCAGACACCCCCTCCACCACTCGATGTCGGAGGTCAGCCCGCCTATAATGTCCGGGCCTTGTTAGACTCCTGACGTCGGGGTGGCCAGTTGCAGTATCTGGTAGACTGGGAGGGCTACGGACCTGAGGAACAGTCGTGGGTACAGTCGAGGGATGTCTTGGACCAAGCTCTAAAGCTCGATTACCATCGCCAGCATCCCGATCGTCCCGCACCACTTCCCAGAAGTCGCGCTCCTCGTAACCGAGCGTGGGCGTCCGGAGCCGTCCGTAGCAGAGGGGGGAGTACTGTAACGAACGCCTATCCCCAAGTTCACCCCGCCCCCTCTAGCTCTCACACTCGCTCCCAATCACCGGAATATTAGTTTCACCTGCACTGTTCTATTCCTCTATTTATACCCTGCCCTTTCTCCCCACACTTGTTGGTTATTGTTTAGATTACCCTTCGCTTTGCCAGCTCTAGTGTTTCGCTAGCATCCCCTGTTTAAACTACTCGCTTGTCTTGTCTCTGTGTATTCTGATTCCCCGGCTTCGACCATACGCTCCCCTTTATTACGCTTCTTCGGATTTGCCCCTTTGCTATATTCTGATCTCCCGGCTTCGACCTTAGGCTCCCCTTGACTACGCTTCTCTGGATTTGCCCCTTTGTACTTTTGCCATTCTGCCAATAAAGCAGTTTTACCCGACATTGTGACTATCTCTTCTTGTGCGTATTACAGTCATCCATCTCAGGAGTGCTTGGGAGCCTTCCGGGTCCTCGAAGACGTCCGTTTTCTCTTTAATACTACAAAAACTGTTACTATTATTTTTCATTATTGTAATAAGTTATTGCTTTATTGAAGAGCGTGTTTATATTTGCATTTTTAACTATTTATTCTGTTAAAGAGACCTTATTTCCATTTTAGTATTTACTCTTTTATATATAAAAAATTTATCGAGCTGGATAAACCATTCTAACAAACGGAAGAATGTTTTGATAGCACCACAGACAATTTTGTTAAAAGTTTTGTTGAACATGTTATTTTCTTTATATTTATTTATGTTTTTATAATATTAAATGACTGATTCTGATTACTGTTTGTTTTCATATGATTATTTTAATATTTGTATTTCTTTAACAGTAACATTTGAGCAGGAGCATGCAAGGCCTTTTTAAATAAACATACATCAAGTAAAAACAGGATAGAGACAGCAAGAAAGATCGAGAAATGGAGAGCTAAAGAAGGAAGAAGGAGTTACAGAGGAAGATGAGAAGGGAGGCTTAGAGAAAGAGAGAAAGGGAGGGTGGGATGTGGAAGGAGTTTTATTTAAAGGTTCTACTGACAGGCCTAATGAATAGCTGCAAATTAGAAATAGGAAATAAATACACCAAGCCAAACAAATCAATCAAACCTCTGGGCTGGAGCGCAATGTTCATTACATTAAACGCATACACAAATACCCTCAGTACGCCCACTTCTAAACACAAACATATTCAAACCACACCCAACAAACAGAAATGTGTAATTAATCTCATCAAACACCAAACAAAACAAAACTTGAAAAGATACTGACGAGTTTAAGAGCTTCGACGTGCCAAAATCACGGAGCAGCTGAAGGTTTTTATCTGGAACAAAGCATGTAATGGCCACTAGCCTCTTCAGGGTATGAATCTGTGCTAGTATTTCACCCTCTTAATCATCAGGCTGCTGTGTCAAAACGTAATTTGATGTTTTTTTAATGGCATTGAAATGCAGAGCACTCTGCAGCTGTTGTCTTCCTTCACGTCAAAACAATTATTGCTCAGAATAAAGTGCAGCACTGGGGCCAGATGCATCCAAACCAGAAAGCAAAAGGAAACAGATAATTCTTTGTAAGGTCATATGGTCCTTCACTTAATTTCACTCAGCATGAAATCAAAATGTACCCTATATACTTTTTAAAAGGAATAGTTCACCCAAAAATGATAATTATCTCATGCCAACTCATGCCAATTTGTGTGACTTTCTTCTGCGGAATGTGTATGGTGTGTTTTTGTCCATAAAATGCAAGTCAATGTGGTTCAAAACTTTCAAGCTCCAAAAAAGATGTAAAGGCAGCAGAAATGTAACCCATACAATTTGAGTGGTTTAATCCATGTCTTCTGAAGCTATACAATCACTTTAAGTGAGAAACAGACCAATTTCTTTTTTCATTCTTCATTGTTGTTTAAAGGAAACACTCATTTAGCAGACTTGTATCCAAAGCAACTTACAGTACATTACAATAGTGATCCCCTTTAAAAACAGGGTTAAGTGACTTAATCAAGGGCACAATGGAGATAACTTATTGCTCACTCTTTATGGGGTTCAAACCAGCATTCTTGTGTTTACCAAAACTGAGCTTTAGCCTCTATGCTCCACCAATGTCTTCAACACTGAATATTCAAGATTGTACAAAATGTTCTGCGTATGTTGTCATTACGTTTCTTAAGCAGAACTGATATTGACACCACAGACGGCTTTCATGGCAACAAGCATCTTTGATTATGTTCTCTTAAATATGTGGAGCAAGGAGTCAAGCACGCGCTGAATGCTCCGGCGCTTCAATGCACTTGAATTGACAACCTCAAGTTCAGTTCAGCCTTTGTCCATGCTTCATTCTTTATTTTCAAAGGCTATTTCATCATGTTTGAAGCATTTAATCCCTACAGTCTACCTACGTTCCCTAACGCAGTCGCATGGCGTCCACATCAGCTACTGACACAGTAGAAAGAGCTTAGATCTGAGATGAGACTGTGTTCTAGTCTCGTGTGAGTAGTGCTGGCACTTTGTTTTTCTGTATTATCAGGGGTAGGCACTCTCATGTTGATGAATTAAGAATTACGCACTGTTTTGTATTTAACCAGATCCAGTGTATAAAAGAAATACCAGAGCTCATTGACTTTCATTAAGTTTGGTTGCTTTAACGGTTCTTTAAGGTCTGCATTACTTCACCAATGCGAGCAGAATATTGTACTAAAATTAATGAGGTCTATAAAATTTGGAGAAAGCTATCTGGTAGTATTTCCCAGTTTCAGACGCTATTCACTTGCACTGCATGAACCTACAAAGCAGAAATATTCTCCTAAAAATCTTCGTTTGTGTTCAGCTGAAGAAAGAAACTCATACATCTGAGATGGCAAGAGGGTGAATAAATTATCAGAGAGTTTTCATTTTTGGATAAACCATCCCTTTATCTTTTTGAGGTTTAAAATGGATGATTTTACTTTGGGATGTGTAACAGAACTCATTTCATGACCACTGGTGGGAAAATCAATTGAGATAAATCAAGTTAAGCTAATAAACAAGTAAAAGTTAACTTAATGTTATGATGTGTAAGTGCAGAAGAAAATATAACAATTCATTTCAAATATATATATTTTCTAGATGATAATTTTTCCTCTGCCCCACTTTACCAGCTGCTTAACACGTCTGGATTTGGTCAAAAGAGGATCTTCTTAGGTTCTACTTCCCAGTATTGCATATTACTTCATTTTTGGTTTTGATGAGAAGACATGCTAAGCTTTCTGTAAAGGTATAATTTGTCAATTTGTACAAGTTTAAATAACTGCTTACTTGCATAATCGTTGCATCCATTGTTGTCGAAAATTTTAAATTATTTACTTTTAGTTCCATTGTTCAACGTTTGTTTTTTGTGTGTTTATTTGTGCACAACTAATAATTTATACAGTAAATGAGGATCTAATTAAGTTTATTTATTATTAATTTTGTATTTCCCAAAATTTGCATAACAATACATTGATGGAAACCCTCCTTATGTAAATGTTCCCCAATATCCCTCAAAACTCTTTGCGCTATGAAAATGGATGCGATAGATCTCTGATGGGATATCAAGGTTTAATTTTACGTTGTTAAATGATATCCCTATACTGCATAATAGCTACTGTACATTTCTTACTAGAAAAACATAAATTGAGATTGAGCTTCTTAATCAATCTGTCCATCTATCTACTGTCTCCCCCGATATATACAGCTCAAGACAGTAGTAATCAAGCCTCGCAGGAAGAGTGCTTCATACATATGTGAGAGACATGCTGACAGACATTAGCAAAGGAGCAGAGAGCTCCCAGGCCGCACTGATCAAGCAGTGCCTCCTTAATTAGCTCCAAAGCATCTCACTGATTACTGAAACAGCAGGGGCTGAGCAGTGTGTGTGTGTGTGTGTGTGTGTGTGTGTGTGTGTGTGTGTGTGTGTGTGTGTGTGTGTGTGTGTGTGTGTGTGGTCAGTATTATAAATCAAAAGGACACTCAGACATGAAGAAGTAAATTATTCGATTATTTGCTGTGCTTGTAACATGATATACCTTTTATGCTGCCTTTATGTAATTTTTGTTCCTTCAAAGTTCTGGTCACCATTCACTTGCATTGTGAGGACCAACAGAGCTGAAATATTCTTTTAAAAATCTTAATTTTTGTTTTGCAGAAGAAAGAAAGCCATACACATCTGGTATGGCATGAGGGTGAGTAAATGATGAGAGAATTTTCATTTTTGGGTGAACTATACCTTAAAGGAGCAGTTCACTATGTTGTTATTAACTCATGGCTCATATTTACTGGATATTCATTGAAATGTTTCCTTTTGTGTTCTGCATGAGAAATAAAGTCATACAGTTTTGGAATGGCAAGAGGATGAGCAACTTAAAACTGAAATTTCATATGCTCATGTCAATGAAGACCAATAACACAACATATACCTTATACAAGCACTAAGATTATTGATCAAGGGCAGCATAAAGCTAAACAACTACTCATCACCAAAAATCAACATGATGGAATGATGTACTGTATTGCAGCTCTCAAATAAACTGACAACTTATTACAACTCGCAAGACACAATTATCAAACACTTGCCATAATTCTAGTGCCCAGTAATGTTCTTTCAGATTGATCAGAACCTTGATGATAAAGACACATCTTCAATCAATAACATCAAATGAATGATGTGGGTCGTTGCACATCTATATGTCTCTGTATTTGACATCAATTTTGCAATCCTTTATTAAACATGGCCTTTGGTGAGCAATACCGAAACGTCAACGAGAGAGAAAGAGAGATACACCTATAATGCAATATGTCTGAGGTTGATAAAATGTAATATTTAACAAAATCTAATAAAAACACAAAAGATTATAATGCTTCCCAGGGTTCATGCCTGCTAATATTTCTTCTGGTTCACTATTGATTAAACTATTTGATTAAGACCACAAGTAGATTATATTTAATATTCTTCAGAAATATGGAAAACGTTTCAGGAGAATTAATAATGAAATCTGTGCTGAAAGAAAAATATATTTTCAACTTGAAACAGTCACAAGTGCAACAGTCCCATGGAACACAAGAGAAGATTAGCAGAATGTTGACACTGCTCTTTCCAAACAATGGGCCTTATTTATGAAATATGAGCAGAAATAAAAAACGTTTCGTAAATTTGCCTATTTAATGAAATTATACAATAAACATAAGAATGGATTACTGAACTATTTACATAAACATTTATTCTGCTCATGTTTCATGAATAAGGCCCAATGAGAGCATACATTGACATGGGCTGTTGAGCAACAAAAAGTACAAAAAGCACCATGAAAGTGTGACTGGTACGCTATATTCCAAGACATCTGAATCCACTCAACGAGAGCTATGATATGATAACTTTATGTGAGAAACAAACTGAAATTTAGGTTATTCACAGACAAATTGATTAATTTGCTTTCAAATGATTCCTCAAACTTGCCATATCGGGATCCTGTCACAAGTGTACGAGAGCAAAGCAGGACCCAAACACAAGAGGCAATTTCAAAGGCTTTAATGTCAAATAAACTGAAGTACAAACAAAAAAATCTCTAACCAGAAAACAAACTGAAGCAAGACTGGAACTGACAATTGGCAATAGACACAAACATTACTAACATAAAAAACGATTCGATAAAGAACTCAACACGAGGGGAGCTTAAGAAGGGAAGTGTTGACAGGGAGCAGGTGCCTCAGATGATTGTTAATTGGAGAATGAGAGAGATAGAGAAAGAGAGACTATTAACATGTAATGTATAACTACTATTTAAATGTAATAATCTAAAAGACAGACATTTTTCACAACTAGAGGACACAAGGAGAGCTTAAGAAGGGAAGGGTTGATAGGGAGCAGGTGCCGCCAATGATTGTTAATTGGAGAACGAGTTGTTGTCCAGGTAACAGAGCTGGCGTTCTCCACTTGCAAAACACAAGAGGGAGAGAGAGAGACAAAACCCAACACAGGAACATACCCAGACAAGACAAACAGACAGTCAGGGGAGGCAGAGTCAGGCCAGACTGTGACAGATCGGTCACATGACATGCAAGTAGACAAATGTCCTTTGATGGTGAATCTGGTGCTTCATGTCTTTATGTGGCATATCTGAATACAAGTTCAAGTGGAAGGCAAGAGTTTCAGTACATGCCTCATTACATGCTTCGCTTAAGTTTCCAAGTGAAATGTCCATCGGGATGCCAAAAGTGAGTGAAATGGCATTGTAATCAGACATGGTATTTAAGGTGAATATTAGATCAAGGTTAAGTAAAACCTTCCTCCCTAACCTAAAACTTAAATCTAAACATAATCAATAGTGATCCAAAATCAAATGAGAGCATTAACCCTCAACCCTTAAACCTAAATGATAGTGTCTAATAACAAAAAGATAAATGAAAAGCAAATTTTTCAAAGCAACCACATAATTTCGTATCACTTCTATTAAACTTTTGTCTCAGGTGTCAGCGCGCATGTTTAGCTGGGAGTTTAAAGTCCAACACTCTATGAAGTGAGCTACCATGGAAGCTAATCACAATGGAATAAGTGTGTAAACGTAGGTGAGTCTGTAATCTGCATAATTTGAAAAACGATACATTTTTAAGATTGAAAATGTATAATTTCAAAAAAATGTACATTATAGTACCTGTTTTGATATAATAACACTGCAGTGTGTGAGTAATAGTGCGAAAAATACGTGTTTATTAATTCATAATCAGCTGCTGTAGTCATGATTTGTGTGAACGTAAATAAAACACACAGTTGTTGTAGCGCCTCTAGGGTAAACTGCAACGGAACATATAATTCAGTTTGGAAAACATTAATTCTATGAGACTCTGGGTTTGGTACAACAAGTGGGTGACAAAATGATGACAAAAGTTTCATTTTGGGTGAACTATCCCTTAAATTGAAGCATAATTCATGAACAGCAGCACAAGACACATGAATGTATTAACAGTTAATGGTAAAAATATTTCTAATAGACCAGTATAGCCAATTTCAATCACACTGTGAGCAGGTACTTGAGGAGGGCCTGGTGTCACACACACCTTTGCCTACACACAAACATTAACACACACACCGTGTCACTGGCCATCTGTCATGTCTGACGGTCAATCATCAGTGGCATTAATATTTCATGTCTCTCCCAAATGACCAGAATCACACTCATAATACCCATACTCTGAGATAGCACAACTACACACTTAGCAAGGTAGCACATAACATGCCCACACACTCTTCAACGTGACAACACAGCCAAATCACTCACACACGCACGTACATACATACACCGTGCATTATGACATATTATAAATTAATTTGCACAATTACTACAAAGGGAGACGTTTTAAATAACGTTCATGCTGCTCACTTACATACAATGAAGGTGAATGGGGACCATGGACTGTCAGACCCCAAAAGAACAAGGGAGAACCATTAAAGCATTATTAAAGTAGTCTATATGGTTCATGCACTACATTCCAAGTCTTCTGAAGCCATATGAAAGCTTTTTGTGAGGAACAGACTGAAATTTAATTTGTTATTCACTGAAATCTTGCTTGTCAGCTGTGGTCACCATTCAATTTCATTGCATGGGAAAGAGCTTGAACATTCTGCTGTAAATAACTTTTTTGTGTTCTATAGAAGAAGAAAAAAGTAATATAAGTTTAGAAAGGCATGAGGGTGAGTAAATGACAGAATCAAAATTTTTGGAAGAATTGTAAATAAAGTGACCTTTTCATGGGGAGAATTTTAAAGAAACCTTGTGAATATATCTGACCTACACATCTTCCCTCAGCCTTTAAGAAAATAACATTTCAATAACACATCTCAATATAACATCTTCAATGATACAACCTTCAATAATACAATACTCTTTGAGCGCACTAACATAACGCTGCATCAAGCTTTAATACAAAGACAAGAAAAAAGCTACAAGAATGACATAACTCAAGCAAACATCTTTTCTTTGGGGAGATTTCTTTGAGATCTTAAGACTAAATGCCCAAACATAATATCAATCTTTCAGCACACACTCACATTTATTGCAACACACAGTCATTAAACCATTAATCATGTAATCATATTTAGATGTACGGACGGACCAATCCATGGATGGACGGACAGAGAGACAAATAAAGATAATCAAAGCAACTAACAAATCAGGAACATAAGCCATATGTCATACACAAGACAACAATATTGTAACAATAGCAGGCTGAAGAAGGCTAGATCCAAATGCAGTCCTTTAATGAAAAAACTCAATGACTCACAATACTGGAGAATACTGCAAAACACAGGAAAAAACGCAAAACTTGAACACCTATTATATGTGTGCTATATTACAGTCTGAATTAAACAGTACAAGAACTGACAAAGCCAGGTTAAACATGAGGGCATTTTATACACAATAACTAAAAAGGATACAACTGGGATGAATCAAATGGAACACAGAGGACAAAGGCACAACAAAAAACAAACCTCCTAGAGACCTCTAGGGGCCGCTAGGGAAAATATCCCAAATATATTACAGATATATATTACCCCGCAAAACACACATAAAAAAACAAAAAAAGTTAATGGGAGAAGCACAAGATAGAAGCTCAGTGGGAGGAGCCACAGGAGGCAGAGCTGCAGGAGGCAGAGGATCAGGGGCGGAGTTGCAGGAGACGGAGCCGCAGGAGGCAGAAGCGAAGGGGGTGGAGGCAAAGGAGTCTCAGGGAATGAGTCTCGGGGTGGAGCCACATTAGGCTGAGTCTCAGGGGGTGGAGGCTCGGGAGATGGACCTGCAGGAGGCAAAGGCTCAGATGTTATGGCATCTGGGGATTCAGAGGTCTCAGAGATCAAGGCAGCTGTGGACGGAGAGGGCTCAGAGGCCAGAGCATCTGGGAACTCAGAGGGCTTAGAGATCAAACCATAATAGGACTCAAAGGTTTCAGAGTAGCTGGAGACTTGGAGAGCAAGGAACTAGGGAACTCAAGCAACAAGGCACTATGGGACTGAAGCAATAAGGCAATATGGGACTCAAGCAATAAGGCAATGTGGGACTCAAGCAACAAGGCAATATGGGACTCAAGCAACAAGGCACTATGGGACTCAAGTAACAAGGCACTATGGGACACAAGCAACAAGGTACTATGGGACTCAAGAAAAAAGGAAACATGGAATTCAGAGAGAGAGGAATTAGAAGGCGAGGTGCAAGGGGAGTCAAGGAGCATGGAACTGGGAAACATATCACTGTGGAATAAGGCACTGGGAAGCATGGAAAAGGAAACCATAGTACTTGGGAGATGGTAGTAAGGATCAAGGCTCTACGGAACGAGGCAGCTGGAAACTCAGAGGTGTGAGCCACAGACTGGTAGCTGGTGTCTGATGGGTGCTGGCCACTGGACTGAACAAAGTGCTGGTTGACAGACGCTATGGACTGGAAAGCATAGTCAATAGCCTAAGGGAACTGGACAGACTTGTCAACAGCATCAGGGAACTGGATGGGCTCAATAACTACAGGGAACAGGACAGGCACATTGAGAGCCTTGGGGGAACTGGACAGGCTCTTCGACAGCCTCGGGGGAACTGCACAGGCTCGTCGACAGCCTCGGGGGAAGGCTGTGGTTAGGGTCAGCTGGACCAATGAGTTGGGGCCACTGAAGTTGAGCCAAACGAGGCTGGGACCACTGGGACCTCCGTTATAGGAATCTCTGAGGAGAGAGCCTTGAGAGCTGCCTTGAGAGCTGACTGGAACAGGACCCAATTGTGTAGGGGGAGGAACTTAGCAGTAGGGCATAATCTATGTACTGTTCTTAAGTAAAGATTAAGCTGCCTCCTGGCATACATGACTTGATGGGCTGGTTGAGCCCAAATTGAAATAGGTCCTTTAACACAAGCTCTCCCCAGTTTGCACAATCTGCTATGGCACAAAAAAGCTCAGTGAACTCTTCAATTTTTTCACCCTCCTGCTTCAGATATAACAGTTCCACTGCTGGATCCATTTCTTTGGTTGGTTCTTCTGTAACAATAGCAGGCTGAAGAAGGCTTGATCCAAATGCAGTTCTTTAATGAAAAAACTCAAAGACTCATAACACACAGTACAATATTGCAAAACACAGAAGAAAACGCAAAACTTGAACACATTGTTATAAAACAGTCTGAAATAAACAGAACAAGATCTGACCAAGCCAGGTAAAACATGAGGCCATTATATACACAAGAACTAACAAGGGTAGCAAGACTGATGAATCAAAGGGAACACAGAGAACAGTGGGACAACATAAAACTAATTTCAAAATAAAAGTCTTAAACCTCCTAGAGACCTCAAGTGGCTGTTAGGGACAATGTCCAAAATATATTACAAATATCTGCAGTATTGCACTGCGATGACGGATGGACAGACTGAAGGACGGACCAACCAACAGACAGACAGATATGGGAATGCAGATTAAAGAAATGAATCTTAAAAAAATCTGTCAATATCAATCTTAATCTATGTCAATGTGAAATTACCATGATATCACCAAGGTACATCACTGCGTGTACCATTGTACCACAGTTCTTCTTTGTGAGCGGGGCAGTATGAGTAATTTGCCTGATTATTAGTTTTGCATCAAACATTTTTCAAAGCATCTGTATGTCTGTCCTTTCCATGATAATACTTTTGGGAGTACATAATAAATAAAACTTTTTATTCATCACTCACCTGATGCAAAACAATCAGTCATGAATGCAAAAGAAAAGACAAAAATGCACTTTAGAATAGAATAACGCATGAAGTAATCTTCCATTAGCATTCCCATTAAATAAACTAACTCTGATATGATGGATGAATGGATGGATGAGACTTATCATAGTTGTTTTTTTGTTTTGTTTTTTGGCAAAGAATATATCAAACATAAATCCAGTCATAACACAAATTCCTTTGAGAATGCCAAGTACATTTTCTGTGAAACAGTTTCAAGAGTTCTTTCTGGAGCCAGCGCACAGACAGACAGAATTCCAATTGGGCACAACCCATAATGCGACAAAGCCCAACTTTCTCTCTATGTATCTGTCTATCTATCGATCTATATCTCCCTCAGCCCATTTCAACACCAACATAAACAAAAAAACGAATTATCCAACCACACAGAAATGAACACCAAGACAAGTTGTTAAATTTGGTTAAGTTTTCTGAAACCATTTATCTTTTCCATGAAAACCGCTAATGAGCTTGTTACAATACACTCCTAAGATGCAATTAGCACTACAGCAACATACTGTATAATACTTGAAATAGGAGTGCTCCAGAGATACCAAGAGAAAGTAAAAGAAAGAAGGGTAGTCAGAAAGGTTTAGACTGATCTCACTATGAATTATGGAACAGTAAGTTCAAAGTTCTGCTGCTGAAATTGGTCTGTGCTTGCCGAAATTCAAACCACCACTCTCCAATGGCCATACCAGGAAGTGTTGTTGATGCAATGGGCACATGTAAGCTTTAAGGTCAAAATATACTTTGGTTGTCTGTGTTGCTGATAGCTCAGCGCACAGTATGCGTGATGCAGATTTCATCATCAGCACAGTCTGTGCGGGCCCAGATATTCTTGACACGCATTCAGTCCTTGTCTGTGCGCATCATCAGTGCATGCACCTGCAGTTGACTGTACTTAAAATGTATGACAAATCAGTGGTAGTGTGCATGTGTCAAACGCATTTGTACTTGCTCATGGTCTGAAGAGTATACTTTGAAAGGCAGTGCAGTGCAGATCAAGTGCAATCCGGAATGCAGAAAAATTAAGTAAACCTTTAGTTTCCGGGTGAATTTTATAGAGTGGCACCAAAAGAGAGTTTTATTTTTTGTTATAAATAGAAATGCATATTTTACAAACCCTATGCCCAACCCCCAACCCTAAACCTAACCGTCAGGGGAGTAAAGATGAAATTTTACTCCCCTGACGGTTAGATTTAGGGTTGGGCATAGGGTTTGTAAAATATGCATTTCTATATGCAAATATGCATTGTTTATGTGAATGTGATTACTTCCTGGTTCCCATGGAACCAGAATCTGTGTCTCTGAGGTTGTTGGCACAATGCACTATGAGTAGGAAAGGGTGACCACTTTTGAAATTATGGAAAAATGTCTGAAGGGTAAGCCACTTTTCAGTAATCCGGCAGAATCTAGTTTATTATATCATACATGACATTCAGATGCGACATGTTGATGTGTTGAAAGGTTACCGACCAAAGGCAGAAGGGGAGAATACTCATTTGAAAACAATCCATATTTGTAATATTATGTTAGGTGACACTAGTGGTACAGAAATTAAACACTTCGCATTTAATCTCCTTCCAACCAGGGTGCAAACATAGCAGTTCTGTATGTTTTATAGTACGAATAGTGTGTTGAACTGCATCTTTGCACAAGAAGTCTCAGTTCCATGATGGGCAGATGGTAAAGGGTTGTGCCCTGAGTCTGATCATGTCCCCCACCATGAGGTCATCACACCTGCCACTGCCATAATGTCATCGGCAGGAGGGGCAAACCCCACCGGAGCCATTATAGTAACCTCTCTCCATCTGCTTTGTTAAAACTGAGCTAGCAAACACAAACCACACACACAAACACAAAGAAATATCACAAAGCCACACCGAACAACATGCACCCACTTGTTGTTTTGCTTTCGTGAGATGCAACATGATTCCCTCTTGGGACACAAGCTGTCGACTTTGTTAGTTTAGATGTTGTTTTCTAAAGGTTCAGATACCCAACCCAGATACACGCTCACACCTGTGGAGCTTGTGCTAAATCTTTTTAAATCCCTGCTTGATTTCAAAGTTTAGCAACTGTTGAGTTAATATAAATGGACATGAAATTTGTTTTGCTTAAAATGAGCAACTGACAGAGATGAGCCTATAATATTATTGATTACCTGTCAAATAGATGGGAACTTTACATTTACAGTAATGTTACCCTTCCTTATAATCTTCTATAATTCTCAATCCATTAGCACATTGTCGATTGCCAATATACAGTATAGTTAGAAAAATAGACAAATACACTACATATGCTGACATGTTGTTGACTTTGATATGCTATATAAATACATTTATATGATTAAGAAATGCTTATATAACATCATTTGGTCATCTTTCTCTCTTTTAATAAATCTAAACATAAAGTTAACAGTGGTTTATTGATTTTGTCACAGAAATGAATTGCATCTGGTATGACATACATTATCCACAAACCGGACGGACGGACGGACGGACGGACAAATGGATGAATGTACGGATGGATGGATCATTCAAACTTGATTGGATGGATGGATGGATGGACGGACGGACAAATGGACGGATGGATGAATAGATGGATGTATCATTCAAACTTGATTGGATGGATGGATGGATGGATGGAGCAATGGATGGATGGTACAGTCACAAACAATAACCATAAAAGTAAATTAATCTTACAAATTGTGGTGCAAGAAACCTTGACTAACATTATAAGTGGACCTCGGGGAAAGAAAAAATAAACACTACAAAAGCACAGAGTATGGCCACTTTAGAAGTTAGTGGCAGGCAGCACATGGAATAAGTTGTTGAATGGTTGAACTGAGAAGGGGATCTAATCTCCTCACTGCTGTATTTTTTTTTCCTTTAGCTGCCCCTCACTCCCTTTTAAGAAAAATGAACCACACACAACCTCCCCACATACATACCACAAATGAAGCCTGTGTTGTGGTAAATCATTATTACAGTGCAAAACAATTCTCCCTGATTCTAGCAAGCATTTTTAATGTGGAAAAAATGTGGTCGAAAGGAGCTAAAGAGAGAGAGAGAGAGAGAGAGAGAGAGATGTAAATACAGTGAATGGTGGTATAGGAAGTGACAGGCTTACACCTTGCACCAATTATCTTTTTCTCCCAGTATCTCTAGCAGCAGTCACAATATTCGCCTCTCTCTCAGTAGCACCACCTACGTCTTAGCGATATATCAAATGTTCACAATACATATTCACATTGATTTTGCTGGTTATATAAAGTTAAACAACATTAAATATTGCAATGATTTCAATGCACATTTAATTTGGCAATTAAGATCCCTAAAGACCACATTGTTAGATTAGTTTAGATTAGCATTAGATTTGGTAAGTTTGATTAATTTAAACTAATCGATTCAAAACTCAAGAATTTGAGTCGTCACTCAAAAATTGTCACTTTTTATTACAGTTATGATTTAAATGCAAGTATATTATTAAATATCATTCCATCTGGTGTTAATTTTGTGAAAAGCATGCCTTGATTATTTCAAATTAAAAAGTTTACTGTATTTTACCACTTGCTTAAACATTCTGAATGTATAACAACAATGGCTGTTCAGTCAAAGTTATGGTTCTTCTTATTGTAAAACAAATGCTTTTAGAAGCATGGCTTTGGAAGCGTCTGAGCTTGCTCGTTGGTTTTAAGAGGTGTGAGACCTGTACAGCTGGAATGCTGACTGCCCCCTACTGCATTACGGTAAATCAAGTTTGAATTGCTCCGATGGTAGGAAAATTCCTCTTCACGAAATGTACATGGGAATGAATAGCATAAATATTTTGTAAAAATTTTCATATACTTAATCGCACTAAATTAACACGTTAAAGCGACAGCCCTATAGATAAATATTAATATTTACATATTGCATACATAAATAGTATAAAAAGGTATGCACAGTTGGGATAATGTACAGTCAGCTGGTCGTTATGGCAAAATAAAACCAGACAGGGTAATCATGACCTCAACAGAGAGTGGAGTGGTCTTTTTTGCGATAATGAATGGCTTATTACATGGCTAACAATATCAAATAAATACATAAATTGACATTAAATATTGAATGTCGAAAAAAATATTATTACGTGATAAGTTGTCTCTAGAAATAACTGAAATCCACCTCCGGTTTGCATCAGATTTCTGAATGTGTTTTATTTACTAAAATAGTCATCTGACTGCTTTTTATCCCACAACTGCTTGTCAAATGAATCAATAAATGGACATGAAATCTTGATTATTACTTTACTTGATTATTTTATTAGCTTACTTACCAGTCTGATATCACTTAATCCCCAGATGTGTGGTCATTATTCAGAAATATTAGACAGCTAAATGATGCGATTGACCAGTTGTAATCGAGTATTCCAGAGAGATGTGAAATAATTAAATATAATGTTTAGCTATATCAGCCCTAGCGATAGATTCTGTTTTGGCTTGCAGGAAAATAAACCTGCTAGTCCCACTGAAGTTAAACTACTGATATGACAGTACTCACTGGTCTTTCCGCTGTATATTTACCCTAAACTTTTATTTTAGTCTCTTTTTTCTTTTTCTTCTTTCCAATGGGAAAAACTAAATGGAGCACATGGCACATATCCAGATCCATAACCAAATTTTCCTGGATTTCTGTATTGTGAACCAAAACTAAAAACATTTCCATTTCCAAGAAAGTAATATTTGGAAAAGGGAGTGTTGGAGTCTACATACTGCTACAAAAAAAAAAAAGAAAAAAAAAAAAAGATTATTAGTGCAGTAATAGTTTCATTAAATGTGGAAAAGGCGAGAGGCAGGGTCACTTATTGCCTCTTTGTACCTCTGTGTGGGCCTAACTCATTTATTATTTAACCACCAATGTATCTAGCAGGCATCTGTGTCCGTGTTTGCACAAACTTAACCCAGCACAAAGTCACTGACCTCTAAAACAACATCCTTGTCAAAATTTGAATCTAACTCATGCGGATCTCTGACAGTAATGTATATTTTCAAGAGTCATGTGTGTGTTTAATGTGTGTGCTTCACACTGTCTTTGTGCTTCAGTGTGGTACATTTCCCCACAAATAGAAGGACTTTTAAATGTATGACTCACAAATCACTTCAACACATCAGTTGCGACAAATGTGAACTGACTGTGAAGGGCAAGGGGGCTTCATTAACAGTAAAATGCAACCGAATGAAAAATCACCTGCATCTACTGTGTGACCATCTACTGACATTATAGACTTGCTTGTTATACCCAATTGCATTCATGTAGGTCTCTCTAAATTACATTTGATTAATGCCACTTTGGGTGTGGACCTAGATTTTATTGACCATAAAATTTGGTTCATTTGATTAGAGTGAAAGCCATCTTCTGAACTCGATACATGCCAAGGAAACACACTTGAGGCTGTTTGAAGCAAGAGATCGGGGGTTCAGTTCATATGGACTGCTGTACGGTTCCCAATTACTACTTCTGGTGGTGCTCACATTGAGGACAAAAACATTTTGCAAATACAGAGAATCATGGTTTTGAAACATCATAACAGATGCAGGGGGTAATCCGAGTTCAAGTTTGGAATTTAAGCTAACACATCAAATGTGAAAATAAGTCTTATAACAGTTAAACTCTCTAACTTTATAGAATGTTCAGTACTCCTGTTTTAACATTACAATTCAATTATTTACATGGACACTAACTGCTGAAATAGCATAGCTTCTTTAATACCGAAAATGGAAACAACACCTCACAGTCTAAAGAAAATGGCAGAAAAACTGATTTTATCCATCGGGAATAAATTGGATCTCTATGACAGTTGGTGGAGGTAGAGGTGGGTAAATGTAGGCGGGACATAATGAAGGGCTTGTGGTTTAATAACCAATAGGTTTCAGTAACGTCACAGCTGTGAACTATGATTTGCTACTTGCTAGTCAGTTGCATGGGTCTACGTTATCAATCTAAAAAGCATTTGATCAGAAAAAAAAAGTGCTAAATGAGTCGTCAATATATTTGATACGTTTTCCAAGGACGAGAAAGACTTCACATTTTAAATATTTATCTGCTTATCAACTTTGAGGAGTACATTAGCATCTAAATGGCGTAAAAGATAATACGCTTTAACTAACACCTAATTTATTGTTATGGGGTGTTTAAAATGCACACTGAAATTTTGACAAGACAAACACGTCTTTTACTCAGATGTTTTCACTGCCTTGGTTAACGCAAAAAACATTGAAAGCTCTGATTATGAGGTTGTGTATGCAAAAATATTTCAGTGGAGTTTCATGTGAAAATGTAACTATGCAATGTTCTTTCCAGTTCTGTGCTCTAATGGAAAAGCCTCAGTTTGAAAAATGGGCAGGTTTCTAAATCTAGCCATTGTCAATGTGTGACTGCTTTCAAAGGGTGCTTATTCTGACAAATGAATAAAGGATTTTAGATTTTAAATGTAGGAATCTATATATACTGTATGTACTCATATCGAATGTGATCCAAGTGCAGAGCAAGAGTGTAAAGAGCATTCCCGAGACAACCGTCTCTTTGTGGTCATTTATAAATGTAGCTGTATACATCATGACCATTGACTGTTGGTCTGGGAGTGTTTTGTGTGTAAGTGTGTACCTGAGAGTGCTGTGTGGGAGTTAAAGCGTGAAAAATCTAGACGGACTTGTTCCGCACAAGAACTGTGTTCTTCAACCACTATACCAGAAACGACCAACCGCCAGAAGTGGAAAGTAAGGTTGGGTAATTTACAGACCAGGAATCACTCAGAATAAACAAGCCTCTCAATGTGCGGCAAAATCACTATTACGACTGAAGGGGTTGATTTAGGATACCTAACTTATTATTTTATTATGCTTTTTTTTATTGTTTATTTGATTAGTTTTATTAAATAATTAACATTCTATTAATGATTTATAGTTTGCATTGTCAGAAGTACTGTATGTTTTACAATATAATTGTATTATATTATATGTTATATATCAAAAGTGTATATTTAATCTTTGAGAAGTTACTGAGTGTCTGACCCATGTAAGGAATGCATTAAAAGTGTTTACTACAGCTCAGCTTCATCCAGAGAATACAAACTGTTGTTGCACCATTTATATATTCAAGTTTATACATTACTTTCTTCTCATTTATTTATCTTCATATTATTATGTATATTATTTGCCTATTTGTAGTTTTCATGCAAGGAGTGTTAGATATTTAAGTGTGTGAGCCTTGAGGATGATTGCATCACACTACAAAAAAGTTGTGACAGTCAAGTGTTTCCCATTGTGCAACATCACCATTTTTTTCAAATAACACTAATAAAGCTACTACTAATGCTTGGTCACTCAAAGCACAAGTCTGTTAAATTTAGCAGGCAGAATTTCCCCCCATTCATTCATTATGAAGGTCTTCAGCACGCAAATATATATATCCTTCATTACCGTATTTTGCGCTTTATAATGTGTCACACATTCTCAATTGGAGACAGGTCAGAACTGCAGGCAGGACAATCTAGCACCTGCATTCTCCACTTACACAGCTATGCATTTGAAATCTGGGCATGATTTTGCACAGTCAAATGCAGAGACATACCAGCGTAATGACACACCCACAAACCATGACAGACACATGCTTTTGACCTGAGGCTGATAACCGCCTGAGGCTTGATGGTCCTTTTCCTCTTTGGCCTGGAGAACACGATGGATGTTTTTCCAAAAACTATTTTAAATTTGGACTCATCGGACCACAAAACATGATTTAACTGTTCTACTTTTCATCTCCGATGAGACCGAGCCCAGAGAAGTCTCTGACGCTTCTGGACGGTGTTGCTGTACAGCTTCTGCTTTGCATAGTAAAGCTGTAACTCTGATTCAGTGGTGAATGGTGTTGAATGACAAAGATTTACTGAATATTCCCAAGCCCATGTCATGATATGCAGCCATGTCACCCTGCAGCTTTCACCTGGTTACCCACTATAGCTAAGCAGGGTTGAGCTTGGTCAGTACCTAGATGGGGAACCACCTGGGGCCTGCCACAGTATAGTGATGGGGACACTATACTGAAAAAGGCACCATCTTTTGGATGAGATGTTAAATAGAGGTTCTGACTCTGTGGTCATTAAAAATGCCAGGACACTTCTCGTAAAGAGTAGAGGTGTAACCCCGGTGTCCTGGACAAATTTACCCTGATAGTCCTGTGGCATGGGGGGGCGTGATCATTTGTCTGTCTGCGGGAGAGGGAGAGTGTTAAAGCTCGACACCTGGGTTGTGATTACTCTTAACACCTGTCTCTCATTATAGTGATGGCGGAGGGAGACCTGATAAGCACGCCAGAGCATCAGTGTGGGAGAGAGAGTCAGCAGAGAGAGTTGTTTGCTGCATGTGCCCGCCAGATTATTAAAGACTTGTTTGTGTGTATATTTGGCCACTAAGTACCCTTTTTGTTAAAGTTTTTGCGTGACACTGAAGAGTAATAAAATACTCACGCTAACAGTTTGTTGCCTCCTGACTCCTTCATTGCCCACAAACCTAAACCTATCACAGGCCCTTATAAATCATGGCCTCCAAATAATCCACCTCCAAGAATTGGATTTATCACTCTACACTCTCCTCTCCACCAACAGCTGTTGTTTGGTGACTGTATGGACTGTATATTCACAATGTAAAGAGCTTTGAGTGCAGTTTCAGAAAAGCACTATATGAGTGTAACATTCATTAATTCATTCGTTCATTCATTCATTCATGATAACCATTGCAGATGCATGATGATTTTTAAGACAGTGACGTCTGACGGATCGGAGATCACGCACATTCAGAAGTGGTTGTTGGCCTTGCCATTTATGCACTGAGATTTGAACACACTGAGATTTGTTCTCAAAGTGTTGGATTATTTGTTAATACATCTGTGGGCAAACTGGTGAGCCTAGACCTATTCTTGCCCTTGAAGGACTAGGCTTGTTTTGGAGGCTTCTTACATACTTTGACACGATTGCCTCACCTGCTCAACAACTCCTGTTTCACATCACCTTTCAACTTGCAAGATTGTTATTAGTGCTAAATTGCCCGTCTCAACTTTTCTGGAGTGTGTTGCAATCATTAGATTTGAAATTAGTGTATATTGGGGGGAAAAACTATTAAATTCACAAGGTAGAACATCCAATAATGTGCTGTTGTAGAGCTTTCAATATTGCACAGGGTGAACCTAATTTACAATTCACTGCTTTTTGTATTTGCATTTTTCATACTGTCTTAACTTTTTCGGAATTGGGTTTGTTGAATTCTGTTCTGTTTCTTTATGTATTCCAAGTCTCCTTGCAGGTCCTGCATTCTATATAGGTCTGGTTGTCATGTAGCCTTGAATAAATAATACCAGTTTGTTCTCTCTAATCATCTTTTCCTTCATGGGAATGTGATTGTGTTTTTGTTAATGAGGTGCCTCATAGCCATTCAAGTTCCAAGGAATGTCTGCTTCATGGACATCATGAGAAAAGAGGTCCCACAACTCATGATACCTACCTCAGTACTATTTACTCTAGTTATATAATTAGTTATGGTTATGATAACAAATGTTATGTCTTCAATAGTACTGTTGTCATGCAGTCGAATGAACAAAATGTTTGGAGCTGTTTCTATAATCTTCCTATGTTTGTACCAATCAGAATGTTTTCCAATTATTTCTGTATTTTAAGTTAGTTCGCTTTTCTATAAACTTTCTTGCTAATTGTTGCCATTGGAATTGTGGAGAATGGAAAATTCTTTGTCTCATGTAAACTTTGTCAATTGATTGCAACATTGAATATAGATCTTTGTTCATATTGATCTTTTTACTGGGTTAAGCTGTATTCCACAACACTACAAACTCCTAACCCTAAGTTATCACTCAATTTGTGCAATGGACATAACTGATAACGCATATCTTGTGGCTTGTTGAGTAGATGTGTACTATTATTTTCTACATGACCAGATTTACAAATTTTGCCTGGTGGATGATAGAAACAGGCAAATAAAGCACAAATACTTAACTACGGACCATACTATTATAGAAACTCTGAGGTGGGCTCTTTTGACTTGGGCCAGTAAGCATCAACCTAGAAACCACCCAGAACACCCTAGCAAACACACAGCAATGCCAGAAAATCATCCAGAATACCTTAGCAACCACACAGAAACAACCTAATAAACACAATTCACTTTTTTTCTCAATGTATCTCACAAAAGTGAGTACACCCCTCACATTTTTGTAAATATTTGATTATATCTTTTCATGTGACAACATTGAAGAAATAACACTTTGCTACAATGTAAAGTAGTGAGTGTACAGCTTGTATAACAGTGTACATTTGCTGTCTCCTCAAAATAACTCAACACACAGCCATTCATGTCTAAACCGCTGGCAACAAAAGTGAGTACACCCCTAAGTGAAAATGTCCAAATTGGGCCCAAAGTGTCAATATTTTGTGTGGCCACCATTATTTTCCAGCACTGCTTTAACCCTCTTGGGCATGGAGTTCACCAGAGCTTCACAGGTTGCCACTGGAGTCCTCTTCCACTCCTCCATGATGACAGCATGGAGCTGGTGGATGTTAGAGAACTTGTGCTCCTCCACCTTCCATTTGAGGATGCCCCACAGATGCTAAATAGGGTTTAGGTCTGGAGACATGCTTGGCCAGTCCATCACCTTCACCCTCAGCTTTTTTAGCAAGGCAGTGGTCGTCTTGGAAGTGTGTTTGGGGTCGTTATCATGCTGGAATACTGCCCTGCGGCCCAGTCTCCGAAGGGAGGGGATCGCGCTCTGCTTCAGTACGTCACAGTACATGTTGGCATTCATGGTTCCCTCAATGAACTGTAGCTCCCCAGTGCCGGCAGCACTCATGCAGCCCCAGACCATGACACTCCCACCACCATGCTTGACTGTAGGCAAGACACACTTATCTTTGTACTCCTCACCTGGTTTGCGCCACACACACTTGACACCATCTGAACCAAATAAGTTTATCTTGGTCTCATCAGACCACAGGACATGGTTCCAGTAATCTATGTCCTTAGTCTGCTTGTCTTCAGCAAACTGTTTGCGGGCTTTCTTGTGCCTCATCTTTAGAAGAGGCTTCCATCTGGGACAACAGCCACACAGACCAATTTGATGCAGTGTGCGGCGTATGGTCTGAGCACTGACAGGCTGACCCCCCACCCCTTCAACCTCTGCAGCAATGCTGGCAGCACTCATACGTCTATTTCCCAAAGACAACCTCTGGATATGAGACTGAGCATGTGCACTCAACTTCTTTGGTCGACCATGGCGAGGCCTGTTCTGAGTGGAACCTTTCCTGTTAAACTGCTGTATGTTCTTGGCCACCGTGCTGCAGCTCAGTGTCAGTGTCTTGGCAATCTTCTTATAGCCTAGGCCATCTTTATGTAGAGCAACAATTCTTTTTTTCAGATCCTCAGAGAGTTCTTTGCCATGAGGTGCCATGTTGAACTTCCAGTGACCAGTAGGAGGGAGTGTGAGAGCAATGACCAAATATAACACACCTGCTCCCCATTCACATCTGACACCTTGTAACACTAACAAGTCACATGACACCGGGGAGGGAAAATGGCTAATTGGGCCCAATTTGGACATTTTCACTAAGGGGTGTACTCACTTTTGTTGCCAGCGGTTTAGACATTAATGGCTGTGTGTTGAGTTATTTTGAGGAAACAGCAAATGTACACTGTTATACAAGCTTTACACTCACTGCTTTACATTGTAGCAAAGTGTCATTTCTTCAGTGTTGTCACATGAAAAGATATAATCAAATATTTACACAAATGTGAGGGGTGTACTCACATTTGTGAGATACTGTATATATATATACAGTTGTGGCCAAGATATATAGACACACATCCTCTTCCAGGTTGATTCTTAACATCTCCAGTTGATTGGCACTTCTTAATTATTGCCCTGACGGTGGAAATGGGTATTTTCAATGCTTTAGCTATTGTGTTATGAAGCTCAACAACCTTTTGTTGCACATCATAAATTCATTATTTGGTCTTACTCATTGTGAAGAATGACTAAGAGAATTTGGCTCGTGTGTTACCTCAAATTTATACCCATGTGAAACAGGAAGTCATAGCTGAACAATTTCATGTTCCTTGTCAACCAGGTGTACTATAAAATATGAATGGGAATATAATTGTTTTGAAGAGAAATGTTTATTTAATTATGAGATTTACCCCCCCCTTCTATTAGTTTACTTCAATTAAAGGTTCGATTTTTGTGAATATTTTGAATGAAAGTTCAAAATTATAAACAATAAAGACATATTTTTCACAGCCTTCTTTGCTCATATTTACCAAGGGTGCCAAAACCTTTGGCCACAACTGTATTTATATAGTATATATATATACAGTATGTGTGCATACATAATGTGCAATGTTACTTTTGAAACCACTGTATATTTTGTTAAATCAAAAGATGTGTTTGAATGGTTCCTATCATGCAGTCAATTCATTCTTCACAAGCTCACCAAGCTCATTTATTAGCGATTAGCTTTTCTCATTGTTAATTACCTTACTGGCCACGACTGCCAACTCCTGACATTGCTGGCCGGCTTTATGAAAATGAATCTTTGACTAAGTAAAGATTTTTCAATTGCTCTAATAATTAAGATTAGCATATATCCGCACTCTAGCTTGTAAGATAATTCAAATAACACTGAATAAGCCACTTTCATTAAGATGTTTGTTTGATGAGTAGAGAGGTAGTCAAGTTAAATTTTAAATGATGCAAATGTGTGCAGCAGGTTATGATGATTCTGATTTATTATGCAGAATCCAGCCAGTATGTTTGGATAGACACTAAAAAGTACAATATGGACATTTGAAAGCATTTAACATGTAAATATTTTCATGTATTTATAGCTTTAGAAACGTAAAATATTGATGAATCCATTACAAATATATTTTAATATACAAATTGATATTAAATATACATATTTGAACATTTTGACTGTTTAATAGATCTTTTAGATACCTCAGCCCTACCCCAACCTCTAAACATAACCACATTTCAACAATATAAAACATGTAACAAGCAATGTATGCACTGTAGCAAACATTTTTATTACTATATATACATATATATTACAGCAGCTAATCCCACACCTACTCGCCATTTATTTATTAAGAATATAAAACACGTAACAGGAAGATACATTTAATCACAATAATTTATTCCAAAAATTGCTAAATTTCAATGCAAAAGTAAATATTCTACTGATGCACTCCATAACAGCACAGACATCATTCAAACATATACATCGCAGAATATGACATGTTGCAAATGGTGACGAGGCAATTGAGAGCCAATGAGCATCCAACCTCACTTCCGTAAAACCACTGGTCGTAATGTTTGAAAACAAAACCAATGCATGTTGATGGTTACAGCGGGCACGATGGTGCTGTAGCGGATGGAGACAGAGATCGTTGAATAAAAGGCTTGAATTTGGGTCTGTTCTTCACAGAAAGCAGTCTGATGATTTTAATTATAGCTAACAAATGTATAGATTAATTGAGTTGTATGACATATTCTGAAAAATCCTTTTATGTCCATGGAAAACAAAAATAAAATGAAATGCTTAATAAATGATTAAACGATTATAGAGTTTTTATTCATTTTAACATTTTAAAGTTTAATCTTGGTTAAAGTGATATAATCCTTTAAAAAGTTGTATAGGGCAGAAGAAATTACACAGAACTGAATGAAACCATTAAAATGTCATATTATTGTCAACTGAATTAAATAAATGTGATGGCATTTAACCAATCTCACTGATTATAAATTAAATGTAATTAACTGATTAATTCTATTAATTATTCTATATTAATATATTCATAAGGTACACATAAACATTTGTACATTTCTATAGGTATTAATAAGTAAAATGATGACATTTAGATGCTGTGAATACTTCAAAATTGTACGTTTTGGTTTCTATGCAAATGTAAGAGAATGTACGTTTGCCAGAAACAAACTTTACGTAAGAATATATACGCATTCTTTCAAGATCAAGTTGCAGAATCATGGTGTCTGATGAACTAGTATCTACTTATTAGATAGCAACAGAAGAGGCGTTTCCAATTTTGTAGAGCACTTATACATAGATTCCTATAGATTCTAAGATCTGTGTTACAAAACTTGAGTTGAAAACATTCAATTTAATGTAAATGAATGAAAATCGATTAATCTATATACTTTTTAAATTGCTGACAAATAAGAACTGTTGCGTTTTCATAACTTATGAAATATAATTAGTGTGCACCATACATGTCAAACATGGGCTTAAAACATCATACAGTTTGGCTGGAATATAACAGTCACAATAAAACGTGCACAATGAGCAGAATTTCGTAACATTTTTGCAATTATGCAGCAAAAGACAAAATTCTACACATAAGCTTGTGGACCCGTTCTCCCCCATTCATGCATATGAATGAAAGTGAATGAAACACAGAATCTAGTGTGACCACCCCTTAATCTGATTTTAGTAATAAATCTTACAAACTCAGTGTTGTGGCTTACATAATATGTTTCCAAACTGTCATTTCCTCAACTGAGTCAAAATCCAATAATTTTTGAACTGACATGAGCATATCATTGGATAGTGATAAATATCTTACATAGATTTAAATAAATAGCTGGTAAGTTAAAAAAAATAAAAAATAAAAAAATGATTGGCTGAATTAATTGAGAATTAAGATGTTCACAGGAGCACTGAACACTTTAAATGCATAAGCGCAAATATTCATGGGTGATGACACAATTATCTCTTTCACGTGCAAGAAAATTTAAAATATGCAGAAAAGGCACTTAAAACATGGCACTGTTTAATTCATGTAAAATCTGGTGCTATTCAGTAACATAATCCTTTAATTGCTTTGATATATGTGAAAGCTCCTTTTTGGAGTACCAACAAAAAGGGTCTTTGCTAATCTACCATTTAATACACACATACACAAAAACAGACCGAGCAAAAACCATAAAGAGGGCTTTGATTTCAGTACGTCATGCACAGCTAAAATGACCTGAATGCATGCTAAATAAATTTGTAATGACAACTTTAAATAGACCGAAACTAGAGGAAAAGCAAATGACTCACACTTGCAGTGAAAGTGAATGGTGACTGGTGACTGGTTAAAATAAATGCCACTTAGTTTAATATTTTGTTGTCTAATGGAATGGCATCCATACATACAAGTGACGCTTATGTGTCCAAATACTTTTTGTAGCCACTCGGTTACATTTTGCTTAGTTGGACAAACATGATGGTGTACATAAAAATCATACCAAACTCTTTATATCTCAGAAAGAAAAATATCTATACATTAGGGCTGCCCCTGATAGTCAACCAAATGTTAGTCGATGAGAAGATTCTTGGTCGACCAAGTTTTGATTAGTATCCTTCAAGGGAAACTGACGAACACGATATATATATATATATATATATATATATATATATATATATATATATATATATATATATCCAATTACATCAGCTGGATCTGTGAATATTCTTGCTTTAGTGATTTTACACTGAAAATTTTAAATCAAATACATTTCTAAATTCAAATTGCACTCCAAACGAAACAAAAAAGCAATTAAAAAAATTAAGTGATCAAAACAATAATATTATATATATATACATATATATCACAAGTGCACGATATGGCCCTACATCAGCACTACTGTGATTACCTACGGCACTCGGCCTGCGGCTGAATCACAGCAGTGCTGATTTAGGGCCACATAGCACAATAGCGAGTGTGATATTGCTTATATACAACAGTTGAATGAACAAGTACATTTTAAAAAATTAGGAAAAACTGCACACGGTCATGAAAATACATTTGTGCATGGAACTACTTTCTTACGTGCCGATCAGAATCTGCCGTTGCTGATTCAAAACAAATGATGCGTCCAAGCCTTCATTAGTAATTCAAAACTGTCACTTCAGAAATAGTATCATGGCTTGTGCTGTTTCGAACAAGTTATTGGATAAACAAGGATGGATGGATGTGTGTGTGAGAGAGAGAGTGAGAGAGACGGAGCGTGTGCAATCACCTGTTGCCACACCCAAGCAGAGATGCTGTCAGCTTTCTGAAGGTCAGCTTTCTCGATGGAAAAATAGCCATCCAAGCAGGAGTATTCCTCTATATTTCACGGTAGCCAGTGCGCAAGAGTCATTCCCTATAGAAACCGCAATGACCTCTGCAATTTTAAACAGTACGTAACCAATGTGGAAACTCCGGTAAGAGGTACGCACCTCTTACGAGTTCTGTAATCAATCAGTCCGTTGTGTCTCTCAGCTGTGATAAGCCTTAATGCTTAAGTTGTTAGTTTAAAGCCGTGTAAATCTATTTCCTAGCTTTAGTAATGTAATAGTAATATGAGCGATCACGGAGCGCTGTTCTATGTAAACAATGACTAATGGATTCACTTCACGTCACCAACTGGCTAATATTACACACAAAAATGAACTTTTACCACCACCTGCTGGCTAACATATGTAATGTAAAAAAACAATGTATGTAAAAAAAAAGACACATAGCCTACATTAGCACTTAACACATATGCACTGCTCTTACGCTTTAGTTTAGGACGACGAACACATGCAGAGTGATATACACACAGTGAAGCGTCCGAGAGCTGATGGTGTCAGACCATCAGAGCTCATGGAACGTCTCTCGTCCAATCAGATTCAAGGACCAAAACTAACTGTTGTATATATATCTATATAGATATATATAGATATATATAAATAACCAACTATAATTTACCATCAGGTAAGTATCCATCTAAACTTTTTACTTCAGAATTACTTGCACAAATGAAGACATAAAACAATTATAAATGTAAAACTAATAATTATAATGACGATAATAATCACTGAAATATAAATCATGGTTCGAGGTGAACGTGTTTGTATTATTTTATATTATTTTATATATTTTGTATTATTTGCTGCAGATTTGCATTCACAATGAATTGCTCTGTGGAAATAAAGCAAACTGAACTCAAAACATCTCCTGAGCTGTGATGTCTGAGGTCATTTACAGCACTCTCATTGACAATACTGTTCTTGCAACAAAATAATTCAGAAGACAGCAACAAAGAAAGAGCCTAAAAGAGAGAACCGACTAGGAAAATATTTGATCGGGGCAGCCCTACTATGCATAATACAAAAGATCAGCAAAACTGATTCTAAAACGTGCCATTCATTTGCATATATTTTCATCAGAATAGACAGCATGGAAATGTGTATGTGGGCAGGTTTGGGTGGTTTACAATGGCATTTATTTAGGTTACAAACTGGTAGTTACAAGGGTATTATGCTATAAATGTGGCTTATGAGGACATTTCTAGTGTCCCCATAACTCAAATTGCTTAAAAAACATACAACATACAAAAAACATAAGTATGTTTTTTGAAAATGTAAAAATGCAGAAGGTTTTTGTGAGGGTTAGGTTTAGGGTTAGGGGATAGAATCTATATTTCGTACAGTATAAAAATCATTATTTATATGGAGATTCCCGGATAGCCGCACCAACATGCTTGTAGAAGAACCAACGTGTGTGTGTGTGTGTGTGTGTGTGTGTGTGTGTGTGTGTGTGTGTGTGTGTGTGTGTGTGTGTGTGTGTGTGTGTGTGTAAAATCAACCCCTGAGAGGTTTAGGAGTAAAGAGGATTAGACTAAAGTCAAAATTTCTGGGATCGAATTGGGAACTGGTGAAGAGAGGAACTGGGAATTTAATAAAGAAAGGAATCTGAGAAGTGCTGCTTAATGACAATAGAGATTACACACACTCACTGGCATACACATGAAAACACAAACACACACACACACATACAGTTGAAGTCAGAAGTTTACATGCACCTTTGCCAAATACATTTAAATTCAGTTTTCCACAATTTTTCAAGATTTTTAGAATCGTAGAAAACATTCATCTGTTTTTGGTCAGTTAGGATCACTACTTTATTTTAAGAATGTTACATTTCAGAAGAGTAGAGAGTGATTTATTTCAGCTTTTAATTCCTTTAATTTCTTGTTAGTATTTGGTAGCATTGTCTTTAAATTGTTTAACTTGGGTCAAACCTTTTGGGGAGCCTTCCACAAGCTTCTCACAATACGTTTTATATATTTATATATTTAGTATAGTATATTTCCCTGCCCTATGTCAATACTTTTTTCATCAGAGTTTTTGAGGAAGCACTTGCCTCCTTTAGAGAAGTCTTGACACATGCAATACACACATAGAGAGCTACTACCAGCTCCAATTGTTACCACTTATGTTAAAACAAAGTTAAGTCTCCCAGCCAGAGTAGGCCCAAGGCATGCTTAGGGCCCTGGTGGACACCAGGGGCCCCTAAGAGCACATATATATATATATATATATATATATATATATATATATATATATATATATATATATATATATATTTTTTTTTTTTTTTTTTTGTGATTATACTGTCAATGGACAATGGTAATTATACAAAAGCGCAATATTAAATGCAATATTATGTTAACGGGCTGCAGGATGCAAGCACATTCAGACAACAAAACAGCAATGTCACAAAAAGGACATATCCTCTGGTGCAAAGAAAAGGAAAAAGAAGAAAACAGAGGAAGAGAAAAAACAGCACGATAAAGGTATGTTAAGTAGCTAGGCTAAGTTATGAGCTAACATTAGCTGGCTAGTTAGTTAACATAGCCTATGTAGCATATCTTCTTTTTTAGGAAAGTTTGATTAATCATCCGTAAATAGCCTTGACATCTTAATATAATATTAGTGCAACATATTACTTAGCAAGTTTTAGATTAAAGTTTTTGTCTTCTGTGTAAAAATAACTTTCATGGGTGTATAATTTTGTAATAAAAATAAGCTTCTGTTCCATAAACTTTGTACTGATAACTGACAACTTAACATTATTTAAATTAGTCTACCATTTTGGGGTCTTTGCTATTATATTCCAATATCATTATGGCTCAATTAGCTAGTTATAGATTAAGAGTTGTTGTTTTAGGAGCACATATGGCTTGCTGCTGTGTATAATAATTTGTGTTGAGAAAATAACATATTTTGTCAAATATTCTGTCAAATATGTACTCTTATGAAACTTCCCTAGGAGCACTGTTGAAATATTTTGGACGTGGGGCACAACCAACGCCACCTGCCCCAAGTTCCAGTGCTACAGCTGATGATGATTTTTCAACAATCCCAGATCATTATATTTATAAGGATAAACCATGCCTTTGTTTTTGACAGACAGTAGCATTACCTTCTAATATGACATCTAACATGGCTAGCTTTTATTATTATTTTCATCTTTCATCCGGTCCATCCTCTGCATGCGAGGAGCACTTCCCAGCACGTGCATCTACTGATGTGGTCATCTATCCTGTCTGACTCAGAAAGGACTGATCTGGTAAGCAGAGGGCCACTGCCTATAAAGGAAAACTTCACATTCCCTGAAAAACCTGATGGCCGAAGCTTCCACTACACCTACAGAAAGTTAATTAATGGAGAAAAAATGTAAGTGGAGCTGCTCACTTATTCAAAAAGAAATGATACAGTCTACAGCTTCTGCTGCAAATTGTTCTCTAGGAAGTACACAAAACTGGTAACAGAGGATCAACAGGATTGGGTAAATATAGGTGTGCTACTGTTACATTTAAACCGTAGAAGGGTAAAATCATGCCAGGCAGACATTGGTATGTTGTAAGCAACACAGCTACAACTAATAAAATTGAGTCTTACCGTTCTGAGGGGTGTGTTAGATTTTATAGTGTGCGAATAATCAAGCATTGACAATATTCAATCATATTGGCGGCACCGAGGGGCCCCCAAATCAAATTCTGCTTAGGGCCCCATAAAGGCTTGGGCCGGCCCTGCTCCCAGCATAAAACTGAAAACGCTGAGTTGTCTTATGTGTGCATTCAACCTGTGTCTATCTATGGCACCAGACAGATATATATCTATACAAACACTTCCAGTGAGAACTCAAGCAGACAACTGCTGACACTTGACACATCCACATCCACCCCCACATCCATTACTGCCATACGATACCACAGGACTCATGCCAACCTGATTAACACATATCCATTACCACACAGCTGTGGCCACCTGTAAACTAACAACTGTCGACACTATCATTGAGTAAACTGCTGTTTGACAGAAAGAGAACGATCAGCAAGTTATGCAACAGTTTTCCAGTTACATTTTTCTTGTCAAGTCACCACAGCTTCTTTTAAACATTAACAGAAATCTATCGTTACATTCACATTTTCCCAGACCATTAAATGTCAAGAGAAATACCACATAATTAAAGTGGTCCAATACTTTACATAATACAATATTATGTGATATTTACGTGTGTTTAACAACAGTTCAACAAATGACTTATTCTTACAGTATATCAAGAACAATATAGGGTGAATCTCAAGAAACCAGTTCGGGTAGAAATTTACAAGGAAAAAAACAACGAAAGTATATTTTGCATTAAGAAAAGGTAGCCTTTTTTAGTACCTTAAGAATATGTTTAATATGTGTTGTTTTGTTGCAATTTATTTATTATATGAATAATTGCATGGAGGGGCATAAAAAGCCCTTAAACAACATCAAATAACAACAATTATAATAAGCTATATGTTGAAACCTGAAATGAAATCATAAAGTTGCATCTGTTTATCAGTTAATGTGATGGCTCACAAAATGCTCTTTTCAGATGTCTTTAGTGTCCACTTCTGCTTAACGAAGCAATATATTCAAATTGTCAGTTCTGACCAGCCAATTCACAGTTTCTTCTTAAGTATAAAAGTCTCAGTTCAACCTCGGTTTACCCTCAGCAGTCCTGTCCTTCTCCACTGTTGCTCTCTGTTGTTGATAACCCTATGTCTGTCCATTCTCCTCTCTTGTAAACAGCAGACTACGAGCACTGATAGTGTGTAACAAAAAGAAAATCACACGCACACACACTATCTCTCTCTCTCTCTCTCTCTGGTTAACTCATCCGGGTGGCTCATTTATCTCAATGAAGACTGATAACAAGTCTCTCTACTATCACCCTAACCCTTTCGCTCTCTCTTCTTTTCACTTTTGCTCCCTCTACCTTATCTCATTCAGGTTAAGTGGTGGGAGGCAGGATGAAAAGAATGCCCTCTCTTCTCGCACTTTCTGTTTCTCTCGTCCATTTCTCTGAATCATTGACTCTTCTTAGTTGGATTGTGAAGGTCTTAAAAGGTTGTTACCAAACCAACACACACCAAATACAGATCGTGAAGTTCAACAATGGCAAAGGATGGTAGAATCTATTGTATAACATCATAAAAGTGTATGACATTCCATGCACGTTCATGAGCGTTATGACAGAAGCTCGTTCACAGCGGCATGCGTATTAACGCGAGAACTTGCTTTGTTTTTCCACAAATCAAAACTAAAGTCATATGGATTTGGGAGAACATACTGTAAGGTGTAACTGAGAACATAATGACAAAAAACAAAGAAGAGTAAATTAGAGGTCGATAGACATATCAATTTTACAAATGAATCTGTGTCGATAGTTGCTTTTTTGTAACTATTGGTTATTGGCAAAAGAAAAAATTATGAAGATAGTTGCTGAGAGTTGCCAATAGTTTTTTTGTCTGTGGCCAAAACAATTAATGTTGAGAATATATAGGCTACAAAAAGCTACATTTGGTGAATATTAACATAAAGAGCATTGTTACGGAGCCAAGACTCTGTCACCAATGCTGTTTTTGGACTAATTTACGATTATTAATGTGATGTCATAAAAAAACTAATTAATAATGGGATTTTACAAATTTTTTACTATGCCTGTGCCCATCACAGTAAGGAAACACTAAAAAATTATATTCAATAAATCGATTTTAAAAACTATCAGACGATTGATCAGTTATTTTCCTTTTCCACCACCATAGTAAACTGTATCAGCAAACTCCACTATTGGTCAACATAAGAGTTAAATGATATAAGAATTGTACATTTTGGGTGAACTATTTCTTTACAGGAATAGTTTATAAAAAAAATGAGAGTGCTTTTTTTGTGTCATTTTTGAAACTCAACAGCCGCTTTCACTTTCATTAAATGGAAAAGAGCAGAATGAACATAAAAACGTCCAGCAGTGTTTCACAGAAAAAAGTCATACAGGTTTAAGAAAATTATTATTATTATTATTTTAAATAAAGACCACTTCACCCAGGACGTGCTGGTTTCCCTAAACGAGCTCAGCGCACGTAAGAAAAAATTTAAATGAAAAACTAGAAGCACATCTTTTACTCTCAGCATCAGATGGAGTTGTGGAGCACAGAACCACTCTGTATTACAGGACACAGCAATGCAAATAAACTTTGAAGCTAACAGCACGAGCAGACCATTTATTTAATTAATTAAAATGCAGCCATTTGTGGTTTAATAATCGCACAAGGTAATATCGTGATTTTGATTTTATTTCGATTAATTGTGCAGCTCTACTAGTAACTGACAATGTTTGAGTTTGAGTTGATGTTGGTGAGGGGTGGCACTTCGCTGTTACCGGGACACATACAGGATGGAATAGCGTTTACACCTCAAATGTGATGTGGTTTCATGCGCTTTTGACCACATTCATATGTGGGTTTTTGTGATCCGATCACAAATTTTTTATACCCCATTTAGACCTGTCTTTAGCTCTTACCACATGTAATTGGACAACCAAAAATGCACCTTAATACCAGGTGTAAACGGGGTCTTAGTTTGGTCTGCAAACAAGGTATTTAGACATTCCAATGTGCAAACATTCAGGTAGCCCTCATTCTAATAACAGTTCCTAAGTGGATTGGACTGCCCATGAGTGAAAACTAGGTCAAGATCTCACATCTTCAGATAAAATATAGTTTACATTGCTGTAAACTAGCAGAGCATAAGGGGAATCATGGATGAGACCAATTGGTTCTAACTGCATCATAAGCGGGTAAGCGGTCTGCTTGCTCTCATTGTTCTCACTTTATTGTCCCTATTTTTTGTTCTGTTCATGTATGTATGTGCCTGTGTGTGTGTGTATTTATTTATGTATAAGGACCTGACAAGATAACAGCAAGTGGAGACACCTGGAGCCATGAACTGATGCAAGAAGAGAAGCACAAATCATAAACACACACAAACATTCAATAGTTAAATGCGGACAAGCAATGCATGTCTTCTGTTTATATATAAAGCTAATTCTGAATATTGCAGACCAGGGGTTCCCAATATTATTTATATTATTATATACATAATACAGTATAATAATGAAAGGAAGGTTATGTCAGATGGAGCCCCAAACTAGATCTATGTCCACCCGTTCAAGCATGCAATTTTATGTCATAATTCCAACAAGATTCTGATGAAATGGAATCATGTGCAAGAGGCAGAACAACGTTGAGATCAAGTTTCCGTCAAAAAAACAAGAATAATCACCAAAGTATAGATTACTTTTATGATGCTTTTATGTGATATTTGGACCATCAGAGTTCTGGCCAACATTCACTTGCATTGTATGGACCTACAGAGCTGAAATATTCTTCTAAAAATCTTTGTTTGTGTTCAACAGAAGAAAGAAAGTCATACACATCTGGGATGGCATGAGGGTGAGTAAATACTGAGAGAATTTTCATTTTTAGGAGGAACTATCCCTTTAAAGCCTACAGTAAATATACTACAAACCACAAAATTAGACATGAATTGTCTGAAATATTCTCCAAAGGGCCTCATAAACATGCAGTCAAACACACACACAAATAGAGTGAATGAGTGAGGGAGGGAGTGAGGGAGTGAGAGAGAGAGAGAGACACAAGCAAAGCACCTGGTGCAGAGCAGTTTCAATCAAGACAAACATCTGTTCAATGAGCATCAGAGTCACAAGAACATATAACAATGTGGGAGTTGAATCACAGACCCCTTCACACCTTGCTCAAACACAAACACATGCGTGCACACACACACACACACACACACACTTGCAACACAGATTTTTGTATAACAGTTACCATTCAAAATTCTTTCCCAACTGTTTGTGTGATGACTGCAGAAGTGTTACTCAAACCAAAACTCTGATTAAATAATAATTGTGTGGATTTTATTACAACTATAATATGTGCTCTCCTCTTATACCCTTTGTCTCTCATTTCAGTCCCTCTTCTCTCTTTTTTTGTAAAATACAAAAACATTTTCATGCCAAACCCCTGTGTTCAACATCACTACACATTATGGGTTGGCTATGTGATGGTTTATACAACAGTTAGCTCCACTGACTGGACAAGCAGTCTTCCCATGAGTGCTGATATATAATATAATTGCAAAGGGATGTTTCACTTTTTGTATTTCTCTTCTGTGTTCACAGCGCTCCAGACAGTCCTTCAGTTTGTGTGTTGCTCAGCGACAAAACGGTTGATCCTGCTTTGGCTTTGTTTGGGACTGTTTTTATATGGGTCTTGTAACAAAGTGTCTCGGTGTGTGGTTTGCGATTCGCTGGCTGAATCGAGTGAGTGAGTGAGTGAGTGAGTGAGTGAGTGGGTGGGTGGGTGGGTGGGTGGGTGAGTGAGTGAGTGAGTGAGTGAGTGAGCAGAAAAAGTAAAGACAAGTAAGAACTTATTATAAAGGGGTGTTGTTAGGTAAAGGGAAATTTAGTTGAGCTACTTTACAACACCTTTGAATATGGCTCATCTAATAAGAATTTAGTGTCTGAACTATCAGTTTTATGATATTAGCTTTACTGTCTTTTGTTTTTAACTAAACAATGATACATAATTTGAAGCTGTTTTTGCATAATTCCAATCAATAAACATCTTTTAGTTAGCGTCCATCAGTTATGGGTGTAATTTGATTGCAAAGTAATAAATCATTGTAATATAATTAGTTTTAGTCAGAAAGTATTTTAACACATTACATTTTAAATTATTGTACTCAATATTACAGTTACTGACGCTATAAAGGTAATTATTTTTAAGTATATTACTTGGGTTACACATATTTCCAAAATAATATGAATAATACTTTTAGAATATAAATTAATATGTACGTCTGTTTGCATTTCTGTGACATCTGAAGGCTGTGCGGCAATAAAGGAAATATAGTTATATAAATATTGGAATTATTTTCAGTTCATTGAGCGGAAAAAGTATTCTAGAAAGTAGGGCTGGGCGATAAAATAATATCGATATATATCACGATAAAGAAAATCCATGATAAGCTTTTGAGGAATTTTCGATATTTACTGCGTGTCGCTAAAACACAAGCAGTTCGCCTTTCTCAGGCTGCTTTTCCACTGGGGCGGAGGAAATCCGCTCAAAGGTGCTCACAACGCTAGGAGAGAGCTTGCTCCGCACCGCTGCCAATCCTACGATCCACCTTGCAAGCATGATGCTCGGCTTTCTTAGGAATTAATTGAAAATGCTCCCAGCTTCGCTCACAATGCGCCAGTGGTAACGTAGAGTCAGACTGGATGAACTTGCTAATGCTAGCTGCCTTGCTAACGATTAAGTTACGTCGGACACCGGATTGATTCCATCCGCACCGCAAGACTTCATGACAATGGTTGCACCCTCTCATCATCTTTAGTGAAGAGCGCGACAGAAATGGAAGTGGAGCGTAGTTCTAGCGGGAAGACCAGCAGGTGCACATCATCACATCATTAGCTGGGTAACTCCTAGCCAATCACACGTAAGCCAATGCTTTATAAGTCCGCTCACAATCTATCACATTGCTGTTTCGGTGTGCTAACACTGCAACCTCCACCTCCTCACCACCACCAGTTGAGCCCTGTCCCGCAGGGGGGTAGGCTCCTCGCCCCTGCCTCCTATCTCCAGCAAGACATGACGGTTCCGGGTACAACTACCTCGGACTGCCAGACGGGGCCTACGCCAAAGAGAGAGACATCACCTCCCGTTTTACATCTATCAAATAACTGGCATCTCAAACTTCACTCAAGCCTGCGTGTCTTCCCGATAGAACAACAGTGATGTGGACAACAGCTTTGATCTTTCTGCGCTGTAATCTTGAATATTGTTCTCTAGCAACAAACATGCATAAATTCTACCCTGTCCCGCTCCGCATGCATTGCCTGTTTTCCCTGCATGTGTGTAGACATGAAGCTCCGCATGAGTTAACGTGGTTTCAAAGCACCTTTTAGAACATAACGTTTTTCCCTTCTAAATGTATCTTTATTAATCAGCATGTTACGAGTCTTTAATAATAAACAAATTGATTTCTGTTCTAATTTTGTGAAAATTAATTAGATGTCTGGAATGGATAAGGAAAGACTAAAATTACTAGTTGGTATACTAGTCTCTCACTTTAATGAAAATATACAAATGTTTTTTAATTTTAACGTTTAAACGTTTTCTCTGGGGACACCCCTGAAACCACATTAAGCATCATTCCACAGTCACAAGGGCTTCTATGCTGAATCTAAAGAAATGTAAAAAATATTTCATTTTAATCAAAAAATATTCAAACAAATACTGGACTGCTGTCACTATGCTTCAGAACAAACAGATGATCTTTTAACATTAATTTTCAATTGATAAACAGTAAAATACAGTAAAATTAGTAAAAAAAATCCCACAGACCCCACTGCTTTGGCTATCTCTGGACCCCCCGTGCAGTTTTGTTGAGACTATTTTGACGGTTAGAATAAATTTTTTCTTCTTTTCTTCCTTCAACTTTGAAATAAAAAAAAGAAAGTGCAATGTGTAAATGTATATCATGATAAATAGCGATATCGAACAATATGAAAAAGATTATCATGATAACAATTTTGGCCTTATCGCCCAGCCCTACTAGAAAGTAAATTAAACGTAAAGTAATTATGTGTATAGTTTTTATGAAGTAATCAGTCAAGTAATCTGATTAAAAGCCTCAGAAATTAACCTTTGAATTTACAGCAAAATTAACTATATTGTGATATGTACTGTTAACGACATATTAAAATTACTCATACCATGATTATAAGAGAGATTGGTCATACAGCCCACCCTGACAGACTGCAAATCTGCTTTGTTAATTTATTGCTTATTTTTTTTCCTCTGCAAACACTTAAAAATGCACATCTGAGACATGCTATGGGTAGTGCAATTAAACTTGATGGATGTTCTCTTTCTCCCTCTCAAGTGTGTGTGTGTGTGTGTGTGTGTGTGTGTGTGTGTGTGTGTGTGTGTGTGTGTGTGTGTGTGAAGGATGAAAGAAATCATTAGTGAAATTCTTTGATTCTTAAGAGGATCTGAAGATTATTCTGAGAGCCCTTAATACCAGCGTCTACCTCCACCAAAAGTTACACAATTGACCTCTCAATAAATTCTCTCTTTAGCTTTTGTATCTTTTCGTAACACTACCACATATGCACAAATATACCCATAGGGAAGAAAAATAACAATTGTGATCTCTATATTGTCTCAATTGTTTCTCGTAGACAGCAATGAGATTACATTTGCTTAAGTCTCCTGCGTCTTAGATTTTTCTCCAGAGAAGAAGACCCGGTAATCTCATACGTGTTTCAGACTGTGCTCAGATTTGCTAAAATACCAACATCTAAAAAAGTCAGAGATTTATATATAATCTGAACTATGCAATCCAAATTAATTTTAATGATCTATAATCTTAACAAGAGATTCCCAAACCAGGGCCCATGGGCCATAGTTGGTGATTGATGACCTTTGATTTGGCCCACCTTGCCATATATGACAAAAAATTGGGGAAAAAATGCCATTGACACAACTCTTCATTACAATAGGTACGCAGTTTGCAGAGTAATGTTTAATTTATATATATATATATATATATATATATATATATATATATATATATATATATATATATATATATATATATATATATATATATATATATATAAAAGGAAATTATAAAGTAGGCAAACCGGAACAACTTTTCTATTTTAATATAAAATATAATGCAATGTTTACTTCAGGCCCATGTACCTAAATCAAGTTTGATTTTTGGCCAGTCATAGAAAATGTATGTGTACCTCTGCACTAAACTGCATGTCACAAAAGTTGTATTTCTCAATTAAACATCTACTTAATTACCTTACCAAGTCTGCAGGCTGTGTGTGTGTGTGTGTGTGTGTGTGTGTGTGTGTGTGTGTGTGCGTGTGTGTGTGTGTTATGTGTTCATAGAGAATGTAGGAACAGAGATGAGATTCTGATTCTGATTCTGAGAAAGGTAAGCAGAGAATAAGAGAGATAAAAACAGGGACTAAAAATGATTCAAGGAACAAAAACCGAAAACGGACGAACAAAGAGATTCTCAATTGTTCTGGAGTGAAAATGTTTTTTTAAATGCTGTAAACCAGTTATAACCGGTTAATTTTGTTCAGATAATTTTTTCCAAAAAGCCAAAGGGTTCATGTTGCCTGAAAAAATTAAACATGTACTTTGATCCTGAAGGAAACTGCTGTATCACACATTTCTTTGCCTAATTGCACGCTGTGGATGTGGCATTCTCTAAATGAAGACCTTTTTAGCAACTATGTATAATTATTGCATATACATGCATGGTTAATCCAGATACAAGGAAAACATTATTAGAGGTAAAACACAAATTTCTGTTGTTTCCAAGTCTTCACTGAATTATTGTTAGATATGATGAATGCTGAGAGACTTGATGCTGCTGGGTTTTGACTGAGAAGCAGATCCATAAATAACATAATTAACTGTTATTTAACTGCTTGTAATGATTTCTATTCCGATAAATCCCCCACACGGGAAATTATTTTATTTATATTCGCTTATTTTGGTGAGGCAAATGGCTTATTTTTGGGTTTGTTTTTCCAGACCGTGTAGCTTGTTTCTCTTGCAAGATCTGGCAACACTGCAGTTGGCATTAATACATGTCCGTCATGTGTGTTTGTGTCCTTGTTTTAAGTTTCTCATTAAAATATTATTTATATCGTCAAGCCGGTTCTCGCCTCCTCCTTTCCATTGATCCCTTTACACCGTTGTTTTATTTAGTTCTAACTGATAACCTTTTGGAAAGGAGGCTGAGGAACTTCTGAACTCAAATGAAAGAATACAGTTTTTAGTCCCTTGTTAAAAATGGCTCATTGATTTTCTCTACTTTTTCTCCCCAATTTGGAATGCCCAATATCCAATGCGCTCTAAGTCCTTCTGGTGGCGTAGTGACCTGGCTGGAGTCACTCAGCACGCCCTGGATTCGGCCTTGTGACTCCAGGGGTAGTAGTCACCGTCTTTACTCGCTGAGCTACGCAGGCCCCCAAAATGGCTAATTTTTAATCTTTTGAATCTTCAGCCAGCAAAAAAAAACTTTAACAGATGTGAAAAGGTGGAATTTGTTCACAATACATAAAGCCTTAGCGACGTCTGTGGAGAGTGAGGTCGGGAGAGGAAGAGCTAAGGATTGACACCTGGGAGAAAGGATCTCTAACAGCTGTTATGTGTTACAGTGCGAGCTGGACAGAGCAGCCGCAGTTGGGAAGAGTGAGTGACACGAGTCCTATGATGACAAGGACTGCAGTGTGAAAGAGAGTGCAACTTTATGTTTGTGTTTTTGAGCTGCTGAGTTTTTGCTGGTGTTCGCGCTGAAAAGCAGCACGAAATAAATAACCCAAAAGTGTGTACAATTCTTGACATTTAATTTTAGAAAGCATTCCCTGTCTTAGGTCAGTTAGGATCACTGCTTTATATTAAGAATGTGAAATATCAGAATAATAGTAGAGAGTATTATTTATTTCAGCTTTTATTCCTTTCATCACATTTCCAGTGGGTAAGACGTTTACATAAACTTTGTAAATATTCGGTAGCATTGTCTTTAAATTGTTTTACTTGGGTCAAATGTTTTGGTTAGCCATCCACAAGCTTCTCACAATAAGTTGCTGGAATTTTTGCCCATTCATCCAGACAGAACTGGTGGAGTTAGGTTTGTAGGCTTCCTTGTTCACACAGGCTTTTTCAGTTCTGCCCACAAATTTCCTATCATATTGAGGTCAGGGCTTCGTGATAGCCACTCCATTTTACCACAACTTTGGATGTATGCTTTTAGTCATTGTAAATTTGGAAGACCCATTTGCAACGAGCTTTAACTTCCTGGCTGATGTCTTGAGATGTTGCTTCAATATATCCATATCATTTTCATACATCATGTATTTTGTGAAGTGCACAAGTCCCTCCTACAGCAAAACACCCCCACAACATGATGCTGCCACCCTATGCTTCACGGTTGGGATGGTGATATGGTGAGAGATAAATAGTAGCCAGAACCTCAGTTGGAGAGAGAGAATGACCCGAGTCCTATGATCACACGGTCTGCAGTGTGAAAGAGAGTGCTAATTTACGTCACAAAATAAATACCCCAAAAGTATGTAAGCTATTTACTGCTTCCTCATTTCCCCTAAATTGACCTGAGATTTTCACAATGAGACTGCAGAATTGCTCAAGAAAACCATCAACTTCCAGTATTGAGTGAAATTGACAGGTTTAAAGTTCTCTAGCTCTCTCTGGAGAACTGAACTAGAAGCACAGAGATGTCCTAGTTTGGATGTTCTCAAAAACAAACACTTGGAGCATCTCAGAAAGTTTCCCTCACCCTCTCTCCCCATGCAAGTCCCTGGATCCACAACTACCATCAAAGCCCTCCATCACAAATTAGTCTTCTGAGTTTATGGATGACAGAGGAAATATCCACGCAAAACAAAAAGAAGACTGATCTTTCTCAATTGACAGCCATTTAAATTGAGAAACATTGAGACACACCCATCCCATGTATAAGCCCGAAGCCTAAGCTCATCTGAACTTTTAACACTGTTCCTTTTATTGCCTTGTAAACATTGCAATTTCCTTCTTGAAAAGCAAATATAGTTTTATTCATACCACACAGACTGGGATAGGCATATAAAACATTAGACAAATCATAATTACCAGTATGGCTGAATGGGCAGGTATGTGTGCACTGGTGCAAGGAAACTGTTCAATAATCACAATTCGTACAATTCATTATTCAACAGCACGCCTTATTTAACAAAAATGCAAACATTACTCTCTTTGTGTCTGAAAGAACTTGCTCCTGTTGCTCACAGTCAAGGGGCAAGAACACAATAGTTTATGCATGCACTGGGAGACTGGGACTGTAGACTGATGATTCAGTGAATGAGCCGCATGTGATCCATGAGTCACACTTCCTCATACTTTGCTGCTGCCAATTAATTACAAGTATAATCATGGAATGCATATTCCAAATTAAACACACATGTGTCCAAACCATCAAACACCACAAAATTATCGAGAATGCTTCTAGCTTGAGCATATGGTTAATGCATGAGGTGAAACATAGTGAAAATGAATTCTGATTATAATTATTAGAGCAACACATGTTTATTTAATTGCATTTGTGAATAATAAGGCTGTTCACAAATTGGTCTGCATATAAGTATATGCTAATTACCAGAGAGGTAATATGAATAAACAGGTTCTTAAAAGACTTAATAGGAAGTGTCAGTGTGTGTGTGTGTGTGTGTGTGTGTGTGTCCTGGTATTCCCTACATTATCCCCACAAGGATAGTAAAACCTTAAATGTTTGACGTTGTGGTAACAATCAGTCGGTCCCCATGAGGAAAACAGCTTATAAATCATAATAAATTATGTTTTTTGAAAATGTAAAAATTAAGAAAGTTTACTGTGAAGGTTCGTGTGGCAGGGCGGAGGGCGGGGCCGGGTCGTGATCCTACACACCCGGTCCCGTATTAGGCTAATTATGCCTCCGTGAGGGATAAAGGCTGACTGCAGAGGATCGTGCGGGAGAGAGAGATAGTTTACGGACCTGTCCGTCATGTGTGTGTTTGTGTCTTCTTTTAAGTTTATCATTAAACCATTATTTATATTGAAAAGCCGGTTCTCGCCTCTTCCTTTCCATTGATCCCGTTACAGTTCTGTTTAGGGGATAGAATATAAAGTTTGTACAGTATAAAAAACATTACGTCTATGGAGAGTCCTCATAAAACATGAAAGCCCAACATGTGTGTGTGTGACAATAAGATAAACAGCCACAATTACTATGAAGGCACAAGTTCAGTGAGAAACTGGGAGGAAGCACGTGAAGACAAAACAAATGGACAGAAATTAACCTGTAAAAGTCGCAATTCACCGCAAATCATTCACCGTTATGGCATGTAGGTCCCTCCCCTTGTCCCCTCCCTCATCCAGGTAGACGGGGATGACCTGCCGGCAGATGTGAGGAAGGCACGCCCCTCCCCAGGGAAAAGGGGGGGGTGTATGTCATGCCGAGGGCTCCCCAGCCTGAGAGAACAAGGGCGGAATGTGGCAGGGTGGAGACCGGGGCCGGGTCATGATTCCGCACACCCTGCCCCTAATCAGGCTAATTAGCCCTTGAGAGGGATAAAGGCCAACAGAAGACGGCAGTGCGACAGAGGGGGAGATTTATGGACAGCTGTCCGACACCTTTGTGTGTTTGTCTTTTTGTTTAAATTTCTTATTAAAATATTATTTATACTATGTTCCCTTTACTATGTGTATGTACTATGTAATCCTTTTTCATAAAATGTAACAGTCATGGGCTTTTTCAGTCAGTAGTTACTATAATAGTTGTTTATGACAAACATAACACATTTCTAAAAGTAAAAGCTAACCTGACAGAAGGGACTGTAGGGCTGGGTGATATGACGATATATATCGTGGCGACAATATAAAATGTCAATTGATAGACATTTTGCTATTTTGAGTATATTGCAATATGTAAATATTCATGTGTGTGTTGTGAGCATATTTATCAGTGGGCAGGGCTTCACGTGAAACTTAAATTGCGGCCGGTAAAAGTGCCAGTTATTTGCACACACTGGTTTAGCACCCAGTTCACTAAAAGGAATTATGCAGATCAGGCAATAGTGAAAAGGGCCCACAAATTAGTTGCTGAACGCAATGTAAATGTGCAATTCCGATCTTGTGGGGTGATTCTGAGCGATATATATAGTGGATACCGTGATCTGAAACACACTGCTGTGCAGCGTCACAGTGATCCAGACAGCTGGATTATCTCTTTAACATGCCAAAAGTGCGCTTGATGACACCCCACATCTGTACTTCTCCATCATTTGATTAATTATTGATGATATGATCGATGGAAACATCAAGAAAAAGAAAAGGACCTCATTGTTAAAACAGATGCAACATCTTTGGTGTTTGCTCACAAAAGCTGACACAGAGCAGAAAAATGTAAACTGCAAACTGTGTTGTGCGACGATAATCACTCATGGTAATACAAGCAATCTGTTTTACCACTTCAAAATGAAGCATGATAAAGAATAATATGTAAGCGAAAAGATGTGCGCTGAATTAATTAATTTCTATTCAGTTTTAGTTTTTTGCAAGAAGACTATTTTTATTTGATATTTATTTTGCAAGTGTTTACATCATTTTACCGTAGACTTCGTCAGTTCGAACCAGTCTGTTGACCGACATGGCGTTTCCATCCACAGAACTGCCCCTCACTAGTTTTTGGCACCATTCTAAGTAAACTAGAGACAGTTGTGTGTGGAAAATCCCAGAAGATCAGCAGTTACAGAAATACTCAAACCAGCCCATCTGGCACCAACAATCATCCATGCGATTATCTAATCAGCCAATTGTGTGGCAGCAGTGCATAAACCCATGCAGGTACGGGTCTGGAGCTTCAGTTAATGTTCAAATCAACCAGCAGAATGGGGAAAATATTTGATCTCAGAAATGTGGACCGTGGCATGATTGTTGATGAGAGAGGTCAAAAGAGAATGGCCCAACTGGTTCAAACTATAGTGACAAAAGTCTACAGTAACTCAGATAACCGCTCTGTACAATTGTAGTGAGAATAATAGCATCTCAGAATGCTATTCTGAGATGCGGGTTGGTGCTGTTTTGGTATATTGTGATTGATCATGCTATAAAATTACTCATATTGTGATAGAAACTTTTGGTCATATCATACTAATACATTGCCAAGATATTTATTTCATGTGTGCATTTTCACGTCAGGGCTCAACACTAAGGATTTTTTCTACTGGCCCGGTTGAGCCAGTTCTTCATATTTTTACTGGCCCTGGCAAACTTTTCACTGGCCCCAACAAAAAAATTACAAATAGCTGTTTTTACCATCATGACTTTAAAAAGTATGTCCGAAGATAAATATTTTTTTTACATATCTTGTGTTTTTAATACTAATGTGTTGTGATGTGTAATATACAGTAGGTAGATATTAGGCCTAATCTGTGAATTAACAATGTGTTTATAACATGAAATCAGACAACCCAATCAAGACCAACACTGACTGATATACAAAGAACAAAAACAAAAAATACCTGTATGGTCCAGAAATTAGACATGTAACAGGTGTTTTATGAGGATGATATGAAGCAGACAGTTTTAAATATTCATCTTCACCCTGCAGCTGAACAGCTCTGATAATAATAGCCTAATAGCCAAAGTGATCTTGCTTCTTATCATATTAAATGCCATTATCATGTCGAATTAATGTTTACATTTTGAAACATTATCAAATTAAACGTATACTTACATTTTGGATTTTGAGCAGCTTGTGATTTCCAGAGACGTGTATAACTGGGGTTTTACAAAGTTTATTACATCTCATTCGGCGCTTTATCTCTAAAGGCGAATTAATGAGAGAAAATGTGTTTGTTTTTTACAGTGGGAATAAAACTAGCGCTCTGTCCCTTTACGAGAGTACATGCATGTTAAACAGACTATGCTGCACAAAGAGAGATGATGATGAGACATGTACGGAGAGACATGGATTTTCAGACCTATAGAAAGAAACTGTTGGTTTCTTGTCTTCCAATTTTTCACCAACATGTAAAACGAAAAATGTGGGGATTTTGCACACTGTGAATACGGAATGTGCTTAAAATGTTGCAAAACACGTTATATTTACATTTATGCATTTGGCAGACGCTTTTATCCAAAACGACTTACAGAGCCCTTATTACAAGGACAATCCCCCTGGAGCAACCTGGAATTAAGTGCATAGCTCAAGGACACAATGGTGGTGGCTGTGGGATCAAACCAACAACCTTCTGCTTAACAGTTTAGTGCTTTAGCCCACTACGCCACCCCCACTGTGTTAAATCCCTCTACGAAATTCAATAAGCGGGTTTTCTTTCCTGCAATTTTCTACACATTGGTAATAGCTGCTGATAAGACACTTGGAAAAGAGCGAGGACAGTGCGCTCTGCACGATCTTTTCGACTGTGTTTTGGCGTGTCCACTATATTATGCATTTGCGAATCTTTGCGAGATAAACCTACATGCGCTCGCTCCTCGGTTAGAAGACTTTGTTTGCTCAGTGTAATTTTTGTGCTCTCTCGCTTGTTGTTTGCTTGCACTAATGTTATAAATGCAGCACTTGCCCGAACGAGCAAGTGACAATTCTAGCAACTGGCCCGAATCTTTCCCACACTGGCCCCGGGCCATTGGGCAGTCTTTATTGTCGAGCCCTGCATGTCCATCCAAAAGTGTGCTTGAACTCTTTCTTTTCAATAAATGCTACTTAGTTTGATGTCTTGTTATCTAATATAATAACATTTGTACAAATGTGGCAAAAGTGTAATACTTTTATTTGTGGCAAATACTTTTTGGGGCCACTGCTTGGTGGTTTTTATATAGCTAAAAAGGGTATTTTATAAAGTGGGCTACTTCGATGAACCAATGACTTTGGTATGACAACACTTCCAAATAGGTCTCTGCAACTCACAACCTAATTAAGAACAAAGACTATTAACTGACAAATCAAGACAAACTGGCATTTAACAAGCAGTCTACTTGCACTGATCTGCTTGTCATTAATTTGCCTGCTCTGTGAGATTGATGGGTGTGTGTTTATGTATGTGTGAGGTGTAGAAATGAAGAGGAATAATCAGCGTTCAAACATGAGTTATAAAAGCTTTGCAACCACAACAACAGTACAATGTATAATAGTATAATGGTGGGATAAACAACTAAGGGCAATAACTGCTATGTGTCTGTGGAATGGTGTTTGAAATGTGTAGCACACCTCTATCAAAAAACATTGGTAAAACTTTAGTTTAGGGATCAGAAATTAGACAGTAATTAATGACTAATAATTGGACTTGTAAGGGACTAGTTAAGGACTTGTTTGGAATTATATTTATTAGACCTTTGTTCAGTTGATTTCTTACCCTTGCCTAATAGCATCTTTAAAAAAAAAATTCCTAACAATTAACTTATTAGGCAAAAACAAAAGATACCAAAAGCTAGTAAGGTGCAAAATACATCGTTCTCATTACACTATGTGAATGTGCACCGTATAAGTATAAAACAAATATTGAGGGCAGAGACTTTTGATGCTTAGTGTAAATAGCAACAAAAAGCATTCTCTTTGCACTAAGGACAAATAGTGTTAGATGCTATTTGCACCCCTAATTAAATAGTACCATACAGTATAGGGGCATCAACGCAGCATGTTTATTGTGTTTATTTAGAGTCTCACAAACACTCTACACCAACCCCTACCCCTAAACCTTCCCTGTTTTGTTGAAATACTATATGCATTCTACATGTAGTTCATACTTATAAGCCTCATATACAGTACACACAGTACCTATAAAGGATGTATTTTGCATCAACCTAGCTATTGATGTTTTGTTTTTAGCTAAGAAATTCATTGTTTAGATAAAAGAAAATATAAAGGGGCTAAATATGAAATCAGCAAACAAATGCTCAGTAAATACTTTAGAATGCCAAACAAGTCCATAAATAGTCACTTACAACAAATGTAATCATTGGTCATGAACTATTGTCTAATTTCTGATCCCTAAACTAAAGTGATACCAAAACATGAATAACCATATTGTGTTATGTAATGTATAACGTAAGAACCACCCCCCTCTCGCTCTCTCTACGTCCGTGCGTGTATGTGTGTGCGTGCGTGTGTGGGGAGCGGTAGTTTAGCGGTTAACGTGCTGTGCTACGAACCTGGTGACCTCAGTTCAATTCCCGCTCATGGCCAACACCAGTCATGATTATCTGAACCGGTCCCGGGCCTCCCCTAGGTCGACTCAGCCTAAAATGAGTACCTGGTGTGGTGTGTAAAACATCGCCACTGGGGAGACAAAGGCGGTCGGGCGTGGTGCTGGCCACCCACCCCCTCGTGTACCGTTCCGGCCTTAATAGGTGCTCGCTAACAGCACTTGCCCCTACAGTCTGTTATGGCTAAATGGGGGATCTTTGTCTTTGTAGTTTGAAGCCAGGTGGATAAAGAGATGGGTGGGTGTATAGTTGTCTATCAGCCAAAAAGGCACTCTCACTTTCTCTCTCTTCCTCTGTCCCATTTCATACACACAAACACACCCTCCACTTAATAGAAGATTTTTTGAAATGGAACCAATAGACTTATTATTGCCAACTGAGACATAATTAAGATTTCAAAAACATGAATAAGCATGCATGCACTCTCACCCATTGAAGGTGTAATCTCTAAATTACCAGGACTGACGTTGAGTTGGTCCGGACATTAAAATATCCAATTTTACTTACAAAATATGACGCATTTCAGAGTGAAACAGAATATTAAAGCTGAAATGTGTCATTTCAATGACGTTAGCATCATGAAAGGTAATTACAAAAATAATTAGGCCTATTTCATGCAAACAGATTCCAGAAAACTCACCCTGTCCTCCATTGGTTCTACAAACAGATTGTCCCCAAACTGGTTGAACCAGTATTGCTGTGTCACATCCATCTTGGCACTGCAAGTATTTTTCCCATAAATTTTTTTTTTTTCATAGGGAATTCATTAAAGAGTTCTAAGTCAAGAACCAAATCACAACATTACAAATTTTGTAAGTGTAGTAAGTGCAGAATCAATATATTTAAAATATATTGCAAAATATTCAGATAAATACAAATATATTTTTAGATTGTAGGTAGACCTACTCATTCCAACATGATCAAGCGGGAGGTCAGCATGTTGTTTACAATACTTCCGGTACCCTAGGATTGGCCACATTATGCCAACTCACCGACAAGTGCCATCTCCTATCAGACATGCTTCCATCGGCTCCAGTGTGTTTACCTTCCCCTATGGTGTGACATGTATAGTGTCACATCAGCAGCATGGGCGACCAAGGCTCAGATACTATGTTAAAACTAGGAAGTAATAGCATTCGCCTAATCAGTGACGAGCATGATTCGGAGGATGCATTTTTCCCTTTAAGTTAACATTACATTTTTACTCCACTGATGGTTAGGTTTAGGTTTGGGTTGGGGGGTACATTTTATAAAACATGCATTTCTCTTCGTTGTATTACATCCTCTACAGCTAAAAACAACTCAATTCACAACTTGATTTTGGCACCCCTCTGTGGACATTTCACTCGCAAATCAAAGCTCACACGAGACCGTGTGGCCCAACCCTAACAGGTCCGAACGATACCGTCAGATTTTAAGCCCAAACCAGAGCCTGAAATTTCTTATTAGCTAATTTCTTCTCCAAGCAAATACTGTTGCAATCTACAGCATGTTTAAAGATGTCATACCAAGAGTTATGTAATGCCGTGATAAATATTATAAACATCCAGCTGAATGCTGAAACTTCACCTGGTGCAGAACAATCTGAAATAATATGAAACACTGCAACAGTCCCCTCTATGCAGCCTGAACTTGAATCTTTGTAACACCTGGTAGTCTCAACATGCGTTTTAAATAATTTGAAGTTCTTTTTAACTTGACACATGGTGTTTAAAATATGCTGGTCCTGCACGAGACACTGAAAAAGGCGAGACACGGTGCAAATGTCAAAGACATTCATCCAGCATGTGTTTAAACAATGAGAAAACAGAACAGATGCACGCAAAAACACTTTCGGTGAGAGCGGCCCCTAACTCTTCCATTCACGCATGAGTGAGAGCACGTGCATGAAACAAATTTGATAAGCCTGTTTATTTTTCATCAATAACAAACCCGAACCTAAAGTTCTACTTGAAAATCTGACCCAAACCCAGTCCTGTTGGGCCCAGGAAGGGTTGCAGACCTCTAGCCCATATTGGCCACCGGGGGAAGTGTTTCGAATTTTGTTAAGTAAGTAAGTAAGTAAAATTTATTTATATAGCACTTTTCACAGATAAACATCACAAAGTGCTTCACAGTAAAATGTAATACAAAAACAATTTAAATACATTCCCCAAAATACAAACAACAAACACTACAAACAACCATAAAAAACACCCTCGACTAACCAAAAGCCTGCTTGAAGAGCAAAGTCTTCAGTTGTTTTTTAAAAGAATCAACTGAGTTCGCGCAACGTAAAACAAGAGGCAAAGCATTCCAAGCATTTGAAGCATTTCAAGGTTAAGCACAGTCTGATTTTAGCTAAAGAAGTCAACCTACTTTTTTTCCAATTTCAGTCTGGTCATTCGGAGTCCATAATGGAAGTAGACGGTCACTGCTGGGCTCTTTTAATGTGGCTTGTTTGCAGCTATTTTCTGATTACCCTTGAGAAAATCACTCCATTATTTAATTTACTGAGTTGCCGTTAATTGAAGCCATAAACACTAAATAAATAAATTAACAAACATGCTTAATTTTAGTCTTGGAAGAATGTAATGAGAGCAATATGTTTGCCCATTTTATTCCATTTTAAGAGGCCAGTTACAATCAAGGTGACCTATTTCTAACAGTTATTTGACTAATTAAAAATGGTACCATGAATCAACTAGGAAACAAGATGAAGTCTGGACTGCAATCTTGAGAAAACCACATATGTGTTAAGGTTAATCATGGGCATAGCTTCAAGTAGACCAATTTAAATGTAACCTTTTCAATAAAAGACAAGTTTAGAGCTGGATGTTTATAATATTTCCCTTGGCATTACATAACTCTTGGTATGACATCTTTAAACATGTTGTAGATTGAATTCTAGTCTGTGCTTCCCCCAGCACAGTCCATGGAGTATCATATGGACGTTCTTTGAGCAGGAAGGCTGGTTGTCATATGCACCATATTACAAACTGTTACAAGCTATGATTGTCCTGCTCAAAACAGACTTGCCTTTGCTGAAAGACATTTCATTGAGACTGTGTTTTCGATGTTTCACAGCACCTAGAGCAGCACAAAATAAAGAAAGTTTGTCTGCAGGTGAACTTTTAAGATTGATTTTCTGCTTTAAACCAATGAGTATATGGCAATGGCATTCAAAACAGAGAATAGCAAAAACAAATGTTACAAAACTCCAATATCACCTATATATCACTCTCAATAAATGCTTTGGAGTTTCGTCAAATTGAATTCAGGGAATGCCTTAAAATGCCTTAAAAATTTGCAAAAAATAAAGCATAAACCCACAGCAATACAAAGTGATTAAACAGCTGAATGTATTACTTTATAACAACCCAACCAAGAAAACTCATTTTCCCAAGGCATAATTTGTTTTCGGTGGATACCAATTAAGCACTGATTGTGCAAATTAAGGTTTAACCAGCAGACGTATACACAGACACAGAGCTAAAATCTCTATACCTTCACCTGGAATGAAAGCCAGCATTTAACTTACCCAAACGAACGACTGTTAAAAGACTTAAGCATGAAAGGAAATCCTTTGCAAAACATCAGAGCTGCTCTTTTCCATAAAACAAAAGTAAATAATATATACTGTCAACACAAAAGTAGCCCTTAAGGCTTATGCAATACTTTATAAGTCTTCTGTGGCAAAATGATAGATGTGTATTGAACACACCAAAATTGAGGTAAAAACACATTCTCGATCGGTCACAAGAATCAATGAAGTTTGACATCACTGCGAGACACTTCTTGAGTTAGCATGTTTCAATGAGCACAAGAGCAAATGAGATTCTGCAAAAAAATACATTTATATATCTATATATAGCCCATATTGGCTATATATAAATATATCTACATAAAATGAAGCTTTAACAGCTTCATTTTATGTACATCCCAAAGTATTAGGGAATTATTAAAAAAAAAAGTAAATTCAGAAGCAGTCTCGTTGTGGAATAAGCGGAGCCGGAGCTCTTTAAAAGAAACATCCCGGCGTTACAAATGCAGTTATATTTAATGTGTTATAGCTTTATTAAAGTTCAAATAATACAGAAGCAGCTCAGGTTAATAACTATAAACTCAGAAACTGGCATTTCTCTGTGTGGTTGGTGCCTCTTCTATGAGTTGCGCGAATGTCCCAATCTAAGGGGGAGAGATTCAAACTGCACCCGGCTGAGAGAGACTCTGCCTTGGGGACGCTCATCCCTCGAGTGCGGACGCTTAAAGCAGCTAGATTCGAATGCGATGGCTCGCGACTTATTTAATCATAATATTTGTCACTGTGCATTTTTTATTGTGAAGAAAAATGGCAATATGCAGCTTTATTAATATGAGAGCACTTTGCACATTAGTTTGGAAATTGTTTTTATTCATTCTATTGTATGCTTGTTTATTTTGTTTTTTTTAGTACTTGGTAAAAACAAAGTCAAAGTTGCAAAAGTTGAATCTTATATAAGTGTTCAAAAATACTTTAAGCATACATTGTACAGTTTTGTTATAATTCAAAAATAATATATTTAAATTAAAGTTTTGCTCAATGGCACATTTCTGTTCTTAGTTCTGCTGCTAATGTTTTGTTAACTTTGTTAATAAAAGAGTTTTGTTTAGTAACCTGTTTTTGTGTTTTGCTTTGGTACCGAAAATGGTACCGTGTACCGTGAAATTTCAATGGTATTGGTATCGACTACTGAAATTTTGGTACCGTAACAACACTAAAATATATATAAATATATATATATATGCTATGGAGCACAAAAAAATATATATACAGTGCCTTGCAAATGTATTCGGACCCCTGACCAATTATCTCATATTACTATATTACAAATGATGCAATGAAATTTCATTCTGTTTGATATTTTATTTTAAAACACTGGAACTCAAAATCAATTATTGTAATGTGACATTGGTTTTATGTTGGGAAATAAAATTTTAAAATAATACAAAAATGTATATATATATATATATATATATATATATATATATATATATATATATATATATATATATATATATATCTTGCTTGCATAAGTATTCAACCCCAGTGCTGTGGAAGCTGCCAGGTTCAAACGTGACACTATACAGGTCACACCATAGGGGAAGGTAAACACACTGGAGCCGATGGAAGCATGTCTGATAGGAGTTGGCATAATGTGGCCAATCCTAGGGTACCGGAAGTATCGTAAACAACATGCTGACCTCCCGCTTGACCAACAATCACTTTGAAGGAGCTACAGATTTCAGTGGCTGGGAATGGATTAGTGGTGCACCAGTCAACCATATTAAGAGCACTGCATAACACTGGCCTGTTTGGGAGGGTGGCAAGAAAGAAGCCATTACTCAAAAAGTACCATCTGAAAGCACGTCTGGAGTTTGCCAGAAAGCATGTGAGTGTCCCAGCAGTGACGTGTGAGAAAGTTTTGTGGTTAGATGAGACCAAGACAGAGATTTTTGGACAAAACTCAAAGTGCTATATGTGGCGCAAACCTAACACTTCCTATGCCTCAAGACACACAATCCCTACAGCGTAGTATGCGGGTGACAGTATCGTGCTGTGGGGAGTCTTGTTAGACTGGAAGGAAAAATGCATGGCGCAAAATATAGGGAAATACGCCAAGAGAACCTGCTTCAGTCTGCTAAAAAAACTGAAGCTTGTGAGGAACTTCACCTTTCAGCATGACAATGGTCCCAAGCACAAGGCCAAAGTAACATTGGAGTGGCTCAAGAACAAAAAGATAAATGTCCAACATTTGCCCAGTCAAGAGTCCTGATCTCAATCCTATTGAGAATCTGTGGCACTATTTGAAAATTGCAGTCCACAAGCATCAACCAACCAACCTGAACAACCTGGAGCAAATCTGCCAAGAAAAATGGCCAAAATCACTTTTTCACTGTGATCAAATCTAGTGCATACATACCCCAAAAGACTTAAAAGCAGTTACTGCAGCAAAAGGTGGCTCAACCAAATATTAATGTGTGGGGGTTGCATACTTATGTAAGCAAGATATTTCAGTTTTTTATTTTTCATACAAATATTTCCGAACAAAAAAGGTCACCTGACAATAATTTATTTTAAGATTCAGTGTTTTAAAATTAAATATAAATCAGACTGAAATTTCAGTGTACATTTGTAATTCGGTAACACGTGAGAATTGGTCAGGGGTCGGAATACTTCTGCAAGGCACTGTATATGTGTGTGTATATATATATATATATATATATATATATATATATATATATATATATATATATATATATATATATATATATATATACATATATATATACATTAGGGCCGGGACTCAATTAAAAAAATTTATCTAATTAATTAGAGGCTTTATAATTAATTAATCGAAATTAATCGCATTTTAATTGCATAAATATTTGACCTGAGAACAGTGAGAAGTAATTTTTTTCACATGGATTTTTAGTATACCATTGAAAAATGACTGAATACATAAGCTTAAGCAACAAAATATTGTTTATTTTTGTTCAACCAAGTCCAGCAGACCAGTGCAATTTTTGCCATTAAGTGTAGCAATAGCATATTTAGAAATATAGTACATTTCAGAAATTCAGGTAGCCTATAGGTAGGTAGACCTTCTGTAAACTATGTTTTTTTAAGTAAAACACAATACTTTCAAGTACATTCAGAACATTGGAAACCCTGACTATTAGAAAACATCTCTCTGTTGCTTCAGAGGCCATAACAGACTAAGTCCAACTCTCAATAACCTTGGCCAAAACATAGGTCTGAGAGAGAAGGCGAGGACTCAAATGCAGCGAGAAGGATGGGCTTTATTTTATATATAAAAATAAACAAAACAAACAAAAACTACCCCAAAGGGGAAACTCCAAAGTCCAGGGCAGAACACTGCAGACAGACTGGGCTCAATGCAATGGGCTGGAACAGACGAGACAGGAACCGACAAGGAAAAACAGGGTGAACCAAACAGGGTGAACTACCACAACTAACTGGCACAGGACATAAAACAAAGGGAGGTTAAACAGGGAAGGAACTATGGAGGGTAACGAGAGAAAGAAGGTGAGGCAAATTAATTGATAACAAGGTAACAAGGGGGCAGGGCCAAGCCGAGAGACTGGAGAGCACATGGCATACAAACTTAACAGGAGCCATGTACTCACACCAAACACAATAGACAAAACAGAACAGCACATGGTGAACAAACACAATCATAAGCCATGTGTTCAAACAAAAAGCACAGCACACAAGACTGACAGAAGTACGCATGGCAACAGAACCGAATCAGATGCCATGCGCTCACAAAGACAAATCATGGAGCATGAATGTCCGGATCCCGACATCAGGACCAAAACTTAACTAGGCAGAAGTCTGGATCCAGACACCATGCTCCGAATATGAAACATAAAATAGACAGAAGAGCTCACGGCAAGGAAATCCAAATCAGAAGCTGTGTGATCACACAGAAACACAAACAAAGACTGACAGAGCACATGGCCAGGAAATAAACCCTGATCCATGTGCTCAACACAAACACAGAACATGGATGTTAGGATCCCATCACCAACCAATAAACATGTCTAATAAATGTGACAGGATCATGACAATCACACAGATATGGTTAGTAAGCAATTTTATCACACTAAAATAACATTAACACGAATAACGTTTACATCAAGTGGTTTTACTTTTGAAACCGTGTTTTAACGCTTATGGACTGACCATATTTACTTTCATAGTAAAGTGACTGTTGCTTTAAAATAAAATAAAAAACATTTTAAATAGGGATAAGTGATATTTAACATTATGCAACAAATCCTGTCGATTGAGCTTAACTTGTATTGAACCTGGAACATTCCTTTAAATGTGATGTGTGTTATTTATGCATTACTAATGGTAGCGGCATCAACCAGAACTGGAAAAGTAAATATAATTTCAAAGGCTCTCCTTGTCTGCTATTGTTCAAACAAACAGACAGTTCTGCCCAAATTTCATGCCATTGTCAATTTATTCCAAAGTTTACTTGTCAAAGTTTATTCATCAAAACAAACTCCTATTGAATTGATTTTCAATCAAGTCTATGCAAAAGAGTAAATAATGTTAGATTTCCATTCCAGTGTTCAGCCCTGGTGCTTGGAATAAAGTGTGAGTCATAGCTGAATAAATTCACCATAGCTTAAGAGCGTTGATTTGTGGCAGGAATGCTTCAACCTTCTCACAGCTAGCCTAAAAATGGGCTTCTTTCCTTATGGACAACAACCATGCATGTGTTCAATCAAAACAAAAAGGTAAACAATTATGAAAAATCTGCTATTAAAGTGGCAGATAACTGAGATTGATTCTCATTTGAGTCATTCTCTTACAGAGTTTTCCAAAAAGCATATTGCCACAGCAGATGTTTGAGTGCCGTGTGAAAAGTAATTTATAAAACACGCTGCTCTCTCCCATTCAGTCTGAAAAATGTGTTAATGACAAAAAGACGTCAAAAGAGATCACCTCAAATGTCCTGAAGTAACTTGACTTTAAGAAATGTCACATGTTTAAACTGTTTTGACCACAAACAAACCCAGATCTTTTCTCCGACAGTTGTTCAATCTGTTGGCTGATCAATGCTATCTGAAAACAAATGTAAATTAAACCAACTACAAATACAAATTAAATAGAATAAGTAAACAAAAATGTCACATTTTGAAAATATTATGGCAATCCCAGGGCTCTACGCTAACTTTTTTCCCAAGGAGTACATGCGCTCCTACATGAAAACATTTAGGAGCACACAAAGAAATTTAGGAGCACAGTGAAAATTAAATACAGAGTTTATTAACAAACAATTTATTACATACATATTTATACTGCATGTATGAGTGTGTGTGCGTGTACTAAGGGACAGCTCATACCTCCCAAATCACACATGACCCATGCCTACTAAAATCAAAGGATATCAGTTATCCAGCTGCTTTTGTATTTTGACTGTCTGGCATACTTAGAGGTCAGCCAGCGATCTCACATTGTGTCAGCAATTTGACCGATCATCTCCACACATTGTCGTATGTGGGATTAATGTAAACTCAGTTTTTGTGGTGGAGTCTGATAAGCGGCCCAAATTTGACGAAAGGTTCTTCTTCTTTCACAATGAAGTATGCAATGTTTATCTTTATTTTCAACTGCTTCCTCTTCTCCTCCTCAGACTGCAGCACTTACCTCCTCTAGGCTGCTGACACCGAGCCTGATGGTTTCTCCTCTCAAATACAGAGCACTGGATATGCCGCCATGAGATATACTTCTCTTTTCAGATTAACAATGGGCATTCCGACTCTTTTCATAATTGGTGTTAAAACAATTAAAATTAAATAATTAAATGTAATTACACTCTACCTTAACCACAATGTATTTAAAAATGCATTGATTTGTTAAGAAAAATAATACTATTAAACATTTGCATTTAAAGTATAACTTATTGTATATAAACAAAGTGCATATAAATCTAACCAATCAAAACGAATACAATCTGAACAGCATAACAGACAGGGCCACCGCTGGCCAAATGTATGCCCTACACGTGATATGAGCGTGAATCGATTGTCTGTGTTCCGCAACTGTTTCGGTCCTTGAATAACATATAGCGAACGAGTAAGGGCAGCCGGTGGACTTTCGGGTGCCATCCTAGGGTAAGATGGTGCTCCCCTAGGGAGTTTATGCCCTACGCTAACTGCGGAGTATGCATGTAGGTAGCGGCAGTACTGATAATAGAATAATGCACCATATCAAAGAAAAATAAATAATTTGCAAAACTGCAGCATCCCACAAATTGAAATAAATGTAAAAAAGAAGGATGTTATTTCAAGTGTGCATTTAAAGAATAACTTTTCAATGTATATAAACAAAGTGCATATAAATGTAACAATTCAAATACAATCTGAACTACATAAGTTGGCTCCGCCCTCCGCATCTTTGGTTCATTGGTTGACACTGTGTGTCTGATTGACAGGAACAACAGGTGATGCTTTTAGTCTGAGCGGACAGTCAGAACTAATGTGTGCACTTGAGCATTGAGGCCTATATTATTTTATTTGTTTTTTGCGTTATTTTTGAATCTTTTGATTATTCATATCTTAATTTTTTGGTATATTTGTATAAATAGATTCTGATATGCGAGCCGGCTCCCAACATTCACCTACAAGAGCTGACTCGTTCGCAAATGACCATCACTATTTCAGATGTGGGTTTCCTGACACGAAGGATGAGATGCCCACCTGTTTCTGCCCTCTACAATATTTGCAGAACATGACGTTGTTTTCGAACTCTAGCCATGGGAACATTTTGAGCCAATTCGCATTGAATCTATGTTCTCCCTCCACAGGGTTTCCTGACACGAAGGATGAGATGCCCACCTGTTTCTGCCCTCTACAATATTTGCAGAACATGACGTTGTTTTCGAACTCTAGCCATGGGAACATTTTGAGCCAATTCGCATTGAATCTATATGTTCTCCCTCCACCAGCTACAGTGGACGTTGAAGTGACAGCTGTGGTCACGGTAGCATCGCTAACGTTGTTCTCAGCATCCCTAACGTTAGCCGGTAAACCCTGTGAAGAGACTTCGTTAGTTGAACCTTGCGAATCCCCCTCGCCAAATTCCTCTTTCTCCTCATCTCTTTTTCGCTTAAAATACAAGTCTAATATCTTTCACCATAGACCATGTTTAAATTTCTATGTTTCTGGCCAGAAATACCAACATATTCACTTTATCTGGTTTTAATAAGCTGCGGATTGGAGTAACTACACTACCCGCTGTGCTGAAGACCCGCTCTGATGGAGTACTGGTAGCACATATGCACAGATATTTCCGTGCTAATCTTGCCATGAACGGAACCCTTTTGTCGTTCGTTTTCCACCAAGTCAGCGGGTCCTCTTCCCCATCAATGGCCATTTCCTGCAGGTACATGGTCATTTCTGCCTCGACCTTTTGCTCATCAGTGAGTAAAATAACGAAATTATAGTTTTTAAGTGGAAAATAGTATTTATGTAAAGAGATATATTAAAATATAAAGTGCACAACTCTTCTTAAGTGAAAGCTAAAAAAAAAATGCTTCACGTGTCGTGCAACCTACTGATAAAGCGCCGACGAGTCATTAGTTGGGTTAGTAAAATAACGAAATTATAAATTTTCATATAATTTTTGAAAATTATATGAAATTATATAATACCCCCCGCCCCGCCCCACCCCACCGACGATATCATCGTCCATCGCGATGTTTTACTGTCAACATCGTCAACTGCCAATTTAGGGGACATCGCCCAACCCTAGACTATATGTTAAGTCTTGCTTGCTGGTGATAATGGCAAAGAAGCTGTTATGCACAATTTAAACAGACATTTCATGTACAAAGTTTATTTTACCATTAAACACCTTTCCAATTGAATGAAAACATATGTGGCCATTTTGAAACTGCATTTCCAAATTTCAGCTGTCCAATTTTTAATTCCAGAAGTGCCAATGAGAATGCTTTGCTGTGTACCTACATTTACTTTTACATCAGTAACACTTTACAATAAGGTTCCATTCGTTAACATTAGTTCATGCAATAAGTATCACGAATTAACACTGATATATTTTGACAAAATTTTTTAATCTTTCTTAATGTTAGTTTAGAAAAAAATTATTGTGCATGTTAATTCATGTTAGTTCAGTAGTGCATCAACTAATGTTAACATGCAACTTTTGATTTTGACAATTAATTAGTAGATGTTGAAATGAACACTAACCAAGACTAATAAATGCTGTAAAAGTTTAGTTCATTGTTAGTCCATGTTAACTAATGTTGTTAACTAATGTTAACAAATGGAATCTTACAGTAAAGTAAGTCTCCTGTATTTCACACCAATCTCAGGATTCATTCCATCAGGCATCCATCTAATCACAATACAGCCTCCGCTTTATAGCCTGCTCAGCTGCCTCTCATTGTTTGTATACTTCTGTTTTTTACCCCCTCCACCCCATCACCACCATTTTAGGTCCAGTCCTGGGCAGGGGTGTGCTCCGCTCCCCTGCCATCATCGCCTCTAGGATCTGACTGTTCAAGCAAGCATCGGAGTGCAGAACCGTAGGACAGGATTACGCCAAATGATACAATATAATTATCCTTTCGTTTGCATTTATTCTAATAATCTTGAGTCTTTTAGATAGAAAACCTATTCAAAAGATAAAAACTAAACAATTCCAAACATAATGTTCCTCAAGTCTGAAAGTTACAAATTTTTCTTTAAACCACCCAGAAAAGTGAGGTCTGATCATAATCAGTAGGCTCCGGTCACCACATCGGGTCATGAAAGCGTGACAATTAAACATGTGAAAGCATGACAGGGCATATCATATTAAACATGTAAAACAAAATTTCATAACAGTAAATTGAAGCTCGCTAAGAGAGAAGAAACACCCCCCTCTTCTTCTCCCTTCTCTGTCTCCCTCTATATATGTCATTTAAACAGATGTAACCAGACACAGTGCACATAAACACTTCATTAATTTCTGCACCCTATTGAGTGTCTTACAGAGTCTTGGGTTTGCTGTTACTACAAAAAATGACCTCAATGCAAATTTACCAAGACTATAGCTCTGTTCAAAAATCTAGTGAGCTGCCTACATAGACAGCATTGTAAGGTATCATATGCGTGCTCCCAACACAAAGGCTGTGGGGGTTCCTCTCAATGTCTTTGGACCAAGGCAGCAACCACCAATGTAATAAAAATTGTTTTACCAAATATTTGTATTATAGAGTATATATACACTATATTTAGCAACATGCCAATGTCAAACTCTATTGAAATTGAGTTTCTGACTAGACAGTGCTCCAAAATATGTCAGACCGCAATTCATAACGCAACACAAGTACGGGTCAACATTGCTGCAAGTGGCGCCATTTTGGTCTTTAGTGTGAACTATGAACTATCCACTTCTATTGTTTTCTCATAAAAGACAACTACTGAGACAGCGGAGCAACACTTTGAAGAGATTATTGCTGAGAAAATAAGTTAAAGTCAACATATTTAAAGCAACCCACCTGAATGCCATCAAAAATGTGATTTTTTTTCCACCATAGTAATGCAAGAACGCAAGGTAAGCATGTTCAATGGTTTCCTGTACACTGCTTAACCACCATAGTATGATTCATCATTGGAGAACTTAACTAGCTAGTCAAGAATGTTTCTCGAAACCATAGTAACAATGTCGCATAGCCATCGTTCAAACCACATTGGTTCCCTTGAAGCACTTGAGCACATACGCACTTGCACGCTCTTCAAAAACATATGAGAACGCCACTTAAACTATGCACTAAAGAACCCATATTATGCTAATTTACAGGTTGATGACAAAACACAATTTTTCTCATACTATACATTTCTGCTAAACCTATTTTCATCTTCTGGCTTAAACGCTCTGATTTAGGTCCTGTCCCTTTAAAGCCCCTTTTCTGAAAAGCCCAGTCTGTTGTATTTGGTCAACCGTGAAGAGCGTGTGTCGGAAACTTTACACCCCTTACCACAACTGCTGAAAGCACTATAGTAACTATCGTAAAAATGATGTCAGTTTTAAGCTGGCCCACGGCTGAATAGAAAACTTTTACCAAAACAATAACATTACATAGCAAGATAGCCGAGCACTACTGTGGATTGCAGATGTAAAATGACCATTTGTAAAAAAAAAATAAAAATCCATCTCCACACTTGATCACTATTCATGATAGTAAAAATGACAAAAAATCTGCATAATTCTCCACAATTGTAGGTAAAAGTGGACCCGCAGCTGATTAGCAAAACTATTTCAACACAATAACATTAGCTAGCAGGTTAGCAGAGGCCTACAGCTGTGCACTGGGTGTACACAATAGCTACTACACAAAACTCTTGGTAGCAGATAAACCCACAAATAATCAAGCAGGTTGTGATCCTGAAGTGCAAGATTGTCCCAACAAAGTGGGAACTGCACCATCTTTCAGGAGTAACCATCTTGAAAATCCAGTATTGGTTGTAATGCTGAGGAATAGTGGTAAAAATAAATTTTAACCACTGATTTATCAATTTGTCTGCTTTTGGAAGTCCAAACAAAATGGTTTTGCTTTCGCAGTGAAGAAAACAGTGTCTTCTCGACATGGCAACAACACTAACCCAACTCATCCTGGCCTCGGTAATAACTAAGTTTGCTTGAGGGCGAGCCAAAGTAGCCCGTAGGCAGGCATTATGCAAATGTGTTAGATAGTGACATATATCTTTACGCAAGAAATGGCTGTACAACAATCCAGCCATTCCTTGTAGTTCTTGATCAGTGTTGTCTGTGGAAGAGAATAAATCCTTTTGCATGGACTTTGTGCTTTGTAAGTTTCCAGACATTTTACATGCACAAAGAGCTATATTACTCACTAAAGGAAACGTAAAATCCCAAAAACCATTATAGGGCATCTTTTACATAGACAAATAGCCATGTTTTCTGAGAGGAACTGTGTGTGTAACTTCTGGGGTCTGAGGGTGTTTTGGGGCCTGGAGAAGTTTTGACATGCCTTGACATTTGTGTTTTTTTTTTTCAGTTGCTTAAAAACACAATAATGGCTTAAGTCTGATAATACTGTATTCAACACAAACTGGGCTACAATAATATGTGAGCAACATGTGTGTACATGTTTGTATTTTTGAGAAAATAACGTTTATGCATGGTATTTGAAAAAATCGAAATGTTTTAAGTCATTGAAATAAGAACATATAACACATACTAATCATTTGTCCACAAGCCTTTTGAGAACTGGATCTTGTAGCCTGGAGTTTTTGCTACAAAATTATGTGAAATCCATCCTGATCACTCATTCATACAATATAGTAATTTAACTTTTGTAAGACACTTTTAGTGTTAGAAAGGTCATATGCAAGGAGGCGTGAATGATCATTAATACTGATTGTAATTCACACCTGAGGAGACAAAAGACCCCTCCCCTGGGACTATCAATGAGGAATGAGACAGAAAGAGAATGAATGAGGAGACTTGATCAAAATCAAGTTTTAAGTTAAAAGAAGTTATCTGACTATACATATTCTTTACATAAAGACTTTATTTAATTTTACACCTACACTACAGTTTAAAAGAAGTGTCTTTTGCTCACCAAGGCTGCATTTATTTGATCCAAAAGTTATATTTTGAACCAGTTTTACCATTTAAAAGAACAGTTTTTTATTTAAATATATTGTCAAATGCAATTTGTGATCAAAGCTGAATTTTCAGCATCATTACTGCAATCTTCAGTGTCACATGATACTATATGATGGTGATTTTCTAATATGGGCATATTTAAAGTGCATTTTACTAATTTAACCTGAACACATATTTGTAAGCACAAACTTTGTTGATGATAATGAGGCAGCATAAACACTAGTTAAAATATAATCTGAACATTCATATTATTTTAATATATTACACATCATTTATATCATACAGCATACAATTTAAATACCTGCTTTAGCTGAAACAGCATTTAAAAGTAACTAAAACTTGCTTATTAGGACATAATTCAAATTTCAATACCCTGAATCCTGGCTGGCAAGTCTGGAAACAGTCCCACCAATAAAATATGTACATGTTTATATAAAATAGCATGTCAACTAATGAAAACTAAATGACTTACTCGTCCGAAATTGTATCCTCGGCTGGAAAATGTCTCTCTTCAAATTACAAACGTTCATCAGAGTCCCGCTCTTCTTCTGAGGAAAATGTTAACTCTTCGTAACTATCCAGGAGTTCCCCTTCTGTGGCTCACATCGACGTTGTGTCGAAGAAGCGACACTAGGGTCTCTCTTGAGCGCCAAATATACCTCTGATCTATGAAAAAAGGCCAATGAGAAGTTGGCAGACAGTATTTACATACCCCGCCACCGGACATATGGGTATAAAGGCGGGGAAATACGTCTAGTTCATTCAGAAATTTTCTTCGGAGCCAATGGTTGTGTACGTAGCAAGCTGCGAGTCACACACTGTTCCTCCCACCTCTGAGTGTGATTGCTGTCGGATCTACGGCGTATATCAGTAGCTTTCTCCTTCTCTGCACGGCAGTGCAGTTTGCCCCTGGGCTTTTCAGGACGCGTCTTTTTAAAGATGTCTTTCCGCCTCTACGTAGTTTCTGGATGCGGTTGATTTCTCCCCACCTCTGACAGTCATAAAAGCTGCCTCGTGTGCCTGGGCTGCGATCACATGCAGGCAGCGTTTTATGAATGGTTCATGTTCTCAGTGCGAGAACATAGCCATGGCAGCATTGCGGTCGCGGCTTTCTTTTGTTATGAAAGCCACTTCAGCCGCCCCCCGCGCCTCGCCTCCTTCCTACAGGATTGGGGCAGGCGGGCGATTTGGGGATAATGACAGGCTCCGTTTTGCCGGGTAAATCCCCTCAAACCAACCACCTCCCCGAAATGCTTGCTTGCTTCCGTCCGAGCTCTGGAAGAGTGTGGCCCGCTTCACGGCCGGCCGGTCCCTTGAGCTCCCGGAATTGACGAAAATCCCGGATGACGAAGTCTGATGCTGATGACTTGCCTGGGCCGCCACATTCGGGTCTGCTCGCCCAGTCTGAGCCTGATGCACAGAGGTCCGCTATGCTTTCCCGGGCTACCACGAGCGTGAGGCTGGACCGGAAAACCCTGTCCCCCCCTCACGGCTACTTGATTGGTTCCACGGGCATGTGCGCTGCTCACAGACGCGCCCCCCGGTTCCTTTCTTCCCGGACGTGCATGACGAGTTGAGTAAGCCGTAAAGGGGGCCTTTTATCATCCGAAACCGGCTTCCACACTCCTACCGCTCTCACTACCCTCGACGGTATAGCGGTCCCAGACCTCTTCCGCCCTGCATGCCATGGCCCCTCCTGCAACCAACACCAGGACAAGGCACTTCAAACATGCACTTGGGTAGTCCTGTTCTTGATGTGCTGCAGGAACTGCGCTCAACGACCGATCACGCCCCCCCGGGCCACGAAGGTCAGAAGCGCTGGCACTCGAATGGGCGATGGCAACCCTTGTGGTCAAGAAATGTAATCTATGGACTGGACCTGGTCGAAATATGGGAGGTAGATAAAGCACGCTTTCTCGAAGGCCCCCGTCTCCCAGCTCCGTCCATCCGTTGACGATTCCGCCCAACAGTCTTCAGCGGTGAAGAAGCAGACGGAGGCCATTTCACACATCCTGCCCCGCCACAAACCTGCCGCCACAGGCCATGCCCCGTCTTCTCGCTGAGGGCGTCCTCCTGCGGCTTCCAAAAAAAAGAAAAAAACATGCTGCTCCGCCTCAACCAAGAGTGGGCCCAGCTCTCAGATCTCTCTCTCTCTCTCTCTGAATGCGAATAGCTAAATTGCATCACAGACGAATGGTTTCATATTAGAAATGGCTGGCGAGATAAAATAACTTTCTCTTTATAGCAATAATACATGTATTTTCTTAATTTCTCCAGTACCGACAGCAGAACCGATAACGTCCGAGCTTACCAAAGCCAGTCCTTCAATAGCCTATAGTGCGTTGGTATTTTTTTATTACTTATTTCTCTGCATTGAGTGACAACCCTCTCAAATATAAGACACACAAACAGAACAAATAAAAGTCTGTAATTGCAAAATTCTTGCTTACTTATTGTGACATGATAGCAACCCTTCTGCTGTGATAATGCAACTTCAACTACGCTATCAATATCCAAAGTAGGCGAACGTCGCGTTTGTCGCGTTTTTTCTTGAAGTTGGCAGTAACATATCAAAAGTTTTTAATTAAATATAAAGAATTTATACAAATGTAATCCTTACTGTTTTCTCCAAGGAACTTAGCTCCTTCCTTAGGCACTGGAACGGAGGTTACACTCTGCTAGAAAATGACTCTAGGGGCAGCGTGCGTCGAACACGTGTTCCACAACAACACTAGGCTGCCCACAGATGCACCTGCCTAATAATCGTCTTGATATAGTTGGATATTGGCCGATGCCGATTATGTTAAAAAACGTTTAAAAAAAAAATCGGCCGATTAATTGGCCGACCGATTAATCGGTCGACCTCTAATCCTAAAACCCCGACCTGGCTACGTGCCCAAGGTTCCTACGACTCCCCTCAGGGTCCAGGTAGTGAACCTGCAAGCGAAGTTGCCACGGGAGGAGGCAGGCCAAGCCCTTTGTTGCTGTGTCCGGTACGTGCTTTGCTTACATACTTGGACCACACGCAGAGTTCTAAATGTTCTGAGCAGCTCTTTGTCTGCCTTGGTGGACAGAGGAAAGGAAATGCTATCTCCAAACAGAGGCCTTCCCACTGGGTAGTTGACACCATTACATTGGCTTATCACACTTAGGCCATGCCCCTCCCATTGAGGGTCTGTGTTGCATCCTCATGGGCACTGGCCAGAGGCATCTCCCTGGCAGACATATGCAGAGCAGCGGGTTGGGCAACACCTAATACCCTTGCGAGATTTTACAATATCAGGGTAGAGTGAGTTTCGTCCCGTGTTTTCTCAGGTCCGAACTGTTAGAACTCGGTAACACGCTAACGGATTGACCTGGTGGACCGCTTGCGCCTAGCGCCCTTTCCCTCGGCCAAGGTAAAATTTCCTCGTTTTTCCTCCCAGGAGATCCCACTCACTCTGCTCCCTGGATGACTCCTCTCTAGACCTGTGGGTCCACAATTGAGCAGAGGAATTCGCCAACCCAATCCACTGCAGGTACTCAAATCTACCCCGCACTGGAATAGGTGCTCCTGCGTGGACATCCTCCTGTGTGGATTTTCTGTGGTACGGTCCCCTTACGTGTGGACCTGCGTCTCCCTTAGGCAGTTCCAGCTGCCGGTCGCCATGTTGTAGCAACTCCCCTCTCCTTGAGGCTGGATCTACCACCTTGCCATTTTCCAACATGTGACCTAAGAGGCCCATGTGATGTATTTCGCCACATTTACCTCCCCCTTCCTGGGCAGGTGATGTCTTCACAGGGTCTTTTCCCCCTGAAAGAATAGGAAACTGGGTAAGACTCCCTTCCCACGATGCGTGTAAGGGCCCCAGCCATTTGGCTCTATGCGAGAAACATAGAGAGAAAAGAGGCCCAGCTAGGCTCGGCCCGTTCCCAGGTTGGCAAGCATCGCCTTGTTCCCCTGTTTAGTGTAACCAGAAGGATTCCGACAACTTTTATAGGGCATTGGGGAAGGGTACGTGCAGTCTGACACAGCTGGTTGCCTTTGCACGTAAAATACCTGCCTGCTGTGTCAGCAGTACACGTACACTGCTCAGCGCATGGTGTGATTTAAATTGGACCCCTAGTGTCTCTTCTTCGACACAACGTCGAAGTGAGTGACAGATGGGGAACGTCTAGGTTACGGATGTAACCTCCGTTCCCCAATGGAGGGAACAAGACGTTGTGTCCTCCCGGCCACGTCGCTGAGCCACTGTTGTGGCCGGACCATTTCCGGCTACTCAGAAAAATCCTGAATGAACTGGACGTATTTCCTTGCCTTTATACCCGTATGTCCGGGGGAGGGTATGCAAATATGGTCTGCCAACTTCTCATTGGCCTTTTTCATAGATCAGAGGTATATTCTGTGCTCAAGAGAGACCCCTAGTGTCGCTTCTTCGACACAACGTCTCGTTCCCTCCATCGGGGAACGGAGGTTACATACGTAACCTAGACATTTACTCACTTGTGTATCGTGCTGTCTTCCAAACGTGCAGATAAGTGAATGAACTATATGTTTTCAAGGCACAGTCGGGGCATTTACCATTTGATTTAATAGTTTCAGTACATTAGCGTATGAATAGCACGCTCTGCTGGTGGGTGTGATCATATTAGAGATAATTCAAGATGAATTTCTCCGTTAGGAGACAATAAAGGCTAATCAATCAATCAATCAATTCGCCGAGCCAGTAAAAACTGTACATCGCTTTGTTTCATACATATTACATTGCAGGAGAATATTTTTTTTCAATTGTAATTATTTTATTTAAAAGTAGACATTTTAAGCTTTCTTTAGACATACGTTTCATAAATGTGTGATAAATATTCGCGGAGTTACAGTTCATTTTTGTGACGTGTTTCAGATATATGCTCGCGAACCCAGAGACTACTTACAGCTCACCCTTTTATTTTCTTTATTTTGAACAAGGTTTTGTTGTTATTGTGAGTGTACACAAATAAAAGCAGACCCTTTATAGTCTCTAATGATGTCTTACAGTTTTTAAGACAATTTTAGGAGAATTTTATGTTGTTTCCGCTGTAATGACGGAAAAATCTAGTAGGACGCGCTGGCGCGTCCGTCGACCCCAGAGGGTTAAAGCACTTTCTTTAATCCCTTAAAAGGCATATGTATGACGTTTCAGAACAGCACTTTCTGCAAAACCCTGGAATGAGCTAATTTCTTAACTATATACACATGGTCAGAATAAGAATAAAAGGTATATATGGAATTAAATACAGTATATAGAAGCCTCAGCAAAGTCAAATTATGTCCACACAGTAAACTAACAAGGAACTATACTGTAGTTTCAACCACACAACTTTGTGATGCTTTTTGCAAATGTTCATTGGAACTATGGTTTCAGGAAACACCAAATCATTGAACGATGTTGCGACCATAGTGCTATCGATGCTTTTGGGAAGCACACCCTTAACAGTGTCTTGCCAATGCATTGGCCAAGCACTCGCATCTGCGTATGTATACTTGCATTAAGCATGTTTCTGGACTTAAGTGTGAGTCTTAAAATGTCAAATGGAAGCTCTACACTCCTACAGCAAGTAAAATAAATGGGTGTTTGAGTCCCTATTTCCATTAACAAAACAGAACTACTACACAAACACCTTGCAGAGATGTAAAAATACTGCAGCAATATGTCTACGTGTAATTCTCTAACCTCTGGCTGTTTGAGAAGATTACAAGTGTGAGGAAGGTGGTTATAGTTGTTGGACAAACTAGTGGATGTCTATTGTTTGTCTGGGGTTGTAAGTGCATTTCCCTAGGTGAAAGAGCCTGCTAAATGACTTAATGTAAATATAAATTTCACTTGAATGAGAGAAGGGGAGTGTGGAGGTGGTGGGGTGTTTATTGTAATGCTTTTAGTCCCATGCTAGCAATGTTGGTCGTAGCGCACGTTCAATGGAGCAAAATGAAGATAAACAGCCTCTATTTTGAAGCTTTCTCAAAGCCACCAGGGCCTCTAATGCATCCCTAATGTGTGTTTGTATTTCTGTGTGCTATTGTGCTAGAGAAAAAACGAGGCCTGCCACTTAAAATTGAAAAAAAAAAACATGTTGAAAAAAATTTTTTCTTTTTTTTCCACATCTAATATTTTGGATCACAATAGTATGATATTTCTGAAAACTTTTGGCAGATGAATGCATAAATGTTTAGGCTATATCTTCATACACTTGACAGCCAGATGGTTTTCTGTAAGTTAAACACTAACAGCATCTCCCTCGCACACACACACAACATTAATCTCAATGTGCTAAATCAGCTGATTTTGACCAAGTTAGACCACATACCAAGGTCTATTGCATGCCCTTCTTTGCCCTCTCAAACAATTATTCAATCAAGCGTTAATAGGCCTGACGGCTTATTTATTGTTTATTTGTACCCAATGAATGTTGAAAATGATGAATTAATTCATTCTTGAATAAAATTACTCTTCAATGTCACATGACATGGTGGCAGGTTCCAGGGACCCTGCACCAACATTGATAGGACAATCCACAAACAGACTTGGTAGACCAGATGAAATCTCTGAATAAACCCAATTTTATATAGCAAGACTCACATCAGCCAACACAATCTATTCAGATATATTATTGATAAAAACTAGACATATAAACTGACAAAAAAGTGCACTGCAGCTTGGAGATTGCTGCTTTGCCTTCAGACTCTTCCTAAATATCTCTTAAAGGAACATTTCCCCTAAATAAAAATTCTGTCAAAATTTAAGTCATTCCAAAAACACTACAAACTTCTCTCTTCTGCAAAATATGCCCTTTTGTGTCCCATAGAAGAAAGTCAGAAGAATGAACGTTTATTTCTTGGTGACCAAACCCTTTAAATATAGTTTGAAAATGTATTACAATATGTGCAATCAATTTCAACACTTGAATATATATAGCATATATATATTAACTGTGTATATATATAGCAACTGTGAAATCACAAGGAATCTCTTTCAATTAAGTGTGTAAACTTTATTGCATCACAGGTTCTTCTCATCTAAACAGCCTGTGCAAAAACTTGTCTTTTATAAACAAGCCCAGGTCACATTTTATCACAGTCAAATAAACAGTTTTGTTTCTTTATATTTGCTGCAAATATTTGGAAATCTGTCCTGGCACAATCAGTTGAGGCCTTGACTCCAGGGGAAAAGAGACAATGATAACCGCTCCATTTTTTCATAAGCGATTTAGCTGACTGTGTAAACCGACATGTCACATTGCCCTAAATTTTATTTAATTAATTTTGAAATAATGAGCTTCCAATTCAAGTAGTGCATGGCACTGAAATAATTCCAATTCAGATAATATAATACAGTAGTTCTTACTGACTAAAATGAGATCAGTAACTTAATTGTAGTTCATATGACTTGTGTGCTATGTTCCAAGTCTTCTGTAACCATACAAGACTAAAATTGTATTATTCACTGTTGTGTTTTGGATGTTGGTCCACTGCATGGGATGTCCGCTCAAGGGTTTTGCCACTTAATATGGGACAATAGGCATTCCATACAGGACATCTTCATTTCGGCCAAAAAATATGTGAAAAGCTGGTCTTTTTAGCAGGTTGTGCCATAGTTCTCAAATCTAATTCTAATGTGTAGCCTACATACACACTGCGCAATGTTATGTGTCAAAGGAATTGAATTTAATGCATGCAAGCACAAATATGAAAAGTAGATCATAAACAATATTATTCAGATAATAAAATACAGAAGTTCTAACAGACTAATCTTGCATAAGTGATAATTCACTTGAGATGACAAGCAGAAATTGGAAAGATGTTAATGTGGTGCTTAAACAAGCCCGTAAAATATTAAATGTGGCCTTCTGGGCTTCTAGGCGCCAATGAAAAGTGCATTTTCACACATTTCTAAGGGTCGACATCTATTCAAAGGCAAAGTAGACACTCGAACGTGTAATGCTTTATAACAAAGATGAGTTAAATCGCATCATTTTTGAATGCAAAGAAAGAATCTGTTTGTGTAAAAGCTGATTAGCAAAGATGGATAGGCTTCAGTCCAAAAGCCAAAGCTGCAGGCATCAACAAGTGAAAAAGAGACAGTGAGAAGAAAAAGAAGCAGCTGAAACACATTTCAGAGGGAAGGAAGGGAACAGTACAAGGGAATTAAAGAAAGTATGAGGGCTTCATTTCTGTGTGAAAATGTTCATATGTCACATGTCTTTGATCTTATCCCAAATAAGATTAATTATTGTCATGGAAATAAACAAACTAAGATTGAGTTGGATAGAGAGTGGGGATGGAAATACAGAAAGTCGGGCATGTCTTGTGCATATAATGATTTCCTGATAGTACTTAAGTTCGTATGGCAGATGTGTTCAGACAGGCAGAGTGAACTAAATCTAAAGTGTTTATTGCAAAGCATTTTCTCAAAGCTCTTTTTCATCAGCTTGAAAATTAGCAATTATATTATTTTTCTTAATAGACCACCTGTCGACAAAACTGTAAAACTTATTTTTCATAATTTTTCAAGATGACTACTATAAAGAATCTTGGTTAGCAATAACCCAATTAAGCCACTTGTTTGCCATTGAAATGTAAGAGGTATGTACTCATTTGGCCAGTTAGAATAAAAGAGGCATAAAGGCTTTGGTTAATGAGAGAGTCTGGGTCATGACTGGGGGAGGGACTTGTCTACCTCTGGACAATACAACTCAACAATGAAGGCACAACGGCTTAAGGGGCCAGATACTGATGTTGCACTCATGCATGAACCCACACAAACATTCACACAAGGCCACTTCAAACTATTTAGGGGTGTTGAAGTGAGAAATGAGGTTACACACATGATGAAAGAAGGTAAATGAGCATTGAACAATTTAGGAAAGAGGGCAGAGAAATGCTATATGTAAATAAGGACCAAAACATATGCACTGAATCCAATCTGGGCCCCAAAAAAGAAATTTCTAAAAGATTTTCTTGCAAGGAGGGCATTTGGAGGGCAAATCTCCACAAAATCTGAATATGCAAGTATTTAAAAGGCTGTACACATTAGTCAGTTCACCTCTCCACAACAGGTCCAATGATCTGATGTATCATTCATTTTAGTAGCACAAACAGTACTTAGGGTTAATACTGAGGGTTGAAGTTTGTTCCCTGTACAGTATAATCAATATTATTAGTCATGCTTGTACTAAGTCTGGATTTACTTCAATTTGATAAACAATTTGGCAATGTGATTTGAGTATTTGAATGCATGTTGGGAGGTAGTATGTGCTTGAGAATGCCAGTGAAGTGAGCATGGCGGGGGGTTGTGGGAAGGGTGCAGTGTGTACTGCAGAGTGGTACGGAAGGGAGGCTAGATGTAATTCTAAGCAGGAGGACAGCAGTTCTTATTCAGACCCTGGAGGAGTTTGTCATCCGGGATCAAAAGCCCATCTGACCAGAGCGGCACAGAGAGAAGCTTCAGACACTAGGAGCAGTTTTCATGACGAGCTGACCCTGCCAAGACCCATGCACGTGGATTCATGTGCACATACAGACACGCAATCACATCAATCTCGATTCCATTCTACCATACTCTCTCCATCTGTTTCTATCCCTCCATCATTATGCTCTCCTTCATTATACTTTATAACCCTCTCTCCTCTGCTTTTGATCAGTGGTTCTCAACTGGTTTTGCTTCAGGACCCAGATTTAACATTTGAGTTATCATGTTGCGACCCAACACAATTCAACAGAAATGAATAAAAATGTCCATAAAATCAAACATTGAATAGTGATTTACCAATCATATTTACCATATTACCAAGTAATGAATATGAGCCAATATACTGTAAAGTTTGTTTGGATACATAGCTTTTGATATCAACAACAAAAAGCACAGGGCGCTTACTCCACCCTGTTAAAAGTTATTACGTTTATTTATTTTGCTATCATAACAATGCATGATAATGTGGTTAGTTGCATTTTATTATTTTTATTTAGCATTGTTTTTTCACTGGCTTTCTGTGATCCTACCTAAACAGACCTGCTCCCCATTTTTGGGTCACAACAGTTGACCAGTTGCAAAACAAGGCTTTAGATTACATGCATGCTTTTTCCTTCCTTTTTAACTTGATTGACATCCTGGTGACCCTAAAACAGTTATTCTGTTTCTTATGATGGATTCATAGAAGAATAAAATTGTAAAAAGATACCAGTGTGCTCCTCCACAGAGCCCATCCCAATCCACCACTCCATCCTTCCTCTTTCTTCTTTCTGCACTGCTTCCTTCCTTTCACACACCACTCCTCTTTAACATCTCCTCCTTCTCCCCTTGTTTCAGCCCACACCTCTTCTCTCATCCCATCCATCTCGCGCCTCTCTTCTTCATTTGATTCTCTACGCACTGAGAGCGTAAACACAGAAAGCCGCTCAGCGACTGACGTGCCTGAAAAGAGTCATAAATACAAAGAGCGGAGGCAAACAACTTGCGATGGCGTGTGAGACAGTTTTTAAAATTGTCATCTTTTGAGACTCAATGAGTTTAAGATCAGGTAACCCACCTCTGACCACCTCTTTCCAGAAGTCAACTGGTGGAAAATGGCACTAGCAAGACCAAGGACACTGGTTTGATTCCCTAAGAAGTGTATAACTTGAATGCATTGCAAGTAGGTTTTGTTAACTTAAAACATCTGCAAAAAGTAAATGCCTTTCTATTGACTGTAACAACTTAGTAACTGTAGTAACTTATTGGGCTAAGCATTGCTTTGCACAACGTGTGTATCAGATCAACAGAGCTTAATGTAGGAATTAAAAGCGCTAATGTTCACATTAGCTGTGATTGTCATATTAATTGTTTCCACCTCAGCAAAATATAAGAGGCTTTGAATGATTTTCTATTCACGGTCCTTGACAGTGATTTAAAAGCTGAGCATTTGTTGGACTATAACATTTCTTACAAGCAACCTACATCTAAATATACATTTTGAATCACAAATGTTCAATTTCTTTACAAAAGTTCTCACTCTCTGGAGAGATTATGGAGTTGTCAAGTTATAAAGAATAAACTTGGTTGCAAAACGTTGCATGCACTGGAATCAAACGAATACATTTGTCAAGGTAGGATGACTCTAGTGCTAATTCTGTCTTTTTTCTGCCAATTGATTGATGGGATGTGATCAATAACCTTCTGACCTTTTTATGGTTGGGGTTTGGGACACATCCAAAGCCATAGTGATACCTTGACATTAACACAGGGAGAAAGCGGAGTCTGCAAGCACACAAAGAAAGTGAAAGAGAGAAAAAAAAGTGCCAGCCACCAACACAGGAGAAAAGACACAGGAGTGGGTGTTTGTTCTCATATCTGTTTAGAGTAGAATGGATTCATGCATTTGCATTAATGCAACCTCGAAAAAGAAAGAGACAAATTTCACAGCCCCAACATTGAAAAGCCTGAGGCATCTCCATGCCACATGTGTTCAATACGGCAAAGCATAGCTTGCAATAATACAGTCATACTTTCAAATCTTTTAATCTTGCTACCATTTTAAAGACTGCGATGCTCCCACGCAAGGCACACAAAATCTGTGCTCTGCTTTAAAACATCCTAATTCAATAAAAAAGAAAAAAAGAAAAACAGCCTGTCGGGTACCAGTGAGACCTAGCTGGCACCATGTGCAGTCTAGAGCCAAATGAATCCGATTCCAGTGAAGGCTTAGCTGAATTCTGCTCTGAATCATAATTGTGAATCCATAATTCTGAGTGTGTCACCGTCCTTTCTCTTGCACCTTTTCACTTTCACAGTCATGCACATTAGAAATGCATGCTTGATGCTTCTTCTTGTCCTAATTCAATCTGTAACACGCACCCCCCCACCCCCCAACTTGTCAGTATGACGTTCAGTCAATACGACATGTGTGACCTGAGAAATTGTGCGTGTTGCCAGTATATGACCTTTACTGCTTTGTTTAGACACACGTAGGGATGAAATGCTCTCTTTCCATCCCTCTCTCTAGGATACCATCTGGATATAAATAATGTTTTTAATTACTTAGCATTTTAAAAATCACATTGCATAATATTATACAGTTTTGGCATCTTTCTAACACTTTAGTGAAAAATTAAATAAAAGGGAAAACCACACAACCAATTTGTCCAATTGATGATTCAAATTCTTGAATTAAAGAGAAAGAAGGACCAAACTCGTTTCATGATGCTTAAAAACTTGAAACTCACCTTGAGCGTGCAACATGTGGGTATTCCAAACGAACACAAGGGCAAAAATCCACCCCCACATCCCGCAGGCGCACCTCGTTTCCCCCATCATCACCTTCCTTTATATTTCCTTGGCGGTAAATAATCCCTTTAACTTTGCCTTTGTAAGAGAGCTCAGACCCCCGCTAAAACCGTAACTATAACCTCGGCAGATGTTGAGTATTGTGAGGACGGGTGAAAGTGCGCGCTCCTCTTCACCACATTTACGAGGTGCTTTTCATGCATCCAAGAGGCGGGAGAGTTCAGCTCAGAGTCCGCTACTTGTCCGGTCGTTTTACTTTCGTGTCTCACGGTTCGGAGAGAGCCCTTACCTCCCTCCTCACGTCTAGGACTGAATGAAACGGCGCCTTTAAACCTCCGTTCAGAGAGGGACGCGTACCAAGGCTCCAAATTTTAATGACACGCTCCGCAAACGTATCTGCGCTGAGCGCGAACAGCTTATCGGTGTCCCGAGACCGCTAGTGATGTCTCAGTATCGATTCCAGTATAGTATTAATACGTTGGAGTGTGCCGGATTTATTTTATCCGCTTAGTCCGTTGATATCTCTGAACATATCTGTAAACCCACGTTGTTTTGACGTGTTCGCAGTCGGACTGTCTACCCGATCATTTCGAGTATTTTCAAGGCGTTCAAAGACCCATGAAGACACACTTACAATCCATAAATGTGCTCATTAGCTGTGTCTTTATCCATTTGAAATACTCCCATGGGTGTGTTCTCAATTAAATTATATTATGAGATTTGGTTAAATGTAGCGTTACACTTGACCGGACGATTTTGTGTATCCAACAGGTTAACCGAGAAGCGAAATGATCGCGTGACCCACAAAAAACGTCCAGTACAAATTCCTCGTGAACGAATAAACACCTGTAAACTGAAAAGAAGACAACGATTACAACACATCAGCAAAAATAGCAAACTGTTATATATATATAAGTTAAATTAAATCACAAACCCCTGAGATGGCATGGTGGGACTAGCGATGGTAAACAACAATTCAAATAGCCTAACTTTAATTGCTTCATAAATTACTTTGATTAAACAGTTTAAAAATGACTTAAAGTTCCTGTTCTGTTACGCATCCAAACAGCCCGCCAATGTAAAGCTTTGGAGAATAAAATAAAAGCATAATATCTCACCTAACGCTCTCCGTTCTGCTGGATTGTGTGAACGAACATCTAGTAATGAACGCGAAGCTCTGAAGCGGTCATTGGACACCTGCTGCCCGGGAATTAGGTGAAAAAACTTGACATTAAACAACGTAAGGAAAAAAAAAAGTTTAAGATGGTGCTAACAAAATGTCATTTTCTTTTAAAAGGCTTTGAATTAGTCGTTCGAGTTTCCCCTCAGGATCAGTAATTTGCGCTGGGCACAATTTGAAGTTGTATTCGGCGTCCCGTCGCTCCGCCCCTCTCAGCGCTGATTGGTCAGCACGCTGTAGACTACAGGCTATATTATTTGTCATGAGGAGCACGTGGGAAAGGAAATACCTCTGAAACACGTGCCATGCGCCCACAGACAAAAAACATAGAAGCTCAATAATCACAAACTGTGTTTTCAGACTCTTTTTAGGAAGTTTTTGTCTCACCTTTGTTTTGGCATCAGAATATTTTTACTGTATGAATTAGGGTGGTTGAAAATGGCATAATGATATGGAGTATTTCTTTTTGTTCAAGAAATAGAGCAAAAAATTTTAATTAATTTACACAACCTCAACTTTTTTCTTCTTTTTTTATTTATTTATATTCGGAGTGTTCTGCCTGCTCTTTTTCATACAATAAAAGTGAATGGTGACAGGGGCTGCACCATCAAAGTGGTGTGGTGGTGTTGTAGTGGTCTAAAGCACATAACTGTAATCTGGTAATCAGAATGGTGCTGGTTTGATCCCCACAGCCACCACCATTGTGTCCTTGAGCAATGCACTTAACTCCAGGTTGCTCCAGGGCGATTGTCCCTTTAATAAGGGCTCTGTAAGTCACTTTGGATAAAAGCGTCTGCCAAATGCATAAATGTAAATGTAAATCAAAGTAACCCATACAACTTGTGTGCTATAATCCAAATCTTCTGAAGCCATACAACAGATTTCTGTAAGGAACAGGCCAAAATGTAAAACTTGAAATAATTGTTTGAATACCTTCAGATATGGCACTTCAAGATGAATCGTGTTAAGGCACGGTCACACGGTTGTGAATTTAATGCAAAGGACTTCCGGTGGCGTAAACATTCCCCTTGTGGTTTTCGCATGGTGTTAAAGTTTGGTGAACTTTGACAGGTGTATAAAGGATACAGTGTAAAGTGCAGCATTAAAAAGATACTTTTTTTTTTTTTTTTTTGCTGGTTTCACATGCACTCAACATCTGCCATCTGCGATGCACTTTTCACCACAGAATTTCACAGTGCGATGTTAAATGTTACCCTGCCTTTTAGATTTGACATCAATGACATTAAACATCATCTTTGTTTTATTGTGTCTCGTGACTGATCGCCCTTGACATCAAAGTTTTGGAAAAGATCATCCTTGACATGTTACATGGAAGAAAGTAAATCACACAGATTTGGAATGACATGAGAGTAAGAAAGTGATGACAGATTTTTAGTTTTGGGGTGAAGCATTCCTTTAAATCATATGGAAGAATGCATGGGGAAGCCATCCGATATACTGAACAAAATAAGGACCTGCATGAATGAATACAATATCGAAATTCAGAGCAGTTAGAGTGTCAAGGACAATATGCTCCAATATTGAGCCAGCATAATGGTATCCAGTCATAATTATCAAGGACTTTGCATGCTTTCATTAAATGGCACATTAATGATTAAAATATGGAAAATTATCTTAGATTTCACTGGCAATATATATATACAGTATCATGTCAGACTCAATCCAGGGTTTCTGCATTTATGGTAAGAGGAGGATGACAGCTCTTATAAGGTAATTAATATTGAGATTTTGGTTATGATCTTTTTATTAATTTTAATGATTTAATTCTGTTTATATTAATAAATTATTTGTAAGTTTTTTTTATATATATACCAATAATAAACTTTTTCATTTATTGTTTAATAAATTATAAAGTTGATTTGCATTTCATTTAATACCAATATTATGATTTAATAATTCATTTATTTTCTTTTTTATTATGTCTTATATTATCTATATTTCTTAAATGTATCTTAAAACTACTTTTGCTACCCACAATAAAAATGATGATTGCTTTTGTTGATTTTACTGTATGAGCAATAACAGGAGACTGTTAAATTATTAAAACAAAAGACCATAAGCTCTACAGAAGTAGCTTCTGTAGAGAATCTAATGAAAGTCAGTTGGCCATGGTGATTGACAAGTCAAAAGGGGGACTTGTGCTTTCTCCCAACATTGAGTGCACCTTCTTCATTTCTCAGTGGCAGAATGAGTTAATACTCTGGCCCCTGCCTGGGCTGGTCATTCCTCAGTTTCTATTAAGTATGTAATTGGAACAACTAATTCCAAAATCAATTTGATTCGCAATTACGTCCATCCCCATTCCAGGGCACTATTCATTTAAAGCCTGTCTTACCGAGACAGCGATAGTGGACTGACATGAGGACACAGGTGCAGCCACACACATACACGCAGTCGCGATACCAATCAGCTGCTCTGCCTTGAATTAAATGTTCCTCAAGTCACTTCTCTTAATGTGTGTTTTTCCCCCACTGTGTAAATGGTTTCCACTCACTTCATGTCAGAGATACTTGTTATATCCAGAAAGAAATATGAGTTTAACCAACCACTACCTCTTGAGACAACAACTTCTTGCTCATCTGATGAAAGTTTAACTTATAGATAATTAAATGTAAAGTAAATACATTCTCCTATTCCTGATTAATATCTGTGGAGCTTTTAACATTGCTTTGAGCATCCTGACAAGCACAACACTACAACAGCTACATTGAAAACTAAACAATGGTGTGAATTTGGGGAGGAATTTTGTCCAACTAATGACAAGTGGTGGAAGTGTTCAGTTGAATCTCATGAAACCTGTCAAGAAAATGTCCTGGTCATATATAACCCCAAATTAATATGAAAACATACAAATAAAATATGACAATCTGCATATAGAAAATGAAGTTTTGACAATTAAAAAAATAATAATAATTTGCATTATTGTGACATAATTTCTTAGAACTCTTAATAAGCACGTTTTTGCCCCAATTCTCATTACCGTAGCATGTCTGAACATTTTACTTTCACTTTTCCCATTGTTTCCAATGATGAGTCTCATTAACGTAACAGTATTTTTTGTTACTATTTTACAGTAAATGACACTGTTACAATTTTTTATATACATATTTAAATCAGTGAAATAGACAGGTTGTACCAAGGGTACTACTATGATGTATAACTACATTACATTTTAAATATATATATTTTTTTCCGTGAATATGACCAAATTTCTTCATATTGTGGTAATGAGAATTAGGAAGTAAAATATGCGTAACTGCCATGAAAATAATGTAAAAAAAAATAAAAAATAGGTTTATTCCGGGTTCAATACAAGTTTAGCTCAATCAATAGCATTTGTGGCATGTTGATACCACAAAAAATAATTTTGACTAATCCATCCTTTTCTTGAATAAAAGCAAAAAATTGTGTTACAGTGGCTCACTATGGAAGTGAATGGGGCCAATCTATACATGTTAAATTTTTCAGTTTCAAATGTATAGCTACAAGACACAAACAATATGCATCTTAACATGATTTTAGTGCAATAAAATTGCTTACTAAACATTTCTGTCCAATTTTACAATTTCAATGTCATGACGACGTAAATCTACAAACCCTGTAATCAAATTTAAACAATTTAACTGGTTCTAAGTTGTTAAAGTTGTTAACTGGTTTACATGTTTTGTTTTGGACTACACTGCTACGTGTCACTGAATGATGATGACTAAATGCAGCCGGTACCAGACAAACATCACTTCAGTCTATTATGATTGACTTCAGAGGATGAACTGATGCCAACTCCAACCATAAGACATTTGATACTTCATATGCCATTGTCTGAATCTTGGATTTAGGATGGACCACACCGAACCTCACCGAATTTACCGGCCAGGTTGAACTGCGATCCACCTCACTGAACTCTGCCTGCATCACCTCGGTCTATTGATGGACTACACTCTTGAAATGGAATTCATAGATTAACAATTTCCAACAAAAGCCTTCATCTGCCAATTAACAAGGACAATTGCATCTATGTGAATTTCTGCAGTTAATCCAGTATGGACTTCGAAGACATTGGTCATTAATCTTACAGTTCAAACAAAATCGATGTTTAACACTTAACACTCACTTAGTTTAATAATTTTAATCCATGACTTGAACTACACATAAGTAATATTTACATTATTCACAATGTTATCCAGAGGGGAACTTGCCCCCACAATGAGTCTGGTTTCTCCCAAGTTTCATTTTCTCCATTAATCAGCATCTTATGGAGTTTTGTGTTCCTTGCCACAGTCACCTTCAGCTTGCTCACTGGGGTTATTAATACAATTATTATTTAATTACTTATTTTTAAACACGATTTACAATTGTATTTTTACTAATTACACAATGATGCTTCATCAACATTATAGACATTACAGTTTTATCTTCTGTTGATGCCTGATCTTCTGTAAAGCTGCTTTGAAATTATGTGTGTTGTGAAAAGCGCAATACAAATACAATTGACTTGACTTGGTTCTGAAGCGAATGTTCACCCAAAAATGAAAATTCTCCCATCATTTACTCACATTCATGCCTTCCCAAGATGTGTATGAATTCCATTTTCTGCAGAACTCCATACGACTCCAGTGGTTTAATCCATGTAATAGATTTTGGATGTGAACAGACCAGAAGGTAACTCCTTTTTCAATATAAATCTTGACATCAGCAGTCTCCCTGGCGATCATGATTTCAAGACCGCTTACACTTCCTAGAGCCATCTAACGCTCAGCGCATGCATCAAGCACTAGGATGTGTAATCGAGCTTGAGTTCATGATTGTACCTGGAGTCTGAAATGGCAAGATGTACAGTGAAAAAGGAGTTATATTTTGGTATGTTCTCACACAATCTATTTGATTGCTTCAGACGACATGGATTTAACCACTGGAGTCTTATGGATTACTTTAATGCTGCCATTATGTCCATTTTGGAGCTTAAACATTTTGGTCACCGATCACTTGCATTGTCAGGACCAACAGAGCTGAAATATTCTTCTATTGTCTCTCTAAATCTTTGTTTGTGTTCTGCAGAAGAAAGAAATCATCCACATCTGGGATGGCTTGAGCAGGGATTCAAAACAGTTTTTTTTTTATTTTGGTATTCCGGTCCTACTTTCCAATTGGTAACCAGTTAGAACTAAATTAAAGAACAGTTAGTGATATATCAGTTGCAGTAAGGGACTTGCCTCAACCAAAATGAGTGAAAATAAGATTTTGTTTCTCCCCATGTGGGGGAACTATCTGCATAGAAATTATAACAAGTAAATTATACACTGTAAAATGTTCTTAATTTTAACGGAAAAAGACTGTAAAAATGTTACAGTAAAAAAACATAAATTGGTTAACCGTAAAATATATGTAACTTTCTTATATATTTAAAAAGACAGTACATGTAGTTTTACAATAAAATGTTGTAAAGATTACATTTTTATATGTAAAAAGTGTGATTTTACCATAAAATTAAAATGTATATTATGTTTAACAAGAGAGTACATGTACTTAAGGTAAATTATTTTTAAATGACGGTAAAAAACAGTAATCAAGTCATGTCAAGTGGTTTTTATTGTCGTTCAATCAAATACAGTTAGTACAGTACACAGCAAAACGAGACAACGTTCCTCCAGGACCATGGTGCTATATAAATCGTCTCGGGTTACATGTGTAACCCTTGTTCCCTGAAAAAGGCGGAACGAGATGTTGGCTGCTAAGTGCTGACAAGCAGCGCAACATCTCGTTCGCCTTTTCAGGGAACAAGGGTTACACATGTAACCCGAGACGTTCCCTTTACAAAAGGCTTCACTACGATGTTGCGCTGCTAAGCGCTAGGGGAACAGCTTTAGCTGTGAGCCGAGCTGAATAAATGTGTGGAACACGTCAATGAACATTGACCAGAATTTATAGCCTCGGCTGATGTAATCATTAGATGCACCTGAGGCCAGGCTATAAATGGATACGTCACCAGGTGTCGTCAGATACTTCTTTTTGAAGAGCAGTCCTGGGACGCCCCAGTGCGGCAAAGCAGCGCAACATCTCGTTCCGCCTTTTTCAGGGAACAAGGGTTACACATGTAACCCGAGACGTTCCCTTTACAAAAGGCTTCACTACGATGTTGCGCTGCTAAGCGCTAGGGGAACGCAATACCCACGCCGCCGCACTTGGGGCTGTCCGGACCCCTACGGTTGTGCAGTGTACTCACAAAAACGCGAGAGGTCTCAGACATGAGCTTCAGATGTCGACTCAAGGGCATAAGAGCCCGGAGTAGCATAAACATCTAAACCATTCAATTTTGATGAATGTGTGCGGAGAGGACCAGCCTGCCGCATCACAAACTTGTTCAGGCATGAGCTGAGATGTCGACGCAAGGGCATAAGAGCCCGGAGTAGCAAAGCATCTAACCCATAAAGTTCGATGAATGTGTGCGAAGAGAACCCTGTCGCAACACAAACTTGTCATAAAAACTGATGAATGTGAGCGGAGAGGACCAGCCTGCCGCATCACAAACCTGTTCAGGCATGAGCTGAGATGTCGACTCAAGGGCATAGGAGCCCGGAGTAGCAAAGCATCTAACCCATAAAGCTTGATGAATGTGTGCGAAGAGAACCCTGTCGCACCACAAACTTGTCATAAAAACTGATGAATGTGAGCGGAGAGGACCAGCCTGCCGCATCACAAACTTGTTCAGGTATGAGCTGAGATGTCGACTCAAGGGCATAAGAGCCCGGAGTGCAGAACATCCAAACTAAAAAGTCCAATGAATGTGTGCGGAGAGGACAACCTGCCGCATCACACACTTGTTTAGGCATGGGCTGAGATGCCGACTCAAGGGCATAAGAGCCCGGAGTAGCAAAGCATCTAGCCCATAAAGTTCGATGAATGTGTGCGAAGAGAACCCTATCGCACCACAAACCTGTCATAAAAACTGATGAATGTGAGCGGAGAGGGCCAGCCTGCCGCATCACAAACTTGTTCAGGTATGAGCTGAGATGTCGACTCAAGGGCATAAGAGCCCGGAGTGCAGAACATCCAAACTAAAAAAGTCCAATGAATGTGTGCGGAGAGGACAACCTGCCGCATCACACACTTGTTTAGGCATGGGCTGAGATGCCGACTCAAGGGCATAAGAGCCCGGAGTAGCAAAGCATCTAGCCCATAAAGTTCGATGAATGTGTGCGAAGAGAACCCTGTCGCAACACAAACTTGTCATAAAAACTGATGAATGTGAGCGGAGAGGACAAGCCTGCCGCATCACAAACTTGTTCAGGCATGAGCTGAGATGTCGACTCAAGGGCATAAGAGCCCGGAGTAGCAAAGCATCTAACCCATAAAGTTCGATGAATGTGTGCGAAGAGAACCCTGTCGCAACACAAACTTGTCATAAAAACTGATGAATGTGAGCGGAGAGGGCCAGCCTGCCGCATCACAAACTTGTTCAGGTATGAGCTGAGATGTCGACTCAAGGGCATAAGAGCCCGGAGTGCAGAACATCCAAACTAAAAAGGTGCAATGAATGTGTGCGGAGGGGACAACCTGCCGCATCACAAACTTGTTTAGGCATGGGCTGAGATGTCGACTCAAGGACATAAGAGTCCGGAGTAGCAAAGCATCTAACCCATAAAGTTCGATGAATGTGTGCGAAGAGAACCCTATCGCAACACAAACTTGTCATAAAAACTGATGAATGTGAGCGGAGAGGACCAGCCTGCCGCGTCACAAACTTGTCCAGACATGAGCTTGAGATGTCGACTCAAGGGCATAAGAGCCCGGAGTGGCAAAACATCCAAACTATAAAAATCCAATGAATGTGTGCGGAGAGGACAACCTGCCGCATCACAAACTTGCTGCAGAGGGAGACCTCTAGCCAAGGTTTTAGAGGAGGAGAGCCCTCTGGTAGAGTGCACCCTGAAACCTACTGGCGAAGCTTGACCGCGCGCCTCATAGGCCCGGGCAATAATGAGGATGCCTCTTTGAGGGCACCCCGCCCACCAAGCCGTGGCAAACCGCAGTGGCCACATAGAACCTGGCAGTGGCGAGGCAAGTGCCCGCTGACAGTTCTTTCTACAGAAAATCCAGAACTGAAACAAACTGGCAGTTAGCTGGTTCTGTAATAAGAACTTTAGTAGAAGGAAACGCATGCAGGTGCATTTGCGTTACTACGTTCAGCCCCTCCCAAGGGGAGGGGAGGGGGACTGGGCGACTCGGGGAGAAGTAGAGGAGACATTGCGCTATCAACAGAGGCGAAGAGGTCCTCTTCTGCCCTGTAAAATCTACCCAGATCAGTTCCAAGTGGAGGGAGCCCTAGCACTTGAAATGGTCTCAATAACCTCAAGAGAAAACCCTGTGAACCTCATTTGGTACCCTTAGGGGCCAGACATGAAAGGTTTCACAATTCGGGCCGGGGATGAAATATCGTCCCCTGTGCCTGAGACAGAAGGTCCCTCCTGTCCGGAATCGCCCAAGGCGAGCCGTCGAGGAGAGATATCATTTCTGAGAACCAAATCCTGATCGGCCAGTGAGGCGCTATCAGTAAGAGGCAAGACCCTTGCTGGCGAACTCTGGCTAAGACTCCCGGGAGCAGAGAAACCAGGGGAAAAGCATACCGACACATTCTGGGCCATGTATGCGCCATCGCGTCCAGACCCAGGGGGCTGGGTGACTCAGAGAGAAGTAGAGGGGACATTGCGCAGTCTCTTGAGAGGCGAAGAGGTCAACTTCTGCTCTCTAAAATCTCTCCCAAATTTGTTGTACTACCTCGGGGTGGAGTTTCCACTCGCCCCTCGGTATGTTCTGTCTAGACAGCAAATCTGCTCCCACATTTAGGCGTCCAGGGATGTAAATTGCCCTGAGTGACAGGAGCTTGCCCTGGGCCCAAAGGAGAATCCGACGTGTCAGAAATACAGCCGACAAGAACGTGGGTCTCCTTGATGATTTATGTAAGAGGCTACCGCTGTATTGTCCACCCGCACCAAGACATGGCAGCCTCAGGAGGAGGTATTTCAGGGCCAGAAATACAGCCATCAACCCGAGACAGTGACTGTGACAACCGAGCTGACGACCCTCCTATCCCCTTAAGCTGGACGACCACTTAAGGCCGCTACCCCGCCCGTCAGGGAGGCGTCTGTCGTTAGCAGTCTGCGACAACAAGACGCACCTAGAGTGGGACCCAAGGCAGAAAACCGGGGTCTGAACCACATAGAAAGGGAACGAAGCCTGAGGCGCGTAACCCTATTTAGCCCAGGGGTTTTGGCCCTTGGAAGAAATCCCCTGGCTTTTGGCCACAACAAAAACGGTCTCATGAGCAGAAGGTCCAGAGGGATCACCGTGGACGCGTTCGCCCTGAGACCTGGAAATCGTTGATACTGATAACAGTGCAACCTAGCCTGACTTTGCTCAGGGTGATCTGAATGGACTCAATCCTAGCGGGAGACAGTTGTGCCTGCATAGTGATTGAACTCCATACGATGCCCCGATAGACAGTGTTCTGAGTGGGAGAGAGGACGCTTTTCTTGGCGTTGAGCCTCAACCCCAGAGAAACAGATGAGCTAAGACGATGTCCCTGTGCTGAACTGCCAGTTCCTGGAACTGCGCTAGGATCAGCCAGTCGTCTACGTAATTCAGAATGCAGATGCCCCGGAGTCGCAAGGAGCCAGCGCTACATCATGCATTGTGAATGTGCGGGTAAAAAGGGCTAGGCTGGGTGAAAGAACCTGACCCTGGAAGACTTCGCCCCCGGAAGTGAACCTCAGGAACTTTCCATGTTGTGGCAGAACTTCTAAATGAAGTATAGAAGTGCATCATAAGATCGATGGTGACCAGCCAAACGAGTTGTAGGGCTTGAGACACGACCGTCTTGACAGGCATCATCTTGGACTTGAACACCCACGGGTAGTTCAAGCTTAAGATCTAAGCCAGACGCCACCCCTCACCCTCCATGGGAAACGGGAAGTATTTAGTGTAATAACCTAACTCTCTCTCTGGAAGGGGAACACATACCATGGCCCCTTTAACCAGGAGATTGAGAGTTTTTTTTTTTACAAAAAAAGAAATCCGGTTTACGGTAGTGAGAACACGCCGTTGAAACATGGAAAAGCGGCGAGAGAATTAAATCCTGACGCCCTTATAAGACCCACAGAAAAGGATATATCCGGCAGAAGTTTCCACGCTGCCAGGATCTCTGAGATGGGTATTATATTTTAATACTTCCTGTTGAGGGGTTGTCGGGTGTTTCTGCGTCCTGAATAAAATGCAATAAAAGAGGTGGCGGGAATGGAGGGGCTTCGAGGGGGTACCGGGAGGGGTGAAGTGAAGCACGCGCCCCGTCCCGAGGGGAGCTACCCCCTAATCTAGGCGCAAGACCGTCAGGGTCTTCTCTTACTAGAATTTATAGTCCTGAGGGCTGGCAAGGGTGGCGAGACTGTCCCCAATCCCTGGGAGGAGGAGCACGACTCGCCACGCTTTGCTTTTGAGCCTCCCTTCAGTCAGGACCGAGGTGGGTCTGAGGCTTGCTCGTCAAGCGCAGAACCCACACTCAGGTCGTCCAGGAGGTCAGCCTGGTATGCCTGAAAAACAGCATAGTGTGCAGAGCAGCACCAGCCTGACCTGCTGCTTGATAAGCCCTTCCCACTAAAGTGGAGGTTGTCCTATAAGGCTTTGAGGGGAGAGAGGGCTTCTTAAGTGACGATGTCGAGCCCGGCGAGAGATAGCCCGCAAGCGTCTCTTCGACCGGCGGCATCACTGAATACCCCGTGCCTCAGCACCCACGATAGTCGAATATAATGACGTCGAGGGTATGTGAACACGGGAAGAAAATATATATATATATATTTTTTTTTTTTTTTTTTTAGGGGTTCTCCATGAGCGAAAAAGCTCTTCAAGGAGGTTATCAAAGAAAGGGAAGGGACCCATGAGGCGTTCCCTTTCTTAGACTGGAAGATAAAATCTATCCCCTAATTGGAGCGTTTGGGGGTCTCTTTTCGCGTGGCCAGTCCAATCTGGCAACAGCACAAGTAACAACATCGAGCAATTCCTCCGTAGATTTTTTATCGCGGACGGAAAGCTCGGAGGCGGGAAGAGAATAGCGATCCACCTCATGATCCGAAGAAGCGTCGGAACGCGCCGAGATCATGTGAAGGACCAGCTGGGTTTGGGGAGAGAGTGAGAGAAAGGGATCAACCCGTCTCTTGCTCCTCAGCCAAATCCATGCACGAGCCCCACGAACGATCTTTTCGTGAGTGCTGACTCCCGGAAGCAAGCGAGGCGAGCACGCCCTGCTGCAACGCGAGAGCAGCGTGCTCTACCCCCAAACAAACAGCAAAAACTGATGTGTGCCGTCTTCAGCTATAGAGCAAGAAGAGGGGAACACGCACCGTTTGCTTTCAGTCATTCTCTCTTTCTTTTTTTTTTTTTTTTTAGAAATATATATATATATAATATTTTCTAAACAGAAGAGAAAAATAGAACAACGTTCACTGCACACTGCCTAACTGAATCTATCTCCTAACAGAGGAAAGAAAGTTTTGACAGGGTGTGTGAAACACACAGAAACAGAATCGCTCTGAAAAAAGAGTTTCTGACGACACCTGGTGACGTATCCATTTATAGCCTGGCCTCAGGTGCATCTAATGATTACATCAGCCGAGGCTATAAATTCCGGTCAATGTTCATTGACGTGTTCCACACATTTATTCAGCTCGGCTCACAGCTAAAGCTGTTCCCCTAGCGCTTAGCAGCGCAACATCGTAGTGAAGCCTTTTGTAAAGGGAACGTCTCGGGTTACATGTGTAACCCTTGTTCCCTGAAAAAGGCGGAACGAGATGTTGCGCTGCTTTGCCGCACTTAGCAGCGCAACATCGTAGTGAAGCCTTTTGTAAAGGGAACAACATAGCCCGGTTGTTCTAGTTCCTAAGAGTGATGGGTCTGTACGTTTCTGTGTGGATTATAGAAAAGTCAATGCGCTGTCTTTGATGCGTGCCCGATGCCCCGGGTTAAGGAGTTGCTCAATCAGTTTGGTACTGCTCGATTTTATTCGACATAAGATTTGACAAAGGGTTATTGGCAGATCCCCTTGACACCAATTTCCCGAGAAAAAACTGCTTTCTCCATGCCATTTGGATTGCACCAATTTGTGACACTTGTTTGTGGCCTCGGCTACGTATCAGCGTCTCATGGACCGAATCCTCAGACCAAATACAGCTTATGCCGCTGCCTATTTAGATGACATCATAATTTACAGTAATGATTGGCAGCAGCACATGCAGCATCTGAGAGTGGTCCTGAGATAGCTGCGGCGGGCGGAGCTCACAGCAAACCCCAAGAAGTGCGTGATTGGGCGGGTGGAGGTACAGTATTTGGGGCTCCACTTGGGTCATGGGCAGGTGCGTCCCCAAATTGACAAAACTGCGGTGATTGCGACCTGCCCGAGTCCCAAGTCCAAAAAGGAGTGAGCAGTTCCTGGGGATGGCTGGCTATTACAGGAGATTTTTGCCTAATTATTCAGAGGTCACCAGCCTGCTGACTGATCTCAATAAAAAGGGGGCTCCAGACCCGGTCCAGTGGACGAAGCAGTGCCAACAGGCATTCAGGCAGGTTAAAACTTTGCGGTGGGGTGCTTTTGCATTCACCTATTATCTCCCTACCTTTCCTATTACAGACGAACGCTTCAGACAGAGGACTGGGGGCCGTACTCTCGGTGCTGTACATCAGCCGTAAGCTCTCGAGGAAGACAAAGTACAGTAGCGTGGAAAAGTAGTGTTTGGCCATCAAGTGGGTGGTCCTAACTCTCCAGTACTACCTGCTTGGGAGGGCCTTCACCCACTGCTTGGATCACAATCCACTCCAATGGCTCCACCACATGAAGGATACCAACGTGCAGATTACCCGGTGGTATCTGGCTCTCCAGATCTTTAAATTCAAAGTGGTCCACAGACCGGAAGCGCAGATGGCTGTCGCTGAATTCCTTTCTAGAAATGGGGGGCGGGGGGTGGTAGGCTGGCCGGATGGTCCCCGGCCTGAGTTAGGCAGTGGGTAAATGTGGCAGCATGGGCATGGTCGAGCGCCTGTCCGGAGAGAGAGAAAGCAGTATGGGCGCTTGCACCTGAGCTAAAGTATGTCTAACAGCTGTCTCTAATTCCAGTGAGCATGGGGAGAGCAGTATATAAATGGCCACGCCACTGCCAGATGGGAGAGAGAGAACGATATGAGAGACCAGTGACTGGCGTGTCTTATTGAGTGTTTTTATGTAATTTTGAAGCTGAAGACTCAGAGAAGTTTATGTTGACAAAGTACCTGTTGTGAAGCTGAAGATTCAGAGAAGTTTATGTTGATAAAGTTTGTGTTACACTGATCTGATTAAACTGAGAAAAGCACAGAGAAGAGTGCATGCAGAGTGTTGAAGGCAGAGAAAGAGCCTTACTTGACTGCATCACCGCTCTCTGTCTCTTTCCTTCCAGCTCTGAGCTTGAATGTGTTACAGTGATGAGAGAATTTTCATTTTTTGGGGTGAACTATTCCTTAAAAAAAATTGGCCTTATTCACTTCCATTGTACTCTAAGTGTCTGACAAACCTGAATTCTCGTTATTTCTTTCTTTTAGGGACAAGTCTAAATACATTTTTGTAGTAATCAACATTATGCCACAAATGATGTTGATTGAGCTCAACTTGTAGTGATCCCGGAATATTCCTTAAATGTCCTGTTTGAAAGTAGACAATATTTTTTGCAATTTGTTTTGGTGTTGCTAATGCCACAGAAATTACACATGTCAGCTTTAACGAATAGTCATGATAAATCCTGAACCACACATGACCATATAGCCCACTTAGTCCACAAATAGCACCACCTAATATAACATCTAAAGAAACTCAACCTGGAATGTATTCAGTTGTTGGTCTTTGATCTTTCCCTGTTCTGTCAATCATCTTTATGAGCATGTATGCATGCACACCACACACACACACACACACACACACACTCATATACAAACATATAAGCATGTGTATACTCCTATCTGATGATCCCTATTCATGAAATTCTTAAGCCGACATTTTCTGAGACACCGCTAAATCAGTTTTGTATTTCAAGGCATCAGATCACTTTGTTAAGGGTACAAGTTCAACAGATAGGAGTATACACATGCTTATATGTTTGTATATGAGTGTGTGTGTGTGTGTGTGTGTGTGTGTGTGTGCATGCATACTGTATGCAACACCAGGTTCCTATAATAGAATAGAAGCCTTTATTTTGGTCACATATTATACATAAATGTTTGCATATATATAGTGAAATTTATTTGATTTCACATATCCCAGCTAAGCTGGGGTCAGATGCACTAAAGGTTGTCAATCAAACCAAAGCACTTAAGGAAATACTGTACCAAACAGGCTAAATCAATAGCTGGTTATAATAAGGTAAAATCCTCAGCAATGGAGTCTGATAAGCTCTGATTTAAGCAAAAGCCTATTTACTGATACATTAGGGCATTTTTTTACAGCCCAAAATGCATACATATTTCCCTGTGGGGCTATACATTTTCTCATAGGAAATACAATATATGTAAAGCGTTCGCTTGAAATGGCAAATTAAAATGGCAAAATGCTATTATTGTAGTATAGCTAATTTTGTCCGCAAATGTTTCACTAGGAACCAATGTTTGTGAATAATAGCCCATAGGAAAGGAAATTCACGTCTGAGGTCTCTTTAATAACTCAATTGTTTCTCTATGGTGAGATTGAGACTTCTTGATATTTCCCTTGAGAAAAAAACCCTATTAATCTCACAAGAGCCTCTTTTAAATTTTCAGAATAGATCTATAAAAACAATTGCAAACTGTGCTCAAACTTGCAAGTCTGAAATCAAAAGTAAAATATTTCAATATGAACTAAAATATATCAGACCAAATAATCAGAGCTCTATTACTACAGAGAAATCTGATGCCTCACATCTACCCATTAGCAAAATTGTGATGTTCTCGTTCTTCCATTTCCATTGGTAAAGAAAAACAAAAGGGGTAAAGAGGGGAGTACATGTATAAAACCAATATAATGGGCATACTTGAACTCATGAAAGAGAACGAGAATGAGGGATGGCTGTAGAGATAGTAGGGCACAGTAGAGAAAGATTATCAGTGACAACAAAGGAGAGAGAAAGTAGGAGTGTGAGTGAAAAGACACTTGCAGGTGTCAGAAAGTAGAGAGTGATGGATAGGCAGAGGAGGGGAGATAAGAGAGGTCTGTAGGTGGTACAGGTATAAAATATCCATGCATTACCTCCCAAGAGTGTCGATAGCCACAGAAAAACACTACTATTGTCTGTTGGATGGTCAGATGGAAAAAGATTGAGTTAACTAGTTTGTTACTGTGTTTATCAGTGGTGTTTGAGAAGGCAAGCATCACTATTGCTATTGCTCAAATTAGGGGTTAGGGACTTGAACAGACTCCTCAACTTGAGTATTAAAGGAATATTAATACAAGTAAAAGCAAATAATACAAGCAATACATGTTAAGCTCAATCAACTGCATTTGTGGCATAATGTTGACGTAAACGGTGAACATAATTATAGTGTGATAAAATCGCTTAATAACCTTTTCTATGTAAAGTTATATCCAATATATCCAACACTGTAAACCCTAAAAAGACCATAAAAACTGTGATTTAAACAACTCTGCAGCACAAATAATACAAAGATAGTTTCATATTCCAAGATTCAGATGGCTTTGTGTGCTTTAAACTGTTGGCTTCTTACCACTGCCTTCAATGACGGGTGTGTGTGTGTGTGTGTGTGTGTGTGTGTGTGTGTGTGTGTGTGTGTGTGTGTGTGTGTGTGTGTGTGTGTGTAGGCAGGTTTGGGTAGTTTATGAGGACATTTGTTTAGGTTACAAACTGGTCAATACAAGTTTATTATGCAATAAATGTGGTTTATGAGGACGTTTCTAGTGTCCCCATAATTAAAATCACTTAAAAAAAAACATACTAAGCATACTAAACTATGTTTTTATGAAAATGTAATAATGCAAAATGTTTTTTATGAGGGTTAGGTTTAATGATAGGTTAGGGGATAGAATCTATAGTTCGTACAGTATAACATAATTATTCTATGGAGAGTCCTCATAAGAAATGCCACACCAGCTTGTGTGTGTGTGTGTGTGTGTGTGTGTGTGTGTGTGTGTGTGTGTGTGTGTGTGTGTGTGTGTGTGTGTGTGTGTGTGTATAAATAGACTTTTGCTTTAGGTAATATGAAAAACCATGCGGTGGATATGAATGATCACAGGATTTGAAGCTCCAATGCCATTGGACACAGGTTGCTATTTGTCCGTGCTCAGCCCCAGAGGCTCAAAGCTGAGGTAAGCTCAGGTGAGCTGCCATTTCCTGAAACCTTATCTCAAGCTCTCATGTTCTCTCACTATAAATCACCAAATACTGCAGACACACCCTGGAAAATGCACAATAAGGACAAAAATTTGTGAAAGGGAATAAAGAGAAAAAGATAAAGCATGAAAAGGAGGGAAAAGAGGTGGAACAAGAGGAAATATAGAAGGTGAGTTACATGGGGAATATTTACTATATTGTTTGTCTGAAGGTGTATATGGATAAAATGTGCCAACAGTAAATCAAATAAAAAAAAATTTCAACCACTCATCATGCACAGGCTTTGCATGATTAAGACATTCAAAATGTAGCATAGCATTAAAACGAACAATAACACTAATAACAAAAAAAAACACTGTAACCACATTTTCCATCTGATATGTCCACAAAGTGGCACCTAAATAAATAGTTTTTAGCTGTAAATAATATAGTATAGATATATTTTAATCAACCCTGCTCCCTAAACTGAACCCCAACCCTAAACCTAACTGTCAGTGGAGTAAAAAATTTATAATACAGGAAAAATGCAACCTCTGAATTACTATATCATCTATATTGATTGAAACTTGAAAATGTAAATACTGACATAATTTAGTGGACATTTTCATCTAAAACCATTGTTAAAAAAACCAACAATGCTCTGAAGCTGCTCAGGTTATCAGTAGCTGCACAGGAAAAGCAAAATACATTTAAATGAATGCCAAGATGTCTGATGAAAGATGCCGCATGTCAGTAATTCAGCAGATGGGTCGATGTCAGGGTACCAGAACTTTCAGTAGCAACATGTTAAGATTATCGTTTAGACTTGGGGGTGGACTCTGTTGACATGAGCCAGTAAGCAATGTCCTAGCAGTCATCCAGAAAACCCTGAAAAACAACTTAGAAACACTCTAGAAACCATCCACAACACCCTAGCAACTTCTTAGCAACACTCTAAAAAACACTTTGAACACCTTAGTAACCTCATAGCAACGCCTTGGTAACCACCTACAACATCCAAGCATCTTGGCAGCGAGTGTTGCACATTTAGTTGGTAGTAACACCTGGAAGCACTTCCACTACAGGTGGTACAATGATTCAGTGTCCATTGTTCTACTGAACAGTACTAACATCTGGACCCTAAAGATCACCCGAAGTGCATGAAAAATTGAGAATCCTACAAAACCAGGAGCTCATTCCCCACACTAACAAACACCTATGCATAAACATTTACCTCAGACCGGTGAATAGCCTCCTGCAGCTTAGCTTACCCTGTTTAAACTCTCTCATCACAGCCCCCCAACACAGTGGAGGTGCTTAGGTAATGTAATCCTGTCCCTCTCCATCTCTTGTAATAAATGAACTCTGTTCACGTCAGCTTCTAGTGTAACCAATACATCACAGGTGTCTAACATTCTCCCCCCAACACACATACACAAATGCACAAACACACACTCACAGAGGAAAATAAATTTGAGCAATAAATAATGAAACGTCCCTATGTCTCAAACAGATGTATAAAAGAGACTGTCCCTTGCCAAATGCAAAAAAAAAAAAGATTCAGTACGACAGAGAGAGAAACAGGCATGGTAAGATTCAAATGAGGTTTTGTTGATAATAAATTTACATAACAGAGAAAAGCTCATGTTTAATTGATTATGTTTGAATCTGATTCTGCAAAGCCCTAAGCCTGAAAAAGCTGCTATGGGTAGATGCGACCCAGCAAAGCACCCCAGACTGCACAACGCAACAGCAAGATTAGGGCATTAGTTTTGGTTCTGCATTCCTTTTTCTCTCTGTCTCAATGAATGCCACTCACTGAAATATGAATTTAGAATCTTAACAGGTACACTGTCATGTTCTTACGAATTGCTTCTTTGCTTGGGGCAAGGCCTCTCAGACACAAAACAAAGTACTGAATCAACTAATTCACAGTATGGGAAGCCAAAAGGATTAGATTAGATGTAGGACACAGCTCATACAACGAAAGTAGGCCTACAGGTCCTTAAGTAGAGTGAAAACAAGTCTAATGACAATTGACACACAAACCCCAGCTTAAAAGTATTTCTGACCAGTTCTATTATACTGTAGCAACTCTTGTCATCTGTCATTTTGTACTTGAGTAGTTTCCATCATAATTTTATATAAATTATGCAAAATATATATATAAAAAAAAAACAGTGTTGCCGGATCACTTGTAATAGTCATATGAGTTACCTTGAGCAGAAACGCGTTATTTCTTCTCTTGAAAAGAGCATGCTATGAATTAAAGCCTGATCATTTCAAAATGAACATGCATAACATCAGCAAGGACACCTACTGTACATTTTTTTCATTAATGTTATAACTTATTAAAGTTATAAATTCAGATATGTATTGATGTTGTACTGATCATGTCTTCATTGAAGCAATGGTAAATGAAGAGTTCACAGAACCAGTCAGTGTGTCTAACACGTTATAAGCAGTTCTGTTCACTTACACTAATGTGATCAGCTGTGTAATCACTTTCAAGTGACCCCTTTCTCTTTTTCAGTGACTGTGATATGCCTTATTTCTGATTCACATTCTCCAGTCTTCCTATGAGAAGTTCAGACACTCTTTATATTATGTGTATTTAACTACTATGTACCTAAATGGATAGTTCACCCAAAAATGACAATTCTCTCATTATTTACTCACCCTCATGACATCCCAGGTGTGTATGACCTTCTTTCTTCACCAGAATACATTTGAAGATCAATATATCAGCTCAGTAGGTCCTTAAAATGCAAGTGAATGGAGATTTCTCTTTTGAAGCTGCAATAATCACACAGCATAAACTTCATCCATATGACACTGTAATGAACTCAGACTCAGGGTTAGAATCCATTGCAGAAGAGTTTAATGAACACATCCAAATTAGCAATCACAAAATTAGTAGGTAATACAGGCAGAGGTTGGCAACAGATAATCAATCCAATACGGCAAACAATACAAAAAGGGTAATCCAAGAACGTAAATCTAATAAACATGCAGAAGATCATAACATGAAGCAGAACAAGATAACAACAGCTAAACGCTTGGTAAGGCAGGTAAACTGGCAATACTTATGCAGTGTTTGAGTGACTGTGCATGGCTTATATACATGACAGACAGGAAGTGATATGGCAGGAAACAGGAAGTGACAGAGTTCAGTATTCAGGTGAGGGCTCCCTCTGGTGGACGGGAGACCACTCAGATGTTACAGAATCCCCCCCTCTATGAACACCTCTTGGTGTTCTATTCCTGGGGTGTCCCCTTGGTCTAGATGCAGGGTGATTGGGGTGGACAGGTTTTAACAATGATACATGAAAGGAAGGAGAGATGCGGTAGTTAGCAGGAAGCTCTAGTCTATAGGTCACAGGATTTATTTGTCTTATGATGCGAAATGGACCTACATACCTGGGGCTGAGCTTCCTGCAGGGTAGCCGCAATCGGAGATCCCTTGTAGATAGCCAGACTCACTGGCCTGGTTGGTATTTGGGGTGGGGACGCCTCCTACGGTTGGCCTGACTATGTTGAGCCCGGATGGCACGTTAAAGCTTGACATGAGTGCTGTCCCACACCCTCTCACTTCTCCTGACCCAATCGTCTACAGCTGGCACCGTCGAAGGTTCACCTGACCAAGGGAGCATGGGTGGTTGGTAGCCCAGAACACATTGGAATGGGGTGAGTCCTGTGGAGGAGTGAATTCTGAGCATATTTGGCCCATGGAAGAAAGTCACTAATTTTTCCTGTTCACGGCTTCAGTAAGATCTGAGAAAGTGACCAATCTCCTGACCGTTGGCCTGTGGGTGGTAGCCTGAGGTGAGACTGACGTTAATGTCTAGCTGTTTGCAGAAAGCTTGCCATACATACGATGGGAATTGGGGGCCCCGGTCCGACACAATGTCCTCTGGCAGACCATAGATCCTGAATAAGTGGTGAAACAAGGACTTAGCTGTTTCCATGGCTGTAGGCAGACCTTTAAGGGGAATCAGATGACAGGATTTAGAAAATCTGTCTATAATGACCAGAATAGTGGTGAAATCGCTGGAACTAGGGAGATCGGTGACGAAATCAATGGAGAGATGAGACCAGGGTCTTTGTGGAATGGGGAGTGGTTCAAGTAGTCCAGCAGGGAGTTCCTTAGGAGTCTTTGATTGTGCACAGATGGAACAAGCCACCAGAACTAGTTACGTACCAACCTTATCGTTCATTGGATACCTGGGTGTCCGGTGCTGAGAGACGTATGGACCCACTGGGTGATGCATTGTCTGAGAGTTCATGGTGCGTATTGTTTGGTAGGGGTGCATGCTGTAGGGATGGGGACTGTTTGTTGCTCCCGTTGTATTTCTTCCATAATGTCCTAATGGAGGGGGGCGACAATGACTGCTGGTGGTAGAATGGAGTCTGAGTGACAGGGGCCATGTGAGGGGTCATACCTTCTGGAGAGTGCGTCTTTTCTTGGTAAAAAAAAACAGGGACCAGCGTGCCTGTCTAGTATTCAGACGTTTAGCACTCTTAATGTATTCTAGATTTTTGTGGTCTGTGATTACATGGAATGGGTGGACCGCCTCCTCTAGCCAGTGTCGCCAGTAGTCTAACGCAGCTTTGATGGACAGCAGCTCCTTGTTGCCCACATCATAGTTCCATTCTGCACTGGTCAGTTTCCTAGAAAAGATACAAGGATACATTCTATCTGGTGTGCCGTGCCTTTGTGAGAGTACAGCTCCTATCCCACAGTCGGAAGCATCAACTTCTATGATGAATAGTAAATTATGGTCTGGATGTTTGAGAATAGGGGCTGTGGTGAACGTGGTCTTGAGCTTTTCAAAGGCTACTTGCGTTGCGTTAGTCCATTGCAACTTCTTGGGTTTATTTTTCTGGAGAGAAGTTAACGGAGCTGCGGTGATGCTGTAGTTTCTGATGAACCATCTGTAGAAGTTTGCGAAGCCTAGGAATCTTTATAGTTCTTTGATAGTTGTAGGACTTGGCCATTCTGTTACTGCTTTGATTTTAGACATAATCCATCTCTACTCATTGGTGACTGATAATGTAACCTAGGAACGTAGTACTAAGTAGTAAAAAGATCAATATTTAAGTACTTTTTAACTATAATCCAACGCTTCACGAGAGGGTGGATTCCAAGCAGTCTCTTGTGTGACATTATTCGGGTTGCATTGATATAGATGTAATTTCACGTTTTACACTTGGCTTTTGTAATTTTGGTGATCCCTTCATTCTCGGCATGGTTGAGTGATTGAGGCACTTTGTATGTTTGTGTTCATTGGCTATTTGGTTGGTGTGTGTCGCCCGCGTTGTTTCTTCAGCCAATTGAATACAAACATGGTTTGTATTGTTTGAATATTTGTACTTGTTTTGTGGGATATACGCATTGGATTTTTGAATATTCTATTTTTTTTTGCTGCCTTAATTAGTTTTTTGTTGGGAGGATATTTTTTTTGTTAAAAAGGTAAGTGATCTTTTTTGTTTAAACAGTGGAGGATTTTAGTAGCAGCTTGATTGCTCTTGTTGCCATTCTGTTCCCCTGTTAGGTCTTAGCGATTTCTTCCCTTTTGAGACAAGTTGAGCTCATCATAATTTGTTTGTTATTTTTGTGTGGTGACCGTGGGTAGAGCGGTTGTGTTGTGAGGTAAGTGAGGACCCAAAAGCGATATAACAGAAAGCAGTCTTTAATGAAGTTCAAAATTAGATCACTACAAAACACAAAGTCTTCTCCTTGAGAGGCGAAAAGGTTAACATAAACAATCCGCAGCGCGGACGAAGAATGAAGGGAGCAGTCCTCAGCGCTCCTTAGCGGGCCTCCCTTAGGCGGCTGCCGGGGCTTGCAGTGTGACGCCGACAGGCTGTGGATTCCCCTGGGGTTGGCAGGGATAGAGGGAGAGCGTAGGCACCAGACCTCTAGCAGCGAGGGCTGAACTGAATAGAACACAAATCCAGGTGGTTAACGGAGAGAGGGGTGCAGAGGAGCGGGAACAAATACAGGACAGGACTGGACAGCGACAATTCTGACGGTAGACAGAAACAGCGTGTAGCGTTCTCTAGTGAGACTCAGACAATGAAGGCAGAGAAAGCAGGGAAAGAAGTAGAGCGCTAATCAGCGGGGAAAACGGAATCAGGTGGGGAAGAATTAGACGAAGAATTAGGGGGAGACGAGAGACAGCTGGGGAGCGAGGGAAAAGGAGAGAAGTAACAAAAGAGGGCCAATAGATGGCATGAGAGTAGAAGGGAAGAACAAGAGCAAAACATACGATATGACAGGACAAGACATGACAGTACCCCCCTCAGCGAGCGTCTCCTGGCGCTCTCGAGGAGGAAACCTGGCGGTTCCGGAGGAAATCATCAATCAGCGAACGGTCCAGAACGTCCCGAGAGGGAACCCAACTTCTCTCCTCGGGACCGTATCCCTCCCAATCGACCAGAAACTGATGACCACGGCCCCGGGACGCATGTCTAGAATCTTGCGGACCCTGTAGATGGGAGCGCCCTCAACGTGAACGGGGGGGAAGAGGGACGAGTGGGAGCGCGGGCAGCGGGCTTGACACAGGAGACGTGGAAAACCGGGTGAACACGGCGAAGATAGCGGGGGAGAAGAAGTCGTACCGCAACGGGATTAATGACCTGAGAAATACGGAACGGACCGATGAAGCGTGGGGTCAGTTTACGAGGGGCGGACCTAAGGGGAAGGTTGAGGGTGGAGAGCCACACCCTTTGACCGCGGCAGTATCTGGGACTCTTGGATCTACGCTTATTAGCAGCCTTAACTGTCTGGGTTCTAAAACGGCGCAGGGCCGAACTAACACTCCGCCAAGTGCGTTCGCAACGTTGGACGAAAGCTTGAGCGGAGGGAACGCTGGAGTCGGCGAGTTGCGACGTGAACAGCGGAGGTTGATAACCAAGGCAACACTGAAAGGGGGACAGACCGGTAGCGGACGACGGAAGGGAGTTATGGGCGTATTCGGCCCAGGGGAGGTGCTCAGCCCAGGACGCGGGGTTGCGGAAGGAGAGGCTGCGCAGAATGCGACCAACAGTCTGATTGGCCCGTTCGGCTTGACCGTTAGACTGAGGGTGGAAGCCGGACGAGAGACTGACGGACGCCCCAATCAAGCGACAAAACTCTCTCCAAAATAGAGACGTGAACTGCGGACCCCTGTCTGAGACGATGTCGGACGGGAGACCGTGAATGCGAAAGACATTCTCGACAACAATTTGTGCCGTCTCCTTGGCGGAGAGGAGTTTAGCGAGGGGAATGAAATGGGCCGCCTTAGAGAAACGATCAATAACTGTGAGAATAACAGTCTTACCAGCCGACGAAGGAAGGCCAGTGATGAAGTCTAGGGCGATATGGGACCATGGTCGCGAGGGGATGGGAAGTGGTCTAAGGAGACCCGCCGGGGGGGAGTTACCGGACTTAGTCTGAGCGCAGATGGGGCAAGCTGCTATGAAACGCCGCGTATCACGTTCTCGAGTGGGCCACCAAAAGCGCTGGCGAATGGACGCGAGCGTGCCCCGGACGCCGGGTGGCCTGCCAACTTGGCCGAGTGGGCCCACTGAAGAACGGCTAGGCGAGTGGAGGTAGGAACAAAAAGGAGATGCTTAGGACAGTTACGCGGAGAAGATGTGTTACCAAGTGCCCGTTTAACCCGTCTTTCGATTCCCCATACCGCCGCCCCGATGACGCAACCCTTAGGGAGGATCTCCTTAGAGTCCGTAGGGACCGAGGAAGGAAAGAGGCGCGACAGGGCATCAGGCTTGATGTTTTTAGAGCCCGGACGGTAGGAGATGACAAACTCGAATCGAGTGAAAAATAGAGCCCAGCGAGCCTGGCGCGCGTTAAGACGTTTAGCGGAACGAATGTACTCTAAATTTCTATGGTCCGTCCAAACGATAAAAGGAACAGTCGCCCCCTCCAACCATTGTCGCCATTCGCCTAAAGCGAGGTGGATGGCGAGCAACTCACGGTTCCCCACATCGTAATTACGTTCGGACGGGGACAGGCGATGGAAAAAGAACGCGCAAGGGTGGACCTTGTTGTCAGCAGCGGAACGCTGGGAGAGAATGGCTCCCACGCCTACTTCGGACGCGTCTACCTCGACGATGAACTGTCTAGACGAATCCGGGGGTAAGAAGGATGGGCGCGGACGTAAAACGGCTCTTAAGGAGGTCAAAAGCCCTCTGGGCCGAGACGGACCAATTAAAGCGCGTCTTGACGGACGTGAGGGCGGTCAGGGGGGAAGCCACCTGACTGAAATTACGGATAAAGCGTCGGTAAAAATTGGCAAAACCGAGAAAACGCTGCAGCTCGACGCGTGATTCAGGAGTGGGCCAGTCGAGCACGGCCTGGACCTTGGCGGAATCCATCTCAATACCCGCGGCGGAAATAACAGAGCCAAGAAAAACTACTGAAGGGGCATGGAAGGTGCACTTCTCAGCCTTAACGTAGAGGCGATTCTCCAATAAACGTTGAAGTACGCGGCGAACATGCAGGACATGAATCTGGAGCGACGGTGAAAAAATCAAAATATCGTCGAGATAAACGAAAACAAAAATGTTCAGCATGTCTCTTAGGACGTCGTTGATGAGCGCCTGAAAGACAGCTGGGGCGTTGACAAGGCCGAACGGAAGGACCCGATATTCAAAATGCCCTAACGGGGTGTTAAATGCGGTCTTCCACTCGTCCCCCTCCCTAATGCGCACGAGATGGTAAGCGTTACGCAGATCCAATTTAGTAAAATATCTGGCTCCCTGCAAGATCTCGAAGGCTGAAGACATCAGAGGGAGCGGGTAACGATTCTTAACAGTAATGTCATTCAGCCCTCGATAATCAATGCATGGCCGAAGAGAGCCGTCCTTCTTCTTAACAAAAAAAAACCCCGCCCCGGCGGGAGACGAGGAGGGAACTATGGTACCGGCGTCGAGCGAGGCGGATAAATAATCCTCAAGGGCTTGGCGCTCGGGAACCGATAGAGAGTAAAGTCTACCGCGGGGGGAGTGGCTCCTGGGAGGAGCTCGATCTTACAATCATATGCGCGGTGCGGAGGGAGGGAAGCGGCTCGGGAACGACAGAACACCGCTCGCAAATCGTGATAGTCCTCCGGCACACCAGTCAGATCACCAGGCTCCTCCTGAGAGAGAGAGACAGAGGAGATGGGGGGAATAGCAGACGTTAAACACTTCACATAACACGAGACATTCCAAGAGAGGATGGTGTTCTTAGACCAATTAATGGAGGGGTTATGTTGAACTAGCCAAGGGTGGCCTAAGACAATAGGAGCAAATGGTGACTGAAAAATAAAAAAGGAAATGGTCTCGCTGTGATTACCAGAGACAGTGAGGGTTAAGGGTAGCGTCTCACGCTGAATCCCGGGGAGGGGACTACCGTCCAGAGCGAACAGGGCCGAGGGCTCCCTTAAATCAGAAAGGGGAATGCTGTGCTCTCGAGCCCAAGTCTCGTCCATAAAACAGCCCTCTGCCCCAGAGTCAATCAGAGCCTTGCAGGAAGCGGAAGAGCCGGTCCAACGGAGATGGACAGGGAATGTGGAACAGGACCTTGAAGGAGAGGCCAGGGTAGTTGCGCTCACCAGTCGCTCTCCGATCACTGGTGAACTCTGGCTTTTACCGGACAGGAAGTGACGAGGTGCGTAGCAGCGCCGCAGTAAAGACAGAGGCGATGGTTAATTCTTCGCTCCTTCTCTGTAGCCGAGATGCGGATACCCCCTAACTGCATGGGCTCAGACGGCGCGGCCAAGGAGGAGGATGGTAGAGCAGTGAAGAAAGGGGCTGAGAGAGAAGCAGCATCAGCCTTACGGGTCCGGCGGTGAAGGTCGATTCTCTTCTCGATGCGGATGGCGAAGTTCAATCGCGGAATCCACTCGTGTGGGAACCTCACGGGAGAGGATCTCGTCCTTGACCTCCGCGCAGAGACCCTCCAGAAAGCGGGCGAGCAAGGCAGGCTCGTTCCAGTCGCAAGAGGCGGCGAGAGTCCGGAACTCGATGGAATAATCCGTGACGGACCGCTTACCCTGACGTAGTGACGACAGGACTCGGGAGGCCTCCTCGCCGAACACGGAACGATCAAAAACCCGGATCATCTCCCTCCTGAAGTCCTGATAGTGGTTAATGCAGTCAGCCTCCGCCTCCCAGATGGTCGTGCCCCACTCACGAGCCCGTCCGGAGAGGAGAGAAAGCACATATGCGACGCGGGCCCTGCTCAGGGAGTAGGTGGTGGGCTGGAGAGAGAAGACAACATCGCATTGGGTTAGAAAAGCTGGCACTCCGTGGGCTCACCAGCGTAGCAGGGCGGGTTGTTGATCCTGGGCTCAGGGGTCCGGAAGACTTGGAAGCGGCCGAAGAGTCGAGGCGAAGAGTCTGGAGTTGACCGGTGAGGTCAGCGACCTGAGCAGCCAGGGCCTCAATAGCATGTCGGGCAGCAGATAACTCCCCTCGTGTCTGCCTAACATCGCCCCTTGGAGCTCGACAGCCGGCAGAAGAGGATTCGGGATCGCTGGGTCCATTTCTGGTCTGAGTCTTCTGTTGTGAGGTAAGTGAGGACCCAAAAGCGATATAACAGAAAGCAGTCTTTAATGAAGTTCAAAATTAGATCACTACAAAACACAAAGTCTTCTCCTTGAGAGGCTGAAAAGGTTAACATAAACAATCCACAGCTGGACCGAAGAATGAAGGGAGCAGTCCTCAGCGCTCCTTAGCGGGCCTCCCTAGGCGGCTGCCGGGGCTTGCAGTGTGACGCCGACAGGCTGTGGATTCCCCTGGGGTTGGCAGGGATAGAGGGAGAGCGTAGGCACCAGACCTCTAGCAGCGAGGGCTGAACTGAATAGAACACAAATCCAGGTGGTTAACGGAGAGAGGGGTGCAGAGGAGCGGGAACAAATACAGGACAGGACTGGACAGCGACAATTCTGACGGTAGACAGAAACAGCGTGTAGCGTTCTCTAGTGAGACTCAGACAATGAAGGCAGAGAAAGCAGGGAAAGAAGTAGAGCGCTAATCAGCGGGGAAAACGGCATCAGGTGGGGAAGAATTAGACGAAGAATTAGGGGGAGACGAGAGACAGCTGGGGAGCGAGGGAAAAGGAGAGAAGTAACAAAAGAGGGCCAATAGATGGCATGAGAGTAGAAGGGAAGAACAAGAGCAAAACATACGATATGACAGGACAAGACATGACAGGTTGTCTCGGGGGCACATCCGTGGCATGGGAGAGTCGCTAGCTTGCTGGTTACTTGTACTGTACCAGCGGGCTTTAGAGCAAAAACAACCTAACAGTAAGACTAGGATGAAGTTATTGTCTTTTATCTATTATTTATTAATTATGCTCTTTAATTTAATCCCTCCTGTTTGGGCTTAGTTATAACTTTATTTATTGCTTAAGTATAATCTGCACATTGTTTTAATATAATGGTTGTAACTTTATATTAACTTCATCATCTGAAGTGTTGCTTGAGTCGTGTACAAAAGAACAGTTATTGAAGATCGATGAGCATTATGAGATTGAAGTAGGCAACAAGCAATTGAAAGACACAGTTAAAGAAATACTTAAAGCCAATCTAATGGTGTCACGTTCCTGTGTTGTCTGCCCTATGTTCTCAGTTTCACCTATCACATTCCATGTCACATTCCTTGTGGTCCGGTCCGTGTTTTCGGTTTCACTCAGCACGTCAAATTCCATGTCACGTTTTCCTTGTTGTCCGCCCCGTGTTTCACTGTCTTTGTGTCAAAACTACATTTCCCATCTTCCCCGGCTCCCTCTGCCAGCACAGTGTTATTGTCCGCACCTGTTCGTGATTTTGTTATCACCGTGTCCTGTCTATTTAAACCCGCTTGTTTTCCCTTTCCTTTGTCGTTTGTTGAATGTATGTCACGTTGCACGTTCGTCATTGTTAAAGCTCTCATGTGTTCCTTGTTTTGGTTTTCTGCAGTTCGGTGGTCCGCTCGAGGGTAACCCTGGTTCGTGCGGGATAACCCTTGTCTGTTTCTTCATGTTTCAGTTTGCGTTTTCCCATCGTGGACCTTTTATTTTGTTCCTGTGTTTTGTTCTGTTTTTGTTACAATAAAACCCGCACTAGGATCCACACTCCTGTCTGCCTGCTCCTGCTTCCCACACAATCGTAACAGAACAAACGAAGCAAAACAATGGATCCAGCGGTCCAGCAGGCCAACTACCGGCTGCTTGGTTTGAGGCAAGGGGACCGACCAGTGGAAGACCACACCCGGGACTTCCTGGAGCTGGCCAATTTGTCGGACATCCTGGAGTCAGCCCTGGTGGTTTTCTTCAGGGGTAATTTGGACGCGTCGCTGAAGGAGCGCTTACCAAACTGCGACGCGCGGCCGGACTTTGCAGGAGATGGTGGAAGAGACTCTGCTGGTCAATCACGGTCAATCAGCCAGTGCCTGTCGCCTCGGTCGTCAGTGAGCCAGTGCCTGTAGCCTCGACCGTCCCTGAGCCAGCACCTGTAGCCTCGACCATCCCTGAGCCAGCGCCTGTAGCCTCGACCGTCCCTGAGCCAGCGCCTGTAGCCTCGACCGTCCCTGAGCCAGCGCCTGTAGCCTCGACCGTCCCTGAGCCAGCGCCTGTAGCCTCGACCGTCCCTGAGCCAGCGCCAGCAGCCATGACCGTCCCAGGGCCAACGCCAGTAGCCATGACCGTCCAAGGGCCAGCGCCAGTAGCCAGGACTGTCCAAGAGTCAGCGCCCCTCGAGCCTTCTAGGGCTCTGCCTCCCAAGTCTCTCGAGTCTTCCAGGGCTCCTCGTCTCGAGCCTCCCAGTGCTCCGCCTCCCAAGTCTCTCGAGTCTTCCAGGGCTCCTCCTCCCGAGCCTCCCAGGGCTCCGCCTCTCAAGTCACTCGAGTCTTCTAGGGCTCCGCCTCTCGAGCCTCCCAGGGCTCCGCCTCTCGAGCCTCCCAGGGCTCCGCCTCTCGAGCCTCCCAGGGCTCCGCCTCTCGAGCCTCTCGAGCCTTCCAGGGCTCCGCCTCTCGAGCCTTCCAGGGCTCTGCCTCTCGAGCCTTCCAGGGTCCGCTTCTCAAGCCTCTCGAGCCTTCCAGGGCTCCACCTCCAGAGCCTCTCGAGTCTTCCACGGCCTTTCTCCCCAAGCCTCCTACGGCTCCACCTCCCGAGCCTCCTACGGCTCTGCTCCCAGAGACTCCAGAGCCTCCTGGAGCTCCGCCCCTTGAGCCTCCTGGAGCTCCGCCTCCCGAGCCTTCTAGAGCTCCGCCTCCCGAGCCTCCTACGGATCCACCTCTCGAGCCTCCTATGGCTCTGCCTCCTGAACCTCCTACGGTTCCGCCCCCTGTTCCTCCTATGGCTCCGCCTCCTGAGCCTCCTACGGCTCTGCCTCCCGAGCCTCCTATGGCTCTACCCCAAGAGGCTACAGAGCCTGCCAGGACTTCGCCTCTGAAACCTCCCACGGCGCCACCTCCCTTGGCTCCGCCTCCAGAGCCTTCCAGGTCTCCGCCCCTAAAGCCTTTTACGGCGCCACCTTCCTCGGCTCTGCCTCCTGAGCCTTCCTCGGCTCCACCTCCTGAACCTTCCTCGGCTCCGCCTCCTGGGCCTGCCTCGGCCCGGCCTCCGGGGCCTCCCTCGGCTTCGTCTCCCGAGCCTCCCTCGGCTCCACCTCCTGAACCGTCCTCAGCTCCGCCTCCCGAACCTCCCTCGGCTCCGTCTCCTGGGCCTCCCTCGGCTCCATCTCCTGGGCCTCCCTCGGCTCCGCCTCCAGAGCCTTCCAGGCCTCCGCCTCTAGAGCTGCCTACGGCACCACCGCCCTCAGCTCCATCTCATGAGCCTCCCTCAGCTCCGCCTCCTGAGCTTCCAGAGCCTCCCTCAGCTCCGCCTCCTGAGCCTCCTGAACCTCCTTCAACTTTGCCCCTGGGACCTGTCCCTGTCCTGAGGCCGCCTCCCAGGCCTCCTGGACCTGTCCCTGTCCGATGGCCACCTCCCAGGCCTCCTAGACCTGTCCCTGTCTTGTGGCCGTCTCCTAGGCCTACTCGACCTGTCCCTGTCCTGTGGCCACTTCTCAGGTCCCCTGAACTGGCCCTTGCCAAGTGGCCAGCTCCCGGGCCATCTAAACCGGCCTCTGTCCTGTGGCCACCTCCCAGGCCCCCTGAACCGGCCCTTGCCTTGTGGCCAGCTCCCGGGCCACCCAAACCTGTCCTTGCCCGGTCGATAGCTCCCTGGCCTCCTAAACCTGTCCCTACCCGGTGGACGCCCCCCAGGCCACCGGACCCGGTTCCCTTCGCACACCCCCAGAGACTGCTTGTCTGCCCTCTCGGCCTCCCAGGTCTGCCTGTCTTCCCTTTGTGCCCCCGTGGACTGCCTAATTGCCCCTTGTGCCCCGTGGACTGCCTAATTGCCCCTTTTGCCCCCATGGACTGCCTAATTGCCCCATGTGCCTCCTTGGTCTGTCTCTGTGTCCCTTTGCCTCCTTAGTCTGTCTTTGTGTCCCTTGTGGCCCCTTTGGTCTGTCTGTTTTCCCCCTTGTCCAGCCCCCCTCTCCTTGAACCTTTGTTTATTTTTTCTATTCTGTTGTTTCTTAGGACCGTCTGAAATCCGGTCCTTTTGAGGGGGGGCTATGTCACGTTCCTGTGTTGTCTGCCCTATGTTCTCCATTTCACCCATCACATTCCATGTCACATTCCTTGTGGTCCGGTCCGTGTTTTTGGTTTCACTCAGCATGTCAAATTCCATGTCACATTTTCCTTGTTGTCCGCCCCGTGTTTCACTGTCTTTGTGTCAAAACTACATTTCCCATCTTTCCCGGCTCCCTCTGCCAGCACAGTGTTATTGTCCGCACCTGTTCGTGATTTTGTTATCACCGTGTCCTGTCTATTTAAACCAGCTTGTTTTTCCTTTCCTTTGTCGTTTGTTGAATGTATGTCACGTTGCACGTTCATCATTGATAAAGCTCTCATGTGTTCCTTGTTTTGGTTTTCTGCAGTTCGCTGGTCCGCTCGAGGGTAACCCTGGTTCGTGCGGGATAACCCTTGTCTGTTTCTTCATGTTTCAGTTTGCGTTTTCACATCGTGGACCTTTTATTTTGTTCCTGTGTTTTGTTCTGTTTTTGTTACAATAAAACCCACACTTGGATCCACACTCCTGTCTGCCTGCTCCTGCTTCCCACACAATCGTAACAAATGGATTGTGGTGTACTTTTAGCCATAGAGTGAGGGCAAGCAGTTACTAAAATAACTTCTACTTCTGGAAGTTTGGAGTGCTCTTTTTATTTACTTATCACTAAGAAAAAAACACAACATCTATATAATGAATCACATTTAACATTAAACCCCCACTACTACCCCTCCCAATCACCCACCCTGACCCCAAACGAACACCCCTGTTGTCCCAATAAGAATACACACACACAAAAAATAATAATAATAATTTTTATAATAAATAAATAATAAAGAAGTAAAAACAATAAGAAAAAATAATAGTCATGTATAATTAAACTAAACTAATCTCTCCCTGGCCCCTCCCCGAGAGTCTCACAAATACATTAAATAGTTGCCATATTTCCTGTCTAACAAATTCTTTATCCCCATCCTACTACATGATCCCTCCTCGAAAGCAGTCACACTCCACACTCCACATCTCCACACACCACCCTGGGAATGAGGGCGCTCTATCTGACTTCCATCTTCTTAAAATAACCTGCCTACCATTCATAACACTGGTCAAAACCCAATTTCTTTTAGGTCTTTATCCCCCAAATTTATGACCGCCCCATCTCTCAAAAAATTCTTGGATCTTACCACACCCAAAACATGGGTTGTGTCTCCATCTTCTGATTGCATCACCAGCAGGTGGGTGTGTCTTTAAGACCAAGCCTATACAATCTAGAGGGGGTCCAATAGAATCTAAAGGTGCACCCTTGCATCTCTAGATGTAGACTTGATGTTTTTTAGAATCCTAGCCCACACTCCCTCCTCCAATGCCAAGTTTAAATCTTTCTCCCATAATCCTTTGATAGAAGTTAAAGCTCCGACCCCCAGACTCTGAATTAGCAGGGAGTAAAACATGAACATAAACATGATTAGCAGGGAGTAAAACATGAACATAAACATGATGCCTCATGACCTTTTCCAAAAGCAGTAATAACCTCTCCCAGAGTATCTGCCACTTTAGGGTGTGTGTGCTACTCCTAAAAAGCAATACAGAGCAGGTATACATATAGAACTGAGATCTGGGAATCTCAAAATATTCATAAGATCTCAACACTCCACTCTCATATAGGACACTGAGTGTAGTAACCCCCCTCACAATCCACTCTGACCAGCAGAAAGGTGACCTATTATTACATAATTTAGGGTTCAGCCTGAATTAAACACTCTAGACACTTTTGTACATACCAAGTGCAATTGCAAGATAACGGGGTGTAACTTAACTTCTCCGATTAATTTGATAGAAAGACTTTGCAATGGCAAAATAGGGGCAAGAACTTCCTGTTCAATACAAAACCAGGGAGGGGCTCCCTCAGGTGGAAGTGACCAATGAACCAAATGTCTGAGACGAATGCATAATAATAATACACAATCTTGGGTGGGCCTATCCCACCATTGTCAATCAGCCTATGCAGCTTTCTGAAATATAATCTGGGATGTTTACCATTCCAAATAAAGTTCTTCGCTAAGCTATTAAATTGCTTGAAATAAGAGATGGGGACATCTACAGGGAGAGATTGAAGCAGGTAGTTGAATTTTGGAATATAATTAATTTTAATAACATTAACCTTCCCAAACATAGATAAATAATGAAGCCCACCTGCCGACATCGCTCAAAAAACTTTTAATTAAAGGGTCAAACTTAACTCAAATTTTCTGGGAATAAAACACCCAAATACTTTATGCCCTGTTTGGGCCTCTGGAAGGCGCCTGACTGAAAAGCCGTTAATGGGCAGTATGCTGTCAGAGACAAAGCTTCGAATTTAGACCAATTAACTCTAAATCCTGAGAATTTAGAAAAGGAATTAATAATTTTGTGGAGGCAAGGCACAGATCTAGTGGGGTCGAAGACGAATTATAAAATATAATCTTCATAAAGCAAAAGCTTATGCACCACAACTCCCACAACCACCCCTGGAAAATCATCTTCCCTTCTTATTGCATCTGCCAATGGTTACAGGGCAAGACAGAACAATAATGGGTAAAGAGGGCAACCCTGCTGGGTGCCCCTATCCAGAGTAAAATAATCCACCCTACCAGTTGTCTGTAAAGTAACTTAATCCATCCAATAAAAGAATTCCTGAACCCATATATTTCCAAAATCATAAAAAGATAATCCCATTCTACCATATCAAACCCCACCTGATCTATATGTATAAGAGTTGTCATAATATACTTAATTGTTTAGCTGAAAGTTTTACAATATTTTAACGTCTAGCTGGATCAGGGAAATTTGATGATAACTCTTGCACTCGCTTGGATCTTTATCTTTTTTAAGAATCAGACTGATCCGGGCTTATGTCATGGTTGGCAGAAGCTTTCCATTCTTTAATGAATCTGTATACACTTCTAAAAAAGTGAGGCCAATTCTGTAGCATAAGATCTAAAAAAACTGCGGCAAAGCCAACTGGCCCTGTTGGCAAGGCCTTAATTACTTCATCAAGGCTATCTCAGAATCAAGAAACTATAGAGATCAAGATAGAATTCTTTAAAAGCATTATTAACATCAATTGCCAAGGTACACATTTCACCACCAGCAGATTTCACTGAGGGGATGGTATAAAAAGACTCTCTCTGCTTCATATATCAAGTCAAAATATTCCCTGATTTGTCCCCTGACTCATAGTATGACTGTCTTGCCTTGAATAGCCAAAACTCCACCTTCCGCAACAAAATAGTTTTATCTCTGTATTTCAAATGGGTCAATTCTCTGAGGCCATCAGATTACATTCTGTGCTACAGCTCTGTCTTTGCACTTTTAACATTCCCTTCCAGCTCCACGAGTTCTCGTCCTTTGGATTTTTTGATGAATGAGGCATACTGTATGATTCGACCCCTAAGAAGTGCCTCCCAAGCCAAGCCCTTTAACATTTGTTGGAAATCAGGATTTTGCAAAAGGGCTACATTTAAGCACCAACTATATGATTTATTTTTCTCCATATGTAGCAACACCTCTAAACACACCCCTGGTGTGATCTGAGACTAAGATGTTTCCAATTGAGCAATCAACAACCGATGAAATGAGGGACTTGATATAAAAAAATCTATTCAAGAATAAATCTTATGGACTGATGAAAAGAATGTATAGTCCCTACCAGATGGGTTCAGAAGTCTCAAAATATCTGTAAGAACAAGATTTTTACAAATCCTGTGATTTCTACAAATCCCGGGCTTACACACTTTTGCTTCACTATGATCAAGGACTGAGTCCATCAATAGATTAAAGTCTCCTAACAATATTATATTATGATGGGTGCCAGCAGCTTGCAACATCCCTTCAAGATATATAAAAAAGCCCCAATCATCAGAGTTAGGTGCGTAAATATTAGCCAAAATCAACCTTTGCCCCTGAATTTCTGCTCAAACAATCTTTTCCTAATTTATCTTTACTCTGTTTGAGACATTTGAATTTGAGATATTTTCTTATCAATGTAATGACTCCCCTGCTCTTACTTGAGCACCACTAAAGAAAACATGCCCACCCCATATCCTCCCAAATTCTTCAGCTTACTGCAGGGAAAGATGCGTTTCTTGAAGAAACTCTGTATCATATTTCTTTCATTTATGAAAAGAAAAACTTTTCTTATTTTTATGGGGTGCCCCAACCCATTCACATTCCACATGGAGAAAGACAATCCACTCATATTAACATTTGACATTTTGACGATTGTGTGTCAAAAATAATATTATAAAGACTACATTCCAACATTAGTGCAATAGTCAAACCCCGAACTTCCCCCCAAACCAAACAAATTGAAAAAAAGAAAAACGTGGGCATTAACCCTTTGCACGACAGCGCCAACCAGCGTCCATCCCTCTAAACACAAACAGTCCATGTACGCCTAGTCCGCTCAAGTCTGGTGTTTCTATACAAAAACAGAATTACAAATGAGAAAAAATTACATAACAGAAGAAAATCTATAAAACAAACTCCAGCCAATAGGCAGAATAAACACAAAGAACTGTCCCAAATATATGTTCCTCCCCAAAACAAAGTCCAGCCTGTAGCGTAACCAGCACACACACACACACACACACACACAAAGCCATTGTGTTTCCTTGGACAGTCAAATGACTGTTCAGCGAGCCGGCTGTTTCATGAGTGGAGCAAAAGACCTAATCTTTCCAATTCCTGCAAAAAATACTCCAGCTCCAGCTAGTATAAAAAAAGGAGTGGTCTGGTCTTAAAACTGATTGCATGACACCTAAGAATGCTGTGGTAAAGGTTATTGGAAAAACAACTGTCAGTGCTCAAGTCTAAAGGTAAATATCCAAATACTTCTACGTGTGTTAAGCCTGCTGTGCTCGTGGTGCCTGTAACTATTAGTTCTTTTAAGTCTGCCTGTGAAGAACAGTCTAATGTCGTGAACACTGATAGAGACTTGGAGTACATTCCTTTTTTTTTACAAATGGCTGTGTCTCTGACTGGAAGTGACAAAAAGATTCCAGTCCAAAAAAAATTAAGAGATATGGTGGCTTCGGAGTCTTTTGTCTTACAGTTTTTCATGCTATTTCCCGGGTAATACTTGAACCAGTGTCCTTAATTGGGTATTTGGGTTAACCACTTTGTGTAAGGATCTCCCTTTTGGGATGCTATTCTCCTCCAGACCAGCAGAGGGCGCTCGTCCTGTACCTTCTGTGCCATGATCCTCTCCCCTCCTGCAGATGGCACTAACACCCCTAACCCAGTTCAACCATCCACTCATTAACCCTCATAACACCCTTCACCTTTGCTAAGTCCTATATAAGCCTGCTTGTTTTTCACCAAAGTGTTCAGTCTTGAGCCTTTGTACCCTGTTCCTCCCATGACCAGCCCTCAGTTAAGTTGCTCTCTAGTTGCATTATTGATCCATGTTTCTCAGTTTTGTGGAAGCTCAGCTTACCCAGTTTATTTGTACCTTTCTGACCCTCGTGTCTCTTTTGTTTATCAGTTTTGTGGAAGCTCGGCTTTCCCAGTTTATTCATACTTTGCAATTCTCTACAATTAAAAGATTATATTTTGTTGGAAGAAACACAAGTACCCAGACTCTTTGCATTTCTGCTCTTGGGTTCAACTATCGGGGAATTAGCTCAGTGGTAGAACACCATTCACCTGAGCACTACAGACCCGGGTTCGATCTGAGCCAACGGCAGCCGCGTCACACTTTGTTTGTTCCTTTACACAAAGTAGTGTAATTTTCTGATCTGGTGAATGGGGAAGACGTGGTTGTTATGCGTCCTTTACTGCCAGTTGAAGGGGTTGATGTAATCCTGGGAAACAACTTGGCAGCTGGACAGGTTTGGCATAATGGGTCTCCACCTCTTGTGGTTTCTTCTGTTCCAGTGTCACCAGAGGAGTCCGATGAGAGTGCACAGGAGTATCCCGAAGTATTTACAGCTTGTGCTGTAACTCAAGCTTTGAGTGATAACCGACATTCTCCCTGTGTACATAGGACTGTGAAGTGAAGTATGTGTGGAGACAAAGTTCTGTCTATGGAGTCCCTTTCTGTGTCCTGCCTTGACATGATAGCTGAACAGCGCGCTGATTCTACTCACACAGAAATGTTTGATTGTGTTTTACCTTCTAATCAAATCGGGGATGTTGCTCATGGCTATTTTTAGCAGGATGAAATGTTGAGGAGAAAATGGATTCCTCGTGACAGCATTTTTATGCAAGTGGCATAAAAGTTCTGTTTCAACCAAGTTCTGTTCTTTAGTACTGCAGCTTTCCCATGATGCTTTTGCTAGACATTTGGGTGGTGGCAAAGTCCACGGTGAAGCAGTTTATGTCCATTTTTGGCATTCCCAAGATCATACATCATGTTTTGACATGTTTTACGGCAGTTGCAGGTTAAGCACAATAAAGCAAGTGCCTATCATCCCCAAAGCTAAGGTGCTTTGGAATGTTTTCACCAAAAACTCTTAAGTCTTTATTGCATGCTTACTGTATGGAGATGGATGGTGTCTGGGAAGAGGGATTGCCGTGGCTGAAGTTGGCAGCCCGAAAGTCTGGTCAGGAGAGTACACGTTCAGTCTGAATGATCTAGTGTTTAGGCACACTGTTTGAGGTCCGTTAGCAGTGCTGAGGGATAACTGAGCCTCCTCAAAATGTTATAATTACGTGAATGATTTTAGGCTCAGATTTTATGAAGCATGTAAGTTAGCAAAAGAAAAGCTGCTCACCTCTCAGTCAAAAATGAAGTCTGTTTTTGATCAACAATCTGAACACTGTCAGTTTTTCCCTGGTGATCAGGTTTTGCCAATAGACGGTTCCCAGTATTAAGCCCAGTATTCTGGCCCTTTTTCTGTAGTGAAGCAGATTTATTATCTGAATTATTTGCTTGCAACTTCTAAGCAGAAAAATCCACTCAATTAGGTCATATTAATCTGTAAAAGCCTTACTATTGCCATTTGTCTGGGTTGTGGGATGGGGCCGCTAATAACGTTAAACCTGCTTTAGTGGTTTAGACTGCCTCACACTCTCCTTTGTGGAATGAGGTGGATGAGGGAGTCTCACTACCAGATGATGCTATATTGCTGGGTCATTTAAAGACAACTGAGTGTATGAATAATCTGGATGTTTTGCTGGCTCATCTGACAGACTTTAGACATGCTGAATTTATTTGCCTTTATTAAACAATATGCCACCCTGTTTGTTGACATTCTGTCTTGTACACACGGGGTAGAACATGATATTGGCCTTGCTGAGCCCATCTGCCAGAGTTTCTATCATGTTTCCCCAGAAAAGCGTAAGCATCTCGATGCAGAGGTTCAGTATATGCTTGATCATGCCATTGCACAGCTGTCGTTTTTACGCTGGGCATCGGCCTGTTTTTTGGTGAGTAAACCTGATGGCATGTTTTGCTTTTGTACCGATTATAGGAAGGTAATAAAGTGACTAAACCCGATTCCTACCCTCTCTCTCGAATGGAGGATTGCATCGACCAAGTTGGGGCTGCTAAATTTTTGAGTAAATTTGATCTACTGAAGAGCTGTTGGTAAGTCCCTTTGACCACATGCTCAAGTTATTTCTGTTTTTATTACACCTGCGGGATTATTCTTGTATAACGTTGAGAATTTTGGTTTATGCAACGTTCCCGCTACATTTCAGCGATTCCTGACAGAGATGTTTTTGGTAGGGAGTGGCTTTTTATTTGGACGATGTTGTTGTTGTTCGTGATTCCTGGGAGCAGCACTTGTGTCGCATCGCAGCCCTGTTCAGTTGTGTGATCAAGTGTGAGTTTGCCAGTTCAACAGTCCACAGAACAGCCCCTCACTGTATGTTTTTTTTTTGGTTTTGGCACCATTCTGAGTAAATTCTAGAGACTGTTGTGTGTGAAAATCGCAGGAGATCAGCAGTTACAGAAATACTCAAACCAGCCTGTCTGGGGAAAAATTTGATCTCAGTTATTTGGACCATGGCATGATTGTTGGTGCCAGAGGGGCTGTTTTGAATATTTCTGTAACTGCTGATCTCCTGGGATTTTCATGCACAACAGTCTCTAGAATGTACTCCGAATGATGCCAAAAACAAAAAAAAACATCCAGTGAGGGGCAGTTCTGTGTACAGAAATGCCTTGTTGATGAGAGAGGTTAACAGAGAATGGCCAGACTGGTTCATACTGACAAAGTCTTTGGTAACTCTGATAACCCCTCTGTAAAATTGTGGTGAGAAGAAAATCATCTCCGAATGCTATTCTGAGAGGTGGGTTGGCGCTGTTTTGGCGGCAAGAGTGTGACCTACACAATATTAGGCAGGTGGTTTTATTGTTGTGGCTGATCAGTTTATATAAAGAAAATGTTGTATTAACTGAATTTCTGTACCTGTTCCAGTGCCTTCCCATTTTATCCAAACAGTAGATAGAAAAATCTCATTTATATGGGGTGGCAAAACAGCTAGAATACACAAAGTGTTTCTCCAAAGACAACGCGATCAAGGCGGGTTAGCGCTTCACAATTTTAGATAGTATCATTGGGCATCAAATATATCTAAATGACTTTATTGGCTCCATAGCCCAAATGATGAAAGGTGTAAGTCAGAGGCAAACTCATGCTCATCATCATCTCTATATGAAGTTGCCCCATCCATTTCACAGTTCGCACAATGAACAGACCAAAAGTGATGATTTATTTAAAAAGTACTTAAATATTTATCTTTTTCATACCAAAAGCGATCATGTCGCTTTAGAAGACATTCATTTAACTGATGGAGTCCTATGGACGACGTTTATGCTGACTGATTTTTAGAGCTTTAAAGGGCACCTATTATGGAATTTTGAAAATGACCTTTCATGTAATGTGTAACATAGATTTAAGTGAACAAAAACATCCTGCAATGTTTTATATATGAAAGTTCACCTTAAAAAAGTTACTGTCTCTCAAAAGTAGGAGTCGACTCTGAGTCAATGTAATGAATCGATTTTCCAATGAGTCATTTTCCTTTTCGTTGTGACGTCAAGACGAAAAATTATCAAATTGGCCGCGCCCACTCATTGCGCGTGCAGACACCAGGGAAAACTTGAAAGCGTCTTGTTGTCGACATGATGTTGTGTTCTGAAGTGCATATCAAAAGCGACCTTTTTTTCACTGCCCAGGGACGAGCATGTGAAGAATCAGTGGTTAGAGTTTATATTTACTACTATACCACACAAGTATAGCCCGAACCTTGTGCTGTGTTCACGTCATTTTAATGATGATTGCTTTATGAACATGAATGCTTTCAAGTGTGGATTCGCGAGCCGGTTGATACTGAAGGAAGGTTCAGTACCAAGTTTATTTGGATCAGCTTCCTCCTCCGAATCACAACCTGTAGCCTAAGTATTATTAATAATTGTTTTTATGTGTTTTTTAGCATGCTTAATAAGTATTTGTGTGTGTTGTGTACGTTACGCTCAGCGCAGCTTCTAGGTCGCTAATGTCAATTTTTTTGAAATATGTGAAATGTTTGTCGATGTTATTGGAGTTGTCATAAAGAATAGAGCAATAACTTGTTTCAATGCAGTGCTTTACCAATAGGTTTATGCGTTGGGCTAACGCAAACAATAACTGATTGGGTGTTTACCACCGAACTTTGGGCTATGATCGCTAACATATATCAACTCAAATTCCTTCTCTGATTTTGATTTTTTTACTACAAAGCGGTGATGGGCGTTCCGTTTCCGACAATCTCTGCACAGAGTATACCAATCACAACTGACTGGGTCATCTGACCAATCACCACAGATTAGCGTCACGCAAAGGAGGAGTTTGGAAAAATTAGTCGTTGAACGAATCATTTGGGAGTCGGTGAGCAAATCAGGTAAACATAAATGCATATTATAAGACAACAAAAGTGTTTTTTGTCATTGCATGCATGTAAAACTGTTGTTGGGGACTCCCAAAACAATATTAGGGACATTTTAAATGCCATAATAGGTGCCCTTTAAAGGTCTGATCACCATCCACTTGCATTTTAAGGACCCACTGAGTTAAGATATTCTTAATTCTTTTTTTCAAATATGTTCTGCTGAAGAAAAAAAGTCATACACACCTGAGATGGCATGAGGGTGAGAGAATAATTAGATAATTACAATTTTTGGGTGAAGTAACCCTTCAAAGACACCTTACATAGAGTGGGACTATATGTTCTGCTAAGCTCGTCAGAGCAAGCAACGGTAACTAAGGGGGACAAAGCTTAGTGAAGGGTCAATATCATTTCAACAAAAAATGCCATTTAAAACCCACTATACAATGGATAGTTCTGACTCCAAATTCTGATTGGATAGGTCTCATTCGAAGTCGTTGTAAAATGTCTCGTGGCTTATTGGTTTATTAGTGCATTACTTCCATAATATGACATATTTCCAGTTGCAAAAGAACACTTAACAAGGAAAACAAAATAATGTAGGACAGGACTTAAGTTTATCCATCAGGAATTAATTTGATGGTGAAAAGCAAGTAATCCATACCAGAATGGAGCCAGGAGCACTACTCCCTTCCTGACACACAGCAGACACACGCTTTTAAGGAGACATTTTGGCCATGACATTGGGTTTGAAAAGTTCACTGTCAAGAATCTCTTAATATATACCAATGATAATACTTCTTTTTCAAATCTGTGGTTTTGAATTTATTGCTATAATTGTCATAACATTTAGCCTTAAATTCCTTGGCTATTTGTATACTTTGAGCGCGTTTGCATGCAAACCAATATGCAGATAACCACCAATAATCATCTTATTCGAAAAATCAGACCATACAAGAAAACCTAATTTAAGATTTGAAATCATTAGGTTACTCTCTACTTTAATGTTTACAGTCATCCACTCAACCTTTGATAACTGGAATAGCTGGAAATAATGTTGGTAAAGGCATTTACATCAAGAGCGAAAAGAAATTATTTTCATTAAATACAATCTTTTTGTCTAACTAATGATGAATCGTGCAAAATAAAAGCAGATATTTGTATTAAAAAAGAAAATGTGGTCAATTTTGATTCCATGTTTACTTTACACATTAAATATTATTGCGGCAAAAACCTTGCTTGAAGTGTTCTATATACTTCAAATTCTCTTTGTGAAATGACCTATTTAACCACTTTTCAGAAACAAATTTATATACACCTAATTGCCTCCAGTGTAAAATTCAATCACTGACACTTCATTTGGCAAGAATGTGTTGGTGTGTATGTGTGCCGATGGAGAGAGAGAGAGAGAGAGAAATGGAGGATAAGAGCAGATTCCCTTAAGAGCAATAATTCAGATAAAGAAAGAGTCTGATAAGGGTAGCAGTTTTGTTGGAGTAGTGCTAAAGTCTCGGGTGGGTGGGTGTGTGTGTGTGTGTGTGTACACATAATTTCTTTTAAATAATCGGTTTCAGTCAGTCTAAGCTGCTCCAGAATTAATATGTCAAGCTGACAGTAAGCGTCAGGACAACGGGGCTAAGGCTGCCATAGACCAACAAAAGCTATATATGTTTTCTTACACTTGTCTGTCCTTGCCTTCCCTCCATCATTTTGTTCCCCAAGCCCAAAAAGCATTTCCTGCTAAATCACGTTCGATAAGAGGGAATTCAGAATCTAAAACTACTTTCATTACGATCACATGCAAATGTTCTTCTTTGTATAACTGGAGTTCTGTGCTCTGTATGTGCAGAACACATACAAGCTTCATGTTGGTACCTTCACAACCATCATAATAAGAAAATACATTTAATTATTTTTCACCTTGAAAGAGAGACTGAGATGTGCTTTGAATTGTATTTATTTTTTTTAACACACAAATATTTTTTTCAGACCCAATACGGGTACTAACTACTCTGTACTGGAATAAGTGCTCCACATGGTTTGGCCATCACTGATTAATCCCCCTGTGTGTATTTTCCGCGGCGGACCCGCGTCTCCCTTGGGCAGTTCCCTCTGCACCCCTGTCACCTTCCGGGATGCCGGGACCTTAAAATGTTGATGTTTTTATGGGGCATTGGCAGGGCCGGCCCAAGCCTTTATGGGGCCCTAAGCAGAATTTTATTTGGGGGCCCCTCGGTGCCGCCAATATGATTGAATATTGTCAATGCTTGATTATTCGCACACTATAAATCTAACACACCCCTTATCAATTTTATTAGTTGTAGCTGTTTTGCTTACAACATACCAATGTCTGCCTGGCATGATTTTACCATTCTACGGTTTTAATTGTAACAGTAGCACACCTATATTTACCCAATCCTGTTGATCCTCTGTTACCAGTTTTGTGTACTTCCTAGAGAACAATTTGCAGCAGAAGCTGTAGACTGTATCATTTCTTTTTGAATAAGTGAGCAGCTCCACTTACATTTTTTCTCCATTAATTAACTTTCTGTAAGTGTAGTGGAAGCTTCGGCCATCAGGTTTTTCAGGGAATGTGAAGTTTTCCTTTATAGGCAGTGGCCCTCTGCTTACCAGATCTGTCCTTTCTGAGTCAGACAGGATAGATGACCACATCAGTAGATGCACGTGCTGGGAAGTGCTCCTCGCATGCAGAGGATGGACCGGATGAAAGATGAAAATAATAATAAAACCTTGCCATGTTAGATGTCATATTAGAAGGTAATGCAACTGTCTGTCAAAAACAAAGGCATGGTTTATCCATATAAATATAATGATCTGGGATTGTTGAAAAATCATCATCAGCTGTAGCACTGGAACTTGGGGCAGGTGGCGTTGGTTGTGCCCCACGTCCAAAATATTTCAACAGTGCTCCTAGGGAAGTTTCATAAGAGTACATATTTGACAAAATATGTTATTTTCTCAACACAAATTATTATACACAGCAGCAAGACATCTGTACACCTAAACAACAACTCTTAATCTATAACTAGCTAACTGAGGCATAATGATATTGGAATATAATAGCAAAGACCCCAAAATGGTAGACTAATGTAAATAATGTTAAGTTGTTATCAGTACAAAGTTTATGGAACAGAAGCTTATTTTTATTACAAAAATATATACCCAGGAAAGTAATTTTTACAAAGAAGACAAAAACTTTAATCTAAAACTTGCTAAGTAATATGTTGCACTAATATTATATTAAGATGTCAAGGCTATTTACGGATGATTAATCAAACTTTTCTAAAAACTAAGATATACTACATAGGCTATGTTAACTAACTAGCCAGCTAATGTTAGCTCGTAACTTAGCCTAGCTACTTAACATACCTTTATCGTGCTGTTTTTTTTCTCTTCCTCTGTTTTCTTCTTTTTCCTTTTCTTTGCACCAGAGGATATGTCCTTTTTTGTGACATTGCTGTTTTGCTGTCTGAATGTGCTTGCATCCTGCAGCCCGTTAACATAATATTGCATTTAATATTGCGTTTTTGTATAATTACCATTGTCCATTGACAGTATAATTACTAAAAAAATAAGCAAGCTGTCATTTCATGTGCTCTTGGGGGCCCCCTGGTGGCCACCGGGGCCCTAAGCAGCCGCTTAGTTCGCTTATGCCTTGGGCCGGCTCTGGGCATTGGGGAAGTTTACGTGCAGTCTGACGCAGCCTGCTGCTTCAATCAACACAACATCGAGTGAGTGACCGACAGGAAACATCTAGGTTTAACACCCGTTCCCTGATGGAGGGACAGAGACGCGGTGTCCCTCCTGCCACAACGCTGGATCAAGCCACTGTAACGGCCGAACCTCATTCTTGGCTCCTCAGTGCAAAACCTGAATGGACAGACGCACGATTCCCTCCTTTTATACCAGTATGTCCGGGGGAGGGACATGCAAATTCTGTCTGCCAATTTCTCATTGGTCTTTTCTAAAGTTCAGAGGTAACCGCGGCCTTCAAAAAATACCCCTAGAGTATATATTGTCTTACTGTACTGGCAGAGCTTTTATAGTCAAAACAAGTGAAAAAATCTACCAAGAAGCAATCCAAAGTATTTAGAATATGTTACTGAACTTGAGTAATCTAACAGAATATGTTACAAATGACATTTTATAGCATGTATTCTTTAATCTGTATCAGAATACATTTCAAAAGAAACCCTCCCAACCCTGTATGGGTATATATATATACACTCACCTAAAGGATCATTAGGAACACCTGTTCAATTTCTCATTAATGCAATTATCTAATCAACCAATGACATAGCAGTTGCTTCAGTGCATTTAGGGGTGTGGTCCTGGTCAAGACAATCTCCTGAACTCCAAACTGAATGTCAGAATGGGAAAGAAAGGTGATTTAAGCCATTTTGAGCGTGGCATGGTTGTTGGTGCCAGACGGGCCGGTCTGAGTATTTCACAATCTGCTCAGTTACTGGGATTTTCACGCACAACCATTTCTAGGGTTTACAAAGAATGGTGTGAAAAGGGAAAAACATCCAGTATGCGGCAGTCCTGTGGGCGAAAATGCCTTGTTGATGCTAGAGGTCAGAGGAGAAAGGGCCGACTGATTTAAGCTGATAGAAGAGCAACTTTGCCTGAAATAACCACTCGTTACAACCGAGGTATGCAGCAAAGCATTTGTGAACTCACAACAAGCACAACCTTGAGGCGGATGGGCTACAACAGCAGAAGACCCCACCGGGTACCACTCATCTCCACTACAAATAGGAAAAAGAGGCTACAATTTGCAAGAGCTCACCAAAATTGGACAGTTGAAGACTGGAAAAATGTTGCCTGGTCTGATGAGTCTCGATTTCTGTTGAAACATTCAGATGGTAGAGTCAGAATTTGGCGTAAATAGAATGAGAACATGGATCCATCATGCCTTGTTACCACTGTGCAGGCTGGTGGTGGTGGTGTAATGGTGTGGGGGATGTTTTCTTGGCACACTTTAGGCCCCTTAGTGCCAATTGGGCATCGTTTAAATGCCACGGCCTACCTGAGCATTGTTTCTGACCATGTCATGGAGTGGTGGTGGCGTAGTGGCTAAAGCACAGGGGTGTTAAACAGAAGGTCATTGGTTCTAACCCCACAGCCACCAACATTGTGTCCTTGAGCAAGGCACTTAACTCCAGGTTGTTCCGGGGGGATTGTCCCTGTAATAATTGCACTGTAAGTCGCTTTGGATAAAAGCGTCTGCCAAATGCATAAATGTAAATGTAAATGTCCATCCCTTTATGGCCACCATGTACCCATCCTCTGATGGGTACATGGCTACTTCCAGCAGGATAATGCACCATGTCACAAAGCTTGAATCATTTCAAATTGGTTTCTTGAACATGACAATGAGTTCACTGTACTAAAATGGCCCCCACAGTCACCAGATCTCAACCCAATAGAGCATCTTTGGGATGTGGTGGAATGGGAGCTTCGTGCCCTGGATGTGCATCCCACAAATCTCCATCAACTGCAAGATGCTATCCTATCAATATGGGCCAACATTTCTAAAGAATGCTTTCAGCACCTTGTTGAATCAATGCCACGTAGAATTAAGGCAGTTCTGAAGGCGAAAGGGGGTCAAACACAGTATTAGTATGGTGTTCCTAATAATCCTTTAGGTGAGTGTGTATATATATATATATATATATAATGGCTGTCGATTTAACACGTTAATAAGGTGCGATTAATTTTACAAAAAATTACGCATGAAAAAAAATAACGCAATTAATCGCAATGCTTTCCTGAGAAATTCCTGAGAAATTCAAGCTTGTAGTACCACCTGTTTACTCCAGAGGGCAGTAAGTGAAATTTCAGCTCTTTGAGCAACACACAGTTTATTACAGTGAACAAACATTAACAACTCTTCAGCGGACACACAACACAAACATGCGTTACGTTCTTGCGTTCTAAACACTTGATGGAGCGCAAATGCGAACTAAGGGATCTCAAGATGTGTTTAAAGATTGAGTATTAAACTATATTTAACTTGACACAGTGACCTAAACATTTTATTTTTATGATGCAACACACCCAAGACACGACACAAGCATGTCTGACGCAGGTCGTATGGTCTTTACCTCACAAATATTTAATTACCAACAAGGTTAAGGAGGTGTCCTTTAAACTGTTACACAGTTTTTACCCAGTCAATCTTTATTTAAGAAACATGCTCCCTGAAATAGATCCACTTTGCTCCTTCTGTAATGCTGTAGATGAATCTGCCCCTCACCTTTTTTGGGAATGTGTCCATGCTGCAGTATTTTGGAGAAAATTGTACCTCTATTTTAACTAGTTTTTCTTTGCTTTATAAAGACGTTATATTTGGTTTCACAGTTTTGATAACTTAAGTGGATATTTTCTGATTAATCTGTTTATTTTACTTGCCAAGTTTTTTTATACAAAAGTGTCAATTTATGTCTATAAAGCCCCTATTTGCACTTTTTTGTAAAGACTTGAAATATTATTGAAATACTCTTTGTACCTCCAACAACTCCAAAACATTGTAATGTCTTTGCATTATGGTAAAATATATCTATAGGATTGTGTACTATGAATACCCCTGGCTTGTTTCTAAATAAAAAAAAAAAAGTCTGACGCAGGTGTAAATTGACGGGTCCTTAAACAAGCCCTCATAATAAATCTCCAACTGATTGACAAATTCACTTGTGAAATGCATTGCTGTAAACTGTATACCAATGATTGTCTTTTTATCAATATTATGGTAGTAAACAATACATTGTATTCTAAAGCTGCTTTTTTAAATGTCTTATCAATGATTAACTGTTCTGCCATAAGAATTTGATGCATTTTAATCATCTGAATATTTTTTTATTTTATTTGTTTTTAATTGTAAAATATTTAAAGATAACTGTTTAATGATTTCATCATTATATATTGAATTATTGTTATGTAAGGGGCTTTCTCAGCAAATATTTGTATATGCGATTAATAGCGATTAATTAATCGGGACACCATGTAATTAATTTGATTAATAATTTTAATCGATTGACAGCCCTAATAATATATATATATATATTCTGTAATCATTTTTCTGTAACAATCTGTCAATGTTTGTCTCACACAAATGACCTTTTCTTTTTTTAGAAAACAGAAATCACTTGACTTCCTTTGGTGGGGCTTAAGCCTTACTTAGAGGGGATAAGACCCTCAAAATCTCCCCTGTAATTTGTACTCTGGGTATAAATAAATAAGATAAACATTTAAAGATGTTTTCTTTTATGGCAATTTATCAAATTTATTATAGAGTTGCTATTATTTTCTAATTCAAATTCTTATATGCCTGTTCACGAATCACTCAAACCCTCTGATCAGTACATTAATAGACACTGAAATACAATAGAGTGAGCATGTCAGCTCACTTTGAATTAGATTTACTGTGATATAAAGTTCTTTATTCAGAAGTGCCTTTATATGCACATTGCAGTATATATATTTTTGACCTATCATGTGTAAGTGTGTATGTTCACTTGGGTAATTGAGTAAACACATGCATTAAAATTACCGAAATAATGTGTGCATGAATAGTGGATTTTGTGTGTGTTGATCAGGCTGCTGTAGGTAAGCAGGTCACAGCTGTTTGTTCTGAATCTAATGTGATCTAATCATGTCAGCTACACTCAGCCACACACACCCCCTCATACTCTCTCTCTCTTTCCCTCTTGCTCACCTACCCTCCCTGTCTCTCTCTCCCTTTTTAACATGTTTCTCACTCATTTGAAAACCAATAAAGGCACGTTCTGTAATGAGAGATAGATAGACATCTAATCTATTCATACAATGTAATGTATAAGAAAGCTATGTAAACCTATATACAGTATACATACAGTATATATGAAACCACATTCAATAAATTCCAGTAGTGTAATGACCCTGGCAGTTTGCATGAACATCAGACTGGAATGGTGGCAGATACACAAATCTGTAATTAAGTTAATCTCATGAAACCTTCCATGAAAATGTCTGCATGGAAAAAAAAAAAAAAAAGAAAGAATCTAATCTAGACAATAAAACTACTAGTTTCCCTTCTGTCACTCAATCGACATTGTGTCGATGAAGTGACACTAGGGGTCGATCTTGAGAGCCCTTCAGATCTTTGAGAAAGGCCGATGAGAATTGGCGAGTTGAATTTGCATTCCACTCCCCGCGACATACGGGTATAAAAGGGAGGCCAGCAGGCAAGATCATTCTGATTTCTTCTTCGGAGCCAAGCGGTCGCACTACAGCATGCTGAAGTCGTCTGTTCACTCGTTCATCTTCCATATCTGAGTGTTGCTGTTGGCACTTTTCAGAGGTCTCTCTCCACTCTGCAGGTGCTCTGTCTTACCATGGCCGATGTGAGGAAAACTCTATGTAGAGTCAACCCACAGAAGGCTGCTAGCCAGACAACATTCTGGCAGAGTTCTCAGAGTTCTTCATCTTCAACATCTCTCTGAGCAGCGCCATTATTCCAACATGCTTCAAGGCCACCACCACCATCGTCCCCATGCCAAAGAAGTCTTCAGTGTCCTGCCTCAATGACTACCATCCCGTCACACTCACACCCATCATCATGAAGTGCTTCGAGAGGCTCGTCATGAGGCACGTTATGACCCAGCTGCTAGACCCACTGCAGTTTGCATATCGTCCCAACCGTTCAACAGATGATGCCATCGCCACCACCCTCCATCTGGCCCTCACAAACCTAGATAAAAATACGTTTGAATGCTGTTCATAGACTTCAGCTCAGCAATCAACACAATCATTCCTCAGCACCTGATTGGAAAGCTGAACCAGCCAGGCCTGGACACCTCCCTCTGCAACTGGATCAGTCACTCCGGATTGGGAACAGCATCTCCACCACCACACTGAGCACTGTGGCCCCCCAGGGCTGTGTGCTCAGTCCACTGCTGTTCACTCTGCTGACTCACAACTGTTCAGCAATGCACAGCTCAAACCACATCATCAAGTTCACCAATGACACGACCATGGTGGGTCTCATTAGCAAGAACGACAAGTCAGCATACAGAGAGTAGATCTTGCAGCTAACGGAATGGTGTAGTGCCAACAAACTGTCTCTGAATGTGTACAAAACAGATGGTTGTTGAATTTAGGAAAGCACAGAGTGACCACCGACGGCTCCTCTATGGATATCGTCAAGAGCACCAAATACCTTGATGTTCACCTCAACACCAACTCTATTACCAAGAAAGCACAGCAGCATCTCTTTCTTCGAAGTCTAAGAAAAGCACATCTCCCACCCCCAATCCTCACTACATTCTATAGCGGGACTATTGAGAGGATTCTGAGCAGCTGTATCACTGCCTGGCAGAGGATAGTGAGGACAGCTGAGAAGATAATCGGTGTCTCTCTTCACTCAATCAAAGACATTTACACAAAACTCTGCATCCGCAAAGCAACCAGCATTGTGACCCCACACACCCCTCACAAAAACTATTCACCCTCCTGCCATCTGGCAAGAGGTACCGAAGCATTTGGGCCCTCATGGCCAGAATGTGTAACAGCTTCTTCCCCCAAGCCATCAGACTCCTCAATACTCAGAGACTGGACTGACACACATACACACCTGTACACCATCCAACTTTTGCACATGTCCAGAGTTGCACTTTAATTCATTGTCAGGGCAAGCACAATTCATTCAGAGAAAGCACGTGTTGGTCCAGATGGACCAAACCTCGACAGTGGTCAAGGCAGTTTATGCTCCCATCTCAGGTCACTGCGCGCCACTCACATTCCAGGTGACCTCAACATCACAGGAGATGCTCTGTCACGGCAGGTAACGCTCAGAGGAGAGTGGAGATTCCACCCTCATGTAGTCCAGCTGATTTAGAGTCGATTCGGCAGGGTATGGGTAGACCTGTTTGCCTCCCAAGAATCCTCCCACTGTCCACTCTGGTATGCATTGACGGGAGTTTCCCTCGGCACAGATGCACTGGCACACACCTGTCCCCAAGGGCTGTGCAAATATGCCATCTCCATGTCTGGTCCCTGGACAGGACGCGGCGGACCTAACTGGTCTACCGACCGCTATGGTTAACTCGATCACTCAGACCAGAGCCCCTTCTACAAGGCAGCTCAACTCCCTGAAGTGGCGTATCTTCGCTAAGTGGTGTTCTTCCCGGAATGAAGAACCCCCGGGTCAGTGCTTGCCTTCCTGCAAGAGAAGTTGGATGGGCAGCTGTCCCCCTCCACTCTCAAGGTCTACGTAGCTACCATAGCAGCACACTACAACGTGGTTCAAGGTAAGTCCCTCTGTAAGGACAACCTGATCATCAGGTTCCTGAGAGGCGCCAGGAGGCTGAATCCTCCTAGACCGTGCCTCTTTCCCACATGGGACCTCTCCGTGGTCCTCTCAGGCCTATGGAGAGCCCCCTTCGCCATAGCATTGGCCTACCAGGTCCAGTCAGTGTCCGCCCCCTTGCAGGTTTCAAAACCTAAATGAACATGTCTGCTGGCCTCCCTTTTATACCTGTATGTCGGAGGGAGTGGCATGCAAATTCAACTCGCCAATTCTCATTTGCCTATTCTCAAAGATCAACTCAAACTCAAAAGTACAAGCTCTGTTCCAAACTCTAGTGAGCCTCACTGTCTACTATACACATCAGCTACCTTTTAAAGAGCTACCTTCTAAGGGAGCATTCAAACTGAAAAAAAATAAAATTGAACTAATGAAATCTAAACCTCAAAAGTAACTAATCTTCATGGGCATCAAGTCCATTAACTCATACACACCACACAAATTCTGCTTACAACTGAGTCTGCCGTTAGCATGTTGTTAAGATAATGCCTCAGCAAAAACCTTAAAAGTACATAGCACACAAATATTGGGTTAAATAGTGCATTGTAAAAGAGAAAGGATTATTTTAGTATTGACATTTTTGTGTACTGCATGAAATCCTGTATTTTCCATCAAGCCTCCATTCGTCCAGACAGAAGCACTTTCTTTTTTTACCAAAGGAACACGTTTGTGTCCCATCCTTCTCTTCTGGAGCAGAACTGCTCTGAATTTAACCCTCTGAACAAGAAAAACCAACCACAAGGCATTATAAAAGAAACAAGTAGTTATCCATTCAAGTAAGCCCATCTGGGACCTTGTTAGCAAATCTGAAACAAACGAGTCTCACTGTAGACTTGTATGTTTTGTGAATTTCTCACCATTTGCTTATTCTATCTCATTCTAATGATTCCTTGGTGGCTCCCTTGCTTGCTGTAGCAGAGAGGAGAGACTTGTTGCACTTATTTGCGAGCACACAGATGTATGACTTGTGTTGTTTTATCTGCAGGGAGAGGAACACTTCTCATAATTGAAGAAGCAGTGAATTCATTTTCAAAGATGTTTTAAGAATTGCTAGAGATCAAAGCAGTTCTGCTATCTGTCTTCTCCACCTGTTCTGTGTGATTTCTTCTTTGCACAGTTTTTTCACAATAGAATTGTGTGAATTGGAGAGCAAAGGATTAGCATTTTTTTAAGGTGATCTTTAAGCTTCTTGTCTATATGTTATCCTATATAGTCTAGGTCTTATTATGGATTCACATGGTCAAATGTATCATCATAACACTGAAAATATGATATAGGGTAAAATTATTTATTTTATTACATAATATATGATATTAATTGGTCAGGCGACATTCAGTGGAGAAAAATATTTTGTATAGTGACTACTACAATTTATAATTGATAACCCTAACCTTAATAAATCACAGTTAAGCTTGTTATGTTTTAAGATTAGATTACACATACACTATAAAGTTAAAAGATGTTCTGGACACTACCGATCTGTTTAAAATGAATATGATCTATTAGCTACCTACTTAGTTAGCTGCCATCTTAGACAGCATTTTCAATTAAATGGAACCTCAAAAGTGACTAATTTGGAACACACTACAAAGTAGAGTATTAGCTAAACTACAGACTGTCCTGTATTAGTCCCATATTTTGGCCAAAATCAAATAACTGATTTCAATGGAGTTTGTTGTTAGCATGTTGCTAAAGTAATGACAGATATAGAAAAAGGAGTCCCGCCTAATAGGTAAAAGAGCAAATCACCTTTTAGTTACAGACATAACCTGTCAATCAACTCGAGAACGCACATGCACATTAGCTAGCTGGGAAATAGCATTGCAAAGATGGCCGCGGAGTGGACTGACTTGCCTTGAAAGGGATTTTGGTAATACTCTCTTCCGAGTATAAAAATACAAAGCACACAACAAATTTGGGTAAACAGTTTAATCTCTCTGCAAAGGATACATGTATTAATGCTGCCTTAGAAATTGGAAAAAAAAGTTTTTTAGGATAATCTACCTTTTTTCTTTTGGACCTGCTGTCACCTGAATGTGAAGTATTTTTAAGGTGTGATTGATCATCTAAGACACCTTAAAAATGCTGCGCATACAGGTTTTTGGAACAGAGCAACTTGAAATTGAAATTTTTTTGAAGTCATTAAAAAAATAAGGGTAACTGAATAATTTTTTGGACCACATCTTTCCTTCCCAGCCTGATCTCCTGAAAATTATGTGACTGTGGTGACATTTTTGCAAAATGACATTATAGCCGTTACGAGGAGAAACTCAAAAGTGAGTTAGATATCCTTCCAAACAGTAAGGTTAATGCGCAATTCAGTTTTAAATCAGCAAACTTACCTTCCAGCACTAAAACGGTAGAGTCTTAAAAAGCAAATTCGAAATGAAAACGCAATTGCTGAAGCAACCAGGTCATTTTGTCACAATTCTATGACACTTTTGGTATATATGTTGTCTTGTGTGCTCTTCTGGACTCGTACCTCGGTCCTTTGCATTGCAAGTGCAACACTCTATTAGTTGAGGTACAAAGAAACATGATCAACCTTGAATAAGTTTGTAAATGTAGTTGAATTTAATGCAAACGTTAATATGTATTTTATTTATATAGCACCTTTCACAGCACACATCGTTTCAAAGCAGCTTTTACAGAAAATCATGCATTATCATGAAACTGTAATATCTATAATGTCTAAGAGTCATCATTGTGTAGTTTGATAAAATACGATTGTGAATTGTGTTTAAAAATAAGTAATTAAATAATAATTGTATTTAGAATCCCAGTGAGCAAGCCGAAGGCGAAACTCCATAAAATGTTGGTTAATGGAGAAAAATAACCTTGGGAGAAACCAGGTTCACTGTGGGGCCAGTTCCCCTCTGGGTAACATCATGAATATAATGCCAATATTACTTAATTATGTATAGTGCAAGTCATAGTTTAACATTTTTAAACTAAGTAGGGTTCAGGGTCAGTGTTTAAGCAAAGATTTTGTAAGAACTGTAAGATTAATGACTAATGTCTTTGAAGTTCATCCTGGATTAACTGCAGAAGTTCACATTGATGCATTGTCCTTTGTTAGTTGGCTGATGAAGGCTTTTGTTGGCAATTAACTGATAGACTATGTATTCCATTATAAGCGTGTAGTCCATCATTAGACAGAGGTGATGCAGGCAGAGATCAGTGAGGTGCACTGCAGTTCAACCGGCCAGTAATTTCGGTGAGGTCTATCCTAAATCCAAGGTTCAGGCAATGGCATTTGATGTATCCCATGTCTTATGGTTGGAGTTGGCATCAGTTCATCCTCTGAAGTCCATCTTAACAGACTGAAGTGATGTTTGACTGACACCGACTGCAATTAGTCATCATCACTCAGAGACACGTACGTAGCAGTGGAGTCCAACATGAAGCAAGATTGGAGCCCTCAGGATAGCAGTCCCTAGGTTGTAAGGGATACAAATAGAATAATATTAATAGATTATGATCAATGTTTCTTGTTTCTGGTTCTGGCAGACCTAGCTAAAGCAGCCTAATTGTGAGTTGAAGGTTAAATTAGATGTATGCCTGGCTAAATAGATGAGTCTTTAGTCTAGACTTAAACTGAGTAAGTGTATCTGAATCTAGGACAGTGTTACGGAGACTTTTCCATAGTTTAAGAGGTGATATATATCACCTGTGCCCCAGTTGAAGTGTTTTGATGTTATAAGATAGCATTCTGTGAGGAACAGAGTGAAAAGTGTTTATGAACTGATCATCTGCAGTTTACTTATGATTTGTGTGAAAACTAGTCAATAAGTGAATAGCCACTTTTCCACCATAGGAGTGAACATTTCTCATTGCAAAAATGTATTGTTCTGTGCCGATCCTGGTGCAGTTAAGGTTTCTTTTTCCATTGTGGTACATAACAGATCAGTCCAAGAGTTAGAGAAACTTGTTCATTCATTCATCACCATCAGGGTGGACTACTGTAATGGACTTCACACCGGGCTTCCCAAAAAGACCAATGGACATCTGCAGCTCATGTAGAAAGCTGCTGTTAAGATTCTCAAACCGAACAAAAAAAAATCTGAGCATATTACTGCAGTCCTCAGGTCTTTACATTGGCTTCCAGTTACGTTTAGAATTTATTTTAAGGTCCTATTACTTGTTCATAAATCAGTCAATTGCCTAGGACCTAAATATATTGCAGATATGCTTGTTGAAGATAAATCCAACAGACATCTCAGATCATTAGGATCAAGTCAGTTAGAAATACAGAGGGTTCAATCATAACAAGATAAAGCAGCGTTTAGGTATTATGACACCTGCAGCTGTAACCAGCTCCAACAATAGCTACATTCAAGTCCAGACTGAAAACACATCTGCTCAGCTGTGCATTTCTTTACTGAGCACTTTTATGAAAGTATATTTTGCATTTCATTTGGAAATCAATGTCCCAGAGTCTGGAGGAATAGTGGAGAGGCACAGAATCCAAATTGCTTGAAGTCCAGTGTGAAGTTTCCACAGTAAGTGATGATTTGGGGTGCCATGTTTTCTGCTGGTGTTGGTCCACTGTGTTTTCTCAAGTCGAGAGTCAATGCAGCCGTCTACCAGGAGATTTTAGAGCACTTCATGCTAACATCTTCATGTTCTTCTGCTGACAAGCTTTATGGCGATGCTGATTTCCTTTCCCAGCAGGACTTGTTACCTGCCCACAGTCCCAAAACTACTAGTAACTGGTTTGCTGACCTTGGTATTACTCTGCATGATTGGCCAGCCAACTCACCTGACTTGAACTCTATGGGGTATTGTCAAGAGGAAAATGAGACAATATAGACGAGCTGAAGGCCGCTATCAAAGCAACTTGGGCTTCCATAACACCTTAGCAGTGCCACAGGCTGATGGCCTCCATGCCACGCCGCATTGATACAGTAATTTGTGAAAAAGAAGCCCCGCACAAGTATTTAGTGCATAAATTAACATACTTTCAGAAGGTTGACATTTCTGTATTATACATTTTCTAATATTTTCATATTTTGAGTTACTGGATTTTTGATTTCCATGAGCTGTAAGCCACAATCATCATGATTACAACATAAAAAAGGCTCAAAATATTTCACTTTATGTGTAATAAATCTAGAATATATGAAAGTTCCACTTTTTGAATGAAATTACAGAAAAATTTTACTTTTCTAAGATATTCAAACTTTTTGAGATGCACCTATAAATCTTGTATTTTATATACCCTATTTACGTAAAGCACTTTGAATTGCCATTGTGTATGAAAGGTGCTATATAAATACATTTGCCTTGTCTTGCTTAGCTTACCGTGCCAAGAATTTCCTTCAAGAATGGTTTATAATCGTGCCGTGCCGAACCGTGTTCAAGTGGAAATGCTAATGTAACTGTTCTGTATCATCCTCAGAACTGTTCGGCCTGATGATGGAAACATTTATTTTGTTGCTGTAGCGCCTCTAGTGTGACACAACATGTGCAATGAGCCTCATAAAAATAATTTGGCAAAAATGTAGTTGTACTGTACTGATGTGATTCTCTGAGAGGTTGTTCCTTCCATTCCAAGATCACCACCATGATTGGTTATGAGGCGTAGTATGTATGGAGATCTATTCTACAATCTTTATTCCACCCAGACAAAATAAAATACTTCAGAGTAGATTCATGTACAAGACTCTTGGAGGACATTATTTTACAGTGGGACAATTGCTGCTCATGAAAAGGACATAGTCTCATTGACATTGACAAAGGTACATATTCTTGCATTTTCTCAGTCAAACCTCACCACACTCACTCACACACATACACACACAGGTACATTCTTAAATATAAATACATGATCTCTTCCGAAGGAGGACAGAGAAAGAAGTAAAGTTCATATCATTAGTGTGCATGCCACGACATAAACCATTGTAATTCTGTTTGATAAATCAATTGTCCTTTGAGTAATGCGATAGTCCCGCAGCTACGTCCTTCCAGTCGACCGCTTGTTCATCAGGAAATTAGGTGATGCTCAAATGATACGATGGGCTCATATCTGAAATGAGTCTGGGCTGTAGGAGAGTGGAAGGACGAGTGCAAATTAGTCTTTAATTGATTAATATGCAAATGTAATTTCTGGTTAGCTGTACTTCCTAGAGCCACGTATGATGTATCTCGCATGAAGTCCTGGCTGCGTTATTAAAACAAATGGTTTCATTTAGAAAATCCCTCCGCTATACAACCTATTTAACAATGAGGGTAATTACGTTGCTATCGCCCAACTATGGGAAGAAGTCGGGCGGGGAGATTGTGGTACTTAATTAACATTAAGTGTTTTCAATCCAGTCATTCCCCATTGTGGTGTGAGTTTCACAACTTCATAAAATTGCAGTCGAAAGACAATCTTGCATGCCTAATTTAAAAAAAAAAAAAACACTTTTAGCTGTAAAATTATTTGCTGCAGAGCAGAATTGCCATTTACATTTTTAAAACAGCAGGGGACCTCTCCTGTAAAAGTGTGTCAATGCCACTGTTGTCTGCTAATGTAGGCCCAACAATGACATTAGGTTTTCTGCTAAAGGACAAAAGTTTCCTAAGGCAAACGACACAGGGGCTTCAAGTGCACGTTAGTGGACAGTCTAATAATAATATCCCCCCCCAAAAAAAATTTGTTCATCAATATTTCTCTCTCATTTTCTAAAAATATCTAAACATCCTTAAAAAACATATTTGCTTCATATGTAAAATTGTGTAAGAAGATAAGAAAAATATTAATATAAAAATAAAAAAATATCTTGTGTTATAAAATATGTTAATGCAAAATTTGTGAGGTTTAGGCTTAAATCAAGGAAAGCTAAAGCTTTTAAAATAAAATAAAATTATGTATCTGCCCTAACTTCCTAACCATATCTAACATTGAATGTAATTGAAAAATAAAATAAACATATATATATATATATATATATATATATATATATATATACACACACACACACACACACACACACACACAAACATTTACACATAACATTTACTGTACATTCATAATTTATTAATTGTTTTACATGGTCTTTTTTACCCAATGAATAATGCAGGAAAAAGCATCGCCATCATTATAAGGTTTAACGAATGCATATCTTGTCTTGCTTTAAGACACGTGGCTCAGTTAGGCTAATGAAGTTTTCGCGTAACGAATTTCATTACTTAAAACTGTTTTCATGGTCATAACAATAGAGTGCAATAATCCCCTCTGCAATAATTCCAAGGTGAAACAATGAGCTGTATAGTGTAATTAATGCTGAGGGATTAGAGATTGCTATTATTATTGTTATTAATAATCTATCTGTGACAGGCTGAGTTCAGATCCAGCCATCTCTGACCCTAATCCGTTTGTTTTTTGTTGTTTTTTCAAATGTACTGTTAAGAATTCTGCACAATCTCTCCACACCCTAGCCGTCTCACTCTTTTTAACACACATATTGTCCCTCACTCTCGATGAATCCCACTCTACCTCCCTCTGTGCTTCCGACTTGTATCTTATCCGCTAACTTTGCTCTAGGCAGTGACTATAATGTTCAAACACTTCCCTTCTGTGCTGTTGAATTTGCAAAATGTCAAAGGTCCCCCTTTTCCGCCTAGCTCAGACTATACTCTCCCAGTATCTTTGTCCCATTCATCCCTCAGGTGGAATACGAACAAAACAACATCCAATGACAAATGACACTGAGGACAGTGATTGTGATGTTAAGATGAAAGAAATGTCAATCGCACACACATATACATAATAAACACCTACAGCCTGCAGGTAAACGTGGTTCTTGTTTTATAAGTCATATTACACTAAACATAAAGGATTGTCCAATTAAATGGCCTCTTTTTTAACTTCTCATCCTTTTATCATCAAAAGGAAACTTTTTTTTCTTTAATCCAATGTTATGGAGCTCTTTAGTGTGCATGAAAATTCTGTCTCTTGGGGATTGCTATTGGGTGCTGCAACTGGAAGGAATTAAATTTGCACATGGTCTCCAGAAGGAAATGGGCCAGAGAGCTACTTGTAATGCTTCGTGTGAAGTATTAATTCAGAATTTCTGATTTTCATGGCTTCACATGAGGGCGCTAAGTTTAAACACATAATTATACTAAATAATACTGAAGGTGGCATTTTGCAGTAACAGAAAATGTCCCTTTCAAGGCAAGTCAGTTCATTCGGCAGCCATCTTTGGAACGCTCCCAGGCAGGGGTGCATTTCCCATACAATGACGTAACTTACTGCTTAACCACCACCGTACGATGCATCTTAGGAGAAATTAACTAGCTAGTTCCCGAAACCCTAGTAACTTTGTCATACATTCATTGTTCAAACTACGTTGGTTCAACAACATAGGGCTGTCTATATTAATGGGTTACGCGGTTAAGTGGTTGGAGTAATAACGTCTGCAAATATAAAATTATTAAAGGTAATTTACATGTACACCAGAAAGCTGTTTTATGCAAGAAAGCTACTGAAAACACAAAGTCTGCATGCATTATGTAATGTGACAGACACATGCACTGAAATAGTGGGGTGTAGCAAGGTTAAAATGGGAAAGGATGAGGTGGGAACCAGCTGAACAGTCAAAAGTAATATATTAATAAGAACTTAAAAAGACACAAAACATTAATGCACACACAGCAGCTGCATGTGGCTTTCTCTTGAAATGCCACATCCCGATTAGCCCGATTGGGGGCTGGGTGTGCATAGCACGTGGTTTCCCGTCACATGGGGTCTGGTCACATGGGGTTTCCCTCTACATCAGATTTCAGTGTTCCCCTGATGCACACGAGCACATGCCCAATTTTCAAAAACATATAAACGGCACTGATGCATTAACATAAACACTTAAAAGCTGTGTAATCCGACAGAAACCATGTGTGATAAAGCGTTTTCTCTTTAACAGTCTTTAATCCCTTAAAAGCTGCATTCGAATATTAACGTGATGTTACAGAATGCCACTTTCCGCAAAACCCATAGTAAACCGTTTTCTTAAATACATGTAAACAAGTTAAACATTTTGACAGAATGAAATATACATGGAATGAAATAAATAAAAGACTCAGCAAAAATGAATGATGTCTATACAGTAAACTATTTAGGAACATTGCTTCTAACCACAGGTAAAAAGCTGTAGTTCTATCAGGAAACTCGCAGACTTGAGTGAAATTTAAGATGACATTTATTTGATGAATATAAAAACAGAAATGTAATGTCTCTCTTTGGTGTAAGCCCCGTCTGGCGGTCCGAAGAAGTTGTACTCGGAACTGTCATATCCTGCCGGAGATAGGAGTCAGGGGTGCACCGTGCAGTAAGGTTAGTGTGTGTTAGCACACTGAAACAGCAATGTGATCGATTGTGAGCAGACTTATAAAGCAATGGCTTACATGTGATTGGCTAGGAGTTTCCTAGATAATGCAAATATGTACAGCTGCTAGTCTTCCCGCTAGAACTACGCTGCACTTATATTTCCAACCACACAACTGTGTGATGCTGTTTGCAATTGTTTGTTGGAATCGTTGGACTAAGTTGGTAATGATAAAACTTGTGACCATAGTTGGCAAACGATGCTTTTGAGAAATAAACCTCTACTAAACCTCTAAATAAACCTCAACCATCTACTTGAATGGGGAAAGGCCGAAATCTCCAAAATAAGATTTCAATCAAAGAATATGTTTAAAGTCTGCAATAAAATCTGACAACAATGGTATCATAAATTGTGCTTCTAGCTCAGATCATTCAAACAAACACAAAACAATTTTTAGGCTGGTACAGACAATGTGCATGCACGTTCTCAAGTTGCCTGAATGGCTATGTCTGTACAGTGGCGGAGCTAAGAGACCACCCCATTGGCGACCCCACTCACTGGACCTAGGCACAAGTATGGTATAGATATAGAGGTCCACAGCATCTTGTTGTGGGGGTGCTTTGCTGCAGGAGGGTCTGGTGCAATTCACAAAATAGATGGCATCACGAGGAAGGAAAATTATGTGGATATATTGAAGAAACATCTGAAGACATCTGGCAGGAATTTGAAGCTGGGTCACAAATGGGTCTTCCAAATGGACAATTACCCCAAACACATCTCCAAAGTGGTGGTGAAATGGCTTAAGAACAACAAAGTCAAGGTATTGGAGTGGCCATCACAAAGCCCTGACCTCAATCTGATATTATTATCAGACAGAACTGAAAAAGTGATGGCCAAGAGCAAAATGTTGGGGAATACGGTTTAACCCAGTAAAAAGACTATTATGAACAAAGACCCAGAGTCAAAGTTGCAAACAATTGAAAGAGTTTACTTAAGACAAAGTTTTTTTCCACAATTCCAATGGCAACAATCAGAAAGACAGTTACAGATGAGTCAAGGAGCTAACTAACTCACTCGATGTTGGGTCGATTGTAGTGACACAAGGGGCTTCTTTCAGGAGCCTCGGATACCTCTGAACATGAAAAAGACCAATGCCAAACTGGTGAATAGAATTTGCATGTCCTGCCCCATACGGGTATAAAAGGCAGGGATCGTGCATCTGTTCAGTCAGATTCTTTCTTCGGAGCTGAGCGGTTGTGTGATCAGCGATCTGAGAAACACTACTCTTCCACTCACCTCTAAAAGCATTGCTGTTGGATCCTACAGTGCATTATCAGTGGCTTTCTCCCATCTCTGCATGCCAGTGCAGTCCACACCACTGGGTGCTTCAAAAGCATTTCCTAAAAGAGCATATTTCCTCTAAAAGAGTTTACACAACGTCTTTTTGTAGTTCCTGGATGCGGTAGATATCACGCTGTCCCCGACTCGGCTGGTGATGGAGGTGATTTGGAGAGTTCGGAGGGTGCGACTTTGCCAGGTAAATCCCCACAGACCACCCACCCCCTGCACGCTCGTTTGCTTCTATCCGGGCTCAATGTAAGACCAGCTCGCCCCACGGCCAGTTCGATGTCTCCTTCAGACCCCCCCCAAGCTGGATGAGAACATCGCCGCTGTATCGGAGAGCGTCGGGCCATCTGACGCTGAGGACTCGACTGGGATGCCACCTTCGGGTCTGCTTGCCCACTCTGAGACTGATGCACAGATGTCTGGCATGCTTGCCCAGGCCACCAAGAGCATTGGGCTGGAATGGATTACCAGCCCTTATGGTTAGACGACTGTACAGGTGATGGCCACCTTTGTGGTCCAGGAACGTCATCTATGGCTGAACTTGGTCAAGATGCGGGAAACTGACAAAGCCCGCATTCTCAATGCCCCATCTCCCAGCTCGGTCTATTCGGCGACACCATTGAACACTTTGCCCAGCAGTTTACAGTCATAAAAAAGCAGACGGAGGCCATCCAACACATCTTACCTCAGCACCGGACTACACCCAGCCGAACTCCGTCTGATCGCTGAGGGCATCCCCCTGTGGTAGCAAGAAACCAGCAGGTAGCTCCGCCTGAACCAGGGCCCAGCTCTCAGCCCCAGTGTATAGCTACTCGCAGGAAGCAGATGCCTCCTGTCTCACGAACTTCTTCAAGAACCCGGAAGGCTCTCAAGCATTCCCGAGACAGACCACCCAGGGGACGAGACGTTCGTGCAGGAGCTGGTAGCCAGACCACTCCTTCTCCTGGTGGAGGGCCAGGAGAAGAATCATTGGTTTTATTATTTTCATTTGCTGCACCCCCTTCGGGCTGCGGTACCTACTTTTCAATAAAAGAGCGATTTCCTCATCCCCTGGGTAAACTAGCCTGTGCCCGGAAACACCATTCTCAGGCGCCCCGACATCAAACCCCTACAGGCAAAGTGGCACACTGGATGTAGAAACTTCACCTCCACATCCACGTCTGTACAACGTTCACAACCGCGGCCGGCCAGTTCTGATGAGTCCAGAGGCTGCCCTTGCACTACTAAGGGAAGTGGGCATCCGCATACTCAATGACCTCGATGACTGGCTGGTCTTAGCTCACTCTCGAGAGGCACTATGTGCTCACAGGGACCAGGTGCTCAGGTATGTCAGACGTCTAGGGCTTCAGGTCAACTGGGAAAAGAGCAAGCTCTCCCTGGTTAGGAGCATCTGTTTTCTTGGCATGGAGATAGACTCAGTCTCAAAAACGAGTGTGCGCAGTCAGTGCTGAATTGCCTCTCGTTGTTCAAAATAGGCACTACGGTCTCACTAAAACAGTTCCAGAGGCTCCTGAGGCATATGGCATCCTCAGCCATGGTTGCGGCACTAGGGTTGATGCACATGAGACCACTCCAGCACTGGCTTCAGACTCAAGGGCATGGCGCCGCGGCACGTATCGTGTGACCTTAACCCCCCCTCTGCCATCAGTTATTTAATCCCTGGACAGACCTCCAGGGATTAACAATTTACAGATGCATAGTGGCCTCCAAACAGGGTTGGGGCGCCATGTGCAATGGGCACGCAGCCGACGGTTCGTGGTTGGGCCTGCGGTTACATTGGCACATCAACTGCCTAGAGTTGCTGGCTGTATTTCTTGCCCTGCGGAGGTTTCTCCCACTGATCCAAGGCAAGCATGTCTTGAGCCGCGACAGTAGCGTACATAAATCGCCATGGTGGCGTGCACTCTCGTTATATGTCTCAACTCGCCCACCATCTCCACCTTTGGAGTCAGCACCGACTGAGGTCGCTGAACGCCACTCATATCCCATGCAGCCTCAACACGACAGCGGACATGCTCAACGGAGAGACTCCACCCCCAGGTGGTTCATCTGATCTGGTACCATTATGGCAAAGCACAGGTAGACCTGTTTGCTTCCCAAGAGAAATCTTATTGCCCGCTCTGGTACTCCCTCAGGTCGGAGGCAAGTTCCTTCTGGACAGATGCGTTGGCACACAGCTGGTCCCGGGGGCTGCACAAGTATGCATTTCCCCCTGTGAGCCTACTTGCACAGGTGCTGTGCAAGGTCAGGGAGGATGAGGAACAAGTCACTCTAGTGGCCCCTTACTGGCCTACCCGGACTTGGTTCTCAGATCTTATGCTGCTCGCGACAGTACCTCCCTGGCAAATCCCCCTGAGGAAAGACCTTCTTTCTCAGGGACGCGGCACCCTTTGGCATCCGCGCCCAGACCTCTGGAACCTCCATGTCTGGCCACTGGACGGGATGCAGAAGATCTGAGTGCACTACCACCAGCTGTCGTAGACACGATCAACCAAGCCAGAGCTCCCTCTACCAGGCAGCTTTACGCCCTAAAATGGCATCTGTTCACAAATTGGTGTTCTTCACGATCTGAAGACCCGCAGAGGTGTGCGTGCTCTCATTCCTACAGGGAAAGCTGGAGGGGCGGCTGTCCCCCTCCGCCTTAAAGCTATATATAGCCGCTATAGTGGCCCACCACGATGCGGTGGACAGTAAGTCCCTAGGGAAGCATGACCTGATCATCAGGTTTCTAAGAGGAACCCGGAGGTTGAACCCTTCCAGGCCATGCCTGTTCCCCTTGTGGGATCTCTCCATGGTCCTTATAGGCCTTCAGAGAACCCCTTTCGAGCCGCTAGAATCAGTCGAGCTAAGACGGCCCTCCTGATTGCACTCGCTTCAATCAAGAGGGTTGGAGACCTGGAAGCATTCTCTGTCAGCGACACTTGCCTTGAGTTCGGTCCAGCAGATGCTCATGTTATCCTCGACCTATGTGCACAAGGTTCCGACGACCCCTTTCAAGGACCAGGTAGTGAACCTGCAAGTGTTGCCCCAGGAGGAGGCAGACCCAGCCTTATCGTTGCTACTGTATGTCTAGTACATGCTTTGCATACCTATTTGGACCGCACACAGAGCTTTAGACTCTCTGAGCAAGCTCTTTGTCTGCTTTGGTGGACAGCAGAAAGGGAACGCTGTCTACAAACAGAGGCTCGTCCACTGGGTAGTCGATGCCATTGCATCAGACCCAGGCCGTGCCTGATCCCTTTTTGGGTTCGAGCACACTCTACAAGAAGTGTGGCATACTCGTGGGCACTGGCCAACGGCACCTCTCTAGCAGACATCTGTAGAGCAGCGGGATTGGCAAAACCCAATACCTTTGCGAGATTCTACAATCTCGGTTGAGTCGACAGACCAGGTATACCGCTATTGAACAGGGACCCCTTGTGTCACTACAATCGACAAAATGTTGAGTGAGTGACAGAAGGGGAACGTCTAGGTTACTAGTGTAACCCCCATTCCCTGATCGAGGGAACGAGACGTTGTTTCCCCCTTGCGACAACACTGTACTAAGCCGCTGTAATGGCTGAACCTTATTCTCGTCTCCTCAGACAGAACCTGACTGAACAGATGCACGATCCCCGCCTTTTATACCCGTATGTCCGGGGGCAGGACATGCAAATTCTGTTTGCCAATTTGTCATTGGCCTTTTTCATATTCAGAGGTATCCGAGGCTCCTGAAAGAAGCCCCTTGTGTCACTACAATCAACACAACGTCTCGTTCCCTCCACCAGGGAACGGGGGTTACACAAGTAACCTAGACGTTTATTGGCATATGCAAAATTGGTTTATATCATGCAATTTACACATAACATTCTGATTGGTACAAATATAGGAAGATGACAGTAACTGCTCCAAGTATAATGTTCATTCGACTGCGTGGCAACAGTACTATTGACGACATAACATTTGTTATCATAAACATAACTAATTCTAGTACTTATGTAGGTATCATGACTTGTGGTCCATGTCCATGAAACATCCGTTCTGTGGATTTTTATTGGCTATGAGGTACCTCATTAACAAAAACTATTATTATTATTAGATTATTAGAGAGAACAAACAGGTCTTATTAACATTATTTACACTTACATGGCAACCAGACCTATCTGTCATGCAAATCCTGAAATGAGACTTGGAAAGAACACAGAGAAAACAATACACACATACAAACCAGAGTATATGAGAATTCAGACTTCCACTAATAAGTAAATCAATGAGTAAATCTAACTTATAATATATAATGATCAACAGACTAAGGGAGCTAGAAAGAGTTTACATTAACAGTAATGTGTTATCTTACTGTCACTGAACATTACAATAACCTAGGCATGGCCTTCGTTTTACCCACAAGTCCCACAGGACACATACACACTTAAATGTCTCACACTGCTTGTATGAATGTACTACAAAAAGGCATATAATATGCACAATAATATTAAGATTAAATACATTTGATGAAATTAATGATTAATAAACTTGAGAATATAATGAGTACAACATCAGTGTGGATCTACTCTCATGATGAATCCGATCTAAATGAGTAAACACTGTTATTGCACTGCTTCTCAATGAATATCTATACATATGTGACATATAATAAATATTATATAACATATAATTATAACAACATAAAATAAATATAATTTATAAGAATGATTAAAGGATTAATTTAGTAAAATTCATCAATAAACAATAAAAAAAGCATAATAAAAGGGTGGGGATCTTAAATCATCATCCAGTAGTTTAAGTGCACAGTGTATAATATGTTATTTAGGACACAGCTTAAGTGTAGTATCGTCTCAAATGGAAAACTAGTGTTTTTGTTTTGTTTTATACAATAAGGAAATATTTCCATTTTTCAGCTGATGGGAGTTACGTTTCAAATGTATGCAATATGTTGTTTGTCAAGTCATGGAAGGGTGGAATATTTATCAATCCTTTTTTCAGTACATTTTTTTCATGCAAGTGATGTAACAAAATGTGAGTTTATTTGTTTACTGTGTTTTTTTACGGCATATATGGATGTACAGAATGTGTGTTTACACTGTTCACATGAATGCATGTATGTGTGTTTATATGCATGTGTACATGAGCGAATTTGAGTGAAGAGTAAGGTGAGCGAGGAAGGACAGAACAAGACATTACAACATACTTCTTGTGTGAAAGACCTTGATGAGATGTATGTCCCTTCCAACAATGACAAGAAGCTCCTGTCAGGCTTTTAGTGATTCCATTTAATAGGAGATCAATGACATTACTTCTGCACTCTACCTTGATAAAAAGTTATATTGTGAGATATTTTCCAGTCTAACAAAATGAATCCTGAAAGCAATGAAATGTTCTGTGTCTTTCAAAAATAATATTGGAATTCAGAAAGCTTTGTCTGTCTTTAAGCATTCAGAATGTGTCCTTTCAAGGTTGAAAATATCTTGCAGCTCTCTCTCTCTCTCTGTATAAAAATATGATAAAGATATAAAGCAGTGAAGTTGGTAATTTTGTAATTTGTAAAAGTGTGCAATTTTGAACTTTTTTTGACATTTTTTGCAAAAAAAGGTGCATGATGAGTTGATGAGCTCGTGGAGGGCATTTCAGATGTCCCGAGAATACCGCCACCTGGTGGTATTGCCCGGTGCTCCCCTCCAAGGCCTGTAGGATGACGTCCTCACTGACCGCCAAAGCCTACAGCGTCACTACACAGGCCGCCTCTGCCCTGCATGCCATGGCCCTCCTTGCAGGAACTACGCTCTGTGACCGACCTCACCCTCAGGGCCACAAAGTAAATTTTGGGCAGGCGATGGCCACCCTCATGGTTCAAAAGCTTCATCTATAGCTGAACCTGGTCGGGATGCACCTCAGCCGTCTAGGGCTTCAGGTCAACTGGGAAAAGAGCAAGCTCACCCCGGTTCAGATCATCTCTTTTCTCAGCATGGAGTGAGACTCAGTCTCAATGACAGTGTACCTCACCAACGAGCATGCTCAGTCGGTGCTGAAATGCCTCACCTTATTCAAGCAAGGAACAGCGGTCCCTCTAAAAGAATTACAGAGGCTCCTGGGGCATATGGCATCTTCCGCGGTGGCCGCACTACTGGGGTTGATGCATACGAGACCGCTTCATCACTGGCTTTAGACTTGTGTCCCTAGATGGGTATGGCGCCACGGCACGTACCGTGTGTTCATCACCCCCACCTGCTGCCAGACTTTCAACCCCTGGACAGACCTCTGTTTTCTGCAGACAAGAGTCCCCATTCAGCAGGTGTCCCGATGCATTCTGGTCACCACATACGCCTCCAAACAGGATTGGGGCGCTCCGTGCAATGGGCACGCAGACGCCGGCTCCTGGACGGTGCCCCGGCTGGGTTAGCACATCAACTGCTGGACAGAGGTCTGACTGGACTTGGGTGGCTGCTGGAAAGGGGTCTGACTGGAAGTGGGCGGCCGCTGGACAGGGGTCTGTCTGGATGGCCGTAGGCTAAGTGTCAGGCTGGGCAGCAGCTGCAGCAGGCTCGGACCCCTCCTGGAACGCTGCAGCAGACCCTTATGCAGGGACAACTATTCCTCATCCTCCTCTTATGGGTAGAAAGATTAGCGGGCTCCTCTGCCTCCTGGCAGTCCTCAGCGGACAGAGCAAGCAGGAATTTGGCGGCTGCAGGAGGCTGGACAGACTGGATTGTGACCGCTGGTGACTGGACAGGATCATCGACGGTCACGGGGACTAGACAGGATCATTGACGACCACAGGGGACTGAACAGGATTGCCAATGGCCACAGGAGTCTGGACAGAATTGTTGACAGCCATGAGGAAATGGACAGGCTCGTCAACAGCCTCAGAGAACTGGACAGACTTGTCGACAGTCACAGGGAACTGGACAGACTTGTCGACAGTCACAGGGAACTGGACAGGCTTGGCGACAGCCTCAGGGAACTGGACCGACTCGTCGAAAGTCTCACCAACTTCCCCCTTCACCCGTTTCTGGGACACAAGACCTAATGGGCTTTCAGACCATCTCTAAACAATTGCATAAGTCTGGCCTAATCGTGACCCAGACCTGAGGACAGCACCAAAAACTCTAATGCATACACCCTCACCAACTTGTCCTCCTGTCAGAGTCTGAAGAGTTTCCTGGCCTGATTGGCTGTGCGTCATGTGGGAAGTACTGAACAAAAAGAAACACTCATTCCTGCTGGGTCCATGTTGGTCAGATCATTATGTCACGGAATGTGTCAGGAATGAGGACCCAAAAGTAGGAATGAGTGAAAAATAAAATATATTTTATTAAACACCTGAAAACAAAACAGCACTTACATAACAAGGACCAAACGAGGGAGAGTGACAAGGGTAACAAGGAGGCGGGGACAGGGAAGCACACAGCTAACACACCGCAAATTACACATACAAATGACCAACACAGACAAACAGAAAACAGACAGGGACCAGAGAGCAGACAGAACAGGATCATGACAGGAAATTATGAAAAACTAATAAAATATAATTAGTAAAATTTATATTTTCCTGAAGTACCTATTTAAAAGATCCCCTGTATAAAAAAAGCATTATCTTCGAGATCATTTATTTTATATGTAAGCAAAAGGCACAAAATAAACCCATATGAATCAATATCGAATCTAATCAAAATCGAAAGCTTGTGTTTGGGAAATCTTTAACAATACCCAGCCCTATATAGGAGGCTGCATAATGTTTCTACCAACCTTTTCATCAAGAATAGGCCTATGATGCTTTATAACGTTTGCACATACAGACCTACACACTTTGGTTTCTGTATACTGCATCATGCTTACTGTATCATAGACACTATATATAAACCTTTAGGTCTTAAGAACGTTGCTCAGATTATCTAAGACATGCACACACAAATAATTACATGCTCATAGACACATAGCCCATGGGCAGCAGTCACAGTGGACAGCATCCATCTTTGGGTTGATGAGGCATTTGAAGGACACTGTTGTGCGGCGAGGTTACATAACACACACCTTTAGCCAGCAATGACTCAACTAGATCCTGTCCACTCGACCTCAGAAATAATTTTCCTCCCTCACACATGTATACACACATATATTTTGATCATGTTGTCTGGAGATGAGACTGAGAGAAGATTATTATCAGAATGGCAGCAATGAAATTCTTTGAATCGTTCAAACTACCTTTGTCCTGTGTGACACGGATCCGCCATTTAATTTGAAATAATGTTCTTATCTGTGGTTAGGGAGACACAATCATGTTACTCATACACAAAAGTTGTGCCCATGCTGACAATGCAATGTCATCACACAATGAACACTTTTCAAATAGGTAATACGTCCATCACTAAAGAAAAAGAGCCCTGTAATAGAACTGTCACTGAATAATAGGGCTTTAGTCAATGGCCCTTTAAGATACACTTCTTTCTTATATTATCAGTAATTCATAGAACATTCTGAGGCATGTGTGGAAAACAAATTTTTCAGATAGGTAATTTTACCTTCAGTGGATGAATAAAAGCCTATTTTACACAAGTGAATCACAGATGAAAATCTTTGCAAAAAAACTATTCACACCAACACAAAATTTTGTTTCATTCACATGAGAAGTTATTTATGCGGTAAATACAGAAAATTAATACAGATTAATTTGCTCTAGAGGAATGGCTCACCCAACAATTCAAATTCTGTTATTGTTTACTCAGCCTCGATTGGAGACTTGGTAAACTCTGACAGGTAAGGTACACCATCCTGCATAGGAAGTGACAGGGCAGAAGTAATAACAGATACAGAGGATAGTAGGTCTGAAGAAACCAGAAGAAACTCAAGAAGAAGGAGCAAGAGCTTTTACAGAGGGCTTTATTAGCACGTAGATCAAGTTGCCAGCTTGAACAGGGCTATGACGATTCGCTTTCGGGTCGGAACCGGTGGCAACCTGCGATAGGCACAACATCAGTACCAATAGTACAGTCCTATCAGAAGACAACCATTCCCTTTTGATTGCAATTCCTCATCTTCTGTTTGCATTTATTTGTGAAATTAGCTATAAACACACATTTCTGTATGGAAACGTAAGGGCAGATTTCTTTTGTGATAAACCAAAGCTTATGTGACAAAGTGTTTTTTTAGGCATGACACACTCCATTTTATCGATAAAATACCATGTGAATGGAAACAGGCAGAAGACAGCAAATTTAGCAATTTTTTTTTACGCATTTTTACATTGATAACAAAATAGCGCAAAAAGTGGATGGAAACTAGGCTAGTGTGAATAAGTTGGGTCTTCTTTAGGGCTGAAACGATTAAATGCACAGTGTGCATTTTCTTTGGGGTTTCTGAAGGTAGAAGCATCCAGGATACACACACCAAGCCACCATTTTGAACAATACACTTTCACAAATACAAATCTACAGCAAAGTCAATTAAACTTTTGTACAGCACTGCTTCTCTTGTAAACAATGACGCGCTTCCTGCCTCCTCCTCCACGTGTGACTTTAAAAAAGAGCTTACGTCATCCCTCTCATGAGCGCGCATCACAGAGTTGTACAGAAGCGAACATTTGTAGTTAAAAAGTATATAAGTATAATTTTGTTCCTAAAAAAATAATCAATCGTTTGGGTTCAGAATAATTTTATTTGTCAACTGGAGTCATGTGGTTTATTTTGATGCACCCTAAATATGCATTTTGGACCGTCAAAAAAATGTTGTACATTCACTTGCAGTCACGTGCAAAGGGGGAGGACTGAAATGAAATCCTAAAAATCTTAGAGTAAATTCTCACCAAATTTTCATTTTTGGGTGAACTATTCCTTTAATTCTGTGAATGTCATTTAGAGGTATTTTTAAAAGATGATTATGTCCTCTTTATTGTTAGTAAGTACCTTTAATACAACCTTTTAAGTCGGGGCACAAGCTGAGAACACAAGATAAGAGCTAATGATTAATCGTTGCAATAATTGCAGAATAGTTGAGTAATCGTTCTAATAATCGTTAGATTAATCGATTATAAAAATAATCATTAGTTGCTGCCCTAGTGTTCTTTACAGATTCCTTTCATGAGGCTCCTGCTGATAAAACTACAGTCATGTCTTGGAATTTCTGAAGGCAAACAAAACAACAAATATTTTCCTACAATCAGAGAGCATTACAAGAATACAGATTTTACACAGATGGAAAACTGATGGCTTGGTCCATAATTATGAAAATGAAACATAGCTCTTCCATAGTATCCATAGTTTTAACAATGATGTTTGTAATAGTTCATGGGAACCATGCATGGCCCCTCACTACCATGGTTAGTAAATATGGTTTCTATCTAAAGAACTATCAAATGTTTGTATTGAAAAAGAGCAGTTAAAACACATATATAAAGTTTTTCTTCCACAACTACCATAGGTAATACAGTACAGTTTCTACAGTAAATCCATGGAAAAGCTTTGTAAGTGTTGTGATCTGAGAATTGAAAATGTTTCTCCTGTTTCTTTGTCAGTGCCATTTAGAATGTGGGGGCTGTTTGTTTTAAACTAGTTTCATCATCGAGACTGTTTTGCAACAGACAATTCTGTACCACATTCAAATGGGATTCACATTACCCACCACGTATCTCACTGGTTTAAAAGCGCATTTAAAATAGTCTGTTCATAGTCTGTTCAAGTTTCCACGCTGGAAAAAAAGTTAGTAAACTAACTTTAAAACTGGCGGGTTGATGTCGCTTGTCAGAAATCCAGTGACGCTGGTAGAGACGATTCTCCCTGACCAATCAGTGATCTGCAGCATTTTGATGTCACATTTAATATCGGCTCGACTCGCTTGCAACCTCGACCGAGGTGGTACTAAAAAAAGTATCAGGTACCAGGTACTATCCACAGTGGAAAACCCCAAAAAAGCAAGCAGAGTTGAGTTGAACCGTGCGGTGGAAAAGACCCATAAGTGGTATCGCCCATACCTACCCTGTAGCGCTGTTTCATTCCACTTTTGAAGTGAGCAAAATGAGCTCCAATACATACAGAGGACAGGGGAAGGCTCATTTATATTCATGAAGAAAGTGCTAACTGAAGTGAATTTGACACGTGATGTCACTGTCAGTAAGTGCGTGTATTTGTGTATGCGTGTGTGTTGGGTCTGGATGTTGGTTTTTGGCCTTCTATGTTTATCTGTCTGTCTGTGTCTCCCCCTCTGTGTTTGGGAGCTGGTCTGTTTCGGTGGCGTGGCAGTCCTCTCTTCTGATTATTTCTCACCTACAAGTCATCTTCTCATCACCAGCCTGCTCTATTTAAACCCAGAGTTCTTAGTACAAGATGGCAAAAGCATAAGAAGTCATATGAGATGGCTCATACAGAAAAGATTTTTACACCTATAAACCAAAGGGGAAAAAATTTACCAACGGAAGATGTTATTATTATTTTTCTAAGCTGAACCCCTAACCCAAACCTAAACCTTACCATGAAGTCAAACCCTTTACCCAAATGCCATACCCTAACCATAACCATTAATATAATAAGAAAGTATGTTTCGTTTTCCACGGAAGAAATGGAACGTCAGTCATTTGTATTGCATAAATAAATATGGATTGAGTAACTAAATTTGTTAACATGGTTAATGTCACAAATTTGCTTACTTTTAATTAGTGACCTAGAAACATTGCAGCATATCTTAAATATAAATTTTACTGTATACTATTTTTTGTTTACATTTTTTTTTAATCCTAAAACTGTCTATTTCCAGGTTTAAATTAGATTTTGAATCACAGATTTTCAATGCAAACCCCACTGTGTGTATTATTTATCAGAGACTAGCTTATGGACATTCAAAAAGACTGCATAGACCTGTCACAACCTGCATAGAGTCTTCTTTTAAAAGAGACAAGTTTATTTTGAATATGTCTGGTTTGTACTCAAAAAAATGGCCACCAGTTAGAGTAGTTCACGTAAAAATGGAAAATGTACTTTTACTCATTTACTTACTGTTATGCTTTTCAAACCCCATATGCTGTGGGGGTTGTTTTATACATAAAAATTGATTTTAAGCTTCATAAAGGACAAATACTATAAAGCACTATTAAAGTTTCAGTATAAAGACATCATAACAGTAGTCTAAGACATCAAACAGTGGTATTTTTATAATAATTATTATTTTTATTTTTTTTCTGACAACAGTGGTCAATATGAACAGTTTTTGTATGGAAAAGAGCAGCATTAGGATTCTTGAAGAAAATTTGGTGTTAAGATTCTACTGGGCGGAAAAAACTGGGAGGGACAACTTGAGGGTAGTAAATCATTTTGTGTATTTTCTTTTTGCTAGCCAGCAGACACAGTCATGTCATTTTACAGATACATCAATGATGAAAATAAAATCTAATTATATTCATCTTTTCTTTGAGACAGCACAAAAAAGAAAAGAAAAGATAACTGAAACAGGCAAATCACTAGCAATGCATACACAGTGTTTGTCTGTTTACTATATTAAAGGACCAAAGAGGAATATTATATTTGTGACCTCAACACCCGTGACCCACCTCCAAAATAGTTAGGTCCCCCACACCCCCATGTTCAAGACATGGTTACGGCCTTGGTCACAACACAAACAGTTGAGCAATGTTCAGCACTGACTGCATACTGAGCGGAGGGGAGCTGTGGCAAAACATTTCCATACAAATCAACTCATTCATCACTCACTTAGTCTCCATGTCACACCCCATACACATGCACAAGCATAATATGCATAAGGTCACACACAAACATGCTCGCGCTTCTGTGTACTGAACTGAACCATGCTGCCGGTATGATGAATGGTTTTTTAAAGAAAACTCTGAACTGCACCGCGCTTCCATGTCTTTCCCACTCACCCCTACCAGCTTGACTCTGTCTGTCTCTGCTTATGTATTTTGGAAGTCTCCCTGCTCATTAGTATTTCACAAGTCTCTCCCGAGGTCTTTTTCTACCCTTTTTGCAGACTGTCAGAGGAGCATGATGCCAATCATTTATCAGGTACTTGTAAAAGAGAATGTCTTTGACTCGATCATAGGGCTGAAGTGTGAAAAGCACTCATATTTAAAATAGCTCATGTAGGTGGAAAGAAAACTAGTTTTGATAAATGTGGGGGATCTCACATGATCACAGGAAGTCAAATATATTAGAAGTATAGTATATAATCTATTTCCTCATCAGTTATATGCGAAACTAGTGCAGAAATTGTTATTCTTTCTATACTGAATGATTGTCCTACTAAAATCACTGCCGTATAATACGATGCCAAAACATTATCTCAAAATAGCAGCTTAGACTCCTTAGTGTTCTCATTAATGCAATGTTCATGGCATGTATAAGAAACTCTACATTTAAAATCAACTTCACTTCAACTATAACATATAGTATCATGGAGTAAGTATCATGGTTTGCAGTGACTGAGGGAATAATGAATGGTAGTATGTAGAAGCCAATTACATTGGGAGAATGTCAGTGCGTCTTTATGAACTGAAGCCAAACAAAATGTGGGTTGTGCCAAAAAGCAATGATCTTTAACACATAGACTTTTCAATAAAGAAAGTGAATGTCGCATTAATGCACTCTGTACAGAGATAGCCAATTTTACATAAAGGTCAACTCTCATTTTTGTTTAAATTAATGAAGAATGTTTAATTCTAGAAGGTCATCAATTCAGCCATAACAGTTGTCCACAAGGCCACATTGACCAACTTTTGTTTCTTACAAGTATTAAAGGTGCCATAGACATTATAAAAGATGAGATGGAAATTATATTGCTCTATCTAAAATAAAACCGCTTTTATTAAGCTTCTGATACAGAGTCTAAAGTCTTCATCTCATAAGATTGTGCATCATTGTAAACATAGCCTACAGTATTTTTCAAAGGCACTATTTATCTCTTTTAATTAGGACAAAAATACTGAGTGGGTGCACCTTTAAGCAGTAAATCATACCAAAATCTATATGCTGACACAAACAACAATGATTTGCTGCAACCTAATTTTTCTCCCGAAATCGTTCTGCCCCCCTGCTGAGTTGATGCTTTCCACTTTTTCAGAGTCAAAGAAGCAGAAAAGAGACTTGCTAAATTATTTGTCTTTTAATGAAGGTATAAATCTGAACCGTACTCATCAGCAGCATAATTTCAAGCACTTTAAATATTCTTTTGATTTTAGACTAAATCATGTGCCTGTATGAATCCAGCTCCAGAGGCTTTGTGGTTGTACTTGCCATAGCATGCTGCAGATGATCAAACATCATAAGGAGATGTATAGAACACCTCCCTGAATCCATCTTACATCTCACATCTCACAAACCTTTTAGTGTCGAGTTGAAGTTCTCATTAAAAATTGACACTTTTTATATATCATAGGTTTGCTCATAAGTTTGCTCTTAAGATGACAAATCATTTTGCCAGCAATACTTTCTAATGCAGCAATGTAAGTCAGCTAATCTTTGACAGAGATAGTATGATGAAGAGGAGTATATGGACCACTTTTAGAACAATAAATGGTAGAAATCACAACGCATGGCAATATGGCAGCTATTGGAATGAAAATCTCACCATACAGTTAAAAGTTTCTATTAGCTTTTCGAGAAAAGGCTTTCTCTTTTGTTGTTGTTTTACTCTACAACACTTTTCTTAGGCCCTAAAATAGTTTTTAATCATGATTTGCGATAAATAAGCAAAACACAATAAAGTGCTTTCAGATTTTGTTGCTGACTGGATTTAAAACACTGACAGAAAAGGAATTTCAGAGAGCCTTAAGATCCTCACATTCTATTCCATTCTCTTGCGCTCCATCTTGCTTCCTCCTTGAACAGTCGCTACTGCAGTACTGAGCTCAGATACAAGCTGTTACCACAATGAGGTACTGTCTGAGCTGGAAATACCACTTCACAACTGAGTTCAAATGAATACCACTACTATTTGGGAATTTTACTACTGTGCATACAACTGTAATTAATTAAATATACTCAGCCTCAGACCTGGCCAAACTGTAGATTTCAAATTCAGAGTTATGTCTCTGAAATATTTGGTGATGCGCATGGTGATTTGTCAATGTGCCTGCAAAGCAATAATTATAAAGTATAATTAATTTTGGAACCTCACCCCTAGTGCTGCCCAAGTTCTGGTCCTTCCCAGAGGTACAGCAACTTTTGCACACCTTTCTTATTATAGTGGCAATTCATAACTATAATTCCTTGATGTTTTCGTAAAGGCTTACTGATATCCCAAGTTTATATGTTCAATGGTACAGCAACAATGCACAGATGCTGTCAAACATAACGTTGCCTGTGAATCAATTTCACTTTGGTCTTTACAACTTTCCAGAGAATGTTGGATTGTGGTATTCCTCTAAATATTTACAATTCACTCCGAAAAGAGGAGGTTAATACTCCCTGTTGAATGCAAAGTATCACATCTATAATTCATAATGCTATCACAGCAGAATCCCTGAATAAAGAGCTCTCTATAAATACGCATTGATGACTTGACGTGGCATGTAACTTGGATGGAGAAGTTGTGGTGGGGCTCTTGTTCCCCCATTCTACTCTCTGCAGTGGCTTATCAGCGATTCTGTAAGATGTTTTGAAGATGCGCTCACTGGCGGGGGGTGTTGTTGTCCAGTGTTCATTGAGGTAATCATTGCTGCTCATTCTGGGGTTTTGGTGATTGACATGCTTGGAAAAGAGCTTTGCAAATTTTGAGTGACATTTAATGTTTCATAAGGAGCTATATTCTGAAATATGGATAAAAAACAAACTCTGTTGAAGATGCTGGAGTTTGATGTCACCAAAATAGAATATTTTAATTATAAAAGTTTTTAAATGAAACAAAATGCAATCAAGATTTCTTTCCAATATAGTCTCATGCCATCTTGTAATACTTTGTACGAGATGGCAAAATTGTAAGGTATTACAACTTGGATCGAATTAAAAGGCACAACTTTTATTCCAACAGAGAGCAACCGATCAACAAACAGAATTTGAAAACAATACAATACAAATTTTAGCTAGCCTCCAATCCAATGGTTCATATGAAAGGAAACATCCATGTACACATTTTGCCCTGCTTTTTTTCTTGTTGAATATCCTATTTCACTCTAAAAATATGTCCAATTACGGAGGTAAAGTGAACAGCAAACCCAAATTCATGTTGACTTAAAACTGTGAATGTTTTATTTTTACAATTCTCATTTTTGAGACTTCTACAGCCGGGTTTCTACTGAGTCTCAAAGATATGAAAGTCAGGTTCTGAGAGATGAGGTCCTCAGAAGTATCTCTTCAAGAGAGACAATGAAGAACTTTTCATTTCATTTTTATCTTTCTATTTGAAGGATTATAAAATGCCTGTCTACTGAAGGGGAAAGTGTCTTGATGGATCTGGCTTAGGATTTGGCTTGGAACAGAAACTGATTATGTTCGTGATGGTGAATGTTCACTTTTATGTAAGAACTATGTAAGTGCTAGTGCTAATACAAGCATAAAGTAATGGATCATTGATCGTTTATGAGTCATGTTTAAAATGCTTCTCTTCAATTCAACAGCTGCATCCCAATCTTCCAGCAATTGATGTTAGGGAGCTGTTGTTATAATGATGCGCACCGAGTTCCTCCCCACCTGGAACAACCGAGTATGAAATCAAATATTTAAGATTGTGCATGAAAAAAAAAAGAGTAATGTTCTGCTACCGTACTTTAGAAATAATGCATTTTCAACTCTTTAAAGGGATAGTTCACCCAAAAATAAAAAATCTTGTTATCATTTAGTTACTCTTAATGTTATTGCAAAAATTTATAAAGGTGAATTTTTGATGCTCCAAAATGAAAAAAGCACCATAAAAGTATAATTAAAGTGGTCTATATTGCTGTTGCACTATATTCCTTGTCTTCTGAAGCCATACAATAGATTTGTGTGTGGAACAGAGTCAACAGACGAAAGTGTACATCTTTATTCCCTGATAATCTTCTTCCAATGCTCTGAAAGGAACTGTTAAAAGTCAGGGATTTCCAAAATGGTGCACTGATGCTATTGACGTCAAAGTCTCTTGACTAAATGACAGTAACGTCAAACCTGATGCAATGCGTCTAATGCCGCCATACATTTATTTTATTTTATTTTGGAACTTGACTGTCCCAGTCCCCTTTCAATTTCGTTATATGTCCAGTGTAGGCAGGATATTCTTTAAAGAGGTCAAGACATAAGGAATACAATTTTCCTTGATCGTTTAACAAATAAGAGGCCATTGTACTTTAAAAACATACTGTAAGCTTCAGAACTCAAAACTTCCTCCTCACTGCAAAAAGGGCATTTGGTGAAACCAAGCTGCCAAAACGACTCCTTATCTTCTTTTTTGTGCAAAAAACTACTAATTTTATACAGTAAGTAAACCTCAATGGACATATTAAAATAATAAAAAGGCATGTCATGTCCCCTTTAAAAAGATTTTGTGTTCCACATAAGAAATAAAGTCTTACATGTTTAAAACAACATGACAGTGAGTAAATGATGACAGAATACACACTTTTGGGTGAACTGTCCTTTTCAGAGCTTGGGTATCCATTAACATCCCATACTCGTTTTACAACACGTATCGTTTAGTTACGTATGTAACCTCCGTTCCCCGAGGGAGGGAACGACACGTTGTGTCGGAGAAGCGACACTAGGGGTCTCTCTTGAGCGCCGATATCCACCTCTGATCTATGAAAAAAGGCCAATGAGAGTTGGCAGCCGGTATTTGCATGTCCCGCCCCCGGACATACGGGTATTTAAGCGGCGCAAATACGGGAGTTCATTCAGGATTTTTCTGAGGAGCCGGAAATGGTCCGGCCACAACAGTGGCTCGGTTCAGCGACATGGCGGAGGAAAGACACAACGTGTCGTTCCCTCCCTCGGGGAACGGAGGTTACATACGTAACCAAACATTCCCCTTCTGTCGCTCTCTCCACGTTGTGTCGGAGAAGCGACACTAGGGGACCCATTCCAATCTTGCCATGCGCTGAACCGTGTACGTGAACCGCCGATACAGAGGCGGGCAGGGATTTCATCCAGTGCCGCGCATCGTCTGTACCTGGCTGCACGTACCCTTCCCCAATGCCACATAAGAACATCGGAATCCTTCTAGTTACCCTGGGAGGGGAACAAGGTGATGTTTGCCAACATGGGAACGGGCCAGCCTGGCTGGGCCTCTTTTCTCTCTATGTTTCTCGCATAGAGCAATCACGACGGGGCGAGAGACCACACCTGCCCTTTTTCTTGGGGAGGAAAAGTGGTAGACACGTCACACGGCCGTCTGAGGACTCGTGTGGAAAGTATGGTGCGGTGGTAGATCCAGCCTCGAAAGGGGGGAGTTGCTACAGCACGGCGACCGGGGCAGCTGTAACTGCCTAAGGGAGACACGGGGGTCCGCTCGTAAGGGGACAGAACTGTGGAATTACACACAGGGGGAGTCCGAGCAGGAGGCCTTACCTGTGGAGCACCTATACCAGTACAGGGTAGCCATCAGGGTACCCGCAGTGGCTTGGGTCGGCGAGTTCCTCCGCTGAACCGCGGACCCGGAGGGCTGGGGAGGAATCGACCAGGGTCCCGACTCGGAGTGGGGCGCCCTGGGAAGAAGGCGCACTACTTTACCTTGACGTCAGGAAAAGGGCGCTGGGTGCAAGCGATCCACCTGGCCGGTCGGTCTACGTGTTACCAAGTTCTACGGGCTCGAACCTGAGAAAACACGAGACGCAACCGACTCAACGCGGAGGTTGTAAAACCTTGCGAAGGTGTTGGGTGTTGCCCAACCCGCGACTCTACAGATGTCTGCTAGGGAGGTGCCCTTGGCCAGTGCCCATGAGGACGCAACACCCCTTGTTGAGTGAGCTCAGACCCGCAAGGGTAGGGGTAAGGCCTGGGTGTGATAAGCCAGTGTGATGGCGTCGACAACCCAGTGGGCGAGCCTCTGTTTGGAGATGGCATTCCCTTTCTGCCATCCCCCAAAGCAGACAAAGAGCTGCTCAGAGCGTCTGGTGCTCTGTGTGCGGTCCAGGTAAATGCGCAGGGCGCGCACTGGACATAGCAACGAAAGGGCTGGGTCTGCCTCCTCCCGGGGCAGTGCTTGCAGGTTCACTACCTGATCTCGGAAGGGTGTGGTAGGAACCTTGGGCACATAGCCCGGTCGTGGTCTTAGGATCACAGACATATCTGCCGGACTGAACTCCAGGCAAGTGTCGCTGACAGAGAATGCTTGCAGGTCCCTGACCCTCTTGATAGAAGCGAGCGCGATCAGCAGGGCCGTCTTGAGAGAGAGGGCCCTGAGTCCAATTGATTCAAGCGGCTCAAAGGGAGGTCTCTGGAGTCCTGCCAAGACTACTGAGAGATCCCAGGAGGGAACTAGGCCTGGCCGGGAGGGCTTCAACCTCCGGGCGCCTCTCAGGAACCTGAGGATCAGGTCGTGCTTACCCAAAGACTTGCCGTCTACAGGATTGTGGTGGGCGGCAGTGGCGGCAACATACACCTTGAGGGTGGACGGGGACAGCCTCCTGTCCAGCCTCTCCTGTAGGAACAGGAGCACTGACTTGATCGCGCATCTCTGCGGGTCTTCAGTTCGGGAAGAACACCAATCTGTGAACAAGCGCCACTTTAGGGCATAAAGGTGCCTGGTAGAGGGGGCTCTGGCTTGGTTGATTGTATTCACAACGGTCGCCGGTAAGCCGGCTAGCTCTTCCGCATCCCGTCCAGGGACCAGACGTGGAGGTTCCAGAGGTCTGAATTTGCCAGGGTGGAGCTGTCGCGAGAAGTCTGAGTTCCGAGAACCAAGTCCGAGTGGGCCAGAAGGGGGCCACCAACGTGACTTGCTCCTCGTCCTCCCTGACCTTGCACAGCACCGGTGCAAGAAGGCTCACTGGGGGAAATGCGTACTTGTGCAGCCCCAAGGGCCAGCTGTGTGCCAGTGCGTCTGTCCTGAGGGGAGCCTCTGTTAGGGCATACCAGAGTGGGCAGTGGGAGGTTTCCTGGGAGGCAAACAGGTCTACCTGGGCCTTGCCAAACCGTTCCCAAATCAGCTGGACCGACTGGGGGTGAAGCCTCCACTCCCCGCCGGGCAGGCGTTGTCGTGATAGCGCGTCCGCTACGACGTTGACTTGAGTTTCTGCTGGCTCCATAGGAGGAGACAGCGGGCGAGTTGTGACATGTTGCGGGAGCGTACGCCGCCTGGTGCTGTCCGATCTCACGAGGACATGTTTGTCTCGAACTAATGGGAGGAACTTCCTGAGAGAAAGAAGGACGGTCAGCAACTCCAGGCAATTGATGTGCCAACGCAGCGGGGCCCTTTTCCAAGGCCCGCTGCTGCGTGCCCGCTGCACACGGCACCCCAACCGGACCGGGAGGCGTCGGTTGTGACCAGAACGCATCGGGACACCTGCTGCAGGGGCACTCCTGCCCGAAAAAAGCAGAGGTCTGTCCAGGGTCGGAGTGTTTTGAGGCAGGCGGGGGTGATCCTTACCCGATGCGTGCCATGGTGCCATGCTTGTCTCGGGACTCGAGTCTGGAGCCAGTGCTGGAGTGGTCTCATATGCATCAACCCCAGCGGCGCGACCGCCGCGGAGGACGCCATTTGCCCCAGGAGCCTCTGGAAAAGTTTTAGAGGGACCACTGTGCCTGGCTTGAAGGAAGCGAGGCAGTCCAGCACCGACTGAGCACACTCGCTCGTGAGACGTGCTGTCATTGAGACTGAGTCTAACTCCAACCCGAGAAAAGAGATGCTCTGAACCGGAGTGAGCTTGCTCTTTTCCCAGTTGACCTGAAGCCCCAAATGGCTGAGGTGCCGGAGCACCTGGTCTCTGTGTGTGCATAGTAACTCTCGAGAGTGTGCTAGGATGAGCCAGTCGTCGAGGTAGTTGAGAATGCGGATGCCGGCTACTCGTAGCGGAGCAAGGGCCGGCTCTGCGACCTTCGTGAAGACGCGAGGGGACAGAGACAGGCCGAAGGGGAGGACTTTGTACTGAAACACCTGGCCGTCGAACGCGAACCGTAAGAAGGGTCGGTGTCGCGGCAGAATTGAGACGTGGAAGTACGCGTCCTTCAGGTCTACCGCTGTGAACCAATCTAGATGCTGAACGCCAGCCAGAATATTTCTCTGCGTGAGCATTTTGAACAGGAGTTTTAACAAGGCCCGATTGAAAACTCGCAGGTCCAGGATTGGTCGTAAGCCGCCGCCTTTCTTGGGTACAATGAAGTAAGGGCTGTAGAAACCCTTCCTCATTTCGGTTGGAGGGACGGGCTCTACCGCGCCCTTGGCTAAGAGAGTCGCGATTTCCGTGCGCAGGGAACTGGCATGCTCGCCGTGTACTGTGGAAAAGCGGATGCCCCTGAAGGGGGGCAGGAGCCGGGCAAACTGAATTGCGTAACCGAGTCGAATGGTCCGGTGCAGCCAGCGTGACGCGTTGGGAAGCGAAAGCCACGCGCTAGGGGCACCAAAGGGACGAGTATTTTGGATGTACCCGGTGGGGCCTCGCAGCGGGGCGGAACAGGTAATGCAGCGTCGGGCGGCTTCGTTGCGACCTGAGGCTGAGGTGCTGAGAATAGACTCAAAGCACTTACCTTGCTCCGTGCGCCCGGCAGGGGGCGGGTTCGTGACTGAGGAGGAGGCCTGATGTTGGCGTCCTCTGGACTCGTCTGAACCGGCAGGCCGGGGGACAGTCGTGGGCAGGCGGAAGGCAGGATCGCCGCGTCCGGTGTACCGGGACTGTCGTAATCTGAAAGCAGATTGCCGTGAGAACGGCATTTGCGGGCCAGGTGACCCAGAGGAAATAGCTCTTTTATTGAGAATGTGGGTACCACAGCCCCCGTAAGGGGGTGTAGCAAATGAAAAAACAAAGGATTCTCCTCCCGGCCCTCCACCGGGGGACGGAGCGGTCTTACCACCTCCGGAGCTAACGGCTCTGGGTCGGCTGTCTCAGGAACGCTTGGGAGCCTTCCGGGTCCTAGAGGGGGTTCGCGAGACAGGGGGCGTAGGCCGCCTGCGGGGTGCTCGACGCTGGGGCTGAGAGCTGGGCCTGGGTTGGGGCAGAGCAGGAGCTGGTTTCTTCGCCGCAGGGGGACGCCCTCGGCGAGCAGACGGGGCAGGGCCTGTAGCGGCAGGTGTGCGGCGGGGCATGATGTGAGAGATGGCCTCCGTCTGCTTCTTCACCGCGGAGAACTGTTGGGCGAAGTCCTCGACGGTGTCGCCGAAAAGGCCAATCTGGGAGACAGGTGCGTCCAGGAAGCGGTTCTTGTCAGCCTCATGCATCTCGACCAGACTGAGCCAGAGCATGGCGTTCCTGGACCACTAGGGTGGCCATCGCCTGTCCGAGTGCCTGCGCTTTGGCCTTCATCGTTCTCAGGGCGAGGTCGGTCGCTGAGCGCAGTTCCTGCAGCACATCAGGATCAGGTCCACCCCCGTGCATGCTTCTGAGTGCTTTGGCCTGGTGGACTTGCAGGAGGGCCATCGCATGCAGGGCGGAGGCAGCGCGTCCAGCCGCACTGTAGGCCTTCGCGTTGAGCGAGGATGTTGTCCTACAGGGCTTGGATGGGAGTACGGGGCGGCCATGGCAGGAGGTAGGGCTACCGGGGCATAGATGGTACGCAACTGCCCTATCGACCTGGGGAATCGCCCCGTATCCGTGGCGCTCTCCGCCGTCGAGGGTGATGAGAGTGGAGTGGGTGGCACCTAGACGAGCGGAGAGCAGGGCTCTCCACGTAGACGTCAGCTCGTCATGCACCTCCGGGAAAAACGGGACCGAAAAACGGGATCTTGAAAAAGACGCGTTCTGAAAAGGACGTTCAACGCAGCTTTGTTTTGCTCTTTTGGAGAAATTACTCTTTTAATAGGAATTTGCTCTTTTAAATACACAATGTGTGTGTGTGTCTGCGCTGTCGAAGCACTCAGGGGCAACAATGCACGCTGTGCAATGTGAAGGAGAAAGCCGCTGTTGTGCGCCGTGAAATCCAACAGCATGCAGATCGTCAGAAGAAACAGGAACGTTAGTGGTGTGTAACTCGCAGCAAACTGCAGACAGACCATCGGCTCCGAAGAAATTTTCTGAATGAACTCCCGTATTTGCGCCGCTTAAATACCCATATGTCCGGGGGCGGGACATGCAAATACCGGCTGCCAACTCTCATTGGCCTTTTTTCATAGATCAGAGGTGGATATCGGCGCTCAAGAGAGACCCCTAGTGTCGCTTCTCCGACACAATGTGGAGAGAGCAACAGAAGGGGAACCTATATTTACACTATATTTCATAAGAATCCTACAACCCACAACACCCCAAGATGTCCTGTTTTTTTGCTTTTTATTCCTGTCTATATTCAATTTGTCCACCCACAATCTCAATTCTGTCTATCACTCTTTCTATAGCATGCTTAGCTTTAGCCATAGAAGACTAGCGGTACTAATTAACCAAAAAATCTTTCAAAGAAGATTTGATATGAAAGAACATGGAAAGGTAAAAAAAAAACAGACATCTCTCCCTCTTCCTTTCTTCTCCAAGCCTGTTTAACTTTGATGCACCATATTCAGTATGTTTGACAAACGTGTGTATATCTGTGTGGGTTAGAAGAGTTTTGATGCTCCACATTAAGTTAAGAATGAGATCAAAGACGTTTGGTTGTTGGGACTGATCAGAACAGGCAGGCCAATGTTACAGTCATTCCCAGAACACTGTAATTGTCTGTTAACAACCCCTCTGTCTCATCTAATCTAAATGAATGCTGACCTAGTCTCCACTGGTAGAAATAATTCCTCTTGTGTGCATGTTATGCTTAAACATACAAGAGATGGAAACACATTATGCAATTATAATTAGTACTCTGATATTACTCGCTCACTGGCTGCCTTCAAGTCCTTCTGGAAAGTTCCAAATTATGAGTTTGGATGTAGTTACCATGTGAAAATAGATGCAATGGGCAATTATTTCTCTATTTTATGGCAAGCTTTATAGCCTTTCTTCAACAGTAAACAAACTACACTGTATGTAAAATAAATTTTCAATGGAAATTTAAGGTCATGTAATTTTTTCAATGTTTGTTTTTCTCTATCTCGCAATTTTTTCCCAAAGTTGGTGCGCTCTAAGTCCTCATGGTAGCATAGTGACTTACCTCAATCCGGGTGGTGGAGGACAAATCTCAGCTGCCTCCGCATCTGAGACTGTCAATCCGCGCATCTTATCACGTGGCTTGTTGAACACTATACCACGGAGACGTAGCACGTGTGGAGGCCCATGCTATTCTCCGTGGCATCCATGCACAACACACCACGTGCCCCACATTACAGCGACCACGAGGAGGTTACCCCATGAGACTCTACCCACCCTAGCAACTGGGCCAGTTTGGTTGCTTAGGAGACCTGGCTGGAGTCACTCAGCATGACCTGGATTTGAACTTGTGACTCCCTGGTCCCCTAATTTTTTCAATGTTAAAATTCTTCTATTCCAGTTTAATGTGCAGAGACAACAGTAAGTAATCCAATTGTTGGTTGATTCACTTAATAATAAAAATTCAAATCAATATTTCATATACAATTATATATTTATTCCGTATGTAGCTGTGTAAAAAGCAGAGTAATGTTCAGTCAATCGTTCATCACTGCAAATAAAGTCCTTAAAATGTATACAAGATCCTGAATTTGATCCCTTATATGTCACATGTGGTTGACTATGTTGTTTCAAAATGGGCCAATTCTGTTTAAAATCTGTGAAAATCAGTCATACAAGAATGCATTTTTGTCAAATGTTCTATAAAATAACCTTGACTATTTTTTCAAATCGAGTAGCTCCATGAAATGGCCAAAGCTTTAAATTTCAATATTTCCTATTAGGCTTTATTGCATTTCCTAAAGGGACAGATGGACGGCGAGTGAGACGAGTCTGAAAGAGATTGAGCGAGACATAAACAGAGGGAAAAAGGGAGCATAAATAAATGCTGAAATATAGGTCAGAGACTGGTGTCAGTCATGCCTTTGTCATCAGGGAAAACCAAAGCAATCTTCAAGTGAATGAGTGTGTGTGTGTGTGTGTGTGTGTGTGTGTGTGTGTGTGTGTGTGTGTGTGTGTGTGTGTGTGTGTGTGTGTGTGTGTGTGTGTGTGTGTGTGTGTGTGTGTGTGTGTATGTGACCATGCAGGAGGATAAATGCCCGTATATTCATGCAGAAAACTGAAGAATATAAAGAGTGATATTGAAAGCCCTAAACGCTGAAAAGTTCAGCTCTGTCAAGATCTACAGGTCAAACAGGTGGTTTCCAATTTGAAATGTAAAAGATGGAAGTTCCCTTTTTGTCGGTCACTTGACCTTTCGTTTCATTCCCTCCTTTCAGGGAATTGATGTTACAATATTAAAGGAATAGTTCACCCCAAAATGAAAATTCAGTCATTGTTTACTCACCCCTGTGTTGTTATAACCCTACTTTCTTCTCATTTTTCTTAACATAAAAGGAGAAATTATGAAAAAAAATTGCATACAAAGGCAGTTTATGTTGACCACATCTTCAAGCTTCAAAAGCACACAAAAATAAAATTCAGAAGTCTAATAAATTATTCCATGAGACTCATGGTTGTTTTGAAAGCATTCGATAAGGTTTGGTGAGAAACAAACCAAAATATAATGCATTATTTAATGAAACTGTTGACCAACCATTGCTCTCCTCTGCGCTTTCATGATACTACACAAGAGTAGTATCTGTCACAAGATGGGCCATTAAAGCGAAAACTTTTTTGTTTATCCAAAAACAGGTCACCACTGCGAAATTAACAACAGAACACAACACAGCTGCACACAAACCAAAGAACAGAACTTACTAAATATGTCTAATGAGATGAGTTTGTAGTTGGAGAATAGATGCATTTATATGTCCAGCCTTATTTTGTCAAGGATGAGACCAGAGATCCAAATGCGGAGGCAAAGTTAACAGAATTTAATAACAATAAACACAGCTGAGCTGGTGAAGTGTGAGGGAACCTGGCACCCACTGCAGTGTGGAGATGGAGAATGTGTTTTTAGGCTTGTGTGCATCATGGCAGTGTACAGGGAAAACCGATGAGGAATCCTCTGGTGAAGAGTCGAGGCAAGCGAAGAAACCAACAGGATGGTAATCCGGGCATTGGGGTTAAGACTGGCAACCAATGGAAAAAACACGTAGCAGGACCTACAGAGAGAGCAAGGTGAGTAACCACACACAACAACAATCTAGCTATGAACACGAACAGAGAGGGTTAATATAGGCAGGAAACAAACAAGGGGCAGGTGCCAACAGCCAGCTGAAGGTTGGCATGATCAGCATTCCCATGGGACAATCAAGGTTCCATGGATACGCTGATTCTGAATACCATCAGCACCTGAAACTCATGAAGGAGAGAATTTAAACACAATAGAACAAACCGGCGGACTCATTTAGAGACCGTGACATATTTAATTTAGTTCTCAATCAAACTGAGAGAGACAGACAGAGAAGGCAGAAAGCAGCTACAGTCACACCGTGTCTTAACGTGACAGCAAACGACACATGATAAAAGGTATATTTTCTATGTTAATAAGCGTTTTTGTCCTAACCAGCTGTGATGAGAGACGGTACAGTCTATCAATCACTTGGTTTCTATTTTTGTCATTGCGTCGTGCAGCCCCACCTGCTGTGAACTGGCAGCAATCCAAAAACATTCTCATAACAGTATATTGAAGCCAGCATATCACTAGCCAGTTAAAAACTACTTGATTTTGGCCAAGAATGTCATACCTGAATGTTTTCGCTGAGGTATTGCTTTCTTCAATAGGAGGTCTGTCACAAATGCTCACCCATTCAGGATGGAGAAAAATCAATCTTGCCTCCTCTATCTCTCGGTTTGATTGAGTAATCTGTTTCAAACAAATGAGGCTGGGCATAGAAATGCATCTATTCTCTGGCTACAAACTCATCAGACATATTTAGTAAGTTCTGTTCTCTGTCTTGTGTGCAGTTGTGTTGTGTGCAGTTGTTTCTATCACTGTGGTGGACAGTGGACCTGTTTTTAGATCAACAAAATTAGTTTTCGCTTCGCTTCTATGTTCACAACAGATACTGCTCTTGCAGTCTCATGAACGTGCAAAGGAGAGCAATGGTCAGTCAACATTTTCACTAAATAATACATTAGACTTAAGTTTGTTTCTCACAAAAACCTTATTGTATGCTTTCATTACAATCATGATAATTTCTCATGGGATAATTTATTAGACTATTAGAATTTTGCTGGTTGATGGTGTGTGATCGCTGTCCTTTTCTGCATATTGCGGCGCCATTTTGTGGTCCGTTCTGCATAACGCGGTAGCTCATTGTTGCTTTTCGCGGCCGAACCACTGGGAAAATGCCCGGTATGCCAGATTACCAGTCCAGCCCTGCAGAGCAGACACCTACTGAAGTCCTCCATAATAGCTTTATTTACCACATTTTGGTTTAATACTACATCATGATTTTGCTGCATATTTGATAAGTTACAGTAATTAGACCTTTGTTTATGTTGTCGTTAACACTGTTGTTTTCTAACACATTTTAACGAAAATGAGAAAATATGAACATTGCCATATGGTAATGCTGTACCACAATGGAAAATTGCTTTGTTGTCATATGGCAACTCTGCATTACAATGGAATTGAACTAACATAATTTCTCCTTGGGAATATTTATAGATAGTGGCATCAATTATATCATTGCATTTATTCATTTATTTGGAATGCTTGTCATAATAACTTTGCATTAATTCATAAATAACATTATTGTATTTCTTCTTGCAGACAAAAAAGTCAATGCAGCAAAGTTTTATGGAAAGGGCAAGTAGAGTGTACAGTTAGTTCTTCCAAAATACAACAGTAAGGATGAGCTAGGATTACATTTTTTTGTTATAAGAGATATTGTATGCCATAAAATAAAATGGAAAAATATTCCACTGTTAATATAATGCGTACCATACAGAATTAAAATGTACAGTGTTTTTACGGGGAAATGGACCAAAAATATCAATGACTCATCTTGCTCTTGCAGGTGTATCCAATATTCTTGTCGACTAAAATGCTTTTTAGAATGAGAATGCCACTTCCTTCAAAGGGATATTGTTATCTTTTACTCACCCTGCCATCCCAGATGTGTATGACTTTCTTTTTTCTGCTGAACACAAACAATGATTTTTAGAAGAATATTTCAGCTCTATTGGTCCTCACAATGCAAGTGAATGGTGACCAGATGGAGGAGTTGCTGCAGGCCGCCTGGACGTGGAGGAATGGCTGCCATCTGCGAGGGGAGGAGGAGCTTACTGCCGGCTGTCTGGAGTGGTGGAGACGCTCCAGGGGCGGAGGAGTTTCCTACCAGCTGCCAAAATGCGGAGGGGCATTCCATCCGTCAGGGTTTTTTTCTTCCCCTCGTCCACCTCCCTAGCCCTAGAGAGGCTGGGAAAAGCCTGCAGACAAGCGAGGCCAGAAGGGCAGCCCATTCTCTTCATAGAGTATCATGTAAAGTCTCCCAAAACCATAATGCTATGTCCAAAAAAACATGGCAATTTTAGGGTACTTTTTTGATATATATTAATCCTTTTTTTTTTTTTTTACCTGAATTAAATCAAGATTGTTTGAGATAACTTGAGAAATGATTACTTGAGCTAAACTGATTTTAACTATCACACATCATCATATTAAAATGTCAACATGAATATTTAATGCTTTTCAAAATTGGGATGCAACCAAAGACTCTAATACTTAAGACTAACAAAAACTTTATCAAAGTTTAGGGGCTTTCATGGATCATCAGTAGCTTGCACAAAAACATCCATTAACTTCCTGTCTGTCTTTCTGCACACAGCAGAATACTAATGAAATGATAATGAAAGGGATTCCAAAATCTGCTTTACAACCAAGGTGTCATTCACTAGACACTGGGTAAAAACTAATCAGAACAACTAAGGTAGAATCCTGTGTAAGTATGCAAGGCAGCATGCTTGTAAATACAGAAATATACACACACACACACACACACACACACACACACATACATATCAATGTCTCAACCATTCTCTAACCCCAAGCATAGTAAACTGAATATAATAAGTCTGTAATGCAAAGTGATATTCCTTATTTATTTATTTTCACCCAAAATCTGGTGCCTCTTGGGTTTATCGCAGACAAACAGAACGGGTGGTAATTAGTAGGGGTGGAAGTTTGGATGGGGTTCCCTCGGGTGTGTGTATCTGCGTTTCTGAGTGTGTGCGTGTACCAGCCTTTAGAGTAAACTCACATGTGATCTTGGAAAGATATTTACCTTCTGTAATTGCCTTTCTTAATCAGCCTTCTTTCTCAGTCTGCTAAAGTAGAATGAGAATAGACCTGATCTTTGGCGATACACAGATACAAAATTGGGCAAATAAACACAGACACCCCCACATGCATAGCTACAAAATTCAGTAAACATCTAATAAAGTTTCAGTGTCATTAATTGGGTTAAAAGATTAGGTACACAGTTACAGTGGGAGATAATTTACTCACTCTCATGTTGTATGAGGGTCATATGACATTCTTTCTTCGGTGGAACACAAAAGGAGATGTTCAAGAGAATGTTAACCTCAGTAAACATTCACTTTGTTTTCAGATTTTTTTCTCCATACAATGAAACGGTATGGTAATTTATGGGTTGGTTCATTAGAATCTACATGAGCAAAATATACAATGTGACAAGTGTAGACTGATTCCCTAATGATTGACTCTAATGAGCAGGTTCCTTTGAAAATGTCTAATTTTGTATGAATTTAACTGAAAAAAAAACAGTATATGGGTTTGGAATGACATGATGGTGAGTAAATATTTTTTATTTATTTTTTGGATGAACTATACTTTTAACCCCAGGAAGCTCCAGAGAAATAGTCCCTATAAATTAATACTTATTAAAATGCCACCACATACCACCTGCTGTTTTCAAAAAAGTATTTTTTTTTCCCAACATGGATATCAGGTAACTAAGATATATGCAGACATAGTGACAGAAAGTCATGCAGACAAACCAAATGCCCTAACACATTTCTGTGACATCCATTGTGTATGTGCATACACAAATAGACACACACAAAAAGGAGTCTGATGAAGTTCATAGAAGCAGGAAAGATGAGTGACTAAATTTAACAGCACCTTGCTGTGCGCTCAGCGCAAGCAGCCACACAGAGTGCAAATATCTTGCCTGCAGAGTGCTCAAAGCAGCCTGAACATTACCTTACATTGCGCTCTTAAACAACATGTGGCACTTGATGAAAAAGACACAAGTTGCCATGAAAAATGCAGCTTTGAAAATGAGCACATTGTGCGTTTCCTAAAATATGTATTTTCCCTGAGCACATCATATCATAATCAAAATGCGACAGTAAAATTCAAGTGGTGATTCACAATAGTATAGCAGAGATCTGTTTTCGATGCCTTAAAAGTCCTTACCACTCAAAAACAAATAAATAAAATAATTAACTTTCACTATAGTCAGTTTTACTCAATCCTCCCATGTTCATATTACAAAAAAAAATAAAAAAGAATCAGGAAACCAAGAAAACAAGGATAAGGTGTTGGAGTGATGGCTGCTGGAAATGGGGCCTATCTAGATTTGATCTAAAATGACTTTTTTTTCAAATAGTGATGGTGCTGTTTTTTACATCAGTAATGTCCTGACTATACTTTGTGATCAGTTTAATGCCACTTTGGTGAATTAAAGTACCAATTTCCTTCTGCAACAGCAAAATCTGTACATATTTCCAAAACCTTTGGCTGTCAGTGTATGTGTTTTTGTGCAAGATGTATATTAAATTAAGGGGGAGCCTTTATCTGTTAGTGTCTAACGTTTTATGTCAGGATTTAGAAGCATTTCTGCTATGTTGAAGTTTTGAGGGTTACCATCATGGTGAAGAGTGGAACATGAGCCTAGATTGAGGACCAATAAAGTAAGTTTGATTTATCTAAATATTGCTTCATCCTTTCATCAATTACTGTATTAGCTACAGCGTAATGACAAAAAAGATGTACTCAGTAGTACACCAGCATGTAATTAAAATGGTAACATTTCCTGTCACTAACTAGAATGTCACTAAAAGAGTTTCATTTAAGTTATTTTGATATGTAAAATGTTGTTTGGTTTACTGTATTATGTTAGGTTCCCTCCTCTTGAAGTATTCAAGTTTAAATTAAATGTTAAACTAATTTTAAACATGTGGAACCACTGTCCATGATTAAATCAAGGGCATTTTATTTTCATTTTTATTTATTTATTGAGTGCATAAACATGTCAAAACACCAGGGTTGTTGTAGGCCATTCAGAATTTAATCGAGAATATATTCGTAACTTTTTCAATCTAATTCCTTAACCCTTGTGCATCAATAAAAAAAAAAGTTACTTAGAGATTATATTATTTTCCACTTTCAACAACATCAGTCCTGATTATAACTACCAAATATTCATTAATTTTCAGGATTTTAACCCTTTAAATGCCAGTTTGTTTACATAATTCCACAGTTGTTTTTTTACAAACACATACAAACAAATATTTCAAAACACACTCTGATATCCATACCAACACACCCACATAATTTATTCAGTTGGCCTGCAGTGCTCTATAATACAGTAAAAAGAAAATAGGAAAAAAGCATGCATTTGCTCCATAGGCTAAACATGAGAAAAATGGCGCCATCTGATGGAAAATAAAGCCAGGGCTCCAGAATAAAAGCATAATATCATAGAATTCATGATTTTATGCTTTGATGGCACTAGGATCAAATATTGCCATTTAAATGGGTTTCAATGGGGACATTTTTGTCTTTTAGTTCCTGAGTGTAACTATTTTGTGTACACAGTGTATTAAAGATGTATTATAGGAACTGAGGTTGAAATATCATATAAATTCCCCAAAAATACACACCTTTAGCAAAATTTACACCATTGGCATTAACAGCCAAAATTATAAAAAAAAAACGAAATGAAAAAGACAAAAATGTCCCTAAGGTCGCACAAGGGTTCATTAGAAATGAGGTAGCAAACGGAATGCTCCACACCCCTTGGTTGGTTGCTCACTCTGACAAGCTCTGCAGAACTCCCCATCGGAATGAAAAGAGAATTGGTCAGAAGCACTTTTAAGGCGGGACTTAGCGAAGGGTCAATTATTTGTATTTAAAAGGATAGTTCACCTAAAAATGAATGTGTGATGCAAATCTCATCCTCAGTAGTGTGCTTGAGCACTGAACGTGAACAGCCCGATTTTTGTAACTACGCATCTTTGAATGCGAAGAATGCACATGCACCTGGAATTATTTGCACAAATTAGTTGATCCACAAGGTGGCAATATGTGGAGAGCCAAAGGGATCACAATCCATTTTACCAAATGCATTTTGTCCAAAAAACACTTCTTTTTTCAGCTTTCTTCATGAAAAGATGCCACAAAATATACCGCTTTCAAAACAAAATGTTGTAAATATCTGCGTTTTACATCCAGTCCAAAACGCAGGTTTTGCTTTTTGGCCTTCCCTAAGATGGCGTAAAAAGCAGCATTTTCGATAATATTTCATTTATCCCTGCCTTTTTCTACATAGCCCAACCCCATCATTGACGAAGGCGGTAAGACTTCATTAGTTGATTATCAGGAGTTGATCTGTTAAAGCCTCAAGGGCTTTGTCTCTTAACGTTGCTGCCACTAATGTTTGGATTTTAATGTGAGTTCATCTTTGATCATATTAGGCCCTTTTGTGGCCTTTTCATCCATTTAAATAATATATTTACCTGGGTGTTTGTCAAGTCCACAAAAAGCAAGACACTGCCATTCAGAAAAGACTGCTTCTGCCCCCTGGTGTTTTGACCATTAAGTAAAGGATATTGAAAGAGGCAGAGACAATGAACACTGCCTGACCACGATTTATTTGTATTCAGTTGTTTGTTTTTATTATTCTTATAAATATATTGACTTCAAACTATTGCTTTATTAGAAGGAGAACCTGTGTAAGGCTTAATAAATGTAGGCTAACTGTTAAGTTGGCTAGTCGACGTAAGGTACAATTCTCTCCACCATTGCTAACATTTCTCTGCATGAGTTTCTCTTATCCCAAGATGCTTGACAAAAATGTTTGAAAGCCCCTCATTTGCTATTTTATTTTTTTTTACTTTAAAGTGTGACTGTGGAGTCAATTTTGTAGATGCTGTTGAGTTTCACAAATATGTTATGCTTTTACAAAGTGTCTCTTTTGGGTTTAAGGTGATTAAAAATGTATTTCCTTTTGGATGTGATGTACTTGCTTGTTGTCTTGCCTGTAACGAATGCAGCTAGTGTATCATAAAGATGTCAAAGATAGTCTAGACAAGCCCAATTTCCAGTGAGTAATCATGCTAAATTGCTAATTTGGTACTAGAAAATCACTTACCATTGTATCAAAAACAGCTGTAAGCTATTTGGTTTGTTAAATTAAGCTTAACGTTGGCTTTGTGTTTGTTTTTAAGTTGTCACAGTATGCAATAGACTGTCATGTCAAGGTCAATATTAGGTAAAAAAAGGCAAAAAAGAAACAGATTTCTCTAGAAACGTGTCAATCAATAATTATTTTGAGGAATGTAGGTATACAATGCTTGAAACTGCAATAAAACCAAAACTAAATATTTCATACAAAGGTGTACACTACAGTCATCAAAGACAAAGGACAACTGGCTCTAACAAGGACAGAAAGAGATGTGGAAGGCCAGATACAACTAAGTAAGTGGATAAGTACATCAGAGTCTCTAGTTTCATTGAATTCTACCCGCTCAACTCCAGTTTCATGTACAACCGTAAAGAGAAGACTCGGGGGTGCAGACCTTATGGGAAGAATTGCAAAGAAAAAGCCACTTTTGAATCAGAAAAACAAAAAGAGAAGGTTAGAGTGGACAAAGACACAGACATTGGACAGATAATTGGAAAAGAGTGTTATGGATCTTAACCCCATTAAGTTTTGTCAGATCAGCCAGACTGTAAGGTGCGTGAGAAGTACCTGACAATGTCACCTGCGTATTTGGACAAACTGACAGCTACAACACCAAGGATCTGCAAAGCTGTCATTGCTGCACGTGGAGGATTTGTAATAGTAATTTTTCATTTTATTAATGTCCTGACTACACATTGTGATCAGTTGAATGCCACTTTGGTGAATAAAAGTACCTTATTTCTTTCCATAAGAGCAAAATCTGTACATAATTCCAAACTTTGGGCTGCCAGTGTGTGCACATATATATATATATATATATATATATATATATATATATATATATATATTAGGGCTGTCAATTTAACGCGTTAATTCAGTGCGATTCATTTGACAAAATATAATCACAATTAATCGCACCATAATAAGGAAGATTCCTGAGAAGTGCAAGCTTGTAGTACCACCTGTTTACTCCAGAGGGCAGTAAGTGAAATTTCAGCTGTGTGAGCAACGCACAGTTTATACAGTGAAGAAAACACATCAGTAGGAAAAACAACACAAACATTACATTCTTGTGTTCAAAACATTTGAAGGAGTGCAAATGCTGACTTAGGGATCTCAAGATGTGTTTAAAATTGAGTATTAAACTATATTTAACTTGAAACAGTGAACTAAACATTTTATGTTTATGATGCAACGCAGCCGAGACGTCTGACACAGGTGTAAATTGACGGGCCCTTAAAAAAGCCCTCATAATAAATCTCGAACTGATTGACAAATTCAATTGTGAAATGGATTGCTGTGAACTGTGTGTCAATTATTGGATTATGATCAATAATATGGTAGTAAACAATACATTGTATTCTAAAGCTGCTTTCTGTATTGTCTTATCAATGAGTAACTCTTCTGCTACAAGAATGTAATGCATTTTAATTATCTGAATATTTTTATATATATATATATATATATATATATATATATATATATATATACACTCACCTAAAGGATTATTAGGAACACCATACTAATACTGTGTTTGACCCCCTTTCGCCTTCAGAACTGCCTTAATTCTACGTGGCATTGATTGAACAAGGTGCTGAAAGCATTCTTTAGAAATGTTGGCCCATATTGATAGGATAGCATCTTGCAGTTGATGGAGATTTGTGGGATGCACATCCAGGGCACGAAGCTTCCGTTCCACCACATCCCAAAGATGCTCTATTGGGTTGAGATCTGGTGACTGTGGGGGCCATTTTAGTACAGTGAACTCATTGTCGTGTTCAAGAAACCAATTTGAAATGATTCGAGCTTTGTGACATGGTGCATTATCCTGCTGGAAGTAGCCATCAGAGGATGGGTACATGGTGGCCATAAAGGGATGGACATGGTCAGAAACAATGCTCAGGTAGGCTGTGGCATTTAAACGATGCCCAATTGGCACTAAGGGGCCTAAAATGTGCCAAGAAAACATCCCCCACACCATTACACCACCACCACCAGCCTGCACAGTGGTAACAAGGCATGATGGATCCATGTTCTCATTCTGTTTATGCCAAATTCTGACTCTACCATCTGAATGTCTCAACAGAAATCGAGACTCATCAGACCAGGCAACATTTTTCCAGTCTTCAACTGTCCAATTTTGGTGAGCTCTTGCAAATTATAGCCTCTTTTTCCTATTTGTAGTGGAGATGAGTGGTACCCGGTGGGGTCTTCTGCTGTTGTAGCCCATCCGCCTCAAGGTTGTGCATGTTGTGGCTTCACAAATGCTTTGCTGCATACCTCGGTTGTAACGAGTGGTTATTTCAGGCAAAGTTGCTCTTCTATCAGCTTGAATCAGTCGGCCCATTCTCCTCTGACCTCTAGCATCAACAAGGCATTTTCGCCCACAGGACTGCCGCATACTGGATGTTTTTCCCTTTTCACACCATTCTTTGTAAACCCTAGAAATGGTTGTGCGTGAAAATCCCAGTAACTGAGCAGATTGTGAAATACTCAGACCGGCACCAACAACCATGCCACGCTCAAAATTGCTTAAATCACCTTTCTTTCCCATTATGACATTCAGTTTGGAGTTCAGGAGATTGTCTTGACCAGGACCACACCCCTAAATGCATTGAAGCAACTGCCATGTGATTGGTTGATTAGATAATTGCATTAATGAGAAATTGAACAGGTGTTCCTAATAATCCTTTAGGTGAGTGTATATATGTAACGGTTACCCTGTCTTGTTTCACTGTTCCCTCTTGTTTACCATTTTCGTCACCTTTTGCATTCCTTAGTTTTCACTTTTGTCCCTTATGTAACTCCTTAGTCTCTTTGTTAGCGTTCGTGTTTTCCGTCATTGCTTTCACCTGTCCCTCGTTAACTTGCTACTTGCCTCTGTTTCTTCCCTCGTTATCTTGTTTGGTGTTCTGTTTGTTCATTGGCCCCTTAGTTCTATGTTCATGTATATATATCCTGGTTTTTGGTTTAGTCGCTGTCTTTCGTTGATTGTATGTGACGTTTCATGTCCGTGCCTATGTTACTCCCTGTCATTCATGTTCGCTCGTGGTTACCCTGTTCCCTGTCTGTTCTTACGGAACAGACAGGGAACAGGGTAACCACGAGCGAACATGAATGACATATATATATATATAATTTTTAAATATTTAAATATAACTATGTATAATTATATATTGATATAAATATGTATAATCTTTATATATTGAATTATTGATATATGATGGGCTTTCTCAGCAAATATTTGGATATGCGATTAATCGCAATTAATTAATTGGGACACCATGTAATTAATTTGATTAAAATTTTTAATCGATTGACAGCCCTAATATATATATATAAATGACTGTTGAAAAGTTACTGTACATCAGTAATGTCCTCACTATACTTTGTGATCAGTTGAATGCCACTTTGGTGAATTAAAGAATCAATTTCCTTCCAAAACAGCTAAATCTGTACATTATTCCCAATGTTTGGTCACCAGTGTATATATACATCTTTGACATCTTCATGATACACTAGCTGCATTCGTTACAGTCAAGACAACACATCCAAATGGAAAATTATTTATACCATAATCACCAAGGTTCTCCTTCTAATAAAGCATTAGTTTGAAGTCAATATATTTATAAGAATAATAACAACGAACAACTGAACACAAATAAATCGTGGTCAGGCAGTGTTCATTGTCTCTGCATCTTTCAAAATCCTTTATTTAACAGTCAAACACCAGGGGCAGAAGGAGTCTTTTCTGAATGGCAGTGCCTTGCGTTTTGTGGACTTGAACACTCAGGTAAATATATTATTTAAATACACTGTATAATAATGGATGAAAAGGCCACAAAAGGGCCTAATATGCCCAAAGATGAACTCACGTTAAAGTCCAAACAGTGGCAGCAACGTTAATAGACAAAGCCCTTGAGGCTTTAACAGATTAACTCCTGATAACTCTAATCGACTATTCAGGTCTTACCGCCCTCATCATTGATGGGGTTGGGCTGTGTAATGAATATGGCAGGGATAATTTAAATATTACAGAAAATGCTGCTTTCTACACCGTCTTTATCAGTTTACAACGCCTTAAATGACGGCATCTTAGGGAAGGCCAAACGGCACCAAAACTAGCTTTTTGGACAATGTAAAACGGCTATATTTACAGCATTTTTGTGTTGAAAGCAGTGTCATTTGCGGTGTTTGCTCAACGAAACGAAAATGTTGGCGTTTTTTGAATGAAATATATTTTGTATATGGCGAATTGTGATCCTTTTGGCTCTCCACAGTAATACTCACATTTGAGACGCAAGATGTAAACTGTCGCATATGTGCCAACTGCATGTGTATGCAGGGATTTCACTTATGTTCAGAAGCAGCCCTGATTATATCGATCAGTAATCTTCATTTAAATGCTTGTCTATATACAATGCTTTCAATAAACTATCCAAAAGAGCAGGTTTAGAGAAGAAGCTGCTTTTTAAACAGTGTCTTTCTGAGCCATTATTTAGTAAGTGATGCACAGAGCTGAAATTGTAATCATGCCATAGCTGTACGATGCCCTTGGGTCACACCGAGCTGCCATCTGACCTGCAGAAAGACTGGGAGTGAAATCATGCTGCTCTTCACTCATCAGTCATTCAGTGGTGAAAAGAACATGATGAAAATGCCATTAAGGCTCAACAACAGTATAGGTGCATATTAATATGAAAGGCATTTTTAAAAATGTTTTTGTGGTCACCGGAGTTGTGTTTGTCTGGGAGTCATTAAAAAAATCGTATTTAGGTGGTGTATTTCACACATGCGCTCACGTGAGCATGCACACACACACACACACACACACACACACACACGAGTGAGAGAGTATGAGAGTTCACAAAAGCACTCATACATGCTAATTAGCCTCAAAGCTTTTTCATTAGCCAAGCTCTTGTCTAAAATGTAATAAACCAGTGAATGAACAGTTAAAATACCCCTTTTCACTCTGATAAGCATCTTACTGTTCATTCAAATTATTTAAATTAAGCTTAGACCTACAGAAAATGTTACTGAGTATGTTTATTATTTTACATCTGGTGTTAATAGGGAACACCTGTACTTGGAAACAAGTCTAGGTTTGGATAAGGCATAAATTTAACAAAGAAAATAAATTATGCTAAATATAAATAAATTAGACCATATTTTATTCACTCCAACAGATACACATTAAGGTGCTTTGACTAATTTAGCTAATTCTGGTGTGATAGAATAATCATGTGTGAGTAAAATCTCATGGGTAGGTGAATAGCTGGGCAGAGATGTAGTATAATGGCAAGGGGTTTGTTTTGTGCTCTTCCATGACAGTGAATGGATCAGTTGGCATATTGCTCTCTCCACTGGCAAAACTGAGGTACTACAGCAATTCATGACTAAATATTGTGAAGTTAATTAACAATGTGGGAGTATTAATGTGATTAGTCACTTGTCATTTACATTTGATCAACTTAAAATAAATGACTAAATAAATAAATTAAATCTGCAACTGTGCGCCCATGGAGGGGGGAGGGGGAGGGGGGAAATCACACACAAAAAATGTATGATGAATCTGAGGTGAAAATAAATAGAAAAATTTCAAGCTTTGATCTTAAGCACAAACAGTACATAAAAGTACATAAAGACAAAGGTACAAGACTGTGTAAATATATAGAAAAATCTAATTCTCATAACATGAAGCTTTGCACATACTGCAATCAAATCGAAAATAATGGTACAAAATAAAACTAAAAATTAACAATTTACATGAACACATTTACATTCACCCTTTTTAAAAGTTTATATAAAGGGGGTTATTAAGTCCTAGTTATTAGGACTTATTAGGAAACATTTGTTTTTTTATAGGACTATCGTATACCAGTCTGACTACACCCATGAGTAGACCACTTTACTGAGTTTCGACAGTGATGATGAAATGTTTTATTTCTTACTTCATAACAGATATTATTTTCTTTTCATCAGGCTCTTGATGATTTAAGTAATCTTTAGGAATATCTGAAGGCAAACGATGACTTTTTTTGTTTTTTATCAAACATTCAAACATATATTGCAAAGGAGAAAACTTTGTCAATAATCTATCCATAAGTCCTGGAGGACCAGACTTTATAGTCCATTATGTGTTTTAAATGTGGACCGTTAAACAAACCGTGACTGGTCGTTTATAGGTTTTAGTCACTTCACATGCAAGTAGGCGATTCTCTGCACCCTCAAGAAACAAATCGGCCAAACAGGAAAATGTATCAGCCGATGATTAAAAAAGTCAGAATACTAGAATAACATTTATGCAGTGTACTAGATGTCTACTGCCTCCTGGTGAAAATTTCCATGCTCTTCTGGAAGTAGAAGACCTTGTAATATAATTTCCAAAATAGCTACCTTCATATTTTGATGCACTTGTCTTTTTGATGTAATATCTTTGCTGATTTTGATAAAGTAAAATTAACAATAACATTTATATTGTTACTGATATTTCAAAATTAGAATTTATTGAATAAAAGCAAAATGTGCTTACTTAAAATTTCATTATTATATAGAAAAACATATATAATATAAATAAAATATAATTTTCGGACTATTATTTCATATGTTATATGGCTTTATACGGTTCAGCTGTATGCTTTGTATGAAATTGTCTGTAGAACAAAAACATTGATTATACTATTCATTGCAACTGTATGCTTGCACTTCGTTACAAAATATAACTGGGCTTAAGTGGTTGGGAAAAACAAGATATCGATATTATGTTTTGTGTGGTACAAAAGTACTGATTAAACTAGATACGTAAGGTTTGTCTAGACAAACTCTAATGTTGGTTTGATAAAACCTTGTCTGAAAGTTTAAAATAGTTTTAAATGTTTGAATGCTAGACAATTTTAAAGATCTATAATAGAAAGAAAGAAACATGAAAACCAAGCTTTAATCGTGCAGTGCATATGCACCTTTCAGAGGAGAAACATATTCAGCACGTGTAAATGAATACATTTACATTTATGCATTTGGCAGACACTTTTATCCAAAGTGACTTACAGTGCACTTATTACAGGGACAATCCCCCCGGAGCAACCTGGAGTTAAGCGCCTTGCTCAAGGACACAATGGTGGCGGCCATGGGGATCAAACCAGCGACCTTCTGAACAGTTCTGATTAACAGTTATGTGGTTTAGCCCACTACACCACCACCACTTTCTTGCATTTTGTGAATAGCACAAAATGCAAGATGAATATATAATTTAGTCCACTCAACATCTGGGTAGTTGATCTGAAAGACGTATATTCGCTGCGCGGCTGAAGCCTGTTTTGAAGAAAAAACATTCTGGGCTAGACTAGAATCATTCAGGGCTCGAGCCCCTGCTTCAGGAGTATGGGTAATTAAATCTGCAATTAAACAAGCTTATGCACAATTATTGTCTTATTTTCAAGAAACAATTACAGTTATTTATTTCAACAAAATAGTTTTAGATATACATTCAATATAGATAATATTATCAACAGACACATCTTTACTGGATTTATAAACTCACAAACGTTAGCTAGCCAACATAACAGCTACTGTAGCTGACAAACAGGTCCATGAATTACTAGTCATATACATCTGTATTTCTCTTTCTTTTTCTCTTCCTGCTTCTTCTTTTTAGGAAATTGTAAAATCAGGTGGTGCCCTAGGTGACCGCCTAGTTCTCCTGAAATGGCCCTGACAACAGCGTTTTTAGTTTCTTTCTGACTGACGAAGACAAACATCAGAGAATTAAGAGGAAATAAAAGAAGTGGAACAGAAAGATTGGGCCATTGGCAACCACTTTAAATCACAAAGAATGAAAGAAAAACTAAATAATTATCAGCACTAGGACACTGACTGTTAGAGCAGCCTACATGTCTGGTATATTATTCCCTTAGGTTCAGGCATACAGTATGCACAGTACTTACATGAAAACGTGTTGGATATGCGTGCATGTACATGGATATAACCTGGTTTATTATAACATGGACATTGGCATTAAGGAAACCATATACAGGTAGGATTATTTTAAAAGTGGTAGAGTAGACCTACCATATGCCATATCCTACAACTGATATTATAAAATCTTATTGAATCTCCTTCAAAATTATTGTTTTAAAACAAGATTGATTTTGGTGTAGAGTTGAAAATAGTAATGGAAAGCAGCCCTTGTTGATGTACTCTCAGCTGTGTAAATTTAATTCTATTGATCAGAGTAAATATTTGTAATTTTGGTAGACAAGTCATTTGGTAGACTATGCTCACAATGAAAAGATTTGAGATAAAAATCATGTTTATGAGAAACTAAATCATAATAATGCAATAAAAAGTCACAAATATGATGCATGCAGGCTCCGAAATTAACAGCCGCCAAGCACCAAATGCCGGTAATTTTTCTATTTGGCTGGTGATGGTGTATCCGGCCACTCTGGCAGGTGGTTTCTGTCAGTTTGTAAAATAAATTTAAACACATTCAAGTTTTTTCCTCAATGGGGCACTGTAGGCAGGGCTGGACTAATAATCTGGCATACCGGACATTTATCCAGTGGGCCGACGCACTTTGGGTGCGGACTGGCCATCGAGAGAACCGATAAGCTAAAATGAGCCGCCGCGTTATGCAGAACGGACCACAAAATGATGCTGCTATATGCAAAAAACCACACACTCAACAACTTTTGGGCAGGTTGCTATGTAAAATCCCAGGCCAACCCTGAAGCTGCAGTTCTCTGCTGCGGTGAGCTGATTTTTTCATGCCAGTGGGCACATACCGATAAGAGCCCGTTAAGAGCACGACCGATGTGGGATTTTTGAGACCGATACCGATTTTAGATGGGGAAAATTCACTGATTACTAAGGGTGTGACGAGATCTCGCGAGATTAAAACGCGACGAGATTTCTCGTCGAGGTGAAAAGTTGTCTCGAGAGTTGTTGTGATGTCAGCGTGATGGAGCGTGAGGGTGAACTTAGTATTGAAGATGCCCCTGCCACTTTTAAATCATTTGTGTGGCAACATTTTGGTTTTCCTGCGGAAATAAGAAACGGCGAAAGAGTGACAGACAAGACGAACACAATATGTAAACATTGTAAGAAAATAATGCCGAACACCGCGGCTAACACGAGCACTATGCAAAAAAACATTACAGAACCACCACAGCTCTCTACTAAAACTAGCTGACCATATCTTAGGCTGTTCTGTGTAGTTAATTTATCTCTTTTTCATGCTTGAAGAAAAAATTTGTTTCTGTTTGCACTTGTAGTTTTGAAAGAGCAGTGCTTTGATTATGGATACACTTACTAATTGCATTTAAAGTGTTATTTCAGTTATTTATATATTTATTTTATTTATACTGTTATTTTTTTTTTATGTTCGATTTGTGGAAAGGAGTTAGATTTCTCATGTGAAATCGTACAGGGGAGAAGCCAGTCGGTAGAGTTTATAGCAAAACATTTTGCAGTGTTTGCATGTCCTTTACTGCATAGAATTCATTAAAATAGAAGTAAAATAACATTCATTACAAGTTGATTTCAAAATGCACCTAAATTGTTTTGCATTTTGTGATTTTCAGTTGAATAAAAGACTATTTTCCATTCATATATTTCATCATTGAGGATTTCTTAAAAATTTTGTAAAAATCTCGTCTTGTCTCGTTCTCGTGAACCCAATCTCGTGTCGTGTCTCGTCTCGTGGAGTAAGCGTCTCGTCACACCCCTACTGATTACCGATATGGTGGCCAATATAGTTAATTTCTGAGCTTGAATGAAAACATTTTCTATGTGGACTGCTCACCAATTTTGAACCGATATTACTATATGCAAAGGTACTTAAAAGGCTGCTTTCTTAAACAAATATATTTATCAAAGAATACATTACATTATTATACATTGCCAACAAATTCTAGAAATGAACACTGAGAAAATAAAGAATAAATTCGAATCAAATAAATAGGTAAATAAACATCAGTAGTTTTGTTTAGTCGTTCAGTATGCTGACTATTTTAATACTGCCAGTCAATTAGGGGCATGTTGTAAAAACAAGAAGCATTTACACCTGCCGAATAAGAGAGCACTCTTGGATTTAAAGTGGATGTGCGATTAAATTTTAATAACCCACCACCACACATACAAATTCACTGGTAATGACTACATTATAATAAAAACCTAATGATTTTCATGACGTTCGGTTTTGTTAACGGTTCTTAAACATGCATTATTACGGTGATGTGGACAGAAAACCAGACAAATATACTCAGATGGTGTTTCCTGTATTACTATTAAGCACCACAGCAACAACGCTACTGAATCTACAGCATGTGATGAGACAAAAAGCACTCTACCAGTAGATTGATTCCATAAGAAATGACTCTTTTGAGCAAGTTCTTCATACTTCAGCTGAACATGCACTAGATTGTCTTTGATTTGTCTTTGATTTGTTTTATTATTTCACATTTTGCTCATCATTTAATGTGAAAGAATTATTAACTATTACTTCTTTTCCTTAATTTTCCCCCCAGTTGATTACCAAAAGGAAAAAGTCTTTGGGGGAAAAAAACCCTAGGATAGTATAATAAAACCGTGAAATCGTACTTTTGCACAACACTATGAATTGTTTAAACTGTTGTGTTCTACCGGCCGGGGAGCAAGATGCACGTGGGAGGAGCCACGAGATTGATGTGATGCTGAAGCGAGACATACAAAGCAACAAGCGACTGTTGAGGATCATGCTGACGGGCACATGCGAGTGTGGCATATCTGCTTTCCTCCGACTAGTGCGGCTTAATAACAAAGAAGAATTCAGCCATAATGAGCTGCTTGAATTCAGAGAAGCCATTTATGAAAACGTAATACAGGTGAGTTAAAAAGGAAGAAATTTAATTAAACATTTTAATCATAAAGATATCATAAAATGCGAATGGGTGCCAATATAGCACATATAGCCATCATAAAAGTAATCAATACAGCCAAATGACTACCTCATTTGGCACCCTAGGCAAGAACCTCCAGTCAACTACAAAACATACTCTAGGGCATGCTCCCCCAGGAGATTTTATTGTTTGCAAAAACAGCACCAAATCATTAATTTCAGGTGATTTTAGGAGCATCATTTGAGCATTTTCTTTAGTAGCCTATATATTGTGTAGTATTAATGAAACTATGGACTAAAACATATTGACACCTTTTCACATTACTCCGCACAAGATGATGTTTATCAAAGGATCTTTCTCAAAAGCCTGCTGTGGCAGTATCATGGTACAGTGATGGTACAATACGGTAAAACTGTGGTATTTTTACAATATATCATGGTATTTATATGGTAGGCTACTCCAAAGAACATGTCCAATAAACATGGTTTTGCTAGGTAATTTTTGGTACTTTTAAGAGCTTTTATGTAATGCTAGTATTTTTTATATACTTTTATTTAGAAAATGTGTTTTACCTGCAGTAGACAATCGTTCATAGGCTGCACACTCACTCGCACATGATGATTGAATGCAGCTGTAGGTTTGTTTCAATCAGTGGTGGAGCTAGGGGGTCACCAGGGGTGGTGGTGGCCACCATGGACATAGCCTGGCCACCCCATTGGCCACCCCACTCGCAATTGCTGTTTTAGTAATTTTTTTGGTCATACAATGACATCCTCCCCAACAGTTGACGATATAAAAATGCTGCCAGAACATTTCTGTGCCACCACAGACTGATTGCTTGCCCATGCCTGGCCACCCTTTTGAAAAACTCCTGGCTCCGCCCCTGGTTTCAATTCATTGTAAGTTAATATCCACTTCATGTTTTTGTCTTCTAAAGCATCCTGTTACTGTTTTACTGCGCGACAAAGCACTTCAAATGATTCAGCCCACATGTTAGACAAATTAAATTAGGCATCGCTCTGATTCATGAGCCCAGCACTCGTGAGTCTATGGCTGTGTTCACAATGGTATACTATCCATAATTCTCTTGATGTTTTTGCCAAACACAGATATAACAGAAACAGTAAGTGTAGTATGGTAGTGAGCCATTTAATACACGTTCTATATGTTCCGTGGTGGGTGCCACAACATGTAATCGGAACATACAGGACGAATTTTGTTCGCCACAGATTCGACACATGCTAAAATTGGATCGATAGATCGGCACCCCTGAAGCGATGCCATCCTAGAAAATCACCTATGTCGCCTAATGATTTAACCGGCCCTGCATATGACTCCATTGTGTATGTCAAGAATAGATCAGTATTTAAAACGTATTTTTCAGCTTGTTTGGATACGTCAACTGTGGCACCATTTTGGAAGGTTCAACAAGGAGAGCTGTTTGAATCATTTTAAATGCAAGTGAATGGAGGAGATGTATCAGACCAAGCTCTTTGCTCAGACCGCTGCAGAGTATCATGGCCCATAAGAACATCTGCTAATAAGGTATCTATGTATGAATTTCTATGCAGAGGAATCTTTAGTGCTTACATAACATGTGAGGCAGTTTGAACTCCACTCTCGTCTACGAATTGGCAAGAAGCAAACATTTTAAGTAAAAAATATTGATCTATTTCTTACACATACCTAGCATTTAGCTTCAGAAGACATTAATAAATCCACTTGAGCTGTATGGATTACTTATATGATGGCTATATGTGCTTTTTGTAGCTTCACAAATTTGGTACCCATTCACTTGCATTTTATAGATCAAAAGAGCTAAAACAATGTTCCAAAAATCTTCGTTTGTGTTCTGTTGAAGAAAGACATTATCACATCTGGGATGGTATGAGGGTGAGTAAATGATGAAAGAATTTTTTTTCTTTGGAATCAAAGAGGAATAGTGAGTCATTGTTACCGCTAAACCAGATGACGGTGGTGAGAAGGGGAAAGAAAACTTTTGCACTTGCAAAGCTATGATTGTGCAGAAGGACTCGCACCCATGAGCATCACCTGCCTGGTGGTTATGCTAACCCTGATTGCTGTCCATACTGCAACCTCCTGTTAAGGGCATGAGTCCAAGTCGTGGCCTCTAACAAAGGGGACCCCTTTCTCTCTCGCTGCCTGTGGAGACTGGAGAGGGAATCCCCCAAGTGACCACATGAGTCCTGTGCCTGGGGGGTTATTATGGAGGAGGCCTCATCCAAGCTTCCCCCTCTCTTCAAGTCGCAAGGAAAGGAGAGGAGGAAGGTGAGAAGGATGAGTGGAGCATTCATCTCTCAGAGGATGATCAGGAGGATGACTTGGAGAGTGCTATTCTCCCTCTTCATCAGTCCAGGTCCACTAGTGCACAGAGCAGGGGCACCCCTCCACCCTCAGCATTTGTCTCATAGGGTGGTGGAGGCTATTATATTGAATTATAATAGTGCCTGTCTGCAGCCTCTGGAGGATTTGAGAGCTCATTCCACCAGAGGCACAGCCACCTCATGGGAGCCGTTTAAGGGCATTCCAGTCCAGGACATTTTTGCTGTGGCGAGCTGGGCATCGCCTCACACATTTGTGAGATTTTACAGACTAGACGAACCGAGCCTCTGCTGGCCCATAAGGTCCTTAGCGTAAATAGGCCTGATACTGATGTATAAGCAAGCTTAGTTTTAATCTGGTTTATAAGATTACGTTCCATATCTATTCCCTGGTGGCAATATGATTTGGAGCTATTATCATACAATACTGTACTTCTAAACCGTTGGTCTGCTTTGGACAGCATATCTGCAAAAATGAATTTGTCCACATCCCATAGGGAGATGCCAAATGGATGTTAGAAAGAGAAGGGTTATATATGTAACCCCGTTAGGTTATGTATGTATCTCACCAAACTGACAGCGGCTTGTGGACAGACATGGTGTTAATAATTGCTTCCATGACCAGTCACCCCATCCTAACTTATGGCAGTTTAAAAGGGATTAAAACCACTAGGAATCAAGCATTTTTGCAGTTTAACTTTTTTATCTAACCCTTTTTAGTTATTGAGATATAGCCACTGTGACAACTATGACTCCTTGAGAATCCTGATGTTGTTTTGAACTAAATTTAATATGCATTTCTTTTCAACATTTCTTTTTTCTCTCTCTCTTTCTTTATATATAGGGTATGCAAGTGTTGATTCAAGAAAGAACTATGTTTGGCACTCCTTGGCAGAACCCTGCCAATGAGGTGAATGAGATTTTGGTGAGGTCTGTTGAGATCTGTGGCATGCATATAGAGCCGTGTACATTTCAGCACTATGTTAGTGCTATTGTCACTCTTTGGAAAGATTTTGGGATTCAAGAAACTTATAAAAGGAGAAGTGAATTTCAGTTGGTAAGTGTTTTTTTTGTTTTTGTTTTTTTGTCTGTTTGTTTATTTCTGGTGTTAACTTCTTTCAGATTCATCTTTTCAGCTGTATTAAGATCTGGAGCAGATATAATCATGTGTTTTACAATTTGCAGAAGATTTATGAGTGCACATGAATAATGAGGCAGAATTCATTATTTTTATTTGTGCACAATAAGTCCAAGAAAATGTAATAGGATCAATATTGATTTAATGTTTACTTTAACATACTGCAAAGATCAATGTTTTGTCCCTACAGACAAAATATAATCCATATGTATCTATTTGTATATATATATATATATATATATATATATATATATATATATATATATATATATATATATATATAGATATAGATATATAGATATATAGACCCAGCCGTGTATGTTATTCCAAAGTGCCAAAATGTTTCATCAAAACGTAATAAATTGCTCCGCCAATTAAATCACTTTCCCCTATTTTGTTCCTGTTTTAAATATTAAGCCTGCTGAGAAGACCCAAGTTATCAATACACAAGTTAAAAATGCTAAATATATATATATATATATATATATATATATATATATATATATATATATATATTACTATTCATCTTGCAAATTATGCAACTGTGACACATTTTTTGCGATCATATTTATAATTTGGCTATTTTGGTCTGATTTAATTCACAGATTTATCATGTAAACTATTTAGTTAAACATTAAATAGTGATGTATTTATTCATATTCAGTGCCATGATAATTAAATGTAAAAAAAATATATTATTCTTTTTTATGTGTTAGTGAGAAAATCAAACTTTTTATATTGAGGGTTCCTGGGTCTGCAAAGGTTCAAAACCCATGATGTTGCTTTCTCGAATGATTCTGCATTAATGCACAAAAAAATCATAATCAAGAATTTTTATTATTTTGGATTATCTATTTATGTCTTAGCATGGGCAGGACAAAACACAGTAGATGCAAAATTATGATAGTAAGATACAGTATGTGATAATGTGATAACAATGAATTTCAGTGTTTATGTGCACTGACCTGGTTTTGGAGTATTCAGTAATCGCTTTTAAAATGAGATCAAACAATAATGGTCATCATGCCATTTTCTGTATTTTTCTTTTTTTTTTTTTTACAGTGTGAATCAGTGCAATATTTCATTAACAACATTCATCGAATTGGCCAACTGGTGAGTTTTTCCACTGACTTCATCATGTTTAGGTGATGTCCATGGTGTGGATGGGATTATGTCTGTTATTTTTTCATTCACTTACACACAATTTCTGTCCACATACAGAATTACTTACCAAGCAGTCTGGACATACTTTATGCACACAAATCCACAAAATCGATTGAAGACCATTATTTTGTGTTAGAGGATATGTCCTTTATGATATCTGATGTAGGTGACCTATTCTTTCGGAAGCCAAAATTGTCTCATTACTTTAATGACATCACTTTTCTCCTCTTTATCGCATCCTCCATCGAGTTTGATCACATACGAATTGAGGATGACTGTACTAACAGCCTGGTTGAGTCCTTGATAATGTTTGAGACCACTGTCAACAACAAGCACTTCTTCAATACCTCTATCATCCTCTTTCTCAACAAATCAGACCTGCTGGAAGAGAAAGTGAGAAATGGAGATATCAGGAAGGACTTTCCTGAATTCCAAGGTGACCCCCACAGGCTGGAGAATGTGCAGGCTTTCTTAGTCCAGTGCTTCAGACAGAGATTGATCCACAGCCAGATGCTTTTCCATCACTTTACCACTACAGTGAACAAACAGAACATTTGGTTTGTTTTCCATGATGTTAAAGCCACAATAATGCAGTTGAACCTCAAAAGGACCATCTTGATTTAGTGAAAAGCATATGCAAAGCAGGCAGTTGACCACACTTGGTGCCGTTGACAGCTCCCCAGTAATAACCAGAAAATGCAAAAGATCCCTACAACCAGGTTGTGTCTAGAAGGTATGCCTAAAGTCTTACATTTGCTGCTAAGGTTAGGGTTGGGTTTAGGAGTATGATTAGGGTTAGAGTGGTTAAGGCATGCAGCTCTCTCAAGACTTTTTGCAGATCGGGGGGTTCCCTTCTTGATAAGACCCTGCAACCACTGTAGTCTTGCACCTTGTGTTTACAGCATTGTTCGGATTGGATGTGCTACACAAAACAAAATATGTAAATATGCAGACTACAGTCAGGCCCCTGTCTTCTCAGTGGATGAAGAAACTGATTGGAAAAGAAACTGAAAAGAAACTGATTGGATATAAAGGTGCTTTAAGTAATTTTTTCACATTAAAAATGTTTTATACCTAAATAAATTAATAATACTTTTGACAAATATGTTTAAACTGCTAAAATAATCCAGTAAGATCAGTGGAAAAATTATTTTATTAGAGCGTGTCACCCCCTCATTTCCCTTAAATTATGTGAAATATGTCACATAATGGAATTAAAATAGTTTGTGAATGCTATTTAATGTTGCTTTTATATATTTTAATATGTTCCAAGTTTTCCTTTCATGCCATAAAGTGTTAAACAACTTGTCAAAATAAAGAAAACCTTTTGAGTAAGATGGCAGTATAGTCCTTATGCTTATGGGGGGCCTGGGTACCTCAGCGAGTAAAGACGGTGACGTCCACCCCTGGAGTCACAAGTTCGAATCCAGGGTGTGCTGAGTGAGCCAGGTCTCTTAAGCAACCAAATTGGCCTGGTTGCTAGGGTGGGTAGAGTCACCTGGGGCTACTTGTGGTTGCTATAATGTGGTTCACTCTCGGTGGGGCACATGGCGAGTTGTGCGTGGATGCCGCGGAGAATGGCGTGAAGCCTCCACGTGTGCTATGTCTCCACGGTAACGCAGTCAACAAGCCACGCGATAAGATGTGCAGATTGATGGTCAACTGAGATTCATCCTCCACCACCCAGACTGAGGCAAGTCACTATGCCACCACGAGGACATAAAGCTTATTGGGAATTGGGCATTCCAAATTTGGGAGAAAAATAACTGCTTATTGATTAGCTTTTGTGCCTAAGCACTGTTCTGATCTTATAATGGTTATTAAATCTGATAAAAAAAATATAAAAACAGATCATATCAAAATGGCAAAAACCCATACAGTAAAATAATGTTTCTTTTCTATAGCTCTCTCTCTCTCTCTCTAAAGTAATATTTTTTATTTTAGTAATAAATTACACAAGTGACATTAAAGGGTTAGTTCGCTCAAAAATGAAAATGTATGTGTATGACTTTCTTTCTTCTGCTGAACACAAATGAAGATTTTTAGAGTATCTCATCTCTGTAGATCCATACAATGCCAAATGTGTGGCAAAATTTTTGAGCTCCAAAATCCAAAAAAAAGGGACAAATAAAAGTACTCCAGATGACTCTGGTGGTTAAATCCATATCTTTTGAAGCGATTTGATAGGTGTGTGTGAGAAACAGATACATAGTTAAGTACTGTTTTACTATTAATTTTCCTCCCTGCTCAGTTATTCTCCATCTTCACATTCTCCTTCTGTTTTTGGTGATTCACGTTGTTCGTGCATATTGCCAAATTATCGTGCAAATTCAATTTAAAGTAAATATGTTCAAATTCAAGTCCTAAAATTCAAGTCCCAAAGGCACATATTTCAGTCCATTAACAGATGATAGCAAGTTAAATTAATAATAAAACATGTGGTTGAATATGCAGACATCTGAAAGTAACCATGGTTTTATGTGTTCCCACTTGTGGACTTGTGTCCCATGTCATGTTATTTCCTGTTTCCCTGCCATGTCATGTGGTCCCCTGGTCATGTGATTTCATGTTTCCCTCCATATTCATATGTCATGCTTTCAATGGTTTATTGTCTTGTTACCTTGTTATCAGTTTTGTCTTGTCATTGGTTAACATTGTCATGTTTGTCCCTTGCCCATGTATTTAAGCCTCATGTTTGCCATTGTTCATTGTCAGGTATTGTGTTTATGTAACGTTGTTTGGAAGTCAAGTCAAGTCAAGTCTAGTTTAGTTCATGTTTATGTTTTGAAGTCACATTTTGATTTTCAAGCTTCATGTAAATAAACTTCACCTGGGTTCTTCACTTCATCGTCATTGTCTGCCTGTCATTGCCAGCATGGTTACAGAATACCTGACCACAAAATGAACCCAGCTGTTGTGAGTTTAGCTTCTTTGTTTACGTCAAAGGACACGTCCTACCTAGCACGCAGCCTTCGAAACGAGACACAGACGGAGATTGGATCCAGCAGGCACTAGGACCCCGGAGCAGCCGCTAGGCCTCCATTCATTGGTTCAGATGTCAAAAACACCCTGAAGATTTCAGTACCTCAGAATCTTTTAGACTTGTTTAAAACTGGAGAATTTGCTTTTAGTAATCGGAGGTGCGTGGATGCCAAGGGGGAAGTTTTACATCCAATCAAAGCAATCATGTTGACAAATAACTCAGGTAAGTTAGTGATATCCCCGCAGTTGTGGTCTGGACTTAAAATCCTGAGTCCTCTTTGTCTGAGACCGAGACAAGACAGAGTAAAAATGCGGTCAATTTCGAGACGAAACCGAGGTCTCAAGAGTAAGACCGTTCTCGAGTACTACAACACTGCAAGACGCATATCATTTGATGATCTAAGAGGCCTGGAGGGTTGATACACAGTTAAGAGATCGGAAATATGAGGAGGAGACAGTCCAACTAATAAAACCATTTAACAGAAATTAAGAGGAGCCATTACAGGAGATATCCTGTCTCTTCATGGCTGCAGTCAAGAGCCTGGCAGCAACATTTTGCACCAAATGAAGTCATGATACAGATGATTGAGAAACTTCCATGTACAATGAATTACAATAGTCCAAAATAGTACAAAAGTCAAGAGATTTTAAAAAGACAGAAATTATTTCAATTAAGCAATAGCCCTGAGTTGGAAGAAACTAGCTTTTACAACAGAATTTATTTATAGACTTCTTGTCTAAGTCTTTAAGTTAGCAGAAAAATGCTCAAGGTTTTTAATGAAGAATTCAGTAAAATCGTTAGGGCCAAAGATTAAAGGGGTCATGACATGGTTTTTTTTTATTGTATTATTATGTTCCCTTAGGTGCAATTATAGTATTAATATATATTTTTTTTAAGAAAAACTTTTAAAATCTAGTGATTTATGACCTTTTCCCACCCTGTTTCTCATCCTCTGATTCAAACAGTCTGTTTTGGGGGCGTTTTCCATTTAAGACTTCAGTGTTAACGCCCACTGTTATGATTGGCTAACGTCAGTGCCTATGTATCAATTATTGACGCCCCCAGCCAGAACAATATGCAAGTAAACTAAGTAAAAACACTGTGATTATTCATAATGAATGAAATTGCGCTTTAAAAAGTAGTTTAAAGTTTAAAATAGATTACTTACAGTTTGCGTCGATATTGAGATTTGTTCTCAAAACAGTCATCCTTAAAATGACTGGGACGTCCGCAAAAAATAAACTGCATCCATTTTTCCCTGACGTCTGGATCTTTCGGCAGCTTATTCAGAGGTTTTGTTTGACCACAGCCAGGAACAGCACATCTGTGTGGCATCGTAATTTTCCTGTGCACAAGTAGTCTCTGTCAGAGCTCGCTGTCCATCGACTGAACACTTGTGAGGCGCACGGCGATACGAAATGAGCGTAGTTGTCTTGCGCTTAAAGCGTAGTTATCTTGTGCTGGAGGCGGTCATATGCAAACGCTGGTACGTCACTTCTAACCGACACGTCACTTCTAACCATGAATCCAGAACGAGCTGTATTTTGAGCTTGATTAAATAAATGATTCGTTTAGAATGGGGAGGACGTCTTAAAATATTAAACTTGCAGGACGTTTTAATGATACAAAGACCTCTTATATACCAAAAGATCAAGGCAAATTTGGTTTCTCATGTCATGACCCCTTTAAGACTTCTGTCTTTGAGTGATTAAGCTGGAGAAAGTTGGCATCTATCCAACTTTGAATATAATTTACTGTAAACACTCAAACAGAGATAACATGACAGAATTATCACTGGGAGATACAACTGGGTATCGTCGACATAACAGTGGTAAGAGACATTCACATATTGTAAGAGCGCTAACGCTAAGCGCAGCGCTTTAAGTCATAAGTCAAATGGGCATGTCCATGAAGTTTTGATATTTTCGTGCAAGCATGCGCTAAGTGTAGGCGCAATTGGGTTTGGCTAAATCACCCGAGCAATGCGCAAATGAGCTGGATCAAGTGCAATTTATTTTGGAGGTTCTTCTATGGTTATTCCACCGTCTGCGTCTTAATATATAGTCCATTCCCTCAAGCACCAGTGATATATACAAAGACATCACATTCATAAGAAGTTGGTCGTGTAAATGGACTGTATGCAGTAAATTAGAAGAATTTAAAATTATGTTCTTTTGTGCATTAACTGCATCCTTGATGAATGCCAGGCTATGATATTTCCATGACAGTGACATGCTCCTTTCATATGCATGGAAAATGTGATTGTCATCAGAATTTGGATGTACGCTTCATTAAATTATAATGTAAGTATTATTAATCCTTTTCATCTTCTGACAAACAAATCATGGCTAGGATGAACAGTGATTGAATCGGCACAAACTTCACTTCTAGCGGTCGAATCTGAAACAAAAATATAATTATAATAATGTAGTCAAAAAATCATACCAAATCCAAACATTTTAATCTCTCCAACTTCTTCCACCATCTCGACTTAAAAATTACTCTGACAACAGGTGGAAAAATACCAATGCAAATTAATCATATATTCAATTGTAAATATAAACAACAATAATAATAATTGAAAAATAAACCACGACCACTAGATAGTTTAACACAAATCTCTCTTTTTATCTTCTTCTTCTTAAAAAGGTTATGACAGTGATAGTCACGGACTTAACCCTCCTATTGCGTTCAAAATCTGCATACACCTTTTGCATTCACGGGTCAGTTTTGACCTGGTGGAGTTTTCATCTTATAAAGCATTTATACTACAACTCTTTTCATCAAAAAACATATTGTATCTCTTTGTTACCTTCTTAGCTGTACATATATATAAAAGATCTATATTTTTGGCATGTTAACTGAAAAATATAAATGCTATGTATGATGTCAGTTTTGTTTTTATTAACAATTTAGGATCTTCAAAATATACATTAACTACAGATAAACCACTGTGATACATGTGAAGATATATGTTTTATCAAGGTTTTCTTAACATTGCATTAAATTTATATAAATATTTAAAATGAGAATTTCTAGTAATTCTCCTATTAACTTCCATGTTAATAAATTATTAATTACTGCTGGTAGTCAAAAGCTACGCAACCAAATAATCGTTTTTCCCAAACAAACATCATCAAAACAACATCTATACTTGTATAAGTTTTTATTTTCACTGCACTGTAGCACCAAAGTGCTGTACATTGAAAATAAAATATAAAAAAATATATTTTAAAATATAAAATATAAAAACAACTATAAACACATCACAGAATGACCAAAACCGTAAAAAATGTAAAAAAACAAAAAAAACAAAACACCCATTAACCCATCAATTATTAAATGCCAATGAAAACAACAACAACAAAAAGTTTTTAAATGCGAATAGAAATAGAAGATCTAATCTCAAGAGGTACTGTCATGTTCACTGTTGTCTTTTGTTTTGTGTTTTTATGTTGAAGTTTAGTTCCTGTTACCTGTTTTGGTTTTTGTAGTCCTTTGTAGTTTCTTTTATTACCTTGTCTTGTTTCACTGTTGCCCTTTGTTTTTCACTTTTGTCACTTTTGTATTCCTTAGTTTTTACTTTTGTCCCTTTTGCACTTCCATAGTTTTCTTGTCAGCCCTCGTGTGCTCTGTTCATTGTTTTCACCAGCCCTCGTTAGTTGTCGTTGGGTTTTAGTTTATCACCTTGTTATCTTGTTTGAGTTCTGTTTGTTCATTGGTTCCCGTCTCCCTGTTCACGTATTTAAACCCTGTCTGTTTGTTCAGTCTCTGTCTGGTTGTTGTTTGTTCATGAGTGTATGCTGTTGTCCTGATGTTCGCCCTGCTGCCCGTCTAGCCATGTTTATCCGTTCCATGCTCCTTTTGATGTCTCCCTCTTTTAGTTTTGTTTTACCCATCGTGGTTGTTTCATTTGTTCATGTCTGTTTACCCTCACCGTTGTGTTCATTAATAAAGCCGCATTTGGATCTTACACTCTGTCTGCCTTCCTCCTAACTCCCCATACTGTGACAGGTACAGTGGATATGAAAAGTCTACACACCCCTGTTAAAACAGCAGGTTTTTGTGATGTAAAAATGTATGCACCTTTAAATGTAATAATTGCAACATATGCAATGCCACTGAAAACCAAAGTGACATTTCAGAGAAAAAAATTAATTAAAAAAACTTAAAAATAATAACAACTGCATAAGTGTGCACATCCCTGAACTAATAATTAGTTGAAGCACCCTTTGATTTTATTACAGCACTCAGCCTGTTTAGATAAGAGTCTATTAGCCTGGTACATGTTGACTTGTTATATATTCCTATATTATAGGAATATTTTCCCACTCTTCTTTGCAAAAACGTTCCAAATCTGATAAATTGCGAGGGCATCTCCTGTATACAGCCCTCTTCATGTCCCCCCACAGATTTTTCTATAGGATTCAGGTCTGGGCTCTGGCTGGGCCATTCAAAACATTCATCTTTTTTGCTGAAGCCATTCTTTTGTTGATTTGTGCTCCTTTGGATCACTGTCATGTTGAAAGGTGAAAGATCTCTTCATTTTCAGCTTTCTATTAGATGCCAGAAGTTTCTGTGCCAAAATTGACTGGTACTTGGAGCTATTCATGATTCCCTCCACTTTCATTAAAGCTCCAGTTCCAGCTGATGGAAAGCACCCCCAAAGCATGATGCTGCCACCACCATGCTTCACCATGGGTATGGTGTTCTTTTGCTGATGTGCGGATGTTTTACAATTTTGGCCAAAATGTTTAATCTGGGTCTCATCTTGGTTTGCAAGAGCAAATCATTTTTCTAATATAATTTTTTACACTAACTCTCCCAGAGTGTTGTTCAACACCATTAATAGATTACTGAACCCAGGAGTTATCATGAGTTTAAACCCCTCTGTGGATATTTGTGATTTTTCTTTTTTTTTGTGTGTGGATAAAATAAAGGAAATTAGGCTGAGTTTTCCTCCAGTTTTCTACCCTGATTCGGTGATAGTGACGAGATTTTTTTATTAGTTTCACCTTGTGTCTCTTTCTCAGAAGTAAAAGACATTAGTTCTCATCTGAAGCCTTCTACTTGCCCCTCTGATGCTCTTAATGTGTGTCTTCTCAAGAAGATTCTAGATATCATTAGCCCTAGAATCATGTCTATCATCAATAGCAGTCTTGTTGACAGTGTGGTGCCTCTCTGCTTTGAAGAATTATCGTCCGAACTCTAAGCTGCCAAGTCTTTCCAAGATTATAGAAAAAGTAATTTTATCTCTGCTGGAGTCTTTTTTAACAATGTCTTAGACAAGTTTCAATCTTGATTTAGGGCTGGTCATAGTGTACCCTCTGTTAAGGGTAGCGAATTATTTGTTACTCATTGGTGACTCAGGTAATCATGCTGCTTTAAATTTATTGAACCTCAGTGCCTCCCAGACCTCTTAGAGCTGATCAACATGAAATATTCCATTACAGATCATTAAATGTTAATTTTCAGTCTGTCCACTACCAGTTTCAGAGATCCAGTGGCATGCAAAAGTTTGGGCACCCCTGGTCAAAATTTCAGTTGCTGTGAAGAGTAAAGTGAGTAGAAGATGAACTGATCTCCAAAAGGCATAAAGTTAAAGATGAAACATTCTTTTCAATATTTTAAGCGATATTAAAAAATATAATGTATTATTTTTATTTTGTACAATTTTAGACTGGGAAAAAAAAGGAAAGGAGCACCATGCAAATGTTTGGGCACCCCAAGGGATTTGAGATCTCAGATAAATTTGACCAAGGTCAAAGGTAATAAGCTTGTTAGGGCTATGGCTTGTTCACAATCATCATTTGAAAAGGCCAGGTGATGCAAATTTCAAAGATTTATACATGTCTTTTGGAAATCAGGCCATCTTTTGCTCGCTTAGCTATTCCCAGCTACAGAAATTTTGATCAGAGGTGCCCAAACTTTTGCATGCCACTATCGTACTGGCTCATATGGAGGTCAGATCACGGCATGTAAAATAAAAGAGGTAATTCTGACTTTATATCTCACAATTGTGATATTAAGTCACAATTGTGTGATATTAACTTGAAAGTCCATGACATAAACTCGCAATTATGAGATATAAAAGCAAAATCGCAATTTTAGAGTATAAAATATAAAGTTGCAATTCTGAGAAATAAAAACAGCAGAAATTGCAACTTAATATCTCTTAATTACAATAAATAAAGTTGCAAAATGCAATTGCACAAATTAAACTAACATTTGTCAATTTATATCTCACAATTGCAACTTTATATCTTGGAATTGCAAGTTCTAACGTCACAATTTAAAAAGTCAGAATTTCTTTTTTTTTATTTATTATTTCATAGAAGGATCAAAGCATCACAGGACCAAGAGAAACGAAAACAAATTCTTAAACAAGTGTAAAGAGGCGTTTCGGTTTCATTTTGAGTTTTATAATACATTGCATTTTGTAACTTAGCTACAGTAGACTCTACTTATGTTAATAGCTGCTGTCTGCTTCCATATTATGTGACCCTTAAACATTTTTAAATGGCCTGTTCTTAAAGGGATAGTTCACCCAAAAATTAAAATTCTCTCATCATTTACAGCACTCACCCTCATGTCATCCCAGATGTTTATGACTTTCTTTTGCTTTTTTTATTTTTAGAAGAATATCTCAGCTCTTTATGTCCATACAATGCAAGAGAATGTGATCAGACCTTTGTAGCGCCAAAAATCACATAAAGGAAACATAGAAGTAATCCATATGACCCAACCATGTCATTTCTTTACTCTAAATCTCCACTTTAACTTTAACATCAAAAAGTCACATGTGGTGCCTGTTTAGTTTTACTTTCACATCTAAATTTAAAGTGGCGATTTAGAGTAAAAAATATAAGGGACTCACCCACACCTAATATATTGCTTCTGAAGATATGGATTTAACCACTTGTGTCATTTGGATTACTTTTATATCCTTTATGTGATGTTTTGGAGATACAAAGGTCTGATCACATTCTCTTGCATTGTATGGACATACAGAGCTGAGATATTCTTCTAAAAATCTTAATTTGTGTTCTGCTGAAGAAAGAAAGTCATACACATCTGGGATAACATGAGTGAGTAATTTATGAGAGAATTTTCATTTTTGGGTGAACTATCTATCCCTTTAAGCGACACAAAATATACTCATTTAAAAAGCTTCTATAAACAGAATAGGTGTATGGCTTTACCACCATTTTACCAGTTAAAAGTGATTTTTTTTTTAATGTAAAACATGAGGCATCATCATTTTATATAATTTATTAAATTGTTTGCTGAGTATTGTAAAGCTTACACTACCTTAACAAAGTTTAGCAATATTTTTATATTTTATCAATAGCAATCTACAATATTCTCCTCACTCTGTTGGGCTGCAGTAATAATGTCCTCCATTAGTGATCGGGGTGAATTGATCACATGATCACTACTCAAGGACAATGTCCTCTGCATCTCGTTGAGATCTAGTAACTGGAGTATCCTGGTTAGGCTTATGTCTTTGATGGCATCCATTCTCTCACCAGATGCGTTGAGTCCATTTGCTACACATGGAGACCCTTCTGCATGTAGTTTGTTGAGGTGTATACTTTGAACTTCATCTCCCCATCTGCTACCACATACAGCCAATACAAGAACACCTTGATCAAAGTCTGCAGTCTCAAATAGAAGTGTTCTGAGTTTAAGCAAGAGTGAACAGGCTCTCTCACACACTGGTCTGTCACAGTCAAACAAACTGTTAAACAGTAAGTCAAACAGCCCATATTCTTTCAGTTTGCTCAACGCTTGCGTCAAGTGTGTCTTCTCAGAGGAACCATAGATCTGGACTGTGTATGGACAGCAAGACAGTGTCTTTTCCATTAGCACCTCTGCTAGCTCCAACGTGTGTATTTTGACTTCCCAGTCAAAGTCGTTGCCTCCCAGTGACAGGACAGCACTCAAGGATTGGTCCAAGGCTGTAACAGGGTGTGGCCCTTTGAGCCATGATGTGAAGACTTTGACCACAGCTCTACGTGGGAAGCCCTCTGTGTCCTCAGAGAGAATGGTCATCATTTGGGTCAAAGCCTTGCTCTAAAGTCATAAAGAACATGAGATTAACTAAAATGGCGATGCTAACAAGCATCCGATAATTCAGATGATCAATGGGCTAAAATTCCATCACTGAAATAGAAATAAGGGTAGAATGGATGTTCACACTAGTGACCTAAACCCACATGAAATTTCACATAAAATTTTACAAAACCAAAAGTCTAAATTAAAATTTGTTTAAGCCAGAACTGTTTTTTTTTTTATGTATATATTTTAGCATACAATGTGTATTCAAAGTAGGGCTGTCAATATATAATGTATTTAATTAATTGCATGATGTGCAGACTAAGTTTGATTTAATAAATTATTTAATATATCATTATTTAAATAGTTGAATTGCTCCGATGGAAGAAGGAATTTATGTATGGTTCATGGGACATGATTGTGTTAAATTTTTTACATTATATTTTCATATATATAACCACACTAAATGTGTTAAAGCACAGTATTTTTCTATAAATACTATGGCGCCATAAAATTATATTGTTTGGAGAGGCCTGTCCAGCCTTAAACAACAACATTGGCTCAACCAATGGTGTGAGTTGGGGGCGGGACAATCTGTTTGTTAAATTAACAGCAGACGGGGGCTTATTCGTAATGCTGTTTTGAAAACATGGTTTATTTTTATATATATAAAAATATATATAAATGGTTAATTTGCACTTGTGGTGCCAAAATAACACACTTCAGTTCTAATTCAAAGTTATACACATTGCACAGAATATTTTAATATATATATGCAATAACACCGCCTCATGAGTTCAGCATCATAATGTACAGAGAAGAGACATTTTTCAGTTGCCCTTTTAATTTCAACACCAAACCAAAATAGATTACCAAACAAATGATTGCAGTTTCAGTTGCAAAAGTACAGTGTGGAACTTCAGTCCAAAAAATCTAATTGTGCGCAGTGTGAACTAAGCCAATGATTTGCTGTCTCACCTGCAGGTTGGTATTGTTAACAAGTTCCCCCTGCTGGAAAGAGGAGGTAACTGCCTCTCCTACAGCAGTGACAGCACTAGCTCTGACATAGCCTTCTACGTCTGCCAATAAGGAGAGAAGAACAGAGACCATGCCACTGGTGTGCAGAGCTTCAGTGTAACCACTGTTACCTGAGAGAAGGAAAAATAGCTTTGATGAACAATATTATTATGAAATGAATAAATGAAATGTTAACTGTAAAGAATAGGAGGAATAAAAATGCTTGCTATACCATAAAGGGCTGTGGTCAAATGGGTGATGAACTCTAGTGTGGAATCTCTCACTTCCCACCGCAGATCACACATGCGTTTCTCCAATACAGGGAAGAGGTCTGCAGAACACACACACTTATTTCATGACCGTATATTAGAGGTGTGAGTCTTCACTGGCCTCACGATTCGATTACGTTTCAAAGGTTAACGATTCGATTCTAAAACGATTCTCCTCCAATTTCTTCCAAATTCATTTTTTAATCTATTTTTTCCCTTTCAGCTTTTTATTTAAGAGCAGTTTTGAAAAAATCAGAAAGTGTCACATTACATAAACTGGCCTTTTTCATTCATTATGAACTGTGGACATGACTTGGATTATCCACAAGATTAAATAAACGGTTCTATAGTTTAGAAGAGTATCACAATTTTTGGTTTCTTTATTTAGAACCTTGTAAAACAAGTCTCTTAAAAACACAATAATAAAAATATTTGTTCAACAAAACCCACTGAATACTATTACTTCAACTGATTATATATATTTTTATGTTTGTTTGTTTAAAGCATTGTAAATCATTTAATAGTATTTCATTTTCTTTTCAAATGAATCTATGCCATGCCTATTTTTTTTTTTTATTTGAACTATAACCACAGCTGGAAGATGGTCCAGGATGAGAGATATATCTGCTTCTATTAGTGTGTAGCTAATCAGCTGTTTAGTGAAGCAATTTAAACGGTATTTGCTATAGAAATGTATCAAGCATCTTGAATGCATTGTTCCATCGGTTTTCTCTGCGAGTAGATCACACGACCCCGTCTCAAATGCTGCAATGGATTTCAACCTCTTAACATCAGGTGTGTGAACTGACCTGGTCAGCGAGTGACCGGCAATAAGCGGGGGCGTGACCAGGATTTTTTGTCCAGGGTGGCAAGAATAGGGTAAGGGGTGAAATCCAGTAATTTCATCTGATGCGTGGAGGGTTCCGGAACGTTGTTATAGACAATGTGCAACACAGATGGGTTAAGACATTGCAGAGGTTGGTCTCTTGACACAAACATTTATGTAAATTGTAATCGTGATCGATTGTACAGAGATGATTTCAATAGTCTTCAAAATTGCGGGAATTTCGTTTTATAATTTTGTAACATTGAAGCGCTTCTCACCATGACTAATAAACTGCAGCAGATCTGGGAAAGGTGAACACACACCAATCCACCTCAGAGTGGCCAAAAATGCCTTCTTCAAGACCTTGGAATCACATAAATCACAGTACATAAGGGGTTTTAACAGCAAATGAGCTTTAATGGCAAATATCTAATATCAATTAATATTGATGTGACTTAACATATTATTAAAGGCTGTGTTCATACTCACTGTGGCATGCGAATCTGGGCTTTGTAGATACTCAAAGAGGACAGCTAATGCCTCCTGCCTTATATCCATATTTTCTATGCATAGAGAGATTCAAATATTAAAGCCATTCAATATGAATCATCACTGATGCCAGATTTCCCTGGACAAAACTAAAGTGATGACATAAGAAAGCAACAGCATATACAACACTACCTGATGTTGAATGTTAATTAACAAAGTTATATCAGACATCAACATAAAGTCCTCACCTTCATATACGCTGAGGGCACCTAATGTATCCAGGCCACACCTCTGAACCTTGAAGCAGCCAATCATGTGAGTAAAAGCATTAATATGCAGCGTAGAGGAGGGGCAATGTCCAAGGCAAATCTTCAGAAGTACCATCACAGAGGAGGTGACTGATCGAATGGAAATGTCTTTAAAGGTGTATTTCTTAGAAAGTAAGAGGAAACAATTTAAAATGACATACAAGCACATTTAGACCAAACATTTGGATAATTATCCATTTTTAAAGGTAAGGCTTTCAATGCTGATGCAAGGTGTCAAGGAACGGCAACTTCTGAACTTACTCAGGAGTTACATTTACAAAAACATGAGCAAATTTAAAGGAATTACTTTGAGGACTGAAATCTGTTAGATCAAACTACTTTGGTAGAGTGTTAAAGGAGTTACAGTAGAGTGAAGCAGAGATCTACTTACATTGTGTGCCAGCTCTTCTATGCCAGATAAACTCTGCATGAGCAGGGAAATACACGAGGCCTTCTGGGATAGCTGCTCCTCTAGGACTAAATGTAGCTCCTTTGCTGCAAGAGATATAAAGACTCTCTTAAATGCAACAGTATGGTTTCAAATAAAACATAAGGCACAATTCTAAGAATGTGTGATACCAGAATCTTGAGATTGTGTTGACACACATAGCAGGGGATGTAAGATTATATTGATTGCCTTCCGCATTAAAGCTTCAGGACTGAGGGAGGAAGGAGAAAGAGAAATAAAGAGAATTAAAAATGGCATGAAAAAATACAATAATACTTGTTCAAATAAGTGGCTCTATGCAAGTGTGAAAATGTGTCTACTGTAATTACCAGATCTCCATCTTTATGATTAATGCAGCACACTGGAAACATTCCTTTCCATTTCCAGAACCCAGTATGATTTCCAGTAGTTCCTCCACTTTACACTCAGATTGGCTGAGCAAAGATGTTCTGTTGCAGACAAAACAATTTACAATAAGTGTATAAATCGCAATGCTACGATTACTACGGATACCCTTGAATGTAACAATGTAACAATATAGAGCTGCCAAAGTAAACGTCAATTTAGAAGATCCCAGAACCGGGCTTTCATTTGTCAGTAAATGAAGAGAAACATTCTTAATGTCTAATTCATACTAGTTATAGACCGATATATCGGTATGGCTGGTTTATCGGTCACGATGATATTTCATACTAGTTATAGGCAGTGTAAATTCCAAAAACGTTGTCAATGAATAGATGCCATTTTTGAATTTAAGGTGTTTGGATTTTTTGTTATATAAGATTTTTGTGAGGTTTCAGAAAATATTCTGTAAAATAAGTGTGCATTTAATTCAGCAAATGTGTTTACATCTTATTTGCTATCATTAAATCAAATTTTTTATGTATTTATATGTTGGCAAAATCTGTATTTGATTTCTAAATTAAAATATCGGTCAGGCTGATTAATCAGCAGATTTGGTAAATGGTCTGCACTTATATAGCGCTTTTTTTAACCTTAGAGGTTACCAAAGCGCATTACACTGTGTCCCAATCACCCATTCACACACACACTCATACACCAATAGCAGCAGAGCTGCCATGCAAGGCGCTAACCTGCCACTGGGAGCATCTTGGGGTTCAGTGTCTTGCCCCAAGGACACTTCGGCATGTGGAGATCACCAACCCTGAGATTAGTGGCCGACCCGCTCTACCAACTGACCCACAGCCGCCCCCATATTTGATACTTGATAACTATCATGAAATATCATATTGACTAATTAACAGAACTGATCAATATATCAGTCTATAAATAGTATGAAACATCATATCTGTAAATTAATTCGCTTGACCGATTGGTCGGTAACTAGTATGAAATATCAGATCAGCCAATTATAGGCCTGACCAATAGATCAGTTTGTAACTAGTGAGAAATATACAATCCAATTAATCGGACTGACCAATATATCGATCTGTAACTAGTATGAAATATCATCTATGAGTGAAACACAGTGTCGATGTACTAATATTACTACTAAAAAGATCAAAGAGGGACATCAAGAGGAAAGAAACACATATAGAGGCAATTCGTTATTGTGAATTAATATCTCAATCTCAATTAATTATTGTAATCTATTGACAGCCCTTTGTTAAATTTTGTAAATCATACAAGTGTCCTTTTTAACTCACTTCACAGCAGCTTGGAGGACAGTCATAAGAGGCTGCGTCAATGATTCACATCCCCTGCTAATCAAGATCTCCAGAGGTCCTAACACATCTTTCCATAGCATGCTTCTCATAGGTTCTCCACACTGAGAAAGAACCAATGAGAGTAGCCGTAAGCCCTGGAGGACCAGAGGATGCTCCTCTGAGTTCAACGACTCAACCACGGCACCATTAATCTCAGAGGTGACAGAGACCAAACCGGGGCTCATAGAAGCATCACAGCTGTTGGTAATCTCTGAGGACGTGAGAAGATTTAGGATATGCACTAAAACCAGCTTTGCCAAAGAGGAGACAAATAAACTCCTGTCGTTCTGCAGATGGAGAATCACTTTGATGAGTACTGTGGATAAAAACGCATGTGATTAAACAAAAGGCTGAATTCCCAAAATTGTTGAACAGACTTTAAACTGAAGTAAAATATAACATATACACTCCAGGATCTAATTAATTTAAAGTATCCACTGCTATTGAATGTGTTTATGTGTATGTAAAGAACCTAAATGCAATGTATGTATGCATGAATGTATGCAGGCTCACTTGTCTTTTTTTTTTTTTCTAATTTGGCTCACTTGTCAATGGTTGATGAATTAATACAAATATTTCTTTATGCCAAGAAACTGTATTTTGTACTATTTCAAAACATTTGGCTTCCTTGCCAAATGTGTGATGGTAAGTTTTTCACTGAGGTAAAAACTAGTAAAACACGTGGAACTATCACTGATCTTTTCTTTGGTGGAAGGTTTGTCTTTTTAAATAGCTCACGCCAGATAAAAGTAAAACATTCTTACTTTGCGATTTAAACCATCTATAATGTTGTAATGTTGTAAAAATCAGTTGCTGGACCATAACTCTGTCTTATTTACTCGCTTTTAAGAACGTTAATACTGAACTATGTGTGTATGTTTTTGTGTGAAACCTTTTTCACAGATGAACTCCACGGCTTGCTGATGTTTCAGCATATTCAACAGTCCCTGTAGCCAACTACTGCGCACTGAGGCATCTTCCCATATATCACACAAACACCAGCCTTCCCGCTCAAACACACACACCAACAGATCTGCCTTCTGATCAATCCCAAAACAAAGAACACAGAAAAACAAGAATTCAGAATGTACCTGGAGACCATGTCGTAAATGCAATGCCTTTTTAAACAGCAAACAATGGGGAGGGGGGGTGCAAACAGGAATTTATGGTTAATCTTTATGTTATCATGGGTCACCAAAGTCATGATTAAATACAATATTGTTTCTCACCTCAAGCAAGTCAAAGCCTTTTTTGGTGGCCGCCAAAAGACCAGTGAGTTTGAGGGTGAAAGACAGGATAGAAGGATCTGTAGTTTTACATTTAAGTACACTGGATATGAAGTCCAAGAGGCATGGCTGCTGCTGAACAAGACACTCTCCGTTACCTGAAGTAACACATATCATATAGATTAGGTGTTTGAGCACTATTAGTATATATATGTGCAATAAAGCCACTAAAGTTTCTACATGAATAGCTTGGCAATCATTCAGGACATACCAACAAAATTTGTAGAAGGTTTTATTTTACAATATACATCTCTTAAATCAAAAGTTGATAATTTGTGTCAGTTTAAGTGAATGTGACTCACTTTGGCTGGGCAGCTCTTTAAACCAATCCAGCAGCTTCTCTAAAGAGGTGTCATCGGGTGGAGACTGCTTTGAGTCGGCCAGGACCACACAGACCGCTGGCAGCAAAGATATGTTGTCACTGTCCATAGTACCAAAGTCCCAGGATGATTGCTACATAGGATCCCCTGAGAAGTGCCAACAACATGCAAGAATCAAGATTATATATTTTACTGCCGTAAAAAATAGTTTAGGTTCAGTGTGCTCAACAACAAAAACATAGCAACATATGAATATTACTACATAAAACATGACAAATGTATCAGAATCTAGTCAGAGACAATGAAAAATAAGACTTTGGCCTAGTACACTAGTAGCAGTCCACAGAACAAAGAGACATTAAGTGTAAGAATTTAGTGTACTTTCACGGGATATTCTAATAAATAAAGTTACGTTTTGGAGCAGAAATATTTTTTATCCATGTGTATGTTATTGAGGTTGAAGTCTTACAAACTATGATGAGACAATCACAATAAGTTAAAAGTGCCCATAATTCAAACGTGTTAGTAAGCAACAAAACAATAGTAAAACATCTACAAATAATACTCCTAATTTTACTATGAAAGAATACATACGTTTTCTAATGTTTACATTTACAATAGCGCCGTAGCACACGTTGTCTGCACTTCCGCTGTGTACAGCGTGCTGAAAATTGCATTGGTGCCTGCGATCTTAGCCTTGACGTCTCTTCCTATGTGTGCGCAAATGCCGCGCACTTTAATGTTCTCCAACAGCGTAACCCAAGCATGGTTACATTGGACGCTAACTGCGCAGTGCGCGCTCAGGAGGTATCCACAACTTACGCATTTCCACTAGTTCTCTTTTTTTTTTTTTATTAACTAAGATTCAAACAAAGTCACTGTACAGTCAAAACTACAATAAAACATACATAAATTCCACTAGTTCTCTTACTAAAACGAGAACCGACTCCAACACGTCACATGCAAGATACGGTAAACATGGCAGATGAACCTTAAATTTGATGTAGATGAGGAGCATTCTTTCAGCGATCTGGAGGATTTTCTTGATGACATCGATGAGTATTGTAAATCGGCTTCAGTCACCGCTGCATCCATTGGCCAGACTCTGCACTTAAAGTTACAAGCTCATATTGCAAGGCATTGCACTTGAACATATTTTTCCTATGCAATAGTATTCTGTTAATAATATTCATTTTAGTGTATTTATCATGCATATTGAATAAAATCTGTCTCAGCAGACCATCCCTCGTCTAATGCATGCCTAAATATTGTCAAAAATAATTAATTCTGAGATTAGTTTTACTTGTATTTAATTAAAGTTTAAGGCCTTACTTTCACCATGGTAAATTGTTCTCCTTCAACTGTTTTTAGTTCCTGCTTTAAATTGTAAAAAAAAGCACCCAAAAGTATCCTGAAAATTAGTCTATGCAACTTGTGCATCATATTTCAAGTCTTCTGAAGGCATAGGACAGTGGTTCTCAACCTTATTTTGATGAACGCCCCCCTACTTCATTCCCTTAACCCAGCCGTTTGCAACCTCAATATATATATATATAAGTACAAAGATAACACCTAATTTGTGTGACTGAATTATTTTAACAGTGAGGCCAAGTTGGAACTCCTTTCATCTGGTTATTATTGATTCAAATGAGTGGAATTTCTGAAGGCAAACAACATCAGTTAAAGTTATTACCAGATACTTCAGATGCGTCTCTAGGCTTCAGAATCAGAACCGGGGTACAAATGCATACTAACCCGTATAAGAGAGTTTAGATAAACATTTTAATGCAAACAGGAACTTGACGATAGATTTGATTAACATGACTGACTTTTATATTCCATTTGTATTTTTTGGGGTGTGTCAAACCATTTGGCATTAGTAATGCAATGACGAGATGATCCGCACTCTCAGGGGGTGTAGATTCCAGGGGGGATGGGTGGTAGGTAAATGCCAAATGCTAAACCTTCAAATCTTCCCCACAAAACCTCTTTTTCTCTCTGTCTTTTTCATCCTAATCTAACAATCTCTGTTTTACTTTTTGTAATATATGAATTTATGTTTTCTATGCTTGCACAGGAATACTGCATTATGATTATGGCCAGACAACTGAGACTTGATGATGTCATCTCAGATTTAGACTTTTGTCAAGAGGTGAAAACACGGCGACAAAACACTAAGTTCAGTCCTTTAGATAAACATCCACTTGATTCCACCTGATGGACTTGATTATGACAGGTAAACTAATGAAAGGAGAAAAGTAGACTTGTTTATTTATTTAGTTAAAATAGAAGTACGGTTTCTGATCGTGTTTGTATCTTATCTTCTTTATTGTGACAGTAATAGAGTCTTCAAGACCATTAGATCATTTATAATTCAGTCGCAGAAACAGCACCACTTATATTCCAGCACACCTCCTGCCATGAAGGTAAACACATAGAAGCACTCATAAACACTGAGCCATCTTGACCATGTGAGATTTATTTCATCCTCTATTAGATACATAATATATTGATTGTTAAACTATACTTTGATGTTTTGGATTTGTACAGCACGGATGAAACTATTAAGCCAGTTGCATGTAGTACAATACAGTAATGTTGCTGAACGAGTTTGAGCAGGCCTGTGCTGTTAAGGAATCTGCACTTGTATGTCTTGCTGAAGCTGTAAGTCCAGACACTCTGAGGGAAATTGTGTGACACCAAAAGTATCTCTGTCATTGCAGCAGAACGCTGCTCCCGCCTTCAAGTAAATTAGTACAGCTCCAGGCTGGCCAGTGTGACTTTGGTATATCCGGCTCAAATATGTTTAGCTGTCTTTAGATTTAGAAATGTAATTTTTACCAACCCGATAAACCACATTTGTATGTTTTAATATCTAATTCAAATCAGATTTTTGGAACAGCTTTTCTGAACAGGATGTTTATGTTGTGTCTTCCACGATTCACATTAGTATTTACAACAGTGTTTCTATTTTATTTATTATAAATATAATATAAAAATAAATATTTTATAATAAATTATTAAATCAAAAGAATTCATTATAGTTGCGTATAATACAATATTACTAAGGATCCCAGATAAATATGTTAATGTTTAAATAACGAGCTGTCAATATAACAAAATCAACTTTAAAATATAAGCTTTTTAATAGAGCGTATGATGAATTATAACCTAATTAAATAGTGAAAAAATTGGTTTCTGTGTCAAGTTACATACATTCTTGTGGAGTTGATATTTAATTTAAACCCAAACGGCCTACAGTACTTTAACACACTACTGCTTTGATTTTGCCATAGCAGGTACAAAAACCAAGGCAAAACCCATCCAGGTATCCAGCTTTGGAGAGCATCTCAGACATCCGTCTTCTGCGACCAGCACTGAATGTGATCCAGCCGGTAACTGGCAGTGCTGAAAATTGTTAAACTCCCCCAGCAGCTAAAACTACTGTATTCAAAACTACTGTATTCTTAATTATATTTTAAATTCAAGCAACAATACATTATTCATCAGAGCATAGGAGTTGATTTGTATGGTGTAAAGGGATATAAGGGAAAGGAGGAGTCGAGAACCGGCTTGACAATATAAATAATATTTTACTGAAAAACACAAACAAAAGACACAAACACACACATGATGGACAGCTGTCCATAAACGATCTCTCTCCCTGTCGCACCAACATCCGCAGTCGGCCTTTATCCCTCTCGGAGGCTTAATTAGCCTGATAAGGGACCGGGTGTGTAAAATCACGACTCAGCCCCGCCCTCCGCCCTGTCACACATGGTAATTTATGATCTCTTTGAAAATATAATTTTGATACAAAATCTTTAAAGGATCAGAAAGGGACAATGCACAGCCAGCTTGATATTGCAAAATAAACCCTATCATCCTGAAGTGGTAATAGGGGCGAAGGGGTCATTATACAAACGTATTTGACCACAAATGAAGTATCAGAAATCTTCATAGCTTTCGATATTGATTATGAATAGTTTCTATTTTGCAGCATATTTACAATATTTTGCCATTCTTGTTCCATTTCAGAGTTACAGTGTGTGTATTTTAAGAGTGTACTAATGTAAAAAATTATAAATTGTTTATATTTTGGCAATTTGACTTTAGGTGAAGTGCAGTTGGAGAAGTTGCAGAAGTTGGAGATCAGGGGAACACCACCCAGTACCATCCGTCAAAAACACACAGATATCAAAGGAGGACAAAACATCTTTAAACGAAGAGGTGAGTAGTACTGTCTCATATTTTGATGTGCACATTTTTTTTTACTTTGCTTTAATTATGAATTGACATTTGCAGGATTGTTGTGGAATGATTTTTGTCCCACCTAAAAATAAATAAGCAAAACTGTTTACTTTAGGTCTAGCAGATGTTTCTTACACCAGCACTCTCCTACAGCAACCGTGCAATTTCAAGAAGCCGACCAATGAAAATGCAAGACAAAAAGGAATGACCGAAGTCAACAGGAAGAATGAAGCATGGCAAAAATACAAACATACTGTAAAAAGTAATAAGCCTGAGTTTTTGGTAAAATAAAGCAAGAGAAGCAAGAATTTTGTTTAACTTCAAATTCTTAAGGATGTTTTGTCTATTTTGATCATTTTGCATTCAAATGCTTCAGCTGAGATCATAGTGAAGTGACATAATTACATAACATTGTATTTTTAGTATTGTACATTGTATTTTATTTTTCATTGTAAATCTAGTACAATAGTCATTTTGGGGCACAAATGGAGTCAGGAATCATCACTGGCTGCACTATCTCTGTGATAATGTTCACTTGGGCAACGAACAACCTATTTCCACTTTTACGAACAATTGAGCTTGGATGCACCGGATGCTGAAAGACCTGAAGAACCTCAGGTTACATCACTGATGATGTTCTCTCTGCATACTATTTTACGTGCATCAGTAAAACTATCATGCCAGTAGATGAGTAGCTACACTGTATCCCAGCAATATCTTAACCATGTGATTTTAAGGGAGCCAGTCCAGTGAATGATGCTATCTCAGTCATGAAATTTCAGGCCAAGTTTATTCATTTAGACAGGCCATTATTTAAGAAGTTGACACTAATATATTAATTAATTATTTTGTCCAAAGTTATAACGTAAAATGATCTGATATGGCCTGGCTGACATGCAACTAAAATTCTCTCAGATTTTCTCGCTCCCATGCCATTTCAGATCAAAAGGACAAAGGTGGAGATTTATAGTAAAAAAGGACTTAAATATTGATCTGTTTCTCAAACACACCTATTATATCACTTCTAAAGGCATTCATTTAACCACTGGAGTCTTGTGGATTATTTATGTTCTGCCTTTATGTGCTTTTTGTGAGGACCAACAGAGCTGAGAAAAAAGAAAGTTATACAAATCTAGGATGGCATGGAGTTAATGATGGGAGAATTTTCATTATTGGGTGAACTATACCTTGAAATATTGATCTGTTCTGGTCTATTGATTGAAGTTCTGGTCATCATTCACTTGCACCTACAGAGCTGAGATGTTCTTCTAAAAATCTTAATTTGTGTTCTGCAGAAGTGATGGCATGATGGTGAGTAAATTATGAGAGAATTAACATTTTTGGGTGAACTATTCCTTTAATAATATGTGTAAAATATACATATAGGGTTTACACTAAGGTGATCAGATTTCTGAAATGAAAAATGGGGACTTTTAAGTTCAGTGTTCAATAGGTCATTAAAATCTCATGTTACTTGTTAAAATGGGGACAAATCAGTTTTTATGTTTTTTGATCATGATGAATGTGGTAATGTGCTGAACTATGCACTGTAACAAATTATTTTGGTTAAACTTAAAAAAGTTACCTGTTTGCCTTAAATTTTGAGTTCATTTAAAATAAAATTATCTAATAAAATTAAATAAATAAATAATTTTAATAAAAAGTTCTAATAAACTAACAAGTAGCGGAATTAACTTTTTTTATTATTTTTTTTTACATTTATGCATTTGGCAGACACTTTTATCCAAAGCAACTTAAGTAAAGAGCCCTTATTACAGGGACATAGTAATTGCATAGTAATATTCATTATGAATGATGTTTTGAACACAAAAATGGGGACATTTCCTGGGACAGCTCCAGTCGGGGACAGACCACCAAAAACCAGGGCTGTCCCCGGAAAACGGGGACATCTGGTCACCTTAGTTTACACATCAATCATACAGCGATTGCATAGGATTTCAATAGTGCTTTTAGCCAATAGAATAACTTTATTATCCAAACGGGGCTGTTAATTGGATTGGGCCAGGGCTGGGTTGGGCATTTTCCTGGTGGGCCAACACACTTTGGAGCCTATCAGGGGCGGACTGGCCATTGGGGGAACCCGGTTGGCCGGTGCGCAGACATTCTGACCTACCTCTCAGAATGTGCTACCCACACGCACTGCGCATGCACAATACGTTTTCTAGCTTGGAAATTGCATATCTGAAGACATACCTATAATTTTGAGCTACCTTACCTTTGGGTGAAAAATTGAAGTAAGGGGGCTTTCACACTAGCACTTTTGGTGCGCACCCCGGTTCGAATGACGTCAGAGTTCGGTTCGTTTGGATGATGTGAACACTGTCTTCCGAACTCGGGTGCGCACCCGCGAACCGTACTCGAGTCCGCTTAAAAAGGTGGTCTGGGGTACGGTTCATGTGAACTCCAGTACGGTTCGCTGCTGATATGAAGGCAATCGAACCAAACCGCGGAAGTGAACCACTATTGTTGACGTATAATGTGGTCGTCAGTCTCACACTAAAATGTGATGTAAAATCCGCTCACTTTCAAAATGAGCGGAAAGGGTTTACTTTCGTGCGTGCGTGCGTGTGTGCGTGTGTGTGTATACACTTACCTTGACGAAAAGCGGGATTGACGCACACGCTTGCCTTCGCAAAAATTTCTGCTTGCCTTCGCAAAAATTGTCTTCGGCGGACAGCCCGCTGTCTTTTGAACGATTTCAGCATTTTTGCGGCAGACAGACGCAAGTGTGTTTCTGTATCTTGATGTTGAAAACAAAACCAAAGGTTAAAAAAAAGAAGAACAAATGTGAACCTAGCAAGTCTATTCATTGAATTATGACGCCTTTTCATTTCGCGGTTATCAAGCAACACGATTACGCACCAGCTGCAGCTTGATGACGCAAGCGTACCGCGGTTCGGATACAAATATATAATGTGAACACAGTCCATCGGGGGCAGGGGGGAGGGGGGAGCAATCGAACTCGGGTTCGGAACAGGCAATTGAACCAAGTGTGAAAGCCCCCTAAAATCTTGCTGAATAATAATACAATTTTATGGTAAATACAAATCTCAATAATTGTAATAATTTCTGTATTGTCTGTGATACAAATATATGTGGTAGGAAATTGACGGTTCAACACCAACTTTACATAACTAGCGTACGTGTGTTCAAAAAGGGATCTAAATATATATTTTTTAAATACTCAAGAGCGATATCTGAAATCTACTCAAATGGAACTTTATTTAGTACAAATAAATTGTAGAATTGTGTAACTGACAAGACATCATAAATGAAATAACAACCACGTTTTTATGCTAGCATATATTAAATTGGCTATAGTCTATGTGGTGATGTTAAATGAATTTTTATGGTCATAGACCAGTGCTTCCCAACACTACATTGTCTCCTTAATGAAACACACCTGATTAATCTCATCAGCTCGTTAGTAGAACGAATGTGTAGAAATCACGATAATCATTTTTCATGCTTTGTGTGCACATATTATACAGTGAGGAAAATAAGTATTTGAACACCCTGCTATTTTGCAAGTTCTCCCACTTGGAAATCATGGAGGGGTCTGAAATTGTCATCGTAGGTGCATGTCCACTGTGAGAGACATAATCAAAAAAAAAAAAAATCCAGAAATCACAATATATGATTTTTTAACTATTTATTTGTATGATACAGCTGCAAATAAGTATTTGAACACCTGTCTATCAGCTAGAATTCTGACCCTCAAAGACCTGTTAGTCTGCCTTTAAAATGTCCACCTCCACTCCATTTATTATCCTAAATTAGATGCACCTGTTTGAGGTCGTTAGCTGCATAAAGACACCTGTCCACCCCATACAATCAGTAAGAATCCAACTACTAACATGGCCAAGACCAAAGAGCTGTCCAAAGACACTAGAGACAAAATTGCACACCTCCACAAGGCTGGAAAGGGCTACGGGAAATTGCCAAGCAGCTTGGTGAAAAAAGGTCCACTGTTGGAGCAATCATTAGAAAATGGAAGAAGCTAAACATGACTGTCAATCTCCCTTGGACTGGGGCTCCATGCAAGATCTCACCTCGTGGGGTCTCAATGATCCTAAGAAAGGTGAAAAATCAGCCCAGAACTACACGGGAGGAGCTGGTCAATGACCTGAAAAGAGCTGGGACCACCGTTTCCAAGGTTACTGTTGGTAATACACTAAGACGTCATGGTTTGAAATCATGCATGGCACGGAAGGTACCCCTGCTTAAACCAGCACATGACAAGGCCCGTCTTAAGTTTGCCAATGACCATTTGGATGATCCAGAGGAGTCATGGGAGAAAGTCATGTGGTCAGATGAGACCAAAATATAACTTTTTGGTCATAATTCCACTAACCGTGTTTGGAGGAAGAAGAATGATGAGTACCATCCCAAGAACACCATCCCTACTGTGAAGCATGGGGGTGGTAGCATCATGCTTTGGGGGTGTTTTTCTGCACATGGGACAGGGCGACTGCACTGTATTAAGGAGAGGATGACCGGGGCCATGTATTGCGTGATTTTGGGGAACAACCTCCTTCCCTCAGTTAGAGCATTGAAGATGGGTCGAGGCTGGGTCTTCCAACATGACAATGACCCTAAGCGCACAGCCAGGATAACCAAGGAGTGGCTCTGTAAGAAGCATATCAAGGTTCTGGCGTGGCCTAGCTAGTCTCCAGACCTAAACCCAATAGAGAATCTTTGGAGGGAGCTCAAACTCTGTGTTTCTCAGCGACAGCCCAGAAACCTGACTGATCTAGAGGAGATCTGTGTGGAGGAGTGGGCCAAAATCCCTCCTGCAGTGTGTGCAAACCTGGTGAAAAACTACAGGAAACGTTTGACCTCTGTAATTGCAAACAAAGGCTACTGTACCAAATATTAACATTGATTTTCTCAGGTGTTCAAATACTTATTTGCAGCTGTATCATACAAATAAATAGTTAAAAAATTATACATTGTGATTTCTGGATTTTTTTTTTAGATTATGTCTCTCACAGTGGACATGCACCTACGATGACAATTTCAGACCCCTCCATGATTTCTAAGTGGGAGAACTTGCAAAATAGCAGGGTGTTCAAATAATTATTTTCCTCACTGTATATATATGAATATTCTGTAAGTGGTTTGTGAAAGACAGGTTAGTTTCCATCTTTTTGCTGGGTATTAATGTAAAACCTTATAACCGTTATATTATACTGACTGTAAACAAGTGGGACAAAAATTGGATATGCGTCTGTCAATGTCAAGTCAAATGTATTTGTATTGCGCTTTTCACAGTTTTTGCAATGTTTTAAGACTAACAGATATTAATTGTAACATGAGATTACAATTAATAGTAAACAAGTGGGACAACAACAAAAAATGTGACAAAAGTTTGTTCATTAAGCCTAGCAGTGTAAATATAGCATTGTTGTTATGAATAGCTGAGTTCCTAACAGCACCTATAGGCTTACTCTGCATATTATTTAGCACTGAGTTATGTTAAAGGTGCACTTACTATTTTTTTACCTTTAACTGTCGCACATTGTTCTCCCCCCACACTTTTGAATTCTTTGTTGAAACCAGAGCAGAACAGGGGGGGTAGACTCCAGCCAGACTTTTCTGGGCCCTACTCCATTTCCACTATCACAGGGAAGACAATTGTACTAAAAAATCAGGAAGGACTTATTTTGAAAACCACATACAATGTAAACCTTCTAAAACCATACAGGGAAGGACACAAAAAAGGGTACACAAAAGAAACGTTAGTTGAACAGTGGCAAGCAGTGCAAGGCCAACTTGAATTGCATGTTTACCAGGTGAGACTGGATGAGAAGTACATTGAATTGGAAAGGTCTCAGTCACATTCAGTGAAAGGGAAAGCCGTAGAGTTGGAAGTTGACCATGTGCCACTTGAAGATAAGTCCAAAACAGTGGAATGGGAGGGAGGTCAACCTTTTAAGAAAGAAGAAAGTTTACCTCAGAAATGGAAAGAGAGAGGAAAGAAAAAGACATCAGGACAAAAAACAAATGTTTCAGATTCTCAAGTTGTCATAGAAGGTGATCATGATTTCACAAGGCAAAGAAGATGCTTACAAAAGGAAGATACATAGAAATTGCTCACATTTTAAAACTTAATTTAACTTTTGATCAATTTAAGAGTGCACCAAATAATTTCATGTTTGTTTTACTGGCCAGTGAAGTGAAAAAATTACTTAGCACACCTTTAAGAAAACAAATCACTGTCACTAATGTAGTAATGATGGCTGACAGCGAATAGAGCAGTACTACAGTAACACTGGTAACCAACCAAAACTCTTTTTGTGTAATGCTCCACCCACACTTTGTAAGGGATAATGTACAGGCCTGTCAGGGTTTATTATGTGATAACAACCCACTGTCTGTGCATAATCCTGCTTATTACACAGCTACTGACCAAATAAATGAATACATAGACATAAAATATTGATTTGCATTGAAATTATGTAATTATGTAAAATAAATAAATCACTGAACAGCTTAAAGTATATCCGCCTCAGGTTCGTGTCTGAGTTCAGCTTGTGTTTTTTCTGTAAAAATGTCCATCTGACTCTTAATTATTCCATGTTTTACGAGACTACTTGCAAATAAACAAATGCATGTTCATGAAACATTAATCTGCGTTGAAATTATGTGAGAACAAATATGTAGTTGAACTGCTTGAAACGTTTTGAGCCTGTTATAAGACTACATGCCAAATTAATTAATACATGCACATGAAAAATTCATTTGAGTTTAAAATATTTTATTATCTTACTTGTGGAGAATGCAAAGATCCGAGAAGCAGTAAAGATGGCGTGCAGTACCCGGATGACCGGTCTGATATGTCTTTCTCAGGTTGTTACAAGGAGATATCAGACCACTAGACTGCCATTGACCAATCAGAATTGAGGATTCCAGACCACCATGTAATAGGTGTTAGTATAGGTCCAAGACCACTTTCATATTGGTCAGTGAAACCTAAACAGTTACTGAGGCAAAAAAGTATTGCATCTTTAAGATTTACTTTTCATAAGCAGTAAAATTGTCATAAATTACCTGTGCTCTCAAATATAAAATATTAGCTTTTAAAGGTTACATTTTTAAACATGCAAAGTCACAATCTGATGCTTGCGACTACACATAGTTTACAATATGAGCAACAAATGGATGGTAGCAGTTGTGGAGTCTCAGTTTTAAAAGTTGGGAAATAAAGTATTTAAAAATCAGCAAAGATTTGGTTTACATTATGTATAATAATGTTCTCGCTTAACCTTTTTTTGTTAGTTTTAACAAAGCTTTACACATTTACACAGCTTTACCATGGTAAATGACACACAGATTCACCATGTTCACAGGATAAACTTGAGTTGATGTATTGTTGATTTAATTCACTTGACTCTTTATAGGTGCAGTGCAATTTATGTTCAAGGTGGGAACACTTAACTTGCATCCCTGATGTCACGACTGTAGAGGAGCTGCCAATAGAATATAATTGCACCCATTGCAAATTATAGCATTTAATTTTTTTCAGCTGATCTGTTGTTTCACTACTTGATTATTGGGTTGCTCTTTGTTACATCCCTGGATGTTTGTTTGTTTTTTGTGATTAATGTGTTTTTATTGATCCATCTATTAAACAAGAACAGCAAAACATTAATTAATAAACAGAATCAATTTTTAACCATAATTGGTCACATAATTATAGACACAAAAAAAAATTATATGATAATCACACAGATCCACTACACCTCTCTCTCCACTGTCCATCCCTGAGAGCCCTCCAAAAAATACATTATTTGCCCCATTTATCTACAAACAGGTCTAAACTCCCCAGTCTTCTGGATGCCCCTTCCTCAAAAGCTGCCACACTGGCCATCTCCGAACACCACTCCTGAAATGGGTGTGCTCCAGCTGACTTCCAACCCCTAAAAATGATCTGCCTGGCAATCATAATACTAGTTAGGACCCAGTTTTTATGTGCTTTTTTTCCAAATTAACGACCGCCCTATCTCTTAAAATACAGTCTGGGGCAAAATAAAATTTGAGACCCCAATACCTCACACATAAAACTCTGAATCCTCTACCAAAAATCTTGAATAAGGTGAACCCTTGCATCTCTAGATGTAGACTTGATCTTTTTTAGAATCCTAGCCCACACTACCTCCTCCAATACCAAGTTCAGATATTTCTCCCATAATCTCTTGAGAGAAGCTGAAGCTCCATCACCCAGACTCTGAATTAGCAGGGAGTAATCACTGATGCCTCATGACCTTTTCCTAAAGCAGTAATCACCTCTCCCAGAGTATCTGCTGTTTTAGGAGGGTGTAAACTACTCCCAAAAACAGTACAGAGCTGGTGGCCCAGCTGTAAATTCTTATAGAACTTAGATCTGGGAATCCCAAAAAGTTTAACCAAATTTTGAAAGGATCTAAACACTCCAGTCTCATATAGGTCACCGAGTGTAGTAACCCCTCTCACAATTCACTCTGACCAACAAAATGGGGACTTGTTGATAATTGTTGATACATAATTTGGGGTAACCAACTTGTGCTACAGAATTAAATTTCCATCGCAGTAATTGATCAACATATTACAGCAACAACTTTCGGCAGCATCACAGACATGCTTGCCAGTTGCCGCTGGATTTCTCCCACCGCACCGTCCAAACGAGTCCATGGTCTACCGGCCAGTCCGAGACACCAGCTTGAGCACATAAGTGTTTATAAATATCTCCAGAGCCCGAGGACTTCGAATTCTTTCCCATGTTGACTTCAAAGAACTGATATGTAGCAGGGTGTATCGAATCTCACCGGTTTATGACATAGAAGTAATTAAAAACTAGCAAAGTGCGCAGACCTCACCGTTAACACATCCAGCTACCACCGTATCTCAAGCTAACAAGATGTGCTACTCCTGTTTTTACATCATTTATTAAGGTGGTAGTTCATTCTGATGGGGTATCTTAAGCTGACAGGATGTGCTTCCCCTGTTTTTACATCATTTATTAAGGTGGTATTTCATTCTGATGGGGTATCTTAAGCTGACAGGATGTGCTACCCCTGTTTTTACATCATTTATTAAGGTGGTAGTTCATTCTGATGGGGTATCTCAAGCTAACAAGATGTGCTACCCCTGTTTTTACATCATTAATTAAGTCAGTAGTTCACTATGATGGTATCTCAAGCTGACAGGATGTGCTACCCCTGTTTTTACGTCATTTATTAAGGTGGTAGTTCATTCTGATGGGGTATCTCAAGCTAACAAGATGTGCTACCCCTGTTTTTACATCATTAATTAAGTCAGTAGTTCACTATGATGGTATCTCAAGCTGACAGGATGTGCTACCCCTGTTTTTACATCATTTATTTAATAATCCATCCATCCATCCATCTTCATATGGTTTTTAATATAAACTTAGCTCATTCTGAGAAAGAAGCACATTGTGTCACACATTGACAATATGACAGCTTGAACTACCGGTAGCACATACTTAGCGGGTAGGACAGATTGTCAGAACACCGGCCGCGAAACGAGCATAATGGACCGCGATAAACTGAAATTAGCCACCGCGTTATGCAGAACGAGACAACTTTTGGGCATGTTTCTATGTAAAACCCCGGCCCGATTTATCTTAACAGTCCACCCCTGTATTGGGCGTGTCATTAAGTGAGTGTCCCTTGTCGTCCTTGACGAATTCACAATTCACACAAGCCCTGTAAAATCTCACAAGAGGACCATCGCTGGTATATTTTGTTTGGATTTTTTTGTAAACTACCCTGTCAACCTTTGCTCCGCTCGTCCGCTAACTGTAGGCAAAATGGAAAGGACGTCGTCATCACAAATTTTAACTGTGAGTAGTCTACGCTAAAGATCATATGAAACTTCCAACAGTACAGTCGGCAGACAGGCGCTATAATTACACACGCGATGTTTGTCATTTTAAACCCTACTGTTGCGTGCAACTCTGTTTTGAAATGAAGTACAACATGAACATGGTAAAGAGTTTACATTATTCAGCTGTACAACTGAAGGGCATGACTGTATATGGGAGGCCGGGGCAAGTTGTCACATAAGGAAGTCGTCAAAGGGTATCTTCTTAGGTATACCTTAGTAACTATAAGGTTTAAAATTAAATATAAGGAGTCAAGTGAATAAACGTTTAATTCTTGGGGCTATGTTGGTTCCAAACACCTACTTCTTAATAATAAAAAAGTAAACAAATATATAAATTATGGGCTGTTATCCAGAAATGTCAGATTTGGCACGTTGTCAGGTGTTTTATTGGTTGTGTAAATGTTTGATTTAAAACATTTAATGCATTCATTAGTTATAGTTTCTGTTGTCCATTTATATATATATATATATATATATATATATATATATATATATATATATATATATATATATATATATATATTATTCTGACCCAATTTGAATTTTATGGATTGTTTTTTGTTTTGTTTTTATACATTTATTTTATGTACATTTATTTATATAATTTTAAGAATGAAAAAGTTTTTTGTTTCTTTAGCTAATTGTTATATGTATATTTGAAGGCTATATTAAGTTTCTATTTTTATTGTTTCATTAATAGTTTTATAATTTTACTGTTTAAATTTAGCTGAAAGTCTTTAAAAGTATTTTAAATATATTTTAAATGCAGTAATATGTTGTGAAAATGCTTTTTTTTTTTTGCCTTTGGCCAAAATTTTGTTTCACAAAAAATAAATAAAATTATAAAAGTCAATAAACTGCAAGACAGGTTCCAATTGTGATAACTTAGCCCAAATGACTAATCCCACCCTGAAAATATATTTATTGTTCTAATATTAAATAATTAGTTTTAAAAACTGCAGCCCTGACAGAGAGGACTTTCGTGTCCTCTGTGTTTACATGTAGAATATTGTGAAATGTAGAGAACAGGGGGACAAGAAACTGTTGAGGGATGGATCATATTTGTGGGAGTAGATTTTAAGTTCAGACTTCAACCTAAATATTATGTCTTTATCTTTGTATTATTTTCCAGAATTCCAGAACTTGATACATTCTGGAGATGATAATGTTGCACATTCAAGTTGGGATCTGCTATAGACTTGGTTCCAGTGAAAATGAGATTGCTGAGACGGTTTATGTGTTTCCTTCTGTTGGGGACAGTGTTCATCTTATTCTTCATAAAAGTTTTCTTGGATGATGATGGGAGAGATGGCACTTTTTACTTGCACATGGCCTCATCACCTGCATTCCCCACTAGCATGATGTCCACTGAACATTGGATGAGTGGGAACAAGAGATATAAATTTATCTGGAACACTGTTTTGAAGGAGCCACCTGACTTGAACTTCAGTTCAGACCAGTCCAAAAAGTTAAGCTTGTCCAATCCAAATCAGATGCCCATCACAGCTTTTTTTAAATACCCCTTAGAGGATCAGGGACCCTACAAAGTAAAGCTCAGCCCCTCACAATCTTTCCCCGCACACCTCAAACTGCGCCAAGCAAACCGTAGACGTATTATAAGAGAGATTTGCTTGGCCAATAGTAGCCTAAATTTCCCTGGGAAATTTAAGACTTTTGACCAGATTCCAAAACAAGCCCTGGATCATCTCATTGTGGATGATCGGCATGGTGTGATTTACTGTTTTGTGCCCAAGGTTGCATGTACCAACTGGAAACGAATCATGATTGTGCTCAGCCAAAACCTCAAAACATCTGATGGAGCTTCATATCGTGATCCTCTTACCATAACAGCAGAATTCAGCCACAGTCCTACACATCATCTGACTTTTAACAAGTTTCAGAGACGCTTTGGTCGTGCCTCACGACATTTAATGCTGCAAAAGCTGAAGAACTACACAAAATTCCTTTTTGTACGGGATCCTATTGTACGACTCATGTCTGCCTTCCGGAACAAGTTTGCTCAGCCAAATGAGGATTTCTATAAACAGTTTGGCACCATAATGCTTCAGCAGTATGCTAATCTTTCAACACCCCCAGGATCTGCTCAAGAAGCCTTTGCCGCAGGTATCCGACCCTCATTTCTGAACTTTGTGAAGTACCTGTTAGATGCTGACACTGAGAAGAAGGAACCATTCAATGAGCATTGGCAGCAGGTTTACAGACTCTGCCATCCTTGCCAAATTGAATATGACTTTGTTGGGAAGCTGGAAACTCTTGATGAGGATGCAGAACATTTGTTGAAGATACTTGGGATTGATAATCAGATTAAATTTCCCCCAGGGTTCCGCAATAGGACATCAGCAAACTGGGAACAAGAATGGTTTGCGAACATTTCTTTAGATGATAGGAGAAAACTTTACAAACTCTATGAACCTGACTTCAAGTTATTTGGATATGACAAACCTGAAACTCTTTTGTGTAAACCAGGGTTAAACACCAATGATAAAACTACAAATTGCTCTAATGTTTCTTAAATATTTACTGGATCTCATCTATCACAAAGCAACAATAATCTCACCCGGGGTAACTAAAAATGAACCCCTTGCAGTAGTTCTAAAACTCTAAATGAATTTAGACCTGTTGCTCTCACTTCAATTTTAATGAAAAATTTTGAAAAATTGATAAGGTCACATATTTTAAGGATAACTGAACATGCATTGGATACCATGCAATTTGCCTACAGGCCACGCAGGGGTGTAGAAGATGCCACTCTCACTCTGCTTCATTTGCTCCTCAAACATCTTGAGGGAAGTAGGTCCCATGCACAAATTCTTTTTATTGATTTTTCATCTGCTTTTAATACAATTCAACCGTATATTTTAGCCAACCGTCTTATTGAGCAATTCGATTTTTGTCCTAATCTTGTTGGTTGGATTTTGGATTTTTTTAACAAACAGGACACAGAGAGTAAAGGTGAATGGAGCTCTGTCTGGTCAGCTTTGCTCTTCAACAGGTTCACCACAGGGGTGTGTACTTTCACCCCTTCTGTTCATTTTATATACAAACATGTGTCAGAGCAAATATGTAAATAGGACCATTATTAAATATGCGGACGACTCCGTCATAGTAAGTCTGCTCCATAAAAATTATAGAAGCCATGGTCCAATAATTGAAGACTTTGTCCAATGGTGTGAGGAGTCGCACCTTCAATTGAACATATCCAAAACGAAGGATATGTACATTAATTTTGGAAAAACTCCAGGATTTGAGGCAACTAGTGGATCAAGTACAATCCTATATATACCTAGGGACAATTATTGACTCTAAATTACATTTTCAGGAGAATTGTGGGGCTGTCTGTAAAAAAGGACAACAATGTCTATACTGTTTGAGAAAATTTTAACATTTTAATAGACAAGACTTTGATGACATTATTTTATCATGCTTTTATTGAAACCATCATATCTTTCTCCCTAGTGGCATGGTTTGGTTGTGTCTCAGTCAAGCACAAGAATCGCTTAAACCAAATTGTAAAATGGTCAAATAAGCTGACTGGGGAGCCCCAGCTGCACCCCGCATCCCTGTATGCTAAACAGTTACAGCGGCTAGCTATGGCTATCAAAAAAGATAGCCTACATCCTCTGAATAGGGAATTCCAGTATCTCCCCTCTGGACGGAGGTTAAAAGTTCCTGGTTACAGAAACACAAGGTTTAAAAACAGTTTTGTACCAGCAGCAATCACTCTGTTAAACAAACGGTAAAATTATTTGCACAAAACGCAATCTGGTCATGTACTGTTTTCTGTTCCTCCTTTTTTTTTTACCTGTTTTTATATGTTTTAATGTTTTGTATGTTGCATGCTATGTTGTGGTCAACAAAGTTGTAAGGATGTCCTGACTCTCAGACTGTAAAACTAGTTTACCTACGGGTACCAATAAAGTAACCTAACCCCTTTTCATAAAATAAATTGTCATATTTAAAATTAAGCTGAACTCAAAACATAACTATAACCCCAATTACTTTTAAATGTTAGTTAATAAAAAACCCAAACAGTCCCCGAAACCTATACATATCTACCTCATTAATTATGCAAACACAACAGCCAATAGCAAGTCCTCAAACAGATACATCAACATGCGTTTCAGGACATTCCTGGAAAGGACAGTAATTCTATGTAGTTTTAACACCTGCCATTTGATTAAATTTGGTAAATGTTCCATTTTGCCCCTGGCACAAAGAAAAGTGAAAAAATCCAGAAGTCTGATTGGTCCATCTAATCACTGATCAGCATTAGACAAAGTAAGATAATAAACAAATATTGCTTTGTGTCCTATTATTGGGGATGAGGAAATTACTTCAGCCCTTACCTCTTCAAGTCGCACAATGTCGATTGTGATATGCTGCATTAAATATTTTATAAAAACACAGAGCATACTGTACTTGTGTAACGTTGTTGAATGCAGGCACAAACAACAAAAGACAGATTGAGACTGATTTAATAGATAAATAAATAGGAGGAATCCATGCATAAGATCCCGCAGCTGAACCAATTCAGTGTTTCAGTAGTATCATCATCAGTGGCTTAACAGACAGCATTTCATTTGGTTGAGTGTTTGTGTAAACTGAAAATAATCACAAGCTCATAGCCAGTCTCTCTCTGTGGAAGCAGATTTAAATCTTTTTAGTCTGTTTTCGTCAACATTCAAACTGTGTAAGGGGACAGTTTTTGACTAATATTTATTTAGATAAATAACTAATTACTGTGATCTTGGAAGCTGGTCTGGTATAAATTGGGTGTACAACACACTCTGCACACTGCCTACTTAATGTTGTTGTGATGATGTCACAACCAGACTGTTTGAGGGTCCCCCACTTCAAAACTGGTTCTGGCGCGGTGACTGCTGCACATGTAAATTTTGGATCACTCTTATATTTTAAGGATTGTGCTTTGTGCAATCTCAAAATAATGTTTTAATGATCATTTTTAAATTAATACGTCTTCAGCGTTAGTAACCTCTTGCTATAAGACATCCGAGTTATAAGACAGACAAATAAAGAGTTTGTTCTCAGTTAATATGATAATAGGATGTTGAAATGCAAATGAATTATGCGGTTATATATATGTATATAAAAAGAAATCCTTAAAATTCCAATTAGGTCAGAATAATATTATTTAATAATAATTAATGCTCGTTACTATATTCCTTCTTAACGAATAAAGAGATGAAAAGGTCTCTACACAAAAAGTTCAGTCACTCCCTCTTTCTCCATTTCTCTTTAGTTCAGTCAGACTGGGACTGGACTGTTTGAAAGGTCAAGGGCAAATTCACAGCTGAATCAACCCTGGCCTACACTTATGACAGCTAGAAAGGTTCTGTGACAGGTTCTTTTAAAGTTGTCTACTCAAAGATGAGCAGTGATGTTTTAGAATAAAGGTCACTACTAATGGCCCACGAGCACTGGATGCAAGTACATAACCTTCCTTTCTGTGACCCTTGTTAATGCTGACTTATGTCTATTATTTCTTTTAGTTCATCACATTCTTTCACCCCCTCAAGAGGGACTCTGCATGTTGCGAAGAATGTAGTTCTAAGATTAGCCAAAAACAGATGCACGTCATACTGGTTACAGAGTTATGTTTTGGTTTCATCAAGTACCTTTAGCAAACATAACTAACACTAAACAATTTAAAAGCTTTGCCTAGTGAAATATTGAATAATATACAACAGTTAGTTCCGGTCCTCGAATCTGATTGGACGAGAGACGTTCCATGAGCACTGATGGCCTGACACCATTTGCACTTGCACGCTTCATTGTGTGTATTACTCCGCTGGTGTTCATGCCATTCTAAACTAAAGTGTAAGAGCAGTGCATATGTGTTAAGAGCGTCAGTTTGTCTTTTTTTTTCACATTACATATTTTAGCCAGCAGGTGGTGGCAAAAGGTAATTTTTATGTGAAACATGAGCCAGTTAGGTGATATGAAGTGAATCCACGTCAGCTAATGTTCACATAAAACAGCTCTTACGTGATCGCTTGTATTACACTACTAAAGCTAGGAAATAGCTTTAAACGGTTTTAAATGAACAACTTCAGCATTACGGCTCATCACAGATGAGAGACACAACAGACTGATTAATTACACAATGGATGCTGTTTAAAGTGGCGGAGGACATTGAGGTTTCTATAGTGATCAACACTTGCGCACCAGCTACCGCGAAATAGGGAGAAATACCCCCGCTTGGACGCTATTCTACCACTGAGAAAGCTGATCTTCAGAAAGCTGACAGCATCTTTGCTTGTACGTGGCAACAGGTGGTTGCACACACACACACTCTCTCTCTCTCTCTCTCTCTCTCTCTCTCTCTCTCTCTCTCTCTCTCTCACACACTCACACACACACACACACACACACACACATCCATCCTTGTTTATCCAGTAACTTGTTCAAAACAGCACAAGCTTTTATACTATTTCTGAAGTGACATTTTTTAATTACTAATGGAGGCTTATACGCATCATTTGTTTTGAGCCAGCAACGGCAGATTCTGATCCATCGCGAAAGTAGTTCCTTGCACAAATGCGTTTTTATAACTGTACTCAGTTTTTTTTTTTTTTTTTTTAAATATACATGTTCTTTGAACTGTTAATTAGATTTTAAAATGTCTGATGGCATTTATGGCAACTGTTTGGTTATATATTTAAGCAATATCACACTTGCAATTGTGCTATATGGCCCTGCAGCCAAATAACAGCAGTGCTGATGTAGGGCCATATCACACTCTTGCTCATGTGATATTGCTTAAATATATAACCAAACAGTTGCCATAAATGCCATCAGACATTTTAAAATCGAATTAATACAAATTCATTTAATAAAACAATTCCTTGGTAGGAAAACACGTGGCTCTTTTCAGAGCCTCAATAAAGACTTCCTCTAGACAGCTTTTTGATGTAAAAATGGCCTCTGTCGCTGAAATAATGTATGTTAAAAGGGCTTCAAATAACCTTAATCAAGAAACATTGTTCAGTGCCCTCAACCCCTCAATTAACGTGAAATATCAAAATCATAATATAGATTTATTTGTATTTATTTATTTGCCAATAATGAAGTCAAGGTAAGGGAACTACAGTTGCATCATGGTCACATTGATGGACACATGGGCACATTCAAGTTCATATTCAATGTATACTTGTAAAGGAATAGTTCACCCCAAAATGAAAATTCTCAAATTACTCACCCCCATGCCATCCCAGATGTTGACCCTCTTTCTTCTGCAGAACACAAATTCATTAATGTCTGTTCTCTTCCAAAACTGACTGGATGACTTCTGAATACATGGATTAAACCACAAAGCCAGCACTTTTATGCTGGCTTTGTGAGATTCAAAGTTTTGGTCACCATTCACTTGCATTGTATGAGCAGAGCTGAGATACATCTTAATTTGTGTTCTACATAAGAAAGAAAGTCATACACATCATGAATGCATGAGTTTGAGTTAATGATGAGAGAATTTTCATTTTGGGGTGAACTATTCCTTTAAAGGGGTCATGACATGGGTTTTTTTATTGTATTATTATGTTCCCTTAGGTGCAATTATAGTATTAATATATATTTTTTTAAGAAAAACTTTTAAAATCTAGTGATTTATGACCTTTTCCCACCCTGTTTCTCATCCTCTGATTCAAACAGTCTGTTTTGGGGGCGTTTTCAATTTAAGACTTCAGTGTTAACGCCCACTGTTATGATTGGCTAACGTCAGTGCCTATGTATCAATTATTGACGCCCCAGCCAGAACAATATGCAAGTAAACTAAGTAAAAACACTGTGATTATTCATAATGAATGAAATTGCGCTTTAAAAAGTAGTTTAAAGTTTAAAATAGATTACTTACAGTTTGCGTCGATATTGAGATTTGTTCTCAAAACAGTCATCCTTAAAATGACTGGGACGTCCATAAAAAATAAACTGCATCCATTTTTCCCTGACGTCTGGATCTTTCGGCAGCTTATTCAGAGGTTTTGTTTGACCACAGCCAGGAACAGCACATCTGTGTGGCATCGTAATTTTCCTGTGCACAAGTAGTCTCTGTCAGAGCTCGCTGTCCATCGACTGAACACTTGTGAGGCGACGGCGATACTGAAATGAGCGTGAGTTGTCTTGCGCTTAAAGCGTAGTTATCTTGTGCTGGAGGCGGTCATATGCAAACGCTGGTACGCCACTTCTAACCGACATGTCACTTCTAACCATGAATCCAGAACGAGCTGTATTTTGAGCTTGATTAAATAAATGATTCGTTTAGAATGGGGAGGACGTCTTAAAATATTAAACTTGCAGGACGTTTTAATGATACAAAGACCTCTTATATACCAAAAGATCAAGGCAAATTTGGTTTCTCATGTCATGACCCCTTTAAGATATCAAAACATGCAGTATATCTGAGGCGGCTGAGGATGGAGGATCTAAATGCAGCTTTTTAATTTAAACAAAAGATGAACAAGGTAACTCAGAATAAAATAAAAACAAAACACTGGGAATCAGGTACAGAACATGAAAATACATGTAAAGACTGACAAACTAACCAGGTGAAACAAGGGCTTAAATACACAAGGGAAAACAAGGAACACCTGGGGAAACCATCAGAGAGAACAAATTATGAAATAAAATAACAAAAGGTCTACAATACAAACAGGAACGTGGGAACTAAACAAGAATTTCAACATAATTGCACAAAAACGGGAATTCATGACAATATCATGTAACTTGCCAATAAAAGCCAAGTGGTACCATTATAACATACCAATGACATTTATTGTGTTTTTCAATCTAAAACAGATCTCTTGTTATTTATTTGTGCTTTTTAGAGGAAGTAGCAAATGAGCATTCTTGTTAGTCCAACCTAAATAGATTTAGCCTCACTTAAACCATTTAAAGAAAAAAAACAACCCTGATTTCAGGGCAACTAAATGCGCACTGACAGGATCAATACCTCACTCTTAACCTCTTCAACCTTGTGACGTAAGTTTCTCGTGCTTTCCTGCTTATGTGCCAGTAACAGGTAGAACAAGTGTGTGTGTTTTGTGTGACTGAGCCCTGGCCTCAGAGGCCCTTTTCTTTTTTTCTGGGAAGCATTAATGTGTTAATTATTTCAAAAATAGCCAGCAGAAACCCTTAGCTAGAAGCAGTGGTGTCACAAGCTATCTAAACCAGTGGCATGTATTGGTGTTCTTCCACAAAACATTTTTATACGGTATGTATATGCCTGCTAATGCTATTGGATAATTTGCCAGAATCAATAATTTTTCCATGAGCATGTTAAAAAAAAGCACGCTTCTTCAATGTTTTCCTGGTATATGTCGTCTCTTTGTATTGTTATACAGTACTTGTATAAAATGGATGCTAATCATAGTTTAGCTTTTTACCAACTGCAAAATGATATCATGTATGTGAGATAAGGGCTATGTTCAGAATAGCATCCTACCACTCTACGCTTTCTATTTCTGTAGTATTTACTGTATATTTCACACAGTATACAGATTTCCTGCATGCATGGAATACCTGAAAATGCAGTGTACTTCATTTGACCTTCCATTTCCCATTTAATTAATGAACCTGAAGTATTATCAGCCACGATTTAAGCCTTCCGTTACACACAAATCTGGTACGCAAAAATGGCTGCCGGTATTGTGATGTATTTTCACATCATTCCGGTACCAGATCATAAAGTAAAGTAGTACTGTGTGATGAAGATATAATCTGAGCAGTGATACCAGCATACCGGAATTTATTTAATACAATTTTTGCTTGGATTTAATAGTTATTTTAAAAAGATTTTGTGTTTTGAGTTCGAATGCTTTGCTTGAGCAGTCATGAAGATTAGAGCGCAGTGTCCTATCTTAAGCCTGAGAGTTCTGGTGTCTGTTAAAATGATCATAGGATTTTCCCCACTGCTTAGGGTGACCAGATTCCTGCTTGTGGAAAACGGGACAGCCCCCTCTCAGCAAAAATGAAATTGACGTATCCTTACCTAGGTGCAGATCAATGCGAAGTAGATGGTGCATCCGCATCTGTATCTGTTGTCACCTTGTACTTTTCACTGGCAGCAATTTTTCTCAGTGTGCGCTCATCTATTTAGGAGCATATATTTATAAAATGCAGAGCAGTCCAGTCCAAAATTAAGTTGTATGAAAATAATTGCCTTCATGACTGTTACACTGAGTCGAGATTTATCCAGTGTCCATGCTGCATTCATTAATGAGAACACACACTCCACAGATGCAGATGTACCAGGCAGGCATAAAACAAACTCCACGACCTTGGCTAAGACTCTGAAGTTGATGGTCTTGCTCTCCAGCTCACGAATAACATCTGTCCATCTCTCAGACACGGCCGTCTTGTTCATGTTCCACTCAGTGATGCAACGAGTGAAGATGTTTTTCACGCAAGCTCACTCACCGAAGAGTGTGGTTTCATCAATCAAACTGAGAGCGGGAATTCTGGATTAGGAATGTTCGAGGCTGCTCTGAATGTCTTTCCACTCTGGAATGTCTCTCAGAAGGGCCCACCTGAAGTTTTTCCTATGTTCTCCAATGAGCGGCTCTGATTTTGGTGGCAATCCACCGATGCTGAATACTGCACAAAAGAAATCATCCACTCGCATGTCACCAGCTTCAACCAGTGCGTCCAACTGCTTTTTAATGTCAGAGGGTATGAATGATTCCTCCAGCCTGGCCTGCAAGACATTTCTCAGGTCATGAATGTGCAAAGCTATGGCCGTGGCTGGAAAAAGTCCTTCACTTGCATGCACCTTGTCAGATTTTGAACTTTGCTTCAATAAAATCGCTAACACTTGGTGCGGAAACACTTACTTTTAGCAGCATACACATGCTTTTTTGTATGAACATGTTGCCCAATGTCGGTGCAGCCCTCATGGGCAATGGAAAAGCGAGCTCCACAAATCTCAGACCTCACTTTACTAGGCTCTGTCTGTGACTCCTTTTTAGAAATGTAAACTCTTTTTGAAGATCCTCATTAAATATACATGCACGCTTCCGCAATTTCATCTGTGTGCTCTTTCAAACTGACTCTTCAATCAGTTCACTAACTGGGCATCTATTGATAAGTGATTGGATAGTTTAATCCAATCATGTATTTCAAATAACACGTGTGATTTTATTGGTCACCGTATAAGCCGTATCCTTGACTACTTTGGTTAGAATACTCACGTGACTTAGAAAGCCACATAATAGAGAAATTTTAGGAGATTGGATTGGAAATATGAGACAATGATCTTTTCAGAATATGTCAGAACACTTGAAAAAGTGCTTATATACGGAACCTCCACCACTGCTTCCTGTCCCTAACGGTTATCACTGGTGAGTCAGGCGACTGAATGTCTATGTGGAAAAAGTGTGCAAGTGTCTTGAAGGAATGTGTGGGCAGTGCTGTCTCACGGCTGTGTGTGATGGTTGTTGAGTTTCTTCAGGCTGTGATTAGACACACACCCTTTTAAGATGATAAAGCAAGTAGCTGAAGGTTCATTCTTACACAACAAACCAGCATTACAGGAAAGAGAAATAGAAAGAATGGGAGGAGGGATCATCAGTAAGTGGGGGAGAGTGTGGTAAATCTTTGAATTTTAGGAGACTGGAAGGAAAAAAGATTTCCATCAAATTTACTGTAGATCATGCAGTATATCAAGTTAATCTTAAAACAAATAGAAGCAATTTAATGATTCATAAACTTTAACACTTTCATGCCTTGCCACTCTTTTACCTCTGCTAAAGTGCTTTCATTTGGAATTTTCTCCATATTGAAATGCTTAATTCAGATCACATGAAAGCTTCTTCTTTGAGGTTCACTTATGTTAAACGTGTTTTGCACAAAAACATTCATCAATTTGTTTTTCCTGTCCCTTCACATGAAGTTCCAAACATAATTTTGGGAGTTTATTTAGGCCTGCCAATCATATCCCGAGCATATATAAATGACTGCTTCCCTCGCACCGACAATTCTTCCAACATCTCTCCACCTCCACCATTCATAATGCCTATATCGATGATTTAAATTTGTATATATTTTTACCAGTGAACTTGTGAAATGTGAACAAGAACTAGACTTACAAACAATGTGGGTTAGCTGTCATTTCCAATTAGTTTTTGACTTATATGACCCATTTTTTTCCTAATAGTTTGAGATACCTTGCAATTGCATGACTGTGAGTCTTTCATAATCAGACAAAAAACTGAAGTCTCCCCTCTGAGATGGTATCACTCAACGATTGTTGTGTAATCCCCTCTAGCGTAGACAAAGGAATCTTGTGGTACCTGTTACTTTTCTCTGAGCTGGCTAGGATGGGACAATTACAGATGTTTATTATTATAGGATGACGATTTTTATAATAGTTCTATAAATACTGCTAGGGTGGATTTCCATTTACAGGTATGAATTTTTGCAATTATCATTTTTATTTAAAAATAGCTATCCAGTGTGAAATGTCTGCAATAAGATTTAAAACGATCTGAGATTTAAATGCAGATGCATGAAGGATTCGGTTTTAAGAGCGTCAAGTGCCCCCTACAGGAATACAATTTGGTCTCATACAGTGTTGGGTGTAATGCATTACTAAGTAATTAATTACTGTAATTAAATAACTTTTTCATTGAAAATGTAAAGTACTGGATTCATCTTAATTTTTCAGAAATTAAATTAGTTACTTCTGATGTAATTGCATTACATAATGTATGGACTTCTATATAAAACAATAGTGAATTTATTTATGTCTACTGTTAAAATATATTTTTTCTAATTTAATGCAGCTCCCTTAAATTCTTTGGACAGTTCATTAATAATTTATTTGATTTTATATGATTTATGTGAAAGAATGAAAAGAAAAGTTTCATGTCTATCCTTTTTTAATTTTTTATCTGGTCGAGGTTGATCAGAGTTTTAGAAAGTAATTAGTAATACATAATGCAATTACTTTTCAGACAGAGTAATTAGTACAGTAATCTAATTACACTGTAGAATATGTAATTAATAGTTAGTGATTAATTACTTTTTTAGATTAACTTACCCAACACTGGTCTCATAAGACACAGTCAGTAGCTGACAAGTAGGTATAGCTGCAGGACAGAGATCTTAAAATGTGGGCGTGGTTCCTCCAGAAGAGGGTGGGGTTACTACAAAAGGGGGTTGTGCCAATTCCAAAAGGGGACGACACCTCCACAGACGGTTAGGGTTAGGGAAAGGGTAAGGGGCTCCCTACCCACCTTATTTTTCAGTAAATCTAGGGCACTGCCATTGTCAACCTTGAAAGTAGACCACTTCTGCTATCAGCAGAGGTGAGTAGTAACACGTTACATTTACTCCGTTACATTTACTTGAGTAACGTTTTGGGGGAAAATGTACTTTTAGAGTAGGTTTAAAAGTGGGTAATTTTTACTCTCACTCAAGTAAATTTCAAATAAATTTTTGTAATTTTTACTTCTTTACAATGTGTGGCTTTACTATCGTTACATTACTGGGTTTAATTTGAATTAATGTGTAATTTTACTGAGATATTATTGAATGGGACTTTTACGAGAGCGTTTTTCGAGAGAGTTTTTTTAAGTTCACAGCTATGTGCGATGAGACGCTCTCACAGACTGTCACTCAATCACAGCAGCAGCATCAAGCTCTTCAAAGTTAAATACTTTCTTCGCTCCAACAGTGGAAAAAAAAGAGTAGTTTCTTCATGCTTTGCCTTCATTTAATACCAAGACAAGCGGATGTTTCAAGATTAAAGTTACGGCTCCAACTTCAGGCAGCACGCTGAGGTAAGGTTTGGCTCTAATTCTAATGCAGGCTTTTCTGTGTAAGTTAAATCAGTGTAGCAATATATCAGTGTGCTTTGTCCCACATGTCATAAGCAGTATTAATTTACTCCATGCCCTGGCGGGGGTATTGGAAACTATCGCAGCTACTTCAGGCAGATTAGCTGTATAAATCCATGTAAACATCCAAGTTGATCATTCGCATGATCAACAATTGGAGCACGAAAAGACAGCATTTCTGCGCGTGTACAGCGTTGTGCGCTGTTTCTGGAATCGAACAGCCCTACTCAAGAGGACCTGCACAAGCTCTGATGATGATGACACATATACAGTTACACGTGTTTCATGGGCTGCGTTCGCAATTGCATACTTCACATACTACTCTTACTACTTCTATATCTGTCTATGGCAGAAATACTAGTATGGTAGTATGCCATTACCATGGTGTTTATTCTGACACAACTCTCACTACTGTGTTTTTATAAACATACATAATGTTTATATCATGCTATATTTGTTTGTCATGGTAATATTAAGTTTATTCATAAAAAAAATCATAGTGAGTAAAAATACTGACTCCTTTATTATAATAATACAGGCTTTTATTGGACTTCCTTCTTATACAAGCACTGTGTTAAGCAGCACATAAACTTTTCAAATGAACAATGTTTCTGGTTATTTTTTTATCTAAATTCCACTTGGTCTGCAATAAAGCAAACATCACGTGATCTTCCGTGACTGGTGTAGTTTCAGCAGAGAGTGTCTGGCTTGAGGGCTATCAACTCCTCCCCCGACTGCCGCAAATCTCACCGATCGGCAAATCGAGATGCAGTTCTAGTCGAACACACCTTATATATTTGCTGCCGATTTGGAGCTCCCGCCCTTTTTTGGAGCTCTGGCAGCTATACCCTTCTCGTGGCTGACAACATGTGCAATTTAGGTCTGGAGGTCTGTTCCACACAAAACTATAATATGAATTTTGAAAACATTAAATATGTTACATGAGTCATATGTGGAGTCAGTGGAGATGTTAAAGGCCCATTGAAATGATCAATTGTTGTTTTCTGAGAGATGAAAGCATTTCCTGAAAGGGAAGTGGAGATGTTAAAGGCCCATTGAAATGATCATTTGTTGTTTTCTGAGAGATGAAAGCATTTCCTGAAAGGGTTAATGTTTCTGAATGAAACCTTTTCTGAATGTTTTATATGAATATGATTTTCTATTTATCTGTGCATTAATTTGAACTGTTATTATGCACTATGTAATGTGTTGTAATGAAACAATCTTTTGATCATAAATGCTTGGGAACTAATGTAGTACAAGGATGTGCTGATGACTGACATTGTTTGGCCTACACTGTAAATATTAATGCACTACTGTTATAATTACAGCATAAGGATATGCTTTCATTATTTCCCAATGTCAGTACTAACTCAGGACAGATGGACAGAGAGACTGGCAGATAGAAAAGCAGAGGGAATTTAATCAGAGACATGAAAGTGTGTCTGTCTTCAGGTGTAATATTTCTACATCCTCTCTTCTTCTGGGATTCACTTTAGACATCATCTGGGATTCACTTTAGACATCATCTATGACAGGTAATCTACATAAATTTCCAATAATAAGTAACTGACAGGAGAGAAAGTGTTCCCAAAAGAATATGATAATCAATACCTTAATATTCTTTCCTGCAAGGAAGCACATCTGTCACATTAGTCAAGGTAATTTCTTATCACTGTTGCAGTTGTGTTTATTAGTAGTACAAGTTACATCGATCAGCCACAACATTAAAACCACCTGCCAAATATTGTGTAGGTCCCCCTCGGGCCGCCAAAAGAGCACCAACCTGCATCTCATTCTGAGATTATATTCTTCTCACTACAATTGTCCAGAGCGGTTATCTCCGTTATCGTAGACTTTGTCAGTTCAAACCAGTCTGGCCATTCTCCGTTGACCTCTCTCATCAACAAGGCATTTCCATCCACAGAACTGCCCCTCACTGGATGATTTTTGTTTTTGGCAGCATTTGGATTAAATTCTAGAGATTGTTGTGTGTGAAAACCCCAGGAGATCAGCAGTTTCAGAAATACTCAAACCAGCGCATCTGGCACCTACATTCATGCCACGCTCCAAATCACTAAGATACATTTTTTGCAATTCTGATGGTTGATGTGAAGATTAACTGAAGCTCCTGACCCATATCTGCAAGATATTGTGCACTGCACTGTTGCCACATGATTGGCTGATTAGATAATCGCATGGATGATTGTTGGTGCCAAAATAGGCAGGTGTTTTTAATGTTGTGGCTGATTGGTGTATATTGTGCAATGCGTAAGTACACTCACACACACACTCAAACACACAAACACACACACACACACACACACACACCTGTCGTCTCCCAGGAATCAAGGATGGATGAACAGGTGGGAAGGTGTCTCATCTGAAAGTGTGAGGAGGGGGTGTGACAGATCATTCAGACGTGACTTGTTTGAAGGTGCATTGAAGGTCACGCCTGCATAGACTATATATATTTCATGTGTGTCCTTTACTCATTCTGATGTCTGTTGAAATAAACTGGAGGATGTTACATTTTGAATAGAAAACTAAAACATAAAAACAATATAAATGAAATGCTTTTTTTGCCAGTTTGGACACATTTTAAATGCTTAACATCACATTATCTGCTTAGACATGCCAATGCAAGTGAAAAAAATAAATGAAACAAATAGCATCTTTCCGCAAGTATGTAAATGCAGATGCGAGTGCTTGGCCACCACACTGCCAACACGCGGTCCGGTTGAACATGCTCAACGTGTGTTCTTGCGTTACCATGGCAGGAACATACCTCAGTACTCAAAGGTGTGACCTTTGAGTACTTCAAACGTATGTGCCATTAAATTGGATGTTATTATTTTGTTAAATATATTGAATATAACTTACTTGCTCAGCAAATGCCTCTTTATATTGTTTCTCCACCATGATGGAAGTTGGTAAAAGAATACTCATCGTAGAAGAGGACAAATCTCGCTATAGCACAGGGTGTAATACATTATCACAACTTGCGTTTTTTATTAATTGCGGTAAAAAACATTTTGGAACCCAACTATTCAGCCCCCCACCCCCACCCCCCACCCCCACCATCCCCCCTGGAATCTATGCCCCTGTCATTAGTCATCATCATCAATGTTCATTTATCATCTCATCAGGCTATTTAAACATGTATTTGCAGTATTTTCAGATATAGTCAGGCGGCATAAGAAGGTTTTCACATCTATTTTCAGATACGATGCTGATGTTTAGTGAACTTGGCAGCCTGACAAAAAGTTGTGATGGACTTCACAGCTTTTTCTTTTTTTTTTTTTGCACTCAACCAATTAAACAATAACATATAGAGTCTTGAGACAATCTGTTAAAGTGTAACATATTTCAAGTTGCATTTATTGAATGCATTCTAAATTATCCGAACAAATTTCTGCTCTCTGTACATTTCATATTCACTGACTCATAATATCTGCATATTTCATAAGTGCCTATGTTTGGCAGTGTATGCTTTCAGTCGTGCTTCGGCCTCATGACACCTGAACCTTTAAATGGCATTGCAGCTTTTTGTTCTCATTGTGGAAAATACTTTGGAAACAAATATGATTGTTCTCAAATATGCAGTTATGCAGTGAAGCCACAGATATTCAAAGGTTTGAAATCAAACACAGTCATATACAGTACGTGCACATACACAGTGCCTCTAAATATCCAACCTTGGCCAAACCATCTTAGATTGTGCTCAATCTACAGAGTTACACAACACTGGCAGTTTGATGCTGAGACTGGAAGGCAGATTTAGGTCTGCAGCAGGTACACCATGTACACACACACACACACATAGACACGCATGGCTATTTTCAGATTCTAGTAATACTCAAATAATACTTGCATCTAGTATAGGTGACATATACATTTATTTTATGTGTAATCAACAGTTTATGTATTTATTTACAGGCCAACATACTAAAGATTACCCACAATCACATCCATTTGTCACTATAAATCTATGCAGTCTGTGCTGATGAAGATGAACTCATTAATAATGTATGAAAGCAGCAGAACCCAGGATTGTCAGCACACAGAATTCACAGACCGTCATTAAGCTCAAGATGCAATACGCAAGTGCATGCTTTACAATATAAGTTAAGATGACTAAATGAATCAAACTAAAGACAACACTGCAAACTGGTTTTCAAGATCACTTCATGGACTCATCTAATTTCCAGTCTAGAATTCTTAGTACTTAATGTTGTGTGTTAAATGGAATGTGACATGATGGGACCATACTGCGAGACTGTCAACATTACACAACTGTTGCAATAGAGATGCCAATTTACAGGTTTACATCAGTGGCAGCCAGTCGGAGGAGGTAACAGAAACTGAGGTTCCTCAAAATGGTATTCAAAATGAATGTAACAAAAACAATTAAATTAACAATTTTAATAAGATTAACCTATTAATCTGTATAGTACAGATGCATAATGTATATAAATAAAATGTGTTAATGCGCTGTAGCCCAGGTGAGTTTAATCACTGCATGAATCAATATGAACGCCAGAGGAGGCCAAAGGCATACAACCTCCTCTTGAGAAAAGGCCAATGAGAAATTGGTAGACAGAATTTGCATGTCCCTCCCCCGGACATATGGTTATAAAAGGAGGGAATCCTGCATCTGTCATTCAGATTTCTTCTTCGGAGCCGATTCGGAGCTGATTTCTTTCTTCTAGGGCTTCAGATCAACTGGGAGAAGAGCAAACTCACCCCGGTTCAGAGTATCTCTTTTCTTGGCATGGAGTTAGACTCAGTCTCAATGACAGCGCGCCTCACTCAACACCTTATTCAAGCCAGGCACAGCGGTTCCTCTAAAACAATTCCAGAGGCTCCTGGGGCATATGGAATCCTCTGCGGCGGTCAAGCCACTGGGGTTGATGCTTATGAGACCGCTCCAGACTGGAGTCCCGAGATGGGCATGGCGCCGCGGCACGCACCGTGTGTTCATCACCCCCGCCTACTGCCAGACTTTCAACCCTTGGACAGACCTCTCTTTTCTGCGGACAGGATTCCCCATACACCAGGTGTCCCGACGCGTTCTGGTAACCACAGATGCCTCCAAACAGGGTTGGGGCACCGTGTGCAACATGACAAGGTATGCTCAGCAGAGAGTGGAGGCTCCACCCCCAGGCGGTCCAGCTGATTTGTGAGCGGTTCAGCAAAGCACAGATAGACCTGTTCACTTCCCATTGCCCGCTCTTGTACTCCCTAGCGGAGGCTCCCCTTTGGACAGACGCGCTGGCACACAGCTTGCCCCGGGTGCTGTGCAAGGTCAGGGAGGATGAAGAACAAGTCACTCTGGTGGCCCCCTACTGGCCCACACGGACTTGGTTCTGAATCTCATGCTCCTCATGACAGCCTAAGACCATGACCGGGCTACGTACCCAAGGTTCCTACGACCGCCTTCAGGGACCAAGTAGTGAACCTGCAAGTGCTGCCACAGGAGGAGGCAGACCCAGCCTTTTTGTTGCTGTGTCCGGTACGTGCTTTGCGTATCTATGTGGACCACACGCAGAGCTTTTAGATGTTATGAGCAGTTCTTTGTCTGCTTTGGTGGATAGCGGAAAAGGAACGCTGTCTACAATCAGAGACTTTCCCACTGAGTCGTTGATGCCATCGCATTGGCCTATCACACTCAGGCCGTGCCCGCCCCCTTGCGGGTTCGAGCACACTCGATAAGAAGTGTGGCATCCTCGTGAGCACTAGCCAACGGCACCTCCCTAGTAGACATATGTAGAGCAGCGGGCTGGGCAACACCCAATACCTTTACGAGATATTACAATCTCAGGGTTGAGTTGGTCTTGTCCCGTGTTCTCTCAGGTCTGAGTCCATAGAACTCGGGAATGTGGAATGTCTGACCCCTCCATTGAGGTGATCACATGCACTCTTTCCGCCAGGGGAGTCCACTAGATTCACGCTCCCTGGAAGTTCTTCCTCCCTAGCCCTCTGATCTGCGAATTCAGCAGGAATTTCCCAACCAGATCCACTACAGGTACTAAAACTACACTATACTGGAATAGGTGCTCCACAGGATGGGCCCTTGTGTGGCTTAATCCCCCTGTGTGTATTTTCTGCAGTACGGTCCACCTACGGGCGGACCCACATCTCATTTGCGCAGTCCCTGCTGCCCCCCGGTTGCCGTGTTTGTAGCAACTCCTCCCTCACAGCAGGTAGGATCTACCACCACGCCATTCCCACATGTGGCCTGAAAACCCATATGACGTATTTCGCCACTCTTTATCTCCCCCCAGCCTGGGCAGGTGGTGGTCTCCGCGGGGTCTTTTTCCCCCTGAAAGAATAGGAGTTGGAAAAGAACGCTTTCCCCGATGCGTGTGAGAGAGAAAAGGCATGGCCTGCTCCCATGCTTGGCATATCGCTTTGTTCCCCCCTTCGGGGTGCCGGGAACCTAAAATGTTTATGATGATTTTATGGAGCATTGGGGAAGGGTACGTGCAGTCTGATGCAGCCTGTCGCTTTGGCACAAAACTGTCTGCCAGCACCTGCATCAGCAGCGCACCTACATGGTTCAGCGCTTGGCGTGATTGAATAGGGACCCCTAGTGTCACTTCATTCGACACAACGTCGAAGTGAGCGACAGACAGGGAATGTTTAGGTTACTGTTGTAACCTTCGTTCCCTGATGGAGGGAATGAGGTGTTGTGTCCCCCTGGCGACGACGCTGAACCAAGTCACTGCTATGGCCGGACCTTACTCTTGGCTCCTCAGTGCAAAACCTGAATGGACAGACGCATGATTCCCTCCTTTTATACCCGTATGTACAGGGGAGGGACATGCAAATTCTGTCTGCCAATTTCTAATTGGCCTTTTCTCAAGTGGGTTATAGTACTGAAGATCTTCTCCAACCATCAGATGGCTTAGACATGTACATGGTTGTGCTAAATACACTGATGGCAACCCTCCTGTTTAGCTAACAGCACTACAGTTTGTCTCTGTTTGATCATGTTATCAGCTATCAGTGTTCACTCTGTCAGATCAATCTATCAATCCAATAACCTAATTTCCCTTGACTCAACTTAAGGACACTTAAGAGCTTCTGACTGCTCAAATGAATGAGATGAAGAGGCACAGAAAAGGAAGGATAAAACACAGGGCCGGCCCGTGGGTTTGTGGGACCCTAGGCTAAATTATGAAAATGTGAACAATTTTCATAACTTTAAAACATCCATATAACCACTGCAAACACGATAAGCAGATTTTTTTTTAAAATAGAAACCACTAATAAAATAAGCATTATACTGTATAAAGCTCAGCAGCTTTTTTTTCCCAACATGAAAGGAATATGTGTACTTTAGGTGCTTTGACAAGTCACCATTTGATCGCCTTACTCTGATCACCTTTCAACTTTTTTCTAGAAGTACAACTAAACTACTGTCTCAATTAAAATTAGACCATTTAAATTGCAAATATGATAAATACTGGGTAACATTTTGCAATACAGTTTGTATTAGGTATCATTAACAATGCATAATACAATTTTCCAGCATGTATTCATCTTGGCTAATGTCAATTTATAAAAATACAAATGTTTATTGTTTGTTCATGTTCATATTATATTAACTAATTAACAGCAAAAGTTAATAAAAGTTACTGTAAAACATCAGGGAAAATAAGGTAACTGCAGCAATGTATAGTTACTTATAAATAAAATTACATATTTAAATGAGGCCTATTAACACAACGAAATATATATTTGTAAACAAATGTAAAGAAAACACACATACCTCTTAGAGAGCTGACATCTTTGCAGATAGGTAGGGTTGATTATTTTCTAGATTAATTGCTCACATTTTCATTCTATGTGAGTTTATTTTGTGTCTATTTAGTTTTTACCGTCATTGAGATTTGTACGTTAATTGATCAGGTCCACGCGCGTTGCATGTTATTCAACATACAACAGTTCTGGCTAGCATTGGACTGTGGAATATTTCAAATTAAAGTCATCTATGTTTTAAATTCTATGATATGCTTTGCATGTGTTTGCTGGGCCCTGTCAGACACATCGGGGCCCCAGGTGGTCGATCCTGATAGGTCAAGCTTTTTCAATTTATCCAACATTTATTCTCATAATCTATAATTAAAACCGAACACAACCAAATACATACTTTGCAATGCTGATCTAGTGGGACTTCTCTATATTGTAAACATGGCTCTGTATACAAGCCATTAAAAAAAATAACATTCATAGAAATCATGGAACTCATTCATGGAAGAATCTTTATCAGTATAATTGTGTTTGAAAATTTCCATTGTGTCTGAATACAAAAGAGGGTCATCAGAAAATATAATAAAAATAAAAGTTTGGAGATCCCTCAACAGATTTATTTAAAGTAAAATGGCAGCAAATAGCAAAACAAATATGGTTTGACTACCACTGCCACTGTTTGGTTACATTAAAAAATTAAATTTGTACTTTTTTTTTTATTTGAATTACAAGTCTTTTCAGTCAGCTTCTTATGAAACTGCAGCTATATTATTTCCAGACTAATCTAACAGTGAAATCGGAAACAGTAGGTTAACTTTTCTTTAGCTGAAATCGGTCTCTGCTTACTGAAATTAGAATAACTTCCCCCAGTGGCCAAAGTGGTAAGTGTTGTTCAGTGTATGGGCACATATTCCCAAGCTGAGTAAAATGTCCACAGAGGGGTGCCAAAATCAATATTTGAAGATAATTAACCATAATCATCAAAGGAGTACAAATGTAATGTTAGAGGGAGAAATGCAACCTCTGAATTAAGCTCATCACTAATTATGCAAACACGATTACTTCCTTATTTCAACACGGGATCTGAGCACTTTTGTGTTTGAGACACAGGGGAAGCTAAACAAACTGGATACAATGCAAAACTGTCTGATAGGAGACGGCGCTTGCTGGTGAGTCGGCATAATGTTCATAATGCCGATATTAGGGTACCGGAACACTCAGAAATAACATGCCGACTTCCCATGTGATCATGTTGAATATTTCGGTGAAGTCCATAAAAAAACTTTTACATTGGGTGAAACTGCACATTTTACCTCACAAACACACAAACACACACACACACACACACACACACACACACACACACACACACACACACACACACACACACTTGTTGTGTTTCCATGTTTTATGGGGACTTTCCATAGACATAATGGTTTTTATACTGTACAAACTTTATATTCTATCCCCTAAACCCAACACTACCCCTAAACCTAACCCTCATAGAAAACATTCTGCATTTTTACATTTTCAAAAAACATAATTTTGTATGATTTATAAGCTGTTTTCCTCATGGGGACCGACAAAATGTCCCCACAAGGTCAAAAATTTCGGGTTTTACTATCCTTATGGGGACATTTGGTACCCACAAAGTGATAAATACACGCTCACACACACACACACACACACACACACACACACACACACACACACACACACATATATACACTATATAAAGTTTTCTGCCATAAAGTCCCAGTGAACCCATGTCAGTTTCTACATGAATTAGGATCTGAGTTTCAAAAACTGCTCACACTTTGGTAAGATGACACAAAGAAGAGGGTGATGACTTGAGATGCAGATGGTTTCCACATTTAGTAAAGGAGGTGAGAAGCTGTGATCATTCACAGAAAGACTCTTACATGTGTTTCTTCAACATGGAGTGGGTGTAGGTGGGAGCGTGTATGTGCATCTGGGTTTAATTTTAATTAAATCGTGCCTCCAGAGCACAGCATTTAATAACATTGAATTTGATATATCTTAAGACATTGCTCTAGGCAAAACTTTCCAGCACAACTGCACACATGCATACATTCAGCATTAAAACCTTTTATTCCTGTATGACATGGATTCCTTCTTCCGCAGACCCTAATAATTGTCCATATAAAGACATTTATTAAATCTCATTGGAAAAATTACATCATATTTCAACACAGTAAATACTTAATCTACTTCAACTGGAAAGTGAAATGTTTAATCATTATATGGTGTTACACTCAGTCCTCAGCAAACACAATTCCAAATGTAGAATGTGAATGAAAGAATGGCTGTAGAATAAGAACTGACAAGATATCAGAGTAATCCACAGTTCTAGATTGCAATTTTTTTTTCTTATATCTTTGAAGAGTGAAAACATTAATTGAAATCCAGTTTTTCAAATCCAGGTCATGAATCAAATAATACAAAGCATAACCTTCCGTCTCTATTTATGAATGAAAATGTATAAGCAGTGCATCAGTTTTGCTATGTATCAAGTACAATGGTTGATTCCATCATTCCTAGGTGGTATGGTAAACTCATTGACTCACATGTTCTAGCTTGGGTCCACCACAAAGACAGACTCAGATTCCCAGCATCCTCCCGACAGGAGTTGATTGAGTTGTCTGTGGTATCCCCTGGATCTTTCTCTTGATTCTGCAGGTGGAAGACTTTGGGGAGCGAAGCTAGTGCCAGTGCTGAGGCAGACGATGGGCCAATGAGGCGCAGACGCAAAGCCTTGGCTGAGCGATGGAGGTCTCCAATGAAACAGTAGCAGAAGGGGTTTAGAGAAGAGTTGGTGAGGCCCAGCCACTGTGCAAAGGGCCTGGCCTGCAGTAGCCAGTCCGGTGGATGGCGTAGCTTACGGTCCAGCCACATATCAGCCACATACATGGGCAACCAGGACAGAGCAAAAAGCAGCACCAAAGCTGCGACCATACGAGCGATTTGTCGACGTCCCTGCAGTCTTGTTTTATGAAGTGCCTGTGAGCGGGGATCCAGCTCTGTGAACCAACCCTCGTTGCCAGTGCCCTGAAGCCGGCGACATGTGAAGAAGGCTAGGGTTAAATTAAATGCAACAGGGAGGCAGTAGAGGGCACTGAAGAGCAGGACATTGTATGCTTGACGCAAGCATGGTTGAGGCCACACTTCTCCACATACGGGCAGTACGATGGCAAGCCCTTCAATCAAAGCTACTTCATCACGGCGGGTTACTATGGCGACTGGCATGCAGATCACTGAGGAGATTAGCCACACAACAGTGACGGAGACAAGGATGCGTCGACGAGTGAAGTAGGCACGGGATTGTAGTGGCGAGTGAACTGCATAGTACCGGCTAATGCTGATGACTGTGATGCTCAGGACGCTGGCAGAAACCGACACGGCTTGCGTGAAGGGCACAGCACGGCACAGAAAGTCCCCGTATATCCATGGCGTATAGATGCGGTGACCCAGGGTGACGGGCATGCACACGCAAACTACCGCCAGGTCACACACCGCCAAGTTTATCAGCAGACAGCGAGTTGCACTTGCACCTGACAGACGCACACTTCCATTTTGACCCAACAGGATTTTAAGGGACATGACATTTCCAAAGAAACCCACAAGGAAGGAAACAGAGTAAAGGACAGTCAAGATAATGGTGCCAGGCTCTCGGATGGTCAGGAACAGCTGCCATTCTAAAACTGCATTATCCTGAAAGAAGAAGGTGCTGTTGAAGAGGCTGGCTGGACCATACCTAGTCCGGTTTTGAGGCTCACGTTGAACGTCCAATGAACTGAAGAGCTGGGTTGGCAGCTGATCTGGGGTCAGGTTCATAGTGGTATTCCAGGGACAGTGGGTGGATTTGAGGAATAAACTATGAGACCATGACAGAATAGGCTGTCAGGTTCAAGAGCATTAAATTGCTGAACAGGTCCCAGCAGATCATAAAAACAATTCTTTAACACTCTCTCTATTTTTCCATTATCTGTATTTTGCACGTGAAAGCTTGAAGACCATGAAATAATACAGAAGATCTCAAATCCATCGATAGTGCCTTTTTTCTTTGTTTTTTTCCCTTTTGTTCAAAGACAATGCATCTGTTCTGCACATAATATGAAGCACATAATTCACATTTACCTCCTCAGAAAAAATGGATGACAACAAAAGCAAAGGAGCCCATCTTCTTTGTCTTTAATTTCTCACCTTAAGCACATCTGTACCTTTTGTGACCTGACAGAAAAAAAGAGACATATATAAACGCACACACACACACACACACACACACATATATATATATATATGCAGATACAGTTCACATCTAAATGCATATCCTGACTTGTGATCCCAGAAATAAGAATAGAAAAAGCTTTCCACATCCTTTCACTTATTCCTATATTTAGAGTCACACTACAATGCACATTAATTTGTGTATAAAGCAGAGATTCTCACATAGAGCTCAAATTAAAGCACTAACAGTAGTTTATAAATAAAACAAGAGGTTATTATTTTGTTTCTACATCAACAGATTGGATTATGTTCACCTGCTAAATCATAGTCAAGTTTGCATGATTGAATTGCATTCAAAATGTTTCATTACACCCATCAGAAACTCTTATACAGTTTAATAGTTACAATGCTCATTTAATCTGTAATCATGAAAATTAGTTATTTTCATTTTTTCTTTTATTTAAAAGATGTATGCATATGCAAATCTCTTTTTAATTTCTGATTTATTTCAAATTCAAACCAGAAATGTGATTCATTAGCAGCCAATTAAATCAGAAAACAAGTGAATTACTGTTAATGTTATTACAAGGTGTTTAATGAAAGATACGTGTACAATACTTAGCAATCGACAAAACATAGTTAATTTGACACTAAACTGAATATGAATTGGTTTTACTTGCCTTACTCAAATAGTCATATAATTCCAATAGGTCCAAAGTTCAAATATGTCTTCCTGATGAAATATTTCTCACAAAATATTATTTGTTCCAAGACCATTAAATCCAGCTCGGCTATGCGTCTGTTATCTGTTCAAGATACCAAACGGTATCCTGGTACAGGAGAAGAATTATCAGTTGAGCTTCCAGCTTCATCTGTGTGTGCGATCGGTGCGCACAGGCGCCCTCTAGCGAATGTATGGTTACACTGATACAGCCACCGGTCTTCAGCTGTGCTTTTCTCTTGAGTAACCTGCCTGCTGCCCAATGTTAGCAACTCGCTGTGGCGGCACACTCTACAAGGAGAATGGCCAGATGCTTGAGTTACCTGAATCACTTAAATATAAAAAAAAAAGAAGAAAATGGTCGAAATATAAATTGAATTTAAGAATGATATAGAAACAGCAGTGAAGATCCTTTTCACAAAGCCCATCCCCCGTTTAACTGTGTTATGTCAAAAATAGTGATATTATTTAAATGCCAAATGCCTTAAAAAGGGCTTCGTTTTCTTTATTCAAAATATATTTTTCTTTTGATTTTTTTGTGGTGAAATATGACCCCTGTTCTGTGAGATTCACCCTTATGTGATTCATAAGGTGATGTTTGGAATAAATCCAATAAACAAAAGCATCACCGAGAAGAAAGTGCTCCAGCTCTGTTCATCTGTTATTGAAAGTGATCATCCCAATGCCCTCCTCCCTTTAAAGGACAGATCTTTTGATGTGGCCAAAAATTCCACGGGCACAATTTAAAAACTACTAGGTTGACAACTGAATCACATAGTCTAGTCATTTCTATGGTTAACAAATTGCTCAAATATAAGATTTTCTAGAGATTGTTAAAATCTCTTGACGTGGTTCCACTTATTTGATTCAATATTCTAAAAGCAGTGGCGGATTTAGCCATGGGCGACAGGGGCAGTTGCCGAGGCGGCGGCAAAATATTTATTCAGGCAGCAGTGAAGCAGCTTTGTCTCGTTGGTAATGATTCGTCCTCCCGAGGTCGCATTTGTCGGCTGCATACGTCATCGAGGCTGTCTCGTTTAATTATTTTTTTTATCTATTGTCAATCCTTTTATGTATATGCACTTACATTTATACAAGTGTTAACATTTTTTGCATTCACAACTAAAAATAAATAAATAAAAATTGAACGAGACAGCCTCGATGACGTATGCAGCCGACATACAAGACCTGCGGAGGAGGCATCCTTCTAAACGAGCCACAGCTATGTCAGAGAGGCTGAACTTCAGAAATGTTACAGGTTGTACCACTGCCACTTAATGCTCAACACAGGTCAGACACTGAAACAAAGCTGGTCCTGTGATGGGAAATCCTATTAAAAATAGCTGAAACATCTTGGAGACTTGGAATTGTATTGACAGCATAGATAATAATGCAATCACATAGTCTGTATAAGCAAGCACTGACAATAACGAATAAAACATCTAAATGTTAACTACTAATCATTATTGCAATATAGTTAAAAAATTATAATCTTTTGACATTTGGAAAATGTCTGTTTATAAGCAAAGATTGGCTTATTGTATAAGATTGTTCACAATCTAGCACCACAACCTCCTCTTTGTAACCCAGTTTGTAACAACACTGTGCCGGCTCAAGATTAACAAGAGCTTCCACTAGAGGGGACTGTTATGTTAAATTTCGGTTGACAACATTTGGGCAAAACTGTTTTTCAGGTAAGGCAGCTGGGATGGGTATCCTTTACCAATGAGTATCAGAGAGTGCAGTAGTTTTACACATTTTAAATATAGTTTGAAAACATGGCTGAAGGATACTCAGCTCTGTGGTTATTGAGCAAAGAGACACTAAATGTGGCCAGGGGCTAAAATTTCATCAAAATGTTGGGGGGCAATAAACATAACAATTCTCAAGAGCAATTTTTGAAGGGGACACCAATAATACAGGCAAAATTGTACTTGACCAAAGCACTGTGCGGCAAGGGAGGGGGGACTCAAAATGTTTAAAACTTTTTTTTGTTGTTGCCCCGTTTGCATTTGTATTATTTTATTTCTTAAACAATTATTTTAAGAATATATATCATTATATTATTTACAAAACACATATTTTAATGATATTTTATGGGGGGGGACAACCCTCAGATGGGGGGGGTCCTGACCCCCCCGACCCCTATGAATGTGGCTAACATTGGTGTCTGTTTGGAAATTTCTTGTATTGATGAAGTTTGTTTTTTAAATGGTGTTGGGAGTGCTTACACATGCTTCCTTGGGAACTAGTATTGTTTTTCCATTGTTTTCCCCAGGGACTGCAGGTGAAAATGAGCTTTTAGCTATATCTGGTACAATATATTTATCGTGCATTGTCCCTGCCAAATAAATACAAATAAAGATAATTTAGGCTTGGAAAAGTAAAGCCACTTAAATTGCGACCACGACCAGTCCACAAAAGATTAGGATGTTATGTCTTACACACATTTTCAGTGTTTAATTCTACACCATTGCCAAATTAGATTTGGGTAGTTGGCATGAAATACTTTCTTTGATTGGGAATTTGACTTGTAATGCGGTGTGTCATGTTACTCAGTTTAAACTATTTTATTTTATAATTATTATGTATGTCATTGTTATGAGCTCATATTAAGAGACAACATTAAATAATTGTACTTTAATTGTAAAATTCATACAGTCTGTCACACATAAGGAATATTTGAAGTATAAATCCTAGTGCTGTTTTGACAATGACAATGTCAATTGACTTGATTTGAGATAAAGAAACCATCCAGCACAAAACAATAAAGCTATACAAGCTGTGCTGAAGTACTGAAACATCTTGCTGTAGCAAATATAATATACTGTAAAAAGCAAATATGATTAACACTACCACAATACTTATTATGTTTTGTATGAAAGGTTGGGACGTCCCACTGCCAGGTAATATTGTGTTCAAATACAACGCGAAGCAAGCGTTTCGCGCAGCACAATTACATACAAAGTCAATGCAAAGATGTGAATGATGCGATTCGAACACACAAAATCGCTTAATTCGCGTATTCGCGGCAGTTAACATTTTTCAATTCGAGCGAGAAATTTGCATGATGCATTGTCGCGAAAGCCTATCAGCATTGAGATTGTCTGGATGTCACTGACGCAGTGGCAGAAAAAATCTAGAAAAATGTATGAAAAAATTGTTGTAGCGGTGTGTGGGCACCCGGAATTGTATGACACAACGTCATACATGTACAGAGACCGGACGAAAAAAGACATTGCTTGGATGAAAGTGAGCGAAGTTGGACTACCTGGTAAGTTCTGAAAATATGTGCATATACTTGATTCTAGCTACTGGTTGTACTTTACTATGAACCAAGTCGTAGAAGCCCCTCCTCCTGTCCTTTTCTGGAAGAGAAGGGGGAATACTCATGGGTTCGCGATACTCGCAGAAATGCGAGTTTAAACACAAATTTATAATCCACCGGTCAAACTCGTGCAAGCAATGCGAGGCAAAAATGTTCTTTGCGTTGTATGTGAACGCACCATATATCACTCAAAAGATCAGACACTGAATTAGCAGGAAATGGCGAGCAACCCCCAGTGGCCAAAATAGGAAGTGTTGTTCAGGAGAAATGTCCACAGGGTGGCACCAAAAGTGAGTTGTTTTTAGGTGTAAATGTTGTCATACAGTAAACTGAAATGCATAGATTTAAAAAAAAAAAAAAACATATGCCTTAAGCCTAACCATCTGTGGCGTAAAAATCTCCTCTAAGGAAAAATGCAACCTCTGAATCGTGCTCACCATTGTTTAAATGAATGCAATTACTTTTTGGTTTCATGGGAGCAGGACAACGTTCCAGTTCAAATTTTTATGTCAAATAGCGCTTTTCACAACAGACATAGTTTCAAAGGAGATTTACATTAAATTATGCTATAACAGAAAAAAGATGTAATGTCTTAGAGTCATCATTGTGCTTTATGATAAAAATGGGATTGTATATTGTGCCTAAATAAGAAAATAATATTTGTATGTATACACCCAGTTTGGCAAGGAACAAAAACACTCCATTAGATTTGGATAATGGAAGAATAGGAAAGAAAAAAAAAACCTTTGGAGAAACAAGGCTTACTTTGACGGTACCCTTCTGGCTAAAGAGCATGAATATTATGCCAATATCTGTTATTTATGTGTAGTACAATCATGGTTTAAATAAGTACACTAGGGGCCTATGTTTATACAAATTATTTTGTATTAACTGTAAGATTAATGTGTAAGTCTTTGAAGTCCATCTTGAATTAACAGCAGAAGTGCACATAGATGCATTGTCATTTGTTATTGTCTATGTATTCCATTTCAAGAGAGTATAGTCCATCCTTTGTCCAAGAAGATACAAGTAACAGTCAGTGAGGAGCATTGCAGTCAGCTGCCCTTACCTTGCTAACTTCATTCCGTCTCATGGACTTGGATGTGTTATTGCTTGCATTGCGCAGGTGCCAACTACTGGCAAAACCATTCAATGGGTTTAAATGGAGGGCCTAAGCCCTTGGTCACTGTACCTGCTATAAAGCCCACCGTCGCTCGTGCAATAAGGATGTCATTTTGTGGAACTATTCTGTGTTTTTTTTTCCCCCCAAAAGCATATATAAATCTTGTCTTTTTAAAAAAGAATAACTTTTTTTTAGAATTAATTGGTAGAAAGAATTATTGTTGACTGAACCGGTTGCCTCAAAAGGTTGTCAGCTGTTTGACTGTAATAACAAATGATAAATGCTTTAGCTGATTTTTGCAGTGTAACAACTCTACAGCAATAATCTACAAAATCTCCTAAATTTACACAAAGAAAATGGTAACATTACAATGAACACATAAGGTAAGCTTAAAGCTATGAGAATAATGTGGTTAAATCTCAATATACAGTGCATCCGGAAAGTATTCACAGTGCTTCAATTTTTCCACATTTTGGTATGTTACAGCCTTATTCCAAAAATGATTAAATTCATTATATTCCTCAAAATTCTTTGCAAATGTATTAAAAATAAAAAAAAACGTAAAACAATCACATGTACATTAGTATTCACAGACTTTGCTCAATACTTTGTTGAAGCACCTTTGGCACCAATTACAGCCTCAAGTCTTTTTGAGTATGATGCTACAAGCTTGGCACACCTATTTTTGGGCAGTTTCTCCCATTCTTCTCTGCAGGACGTCTCAAGCTCCATCAGGCTGGATGGGGAGCGTCGGTGCACAGCCATTTTCAGATCTCTCCAGAGTGGTTCAATCGGGTTCAAGTCTGGGCTCTGGCTGGGCCACTCAAGGACATTCACAGAGTTGTCTTGTAGCCACTCCTTTGTTATCTTGGCTGTGTGCTTAAGGTCCTTGTCCTGTTGTAAGATGAACCTTCGCCCCAGTCTGAGGTCCAGAACGCTCTGGAGCAGGTTTTCATCAAGGATGTCTCTGTACATTGCTGCATTCATCTTTCCCTCAATCCTGACTAGTCTCCCAGTTCCTGCCGATGAAAAACATCCCCAAAGCATGATGCTGCCACCACCATGCTTCACTGTAGGGATGGTATTGGCCAGGTGATGAGGTTTCCTCCAGACATGACGCTTGCCATTCAGGCCAAAGAGATCAATCTTTGTTTCATCAGACCAGAGAATTTTGTTTCTCATGGTCTGAGAGTCCTTCAGGTGCCTTTTGGCAAACTCCAGGCGGCTGGCATGTGCCTTTTACTGAGGAGTGGCTTCCGTCTGGCCACTCTACTGTAGAAGCCTGATTGGTGGAGTGCTGCAGAGATGGTTGTTCTTCTGGAAGTTTCTCTTCTCTCCACAAAGAAATGCTGGAGCTCTGTCAGAGTAACCATCGAGTTCTTGGTCACCTCCCTGACTAAGGCCCTTCTCCCGATCGCTCACTTTGGCCGGGCGGCCAGCAATAGGAAGAGTCCCGGTGGTTCCAAACTTCTTCCATTTATGGATGATGGAGGCCACTGTGCTCATTGGGACCTTCAATGCTGCAGACATTTTTCTGTACCCTTCCCCAGATCTGTGCCTCGATTACAACCCTTTCTCGGAGGTCTACAAACAATTCCTTGGACTTCATGGCTTGGTTTGTGCTCTGACATGCACTGTTAACTGTGGGACCTTATATAGACAGGTGTGTGCCTTTCCAAATCATGTCCAATCAACTGAATTTACCACAGGTGGACTCCAATCAAGTTGTAGAAACATCTCAAGGATGATAAGTGGAAACAGGATGCTCCTGAGCTAAATTTTGAGTGTCATGGCAAAGGCTGTGAATAATTAAGTACATGTGATTTATTTATTTTTTTTAAATACATTTGCAAAGATTTCAAACAAACTTCTTTCATGTTGTCATTACGGGGTATTGTTTGTAGAATTTTGAGGAAAATAATGAATATAATCCATTTTGGAATAAGGCTGTAACATAACAAAATGTGGAAAAAGTGAAGCGCTGTGAATACTTTCCGGATGTACTGTAACTCTTCTAAACTGCTTGTTTGACCGAACTTCACTAACAGCTTTCCGTTCCATCATACATTTGGGTTGCATTCACTAGCAACATGTTGAGTTACCGTGTGATCATGTTGTTATACTAGCAACATGAAGATCCTCCTCGCACAGTTTGTTATAATATAGTCAATGGCTTAAAAGCTAAGTATAGGAACCACATACAAGTTTAAACTACTTTTTTTTTGGTTTTAAACGAGGGGGGTCCTTCAAGAACTTGGCATATATTCATTGCTTATTTCTTGCCATTTAAACATTCAAATTCCAGGGCTAACCTGGAATTTGCAACAATAATGCAATTAGTAATGTGTATGCCTCGATAAAGTGCTTTTCTTTATCTGTTTTCAGGCACTGATGCTCAACACCCTGCACAGGATAAGTTCATTTTAATACATTATTAAATCACTGAATCCAGGCTCAGAAAATCAGTTTTCTGACATGTACAACATCTTGATCACAAATGTAAAAAACAAAACAAACAACAACAAAAAAACATGGGAAATTCATAAGAATTGTTATCAAAACATCATTTATGACAAATCATTCTTATTCATATTTAAAAAGGAGTAAGCTCAACAAGATTAAGCTACAAAATAAAAATGTGTACATTTACAGAAAGAAAGGTTACCGTATGAAAATGTTTAAAAAGGCAGAAAATAATTTATCCTTATATTCCCTTCAGTCATGCAACTGCATTATACGGTACAGAATTACACACCGAACATTTGGATTGTCTCTATTTGATGGTTAGTGGTTTTACATGTGTAAATACTATAAAAGACTCATGTATTTTAGAGTAGTTTTACATTGTGTCTGCAGAGTGGGAAGGTGCATGTTTTTACTCACTTAAATGATGGGTTCACAAAAAAAAGATTTTGTCATAATTTATTCACTTTTATTGTATGGAAAAAGGATGCAATAAAAGTGAATGGTAAAAATGTTTGTGTTCTTCAAAAGCATGAGTATTGGACCAGTTTAGAGCAAAACCCCTAACTTTTGGGTGAAATATCCCTTTAAATATTTAGCATTTAAGTGTGTGAAACAGATCTTTGTATGTTGCATTTTGTGTTTCTGTGAAACACGTATTGTAGCTTTTGTGCATGAGTGTTTTTCTAGGATTGTAACTTAGGTTGTCTTACACTACATGGTCAAAGCATGTTTGTATTAAAATTTTAAGGGTTAGGGATCCTGTTGGCATTCAAACACAGCATTCACTGTTGTTACACAACAAGATAGTTCAAACAACCTCAGTCAACTGAGGGTGTCACAAAAGATTTCCCAAAGATCTTAAAGGAGTTTCCCATTTAAAATGACATTGCTACCTGCTAATGTAATTTATGATGACGTTCATAATACTGTAATACAAAAAAAATCCATAAACACCTACGTTAAAGAATCAAGGTGTGATGTTTTGATAACGGTATTAGATACCACATCTTATGAATTTTAACAATAGCTGTTTTTTTTTTGCCGCTTGACAGGTGTTACGACAACGTCTAAACACTGTTATGTCAGCCTTATGACACTGGATGCAAGTAAATAAAACCAACAATACTGCACTTGGTAAAGACAGCTAGGTTATCTTACAGTACATCCACGTAAGTCTTACTGTGTGACTGCATGATGAGGAGGAACTTCCTTCAAATTTAGTTTTTCCTGCATGTTTGTCTTTTTTGCACTTCCTCACATTGGAAAGAGCATCTCGAGGCAAACTTTACAAGTCCTGTTAATGCGACACGTCCAGTGTACAGATCTTGATAGCATAACATCAGTCCATATTTGAGATTCATAAACACCATATAGAAGTGTTTCCCCAAAAGTAAAAACAGAAATGAGAACAAGGCTGACTGTGGTGAGAATCAAGTCTGACTCTCAATTCATCAAAAAGTCCATGCCTTTAAAAGGAATAATCACCCGTTAAAAAATTTGAAGACTGAACAACATGTCTGAACAGCACATAAGAAAGATTTACATATGGGGAGGCATTTTTCTTTTTGTCCAAGTATCCCTTTTTCTTCTTTATCCTCTCCGAGTGAATTTTCCTCCGTTAGAAATATTCACATTTAAAGTGTGCACATACACAAGCACCCACGAGTGTATTCACAATTCAAGTGATGTCTACAAAACATGTATTATTATTTAAATCACAGAGTTTTTACAGGTAATATTTACAGCAGCTCTAAGCCACGGCAAACATCGCACTGCACTGTTACACAGACGTATTGGTTAGTGCACCGTGTTTGTAGTGTTGATCTTTTTTTTTTTTTTTAAGTACAAAAACACTATTTACAAAGAGCAGAGCATGTGAGTTGTGCCATTTTAAAACACACTAAAGCACAAGACAAACGCACCATAAACTATCACACACCATAAGTGCGTTGTGCAATTGTTTCCCTTCTAGAGTAAGATACAGAATGTGCATAATGGCTCAAAGGCTTAATAGCTGTAAATTCACACTGTGGTATAGGTTACACTGTAGAGTACAAAAAGTGGCCTTTTGTGACAAGCGTGCGATTTGGTTAAAGATGCACTCTTATGTTTAAGGTCAATTGAAATTGAGTGACTTAGATTCAGCATTATGCATGAGTTAAATTCCAATCTGGTCTTACAGAATTATTTGACTATACCTATAGATTTATGCAAACTGATTTTGACGTGGCTCTTTGTATGTAACACAGCAGTTTTCTAGTGAAATGAACACCAGAGGCACTACAACAATTACTTTTTTTTCCATTTACACAAATCGTGAAGAAAGCATTTACTTTTCGCCCTGTTTCTCCCAAAATTCTGTCTTATGACATCAAAACACTTAACACTATAGCGCATAACATGAAAAACGATACATATTAACGCTTGTTGCATTAGCATTTAACTTAGTGTAACATTTGTGATGCCAAGGACCAGGGTATGAGTCCTGATGAACATGCGAGTCGACTTGAGCCGAAAGTGTCATATAAGCACCACAAAATGATTTGGTTGCATCAGTTATCGTGTTTTTCAACTAGCCTTTCCTTTTATGATAGTATTGGTTCAGTTTAGGTTTAAGGTTGAGGGTAGGGACTAAGGCGGTCAATTTTGTTGATTTAAAACACGAAAGAGCATTAACCTTAAAACCCTCATCTGTTTTTGGAAAGCCTTACTTTTAGCGTCACACAATGGACATTTCAGCTTGGAAATGCCACAGTACATTTAATGAACCACGTAATACCATTTTGCAAAAATATTGCCAAAGTCACAAAGTTATCTTGAGATCAGGCTGAAGTCCTCCGTAACTGATGCCATTGTAGAAGTGTGCTATTCGCAGTCGGGCAAGATTCAACTAGTGAAAGCATCCAATTACTGCGAATTATTGTGTAAAAGAGAGTAAAATTCGGTTGGTCATGTGATCTCAACATGGCAGCACTCACGAACGTGCGCCCAGCACCATATGTAGAATCTATCAGCTTTTTTACTAAGACTGATATAACTGATATGAAAAAAGAAATCCCTAAGTGCACCTTTAATCCATAAAAATGTGTAAACTAGTTAATATCTCCTTAAACATTAAATAGCAGTGATGAATGGAATTGTGTCTGTCCATAATGCTGCCATATTGCCAGGAACTGCAGAGAAAGCACAAAAGCTGCATCTTTAAAGCCCTTTTAAACTACATAAATCAACACTGTAATTTTGAAAAACACTTACAAATATAATTCCAAAAATATAAAAATCAAATGTCATAGTCACATTTCTTGCATGGTTAAAATGAGAGTGGTATAACCCATTATCCTGCTGTGTTAATGTGGACCTGCAGTCCTTGGCAATATGGCTGCCCTGAAAAGAATCTCCGTAAGGGTAGTACAATATGGGAGTGCTTTAGATTTTAAGGAACTGTACAGACAACTGAGAGGAGTCCTCCAGAAGAGGGCAGTGTAGTTGCTGTGATGCATTGTGTGAGACTGGGGAAATAAAAATATCTAAGTGTGCACAGATGCTTAAACCAGACCACAGAGGACTGGACGGCTGATTCCAATTTGTTACATGTTAAATATTTTTGGGTGAACTATCCCTTTATTGCAGCGCTACTCAACACGCATGCGGTCCTCGAGCAATCTTTTGCGGTCCGCGTTATGAAATCATCATTAGAAATATATTTATCAGCAGCCATTTCATGAGGATTTACGATTGTTCTCTACATTGCTGAATCACGCAAGAGAGGGAATTCGACTGCAAGAGGTTGCAACAATTAAATAAATAAAACCAACAAACAATATCTGAGCATGGCTGATGTTATGAGAGCGGCGGTCGGTCTTCGCGCGCGTGCGTTCATACACAGTATTAATGCGCTCACGCGTGGTCTGTCAATCAAACGTGCGCTAGAGAATTACTCAACACACTGCAAATCTGTCCAATATCTTGAATAGCTCATCAGAGAGAGATGTACTCTTCATGACAACTGTATTTACAGGAAAAAAGTTTTTCCTGCAATGACAGCGTTGAGACGCCTTCACGCAAATGCTTTTTAGTGATCTACTGTGCATAACATTTAGGGGGTGAACAAATCTTGATGACTTGTCACTGAAGGACTTTTGGTGCTAATTTTGGATATATCTCTCTTGTTTTTGAGCACATCTCTGCTGTATGTGATGTTGAACACTCATGGTGTAGCTGACAATTACAATGGCAGTTACACCCCTTATGTTTAAAATAATTACTAAAAGGGATAGTTCACCCAAAAATGAATATTCTGTCATAAGTTCCTCCCCCTCATGCCATCGCAGATGGGTATGACATTCTTTCTTCTTCTTTTTTCCTGCTGAATGCAAATGAAGATTTTTTTTTTTAATATTATCTCAGTTCTGTTGGTCCGCACAATGCAAGTGTGACATTTTCACTTAGGGGTGTACTCACTTTTGTTGTCAGCGGTTTAGACATTAATGGCTGTGTATTGAGTTATATTGAGGGGACAGCAAATTTACAATGTTATACTGTAACACTGTTGCACTCACTACTTTACATTGCAGCAAAGTGTAATTTCTTCAGTGTTGTCACATGAAAAGATATAATCAAATATTTACAACAATGTGAGGGGTGTACTCACTTTTGTGCGATACTGTATATATATATATATATATATATATATATATATATATATATAGGCCCTTGAGGGTACAGGGATCCTGCTTTGCGGCCCCTGACCTTTCCGTGGTTGAGTAGCTCTGCTTTAGGGTGAACCAACATTGGGGAATTTCTTTAATGACACAATTAATTAATTTCAAAAGTGCTGACTGTTGCGGTAATGGAGACAAACTTCATACTGGTGGACTTGACTGGTTTATAGCAGGTAGATGACTATTGTTTTTTGTATTTGAGGATGGTTAATGGATAGCAGAGTGGGGTCGGTGGATAGCGGAATTTGGTCGGCTATTGGGAGCTGAACGGCTGATTAGGTCTGGTCGCATGTTTGGGTCCAGTCCATTCTGTGATTCTGTTGGCCTGGACTGGTCTGGGTGACTGGTTGCCAGATATTTGGCCCTCATGCTGGAGGTGTACTGCAAATAAGGGTGAAAGAATCAAGAAGACACCATCAGATCATTCTAAAGAGTTAATTGCACATTTCCTAACTACTAATATTGGCCATAAAATTAGCCAGAGTAAAAAAAAAATACTAAAAGTTTACACTTTTAAGGATGCAGGGGGGAATTCAATTAAAAATTTAATGCGTCTGGTAAAGGTGCTGTTTATTTGCGTGTTCTGTCTGTGCTGTTTTAGTGCCTGGTTCACTATGCAGATCACGCAATACCACAAATGCATCCACAAAATCTTTGCTGAACACAATTTGCACAGCATTCTTATGAGTCAGTTGATGTATAGCGCACTGGGTAGGAGGATAGAGCAGAACACTGTAATCTGGCCCACACTGGCTGGACTGTACAGCATCAGTCCACTACATTAATCCAGACACCTGAATCATCTCTTTGACATGCTAAATGTGCACTTAATTACACTGCACATCTGGATATATGGCAGCTTATAATGCTCTTCTCCAACATTTAATACATTTCTGCTGCCATGATCGATAGACAATTTACACCAACATCTTAAAGTCAGTTTACCTGCTTTCCTTGGGCGGTAATTCCGCAATGTTAATTGTGTCGAGCAAACAGCACTGAGTTTTGAAAAAAGCTCAATCTACAATAAACCTAATTTACATAGTATTTACAAGTAATCAGCTGCTTAAACTAGATTGCAGGTGGTTAGTGTGTAAGATGCACATTTTTGTGCTGAAATAACACACTAAAAAGTGGCGCAACTTTTTAGTGAATTCTCCCCACAGTGTTTATACTAGGACATTAGGACAGAGTAAAGCTGTAGCATTTACAAACATGAAGCTCTGTTGCTCTCGCAAACTCACATGTATAACACAGAAAAAAGCCAAATTAACAGTCATTTGGACAGCCTGATGGTTTTTAAAGCCAAGAGTTGAGTTACTGTGGTGATACACAGTATCATTATGCAATATGATTTTCTCCTTGTAAAGATCAGCATTTGAGTGTAACTTTCATTGAAAAGAGAGCAATTAATGAGATAATGAAGAGGAAAATCCAAGTGTATGACAAATAGAAAAAGAAAACAGCAGTGGATGAGAATGACAATTCACACAGATAGGAACAGAGAATGCAGATATATGTGGGAGAGTGTTACTGAGTGTTTGGTGGTTGTGTTATGATGTGAAATAGACAATTTACAAAACAGACATGCATGAGGGATGTTTTTCAGATTGATGAGAAAGGAATTCATGCAAATTTTGAATCATAAAATCCAGAAAGGGATGACTATTCCATAATTTATAAGCTATTCCAAATCCAGCATGAACAGGCACCAAAGAGCATCATCCTGGACCATGACAGTATTTAGAATCAGACTACATCCTTTCCATCTCTCCAGTCTGGAGTTTGAAATACGCATACGTCACCATCTAGGGCCCATAAACACAAAATCTAAAACAAAAACTAGAAAGTAAGAGAGATAGTTTAAGGCACTTTAAGAGTTCTGAAATTTCTCATTCTTACTCAGACTAATGAGAAGATGAAGGATGCCCCCACATGCCAAGTCTGAGAGCTGCCCTGCCCCTTCACATGAGAACCATGCTCCCCTCTTCTCCACTCAAGAACTAGGTGAAGCATTCTCTAATTTCTCCATTGGCTGTACATGCAATTGTCATGCAAACTCTAGGATTCTGCAGAGCACTGCAGAACCCTTGTCCGCATTTCAGCTCGACAAGGGGTTTTGAATTAAAAATGAGGGAAAAAATTAATGCAGTCACATAATAGAATAATGCCCTATGCAAAGTGTGATTGGCCAGTGCCATCTCACCTTGTAGAATCCAAATAAAGAGTCTGTGATGACTTTTTATGGTGGTTATACAATGACAAATTGAAATAAGTGTCACATGCAGGCTGCCAAAATGACCCTCGAACCTGTTTATGTGTGCATTTGGATTGACAATGTTCACAAGATAGCTAAAACTGTGCTAAAAGCTAACAAAGTTTGCCAGTTCAAAATGAACCTCTGATAAGTGCCAAATGCAAGTGAAAATTAGAAAATGTTGTTGAATGTGACATTCTGTTTTTGTTTTATCAAACATTCTGGCTATTCTGAAAAACTTAGAGAAAACATATGGTTAAGTCTGTTATGCCAAGTATGGCACATGTTTTCAGGAACAGCCAAGTCAAGATTAATACATTGTGTGTGACTTAAAAAGACCACTGCACTAAATAACGATCTAGAGACGATGAGGTTTGTGTATGTGTGCTTGTGTAAATGTGCTTGTGCACTTACTGACGGTGGGGGGGATTCTCTGCCAATGAGTGGCGTGTTCTCGCATCGAGGGGTCTGAAAGTTAGCATTCTGGCTCCTGCGTCACAAACGAGACACCAGTTACTCCGACTCCCTCTTTTTGGGAGGGATTTCCACACCGCATGGCAATCCATGATGCACTAAACTTTACAAAGCTAATAGAAAGCTTTGAACTGCAGGCTAAGTGTATGCGCAAAGCCATTGAGTGATACGACTATGCACGATCTAGATTCACATCTACTATATAAGTATCAGAGGAACATGATAGATATCGTCTGTCTAACTTATCACCAATTACAGAGAAAAACACTAGGGCTGCACAATTAATTTAAAAAGGCAATTACAGTTAGGGCTGCTGCAATTAACTAACTAATTGTGAAAAGTGTCAATTACAGCACAATTAAAAAAATAATCATTATAATCAGCATTACAATTATGGCTTCCACAATTACCTAATCGTTCAAATTGTTAATGACAGGACATTTAATCAAATATAATAATACTCGTGATTACAATTACTGCTGATGCAATTAACTAATAGTAAAAAGGTGTCATTTTGGGCACAATTAATCGGGGATATTATGGCTGCTACAATTAGTCATTAAAAGTGTCAATTACAGTATTCCATTCAGGTCTACTCCCATAGCATGAAAATTTTCTATTTACAACATATTACATACGAATTACCAACATACCTATTACAGAGTAAAATGCGAAAAAAACGTTATTGCAATTACGGCTGCTGCAGTTAACCAATCATTAAAAGTGTCAATTACAGCACAATTAATCAACCAAAAACATAATTGCAATTACAATTATGGCTGCCGCAATTAACTAATCGTGAAAAATGTCAATACAGAATTTTATTTTGGTCTACTTCCATTGCATGGAAATGTTCTATTTACAATATGTTCCTTGTAGCTGCTGAGCATAATCAATTACAGACACATCTGTTGAGCACTGCAATGGCAAATCAGAGAAGTTTAAATTAGTCTATAGGTCAACATTAATGACAACTGGTCCTAACATTTTAGATACAATTGCTAATTGTTCTGCTTCTGTTTTTCCGCATGCCTTTATGTCTTGCGCTCTAGCCTTTCAAAGTATACTCATTTGACCGTGAGTCCATAAGGACAGTCTCTTTGCCATCCTCCTCCTTCGACTGACTGCTCAGACAGTTCGCTTGTCTATAAAAACTGGGCTGTACATGGACAATATGCACGCATTACACTGATAACGAAATTTGCACTATGCACATAACCGAAGTAAACTTTGGAGCTTTGTTAATTATTATCAAAAAGGAGCATTCTAGTAGTTCTAGTATTTTGCACTGCAAATAAACCTTAAATCACAGTGGCGCCATATTTAATTTTTGACATGAATAAAAACGTGGCTGTGAGCAGACTCTTCAACACTATCCTCTGTATGAGGCTCCTAGATACATCTGGGAAAGATGTTTTGTTTTTTCAGTGTTTTCAATGTTTCAAACAATAGTACAACCCCTTGATCTCTCACAGCCTCATTGTCAATCCCAACAAAAATTAAATATGGCCCTACTGTGAATGAGGTCTATAGGGCCAATGTGTAGTTGGCCATGTTTGCATTGCCTTGATTGATGTTGAAAACAGCAATACATTAATTCATAAACACAAATCAAATTTTTTTCATAGATCTCCTATGCAAAAAGGAGTATTTTAATGTAAATTCTATTAATAAAAATAAATCTCAATTACAACATCTAGGGAATCTAATCTAATCAAATATTTTTCTCATAATCGTGCAGCCCTATGAAACACATTGCACAAGCTTAATAATCTGCTTTATCCTTCCCATGACATCAATATATTTGCTTCTATATGCCGTTTAGTGATTCTATATGTAATAACAGTAATTAGTAATACCCATGCAGTCTTAACATGTTATATCACACTGATCTGAAACCTGTAAATACAGCAAAGCCCATGCAGTAATCTATGCTAGGGAGCCTAATCTACAGGACCTGTGATCCAGATTTGCAATACCAGTTACGGTCTGTTAGATCCAGCCCATGCATTAGGATGATTTTAGCGTGGCTACACTCACATGTACTCAGTGACTGGTGCGTTGCTGACAGTGTGTGCCGCAGCGGGGAGGCTAGCCTCGCTGCCGTAGGTGCTGCTGCCACAGCTGTACAGGCTAGGCATGTGCACGCGGTACAGGTTATCGTGCGGCGCTCGTGGGCCGAGCGTGGCCGAAGTCTCTTCACCATCCTCCTCCTCCGACCTTCAAATATATTAGCACAGGTCAAACACGTGCCCCTTGGTCAGAGAGGAGGGCAAAAGGTCTATCCTTGCACTTTTTGAGGACCTCTTTAAAACCATTCAAACGTTTTAATGCCAAAACTAATTTCACTGTAAACTGTACAGGCAAAATTACATCTTTCATGCAGTTGTTTTTCCAGCTTTATCTCTCTAGGTTCACATACTGTAATAATACATTTATTTTGAGAGTTCACTCAAACTTTATCCATATCCCTCAGGCCCTCTCTCAGATCTTAAAGGCTCTTTTAGTTCGCCCAAAGCTAACAAATTTGGTCATATTTTACTCACCTTGTTGTTGTTGTTCCAAAACCATGTTCAAAGTGGCCCGCATTCACACGGATGTCAAGATTTTCACTGAGTAATTATCTACATTTCTGGTTGTTTATCACCAAAACCTATTACATGAACACCTTTCATGATACTTTTGGGTCCTTATTTGAGCTTTATAGTGAGTCGCTATCAACCGACATTTTATTGAAAAAACGGGCCGCAATATTCAATAAAACATTGCCCTTTTGACGTTCAGTCATAGGGGTTTGAAACAATATGAGTGTGAGTAAATTACAACAGAAAAGATTGGGTATTTTGGGGTGAACTATTCCTTAAAAACATCTAGCAAGCCTTATAGAGTTCCCGCCTTTTGAAATTTTCAACATTTTAGATTAAAAATAATCTTCAAACATAATGTAAGTTGATTTTAGGCACTGAGTATTGCATGTTTTACATGCAATCAGATCCAATTTCTTTTTCAATATATTTGCAGTACTCAGGCTCATAACACTTACTGAAAATTAAGTTGAACAAATACAATTTTCTCTATACCTTAGTTACCAAAAATTGTGGGCATTCATAAATATTGGGTAAAATTTCAGTAATAATTATAATAACTGTAAAGTTAAATTAAAATAGTTGTATACGTTTTTCTCCAAGAATCATTTTAGGCTCCACTGATTGTTCCCTGGGAAATCGAATGTACATTAGCCAATTTCAATATTATGGAAAATGTGTAATTGTAGTAAGCCCTATTGAATGCTTGTGGTTAAACTAACTGTAGAAAATAGCTTATCTGCCCTCTGACCGCAAAACCCCAAAAGACTCATTATTTAAATATGAGTAGATTCCAAACTAATCCAAATGATTTTTTTTTAGAATAGGTGTAAAGTTGGCAAAGAAAAAAAAGCTTTTGGCCATTTCAGAAAGAGGCATCTCCATTTTAGTTTGTCTCCGATTTTCTATGTATTCCATGTATTACCTAGAGGGCAATGAAAAAAACAGGTCAAATCAATTCTAATGCTTCAGAAGTAAAATTGCTATTCAGAAGCACTAAAAATAATCTCAAAAACGGCTGTGGACTGCAAGTCCAATGTCCAAAGTTACCACTGAACGTTCTCTTAGTGATTGGAGCCATGCAACAACTTAATAAACAACCACCATGAATCAGATTTTAAACATAAAGAGGGGAAAATAACATATCTCAAAGAAAAGGAATAAAAAAGAAAAAGTGGATCTGTGAAGGTGTAGATTTGGATTCCACTTGATCAAAATATTTTGTTTATATGTGAGGATCGAACTCTGATCAAGAAATGAACAAACACTTTACAAACCAGATTCCACTTTTCCCAGTGTTATATCCAAGCAAATTACCACTTTTGGTTTAGATCACCAACATTTTTTAATTATGATGACAAAAGCATCGCATATGCATCTGATGGCCTCACTTGCAGTTTCAAAACAGTCCAAAAGGTAGGCAGCATCTTCCACAGCAACCAGTCTACATTTGCACAGAATTTGGAATAGTGCCTCTTTGTTCTTTCCATTTGCATGGAAACATATTCACTAACACACACACAACCACACTGAGAGGATGCTATACTGTGAGTCAAATAACAATTAGCTCCCGTGAAACTCCTTTCAAACTGACTATAGTACTTTATGATGCCATCCTTGAATGGTAAACCATTTCTGCTTTTATGCTCGTCTTTGAGGTTCACTTTAGTGCACAAAAGAGTGAATGTGTCATCATATAAAGGGGAGTTTCTCTACAGGGCAGTGGTTTTTCCAAATCTATGATCCAAAGAGGAATGAATGACAAGACAACAGAAGCAACAAATGGTTATGAGAGGTGATTAATATGAGAACATAAGGTGCTGATGTGAAATGAAAAGCATAAATACACATGACAGAGACTGCCAGTCAATTCTCTGTCTGTGAATTAAAAGACATTTGCTAACCTTTCTTAATCTAAATGAAAACTACTGGTCTTGTGTCGAAATTACTGAACTATTTATAGGTGGTGGCTTCATGAGTTTGGGTGTATTGCAAAAATTGTACTGTGCCCCCCCACCCCCGTTCTCTTACCTTTTGCTCTGCCAGGTGTGAGGCACGCTGCAAACGATGGAGCTAAACATTAGTGCAGTGACGAACGAGAAGAAGACCAGATAAATGAGCCCCTCGACTCCATCATAACACAATCCGGTCAGAGCCTGCACATAGTCCTGTGAGACAGAAATATTATATCGCATAAACAGTTTATTCTTGCTTGAGTTGTTAAAATGAGGTAAATAGAAAATATATCTCTGCAACCCTATTTTAATTGGGAAGCCATAACAAACATACAAGAAAGTATATAAAGGACTATCAATACAATAAAATGAGTAAATGTTTGAAATTTGCTTCTAAATGTATTAAATATATATTAATATATGTATACTTATATTAAACTAAATAAACTAATACGTACCTTTAACTTTGGGAGAACTATATACAGTTGAATCCATAAGCGTACATACCTTAGCCAAATACATTTAAACTCTTAGGTCAGTTAGGATCAGTACTTTATTTTAAGAATGTGAAATGTCAGAATAACAGTAGAGAGAAAGATTTATTTAAGCTTTTATTTCTTTCATCACATTCCCAGTGGGTCAGAGGTTTACATAAACTTTTTTAGCATTTGGTAGCATTGCCTTTAAATTGTTTAACTTGGGTCAAACTTTTCTCACAATAAGTTGCTGGAATTTTGGCCCATTCTTCCAGACAGAACTGGTGTAACTGAGTCAGGTTTGAAGGCCTCCTTACTCGCACATGCTTTTTCAGTTCTGCCTACAATCAAATTGAGGTCAGGGCTTTGTGATGGCCACTCCAATACCTTGAATTTGTTGTCCTTAAGCCATTTTGCTACAACTTTGGAGGTATGCTTGGGGTCATTGTCCATTTGGAAGACCCATTTGCGACTGATCTTTAACTTCCTGGCTGATGTCTTGAGATGTTGCTTCAATATATCCATATAATTTTCCTTCCTCATGATGCCCCATCTATTTTGTGAAGTGCACCAGTCCCTCCTGCAGCAAAGCACCCCCCACAACATGATGCTGCCAGCCCCATGCTTCACGGTTAGGTTGGCCTTCTTTGGCTTGCAAGCCTCACCCTTTTTCCTCCAAACATAATGATGGTCATTATGGCCAAACAGTAACATTTTTGTTTCATCAGACTTGAGGACATTTCTCCAAAAGATTTGGAGCAGTGGCTTCTTCCTTGCCGAGCAGCCTTTCAGTTTATGTCAATATAGGACTCGTTTTTACTGTGGATATAGATAGTTGTCTACCTGTTTCCTCCTGCATCTTCGCAAGGTACTTTGCTGTTGTTCTGGGATTGATTTGCACTTTTTGCACCAAACTACGTTCATCTCTAGGAGACAGAATGAGTCTCCCTCCTGAGTGGTATAATGGCTGTTGGTCCCATGGTGTTTATTCTTGAGAACTACTGTTTGTACAGATGAACGTGGTACCTTCAGGCATTTGGAAATTTTACCCAAGGATGAACCAGACTTGTGGAGGTCCACAATTGTTTTTTCAGAGGTCTTGGCTGATTTCTTTGATTTTCCCATGATGTCAAACGAAGAGGCACTGAGTTTTAAGGTAAGACTTAAAATACATCCACAGGTCCGCCTCCAGTTGACTCCAATTAGCCTATCGGAAGCTAATTGTCTAATTGCCAAAAGGCTTGACATAATTTTCTGGAATTTTCCAAGCTGCTTAAAGGGACAGTGAACTTAGTGTATGTAAACGTCTGACCCACTGGAATTGTGATAAAGTGAAACAATCTGTCTGTAAACATTTGTTGGAAAAATCACTTGTCATGCACAAAATAGATGTCCTAAACAACATGCCAAAACAATTTTTGCTAATATGAAATCTGTGGAGTGGTTAAAAAAATTTATGACTTAAACTTAAGTGTATGTAAACTTCTGACTTATAACTGTATAAATAAAACATTATTAAATATTAACACTTAACAATAAGATTATTTTTGTTAAAATTTGTTTAAGTATTAGGTTTAATGAAGTAACAAGGAATAATTACTTTTTTCAGCATTTATTCATCTTGGTTAATGTTGAAGTATACTTTTAACATAAAATGTTTTGGTGTATGTTGAAATGAATGATAACCAAGATTAAAAAGTGCTGTAAAACAATTTTTCATTGTTAGATCATGTGAAATATTGCATTATCTGTGAAATATTAACAAATACAACCTTACTGCAAACTCCATTAACACAGTTTAACACAATCATACCATGTGTAGGCTCCGACAATCGACCAGGGCAGTGAGATGATGAAGGCTGACCTCAGTGGAGTTTAACACTGCTTGCATCTCCTCCAGGTTACTCTGAAAATAAGTCCATAGAGAGACAAAGAATGCAAACAGATAAACCTCCACATGTGACCACACTTAATCATAATCTAAAAAACACCTTCAAAAACTCACACCTTTGTCTTGGGGAATTCTCTGATAGCTGAACGAAGGAGCTCAGAAACATCATCCTGCATCTCCACAAGGGCTTTGTGGCTGCCAGAGAGTTTCTGCAAATTAAAATAAAAATGTATAATTAATTGTATACATTAAAAAGAGAGAGAGCGCATGAGAGACAGAGACAGAAATTAAATAACTACCTGCTGAAATGGGTTGGTCTGTCCCATGCTGCACTTCAGATAATACTGCAGTATATCTAACACACATAAATAAGATACACACACAATATATCACGCACATCAAATAAATAATAACAGTAAGACTTTACCATAAGGATGTATTCATTAACATTAGTTAACTGCCTGTCAATCATTATAACAAATAAATAAATTGATCAATTGTCACACATTATACATACATTTCTGCATATACATGGTGAAATTATTTATTTTTCACATATCCCAGCTAAGCGGATGGTTACAATGTCAAATATTCTAAATGACATTAACCCTTCAATATCCTTCAAAAAGGGATTAAAAGGAAAAGTTCACACAAAATGAAAATTCTCTCATGATTTACTAACCCTACTGGCATCCCAGATGTGTATGACTTTCTTTATTCTACAGAACACAGAGACCAGAACACAGAGACCTGCTCTGTAGGTCCTCACAATACAAGTGAATAGATGCCAACATTTTGAAGCTCCAAATTCCACATAAAGGGAGCATAAAAGTAATCCATATGACTCCAGTGGTTAAATGTATGTCTACAGACACAATATGATAGGTGAGGGTGGGAAACATATACATTTTTAAGTCATTTTTTTTATCATAGATTCTCCCCCCTGCCCAGTAGGGGGTGATATGCACAAAGAATGTGAATCACCAAAAACAGAAGGAGAATGTTAATATTGATCTGTTTTTCAGCCACACCTATCATATCACTTCTGAAGATATGGATTTAACCACCACAGAAATATGGAGAACGTTTATGTGCCCTTATGTGGATTTTGGCGCTTCAACATTTTGGCACCCATTCACTTGCATTGTAAGGACCTAAAGGGCTGAGAAATTATTCTTAAAATCTTTGTTTGTGTTCAGCAGATAAAAGAAACACAAACACATCTGGGATGGCATGAAGGTGAGTAAATGATAAGAGAATTTTCATTTTTGGGTGAACTAACCCTTTAATGCCATATTCAGACTCATAATTGTTGTCAGTTGACAGACAGTTAGAATGGCAAAATCATTTACAGCACTTATAATTAGCTTTGTTTTTTTTGTTTTTTCTTTTCATTTTTACATTCAAAGTTGTATAAATTAACATGAGGTAATGAATTATATAGTTTTCTGGCATATTACAGCTTTCACCTTAGTCTTTGTATGAACTTGGTTAAACTGGTCCATAACACCTTCCTTTTTATAACTTTGTTCATAAATACAAGTCATTGTTTATTTAGTATTGGCATGTTTAGATCAAACCTGAGGAGAATGTCATAGTGTTTCAGGCTGAAAAATGTATGTTAAATTGCAGAAAATCTGTGAAAAAGTCCAAAACGGGTCAATATAACCCGCAATCACCAGGGAGGGCTAAAGGTGAATGTTGTTTCTAAGTCACAGATTTGCAAAAGTAAACACATTTATACTGTAATTGTCTCTGCATTTTACAGTTAGCTGGAATAGAAGAACATATTTAAATAAAACAAAAAAAAATACAAACTTCAGTTTAAGTAATTTCCGTAACACATTATATTTAAAACTGTGTTGTAAACACTCACTGCATACATCATTCCTCTCAAACTGATACAAATCACTGAGACCCACTAGTTCATTATTTACTAAGCCAGCTAGCTGAAACTACAGACAATGCCAACCAGCATCATGATTTGTAAGATATCAGGTGTCTTTATGAGTGTATGTGTGAGTATGAGTGTTTGTGAGTATGTGTGTGTGAGATTGAGACAGCACTACAGAAATCTAAGAGAATAAAATCGGTTATTACTGTGTTCCTGTGCTAGAAAAAGAGAAAAAAGAGAGCAAGAATGAGAGGCAGCAGTGGGAATGACCTTGGCACAGGTTTAATGATTAATCAACCTCAAGCTCTGAACCATCACACTCACAGCAGGAGAGGATGGATAGAGTGAGTGATTTTAGACAAGTGTCCATCAGTTTTAAAATGAAGTTATTAAAAGAGAAGGGGATTAGGATGTGCTTAAAAAGGTATGAATCATGAAATGTCACTCTAAAAATTATTCATTCTACTAGTTTATGGGTAGGAATAAAAGACATAAATTACATATTAGTGATTGACAGATATATGGCAAGACATTCAATATTTTGCTATTTTATGGAGATCCGCTGACAACAGTGACTGACTGGCTAATTAACAGAAGTGTTACAGTTTTCAATGCTGACAGCCATAAGAGTCGTTCACACTGAACATATTTTTGTGTCTGTCTGTGCTCTTTTTCCATAGTTTTTCTACACAGACATGGGCTAGACATACGTCTTTGACCAATGTGCCTGGTTGAGCTGTTCTTCAGCATCTTGCGCAGGAGCACCAAATTTTTTAGATGCCTTGTCAGGTAAAAAAGAACATAAACTTATAAAAATGAGTCTCCTGCATTCTCTTTTGTGTTGTTGTTGCATAGAGCTTTTTTTAGTGCGAATAGAAAGTGCGGACTGAACTTATAAGAAGTGCAACAAATGGAACAGAACGCAGGTGTGTCTAGAATTGCTTTTAAAAGTTGAAGATCTTGTAACTTGTCACAACATTATTTGTAAGCTCCTGTGTGAGATGCTGAAAATGCATTCTGTTTGAACGGTTCCTTACTTGTGGATAATGCGCAGTATTTGTATTCAACTATTTTTGAGTGAATTTGAACAAATGTATACATTTATAATTTCAGTTATTTTGCATATCTTTCATTCACTATCACATTTTGTCTTGTTAAGGCAATTGGTCACCCTGCTCTCTAGATATCGGCATCGGCCATTGAAAAACTAGGTTGATCACTATAAAATGATTTAATTGTTTATAGGCATACACTATTAAAAGTGATAACTTACAATTGTTACCTTAAGGAGCTATTTATACCTAACCCTCAAAATTAAAGTAAAATAAAAATAAATTGTTGGTGTAACCTAATGTATTTAAGCTGATTCAGTAATGTTGAATCCTATTTTTGCCTTTTTTCATTTGATTTTGGAATCAAATCAGTTAATATATATAATTCATCACATGAAGCACATTTTTAGGTTAATATTTTTTCTTTGAGTGTACCAATATGCAGGCAGAGACAACACATTCACAAAGGTAAATAAATGTACAGGCTCAATGACCTGCAGACATCCCCTTCATGAGTTAAGAGCGTGTGTTTAAGACACTTTTCTCCAGTCTACTGGACACACACAGATAAAATGGAGATTGAGAGAGTGAAAAGCTTTGCACACAGCAGTAAAATGTATGCACATGTGAGTTTGAATGAGTTTTTGTGTTGTGTAGGGGCTAAAAGGCTCATGAATCGTATTCCCTGTGGAAACTAATTAGCAATGACATTCAGGTCTGACCAGAGAAGCCAAAAACTGAGAGCAGGATGCAAAACCTGCTTTGTACACAAACACCCTTTTAGGAAAGCCTCCTTTGCATAGCAATGCTCAAGAACAGTTTAAGTGAATGAGTAACTGTGTGTGAGCATGCAATTATCTTTTTTTTGGGAGGGGGTAGTATTGTTTGTTAGTGTTCTTTTTATTCTTCTTCTGTATATGGTTCTTTTGGCACCGTTCATGGGAAAATTATTACATTTTGCACACATGTAGAGGACAGTCTGAAGTGATACCATAGCAAATTTGGAGTCTTTATTTCAAACCCTCTAGCAACCACCAACAGTCCAAAATTGACAGTGTTTCGGTGCAGTGCCCCTTATGGGTCAGGAGATATAAAATGGCTATTTTTATTTTTGTTTGTCCGAAAATCACGAAACTTGTCTCTTTACATTCAGTACCGAGTCGAACAATACCCAATTTTTACATGTCAGCCATTTTTTTTATTATTTTCTATTTTCTCCCCAATTTGGGATGCCCAATTCCCAATGTGCTATAAGTCCTTGTGGTGGCATAGTGACTCGCCTCAATCTGGGTGCCGGAGGACAAATCTCAGTTGCCTCCAAGTCTGAGACCATCAACCCACGCATCTTATGATGTGGCTTGTCGAGCGTGTTACCGTGGAGACATAACACGTGTGGAGGCTTCATGCCATCCACCGCGGCATCCACACACAACTCACCATGCGCCCCACCGAGAGTGAACCAAATTATAGCGACCAAGAGGAGGTTACCCCATAAGACTCTACCCTCCCTAGCAACCGGACCATTTTGGTTGCTTAGGAGACCTGACTAGAGTCACTCAGCATGCCCTGGATTCGAACTCGCAACTCCAGGGGTGGTAGTCAGCCTCAATACTCGCTGAGCTACCCAGGCTCCCTGGCGTCGGCCATTTTGAATTGTTCATAAAATGCTGTACTTTATGAACGCTTTGGCCTATTGTTACAAAATGTTGCTTGTGTCATAAGCACCATGCTTTGAAGCGGTCAAAGAAAGTTTGGTTTGGCGCCACCTAGTGGCCAAAAAATGAAATAATATACATTTGTGAGCTTATAACTTTTAATGGCACTGGTTTATTTTTACAAGACTGGTCTCATTATGTTCCTGAGGACTTGCAGAGTGCAACAATACCACATTTGCAATAGTTTGCCTTATGGCATGTTGCCATTTTAAAATTAGTTCCAATACTACTTAAGCGAATTGCTTCTAGGCCGTTTGTCCGATCAGAACGAAATAACCAGTAGAAGAGCTGTAAGCAAGTTCTATGATATAGAGAGGAACATGGCAAAATTTTTATTCTAAGGGCCAAAAACAACACAATGATTTTAAAAGTTGTCTCCACTTTTACGTAAATGGAAATAACTCTTAAACGGAATGAGATATTTTCACCAAATTTGACACATTTGTATAAGAGCTCAATCTGAGAACACATAGAAAATGTTGCAGGGCTTGGCCTCTTGGTGGCACTATAACAGGAAACAACGTGAAAGTGGCTGTAACTATGGATCATTGGTCCAAATTACTTTATTGCATGCAGTGTCTTTGTGGGATTTGCCATCATTGACCATGAGGACAGTCACACATATATATATATATATATACGAACATGGCCGCCAATGGCCAATCATCAACGAATTTGATGGTGAGCACACCAAACAAGGCTATATCTTGCTTGTGCTTTGGCCTATTATGAAACTTGGTGCATGTGATAGCTATCATACCCTGATGGTACCTGAGCAGTTTCGGAACAGTGCCACCTATTAGTCAAAAGTATTAAAAATAGATTTCATTGCTCATAACTACTTAATAGTGTTGCCTAAAATTATGAATAATCTGGCCTATAATCGAATAATTTGGCCTATGTTCATGAAACTGGTCTCATCCAGTTTCTTGTGTTACGATTGTGACAATGATGTCATATTTCCCATGGTCGGTCCCATTACCTGTCCACCATTTTGAATTTCATTGAAATCGTACTTTTTCCTAATGCATTCTATAGCAATCATCTGATCTGGACTTGAATCATGCTTCTTTGTTTGCTCAAGCTGTCAATGATGGGCTTGACCCCGGTATTGCTGCTTGCAGAGCATGGCTGCCATTGACTGCCAACATGGCCAGTTCAGCTATTTGACAAGGTTAACAAAAGCCGATCGGAATGAAATGCGGTGGACATATTTGACTCTTTGCCAGAGAGGTTTTTTCAAAATGTGACAATTAAATTGGCCACCGGTTGATGCCGTTACATTTTACGTGTGTGTTAATGGTTTTGTATAGTGCAGTGTTTCACAAAATCACAAGTAATTCATATCTTATGATAGCTGTCCTCATTTTGAGCAACTTTGCCTCAAAAACCATTGGTGTCAGTCAAATAATTTGTGAAATATTTGAGATTACATGAAGCAAACTAGTCCTAGGCCATTCATCAGACCTTTACCAAATATGGCCTATGTCATCATTACACCATGCATAAAAAAAGTTATCAAAACCTTTTTCATAGACCAAACAGTTCTCCTATAATGCAACAACAAATATAATGCCAAGATGCCAAAAAAAATCTGAGGCTATATCTTTTCAACACTTTTGTTAATCGACATGAAACTTTATATTGTGCCAATATAACCATCGCCTGAGAATACCATATAAATTTGGTCGCAATACCACATATTGGTCAAAAGTTAAATGAAATTCTGTTACATTATAAGTAATTCGGTTCATGGATTTTAAACTGCTTTGAATATAGCAAAGCATATATACGAATATATCGGCAGTCACATTTTCTTCCATTGGTCTGTTTGGCCCCCATTGTAGCTATATTTATTATTATAATTATAATAATTGTATTTAAGCAATATCTCACAAGCAAGAGTACTGTATGTACTGAATAGAAGCTTCATTCATCAATGTTTTCATTTATAAGGTGATGCTCTGTTGTACAGCATTTTATTTGAAGAAATACAACCAATGTTGTGTTTTAGATTATGCTGTGAGAAACGTTAAGGAAGCACTTCATTTGATTAAAAATGCAATGGTATGTAAAAAAAGTAACCTCTATTTTTATTTGATTAAAGTTTCATGAATTAATATGATTAGACAATTTTGATAATGAAATGGAATTGGTCCTACTTAAAAAAAACTTGAAGCAATGTTTACGTAATTGAAAAATGCAATTGTTTTAATTTATTATTTGCTTTGTTAGATTTAACTTTGTTAAATAGGCTTGTGTTCAATAGTATTTTACCTATTTTTTTGTTGTCTCGAAACTGGTATAGAGAATCGTGAAATTTTAGTGGTATTGGTACATACTAGCGAAATTTGGTTTTGTTGCAATCCTAGTCCTAGAAACTATGTATATTTAATGTTTCTGGACAGGCCTCATTCACTTTGATTTTAAGTATCTTACTGTAAGCAGTTTTTGCTTTAATTTTAAATAAACAAAGGAAGATTCTGAATTATTTTTGTGGTATTCAACCTTATGCCACAAATGCTATTGATTAATCTTAATGCATATTATATCTGAAACATTCCTTTAAGTTTAAAATTCAAATATTAAGATAATTATAGATCTAAACAGTAGCAGTTTAGTCAATATGTGGTATCTGTTTGAGAAAGCACACCTTGGTTGATTACAGCATTCTCACGTGTTACTTTGGTGATGTAGGAGTCAGGGGCAACACAGAAATCACTGGCAGTCTATGGGGGGAAAAAAACAATACATGAGACAGAGCTACAATGTCATGCTGAGCTTTATATATTGGCTTGAAGGTGGAGAAAAATCAAAGGTGCTTTAGTGAAGTGACTCACCACAGCAACAGAAAACTCCAATCCAAGTGAACCCCAGCTAATCACCAGTGTCAGCACACCCAGCAAACAAACACTGCAGGAGAGAAATACAACAAAATATATATTTATAACTTGAATAATAATAATAATATATATGATAATTTTAATGATTATATATTAAATCATAAATTTATACATTTAATAATAATAATAATAATGATTATAATTTTTTATTATTATTAATGTTATTATTATTATAGTGATCTCTGAGCAATACAATTTTCTTCTGGGAGGCCTAATATTTTTAGAGACTAAAAAGTAATTAATATGAACAATATAAAAACGTATTTCTGTGTCAGAGGCATTGATCTGAATTCTAAATTGGCTACCATCATTTTAAGAGGTTGTCAAGTCAAAAAAGAATGTCTTATGTTTTAAATTGATCTTTTAATTCAATGTACAGGGACTTTTTATTAAGGAAATTAGAAATTTTATGCTGAATTTACCCAGTTTTTCAAACAGCTGAACGTGAGATTGACCATAATGACATGCATCACTCTAGAGTTCTAAATGTTTCTGTGTCTTTATGGATATTTTCTGGATGGTTTCTTTCAAACGTGTTTAGGGTTAAGCTCATGGTGAGTAACCCAGTTAGTAAACATCTCTGGAGTTTCAAACCACCTCCCACTGACCAAATGTGCTTCTAGATACACATGCACACATATAAGCCCGCAACACTAATATAAACACAAACAAACACTTATGCAGAAGACATGTTTAATTGCAACAGGAGTGAGAATGTGCATCAGAGTGAATCAAAGGGGGATCTTCACCCTTCCTTGTAGACTAAATAGATTTTATTTTAATTTAATCCTTCTCTTCTCTGCCAGCTCCTCTCGCTGATTTGTACGCTCGCTCTCCATTTCTAAAGCCTTCTAGAGAATTGATCTCAATTTTGCATAGATACAGGCTAAAAATAGGCATTTTCACACAACAGTTTAAGCCTGAAATTTTAAACTCAGGTAGAGGACTTTAACCTGCAGCAAGTTCTGCAATGCACCAGGATTGAGAAATTTGGAAACCTTTCATTAGCAAGGATATCTCTCTCAACCTTTCTCACCAAGCTTGCATTTCAAGAAGCATGAGATAATCTTGCACTTTTTTTCATTGTCTTTCATAATACTTTGATATTTAGTTAATGTGATCGTCAGAAACAATTACTGGTGTGTTGGAGACGTAACACATCGAACAGTGGTGTTTGTGTGCAGGCAAACAAAAACAATGTTCAAGAAAACCTTTGAATTTTTCTTGTGCTCACCTGATTAAGATGCTTTTAGAGTTGCGTATGAGACCAACCAAAACGAGCAGGCAGATTATCACATCGAAGAGCAGCAGGCCCAGATAACCCAGCCACCTTCAAAACACACATACACATCTCTTAGAGGTGTCCATTGCTTTCTTAAAACTTTATATTGCTTTTCCATTCAATGAAAGTAAAAGGTAATTGGGATTGTCATGCTGCCTAACATCTTGTGTAATCAATGGAAGAAAGTCATACACGTTTGAAATAAAATGAGGGTAAATAAATTATGATAGGTTTCTAAAATAAATGTTTAAAATAATATATATATATATATATATATATATATATATATATATATACACACACACACATACATATACACATACACACTGCCAAAATGTTTGAATAATGTACAGATTTTGCTGTTTCGGAAGGAAAAAAACTTTAATTCACCAAAGTGGCATTGAACTGATCACAAAGTATAGTCAGGACATTACTGATGTAAAAAACAGTCTATTTGAAAAATTGATCAGATCATTGTTGATCAGATCTAGACAGGCCCCATTTCCAGCAGCCACTCCACCACCTTATCCTAGAGTAATCATGCTAAAGTGCTAATTTGGTACTAGAAAATCACTTGCCATTATATCAAACACTGCTGAAAGCTATTTGGTTTGTTAAATGAAGCTTAATATTGTCTTTGTGTTTGTTTTTGAGTTGACACAGTATGCAATAGTCTGGCATGTCAAAAATGGGTTTCTCTGGCTTTCTCTAGAAACTTAGTCAATCATTGTTTTGATGAATTAAGGCTATGCAATACTTGAAATAGCCAAAAAACTGAAGATTTCATACAAAGGTGTAACTACAGTCTTCAAAGACAAAGGACAACTGGCTCTAACAAGGACAGAAAGAGATGTGGAAGGCCAGATGTACACCTAAACAAGAGGATAAGTACATCAGAGACTCTAGTTTGAGAAATAGATGACTCGCATGTCCTCAGCTGACAGTTTCAGTGAATTCTACCCGCTCAACACCAGTTTCATGTACAACTTATGGGAAGAATTGCAAAGAAAAAGACACTTTTGAAAAAAGAAAAGACATGGAAAAAACAAAAAGAAAAGGTTAGAGTGGGCAAAGAAACAGAGATATTGGACAACAGATAATTGTAAAAGAGTGTAATGGATCTTAACCGCATTGAGCTTTTGTGGGATCAGCTAGAATGTAAGGTGCGTGAGAAGTGCCCGACAAGACAGCCACATCTATGGCAAGTGCTACAGGAAGCATGGGTTGAAATGTCACCTCAATAAAACTCAATTTTATTTATAGAGCGCTTTCAAAAATCACACTGGGTACCAAAGTGCTGAACATGGAGTTACAAAAAATAAAATCACATACATACAGCTTAAGAATGCAACAAGCATTTAAAACCAACAAAGACAGGGTAAGATAAATTGACATAGTACAATGTATAATGCATTCAATTAAAAGCAAGGGAAAATAAATACGTTTTTAAAGCGCCCTCGAAAGACACAAGAGACGGAGATGATTTCATGACCAACGGAAGCTCGTTCAAAAGTCTAGGGGCTGCCACCGCAAAAGCTCTATCACCTTGAGTTTTAAGGTGACATCAAGGGACCGACAGACACAGCTGATCACCTGAGTATCTGGACAAACTGACAGCTAGAATGCCAAGGATCTGCAAAGCTGTCATTGCTGCACATGGAGGAATTTTTAATGAGAACTCATTGAAGTAGTTTAAGAAGTTCTAAAATGTTTTTTCAAATTGTAATAATAATTTTTCACGTTATTAATGTCCTGACTTTACATTGTGATCAGTTAAATGCCACTTTGGTGAATAAAAGTACCAAATGTCTTTCCATAAGATCAAAATCTGTACATTATTCCAAACATTTGGCCTCCAGTGTATATATATATATATAAACCATCACTAGTACTGGAGCATTACTTTTAAAAATTGAAGCCTAAGCGATAATTCTCTCAGGAGGACTCGTAGTAGCATTACATCATTCATTCATTCAATTCCGGCATATTATCCAATCATGATCTAGCCCAGGGGCATTCAATTAGTGCGGTCTCTAGGTAGTCAGTATAGCTATGAAATGACATAAGGAATGCTCATTTTTTGAAAGTGAAGACCTACTTGTACTTTGCCAAGTTGGCAGTAATAGTACTTTGTAAAAGAAAAAACAAAGTCAAAACAATTCAAACATTTCAATGAATTCATCAATCGAGAGCACTTTGTTATAAATATTAAAAGATAAAATCAACTGTTCATTTTGAAACTGAATGACAACAGTCCAGTATTTGTGTTTATTTTTTAAAGATATTTAATATATTTTTATATATTTAATATATTTTTAGATAATCAAGGGGCATAGGAGGCCTTGTGACTATTAAGGAAATACATTGTTTGGGCGTTCAGGTGTATCCCCTGAGAAAAAAGTTTGAAAATGTAAAAGTCTCAATGGACCTGTATCAGCAGGGTTAAAATGGGAAAGGAGGAGGTGGGAACCCGACGAACCATCAAAGTAATATTTAATTTAAGCAAAATGGCTTAACCTGTTGATACGCACCCCTTTTTTGAGCACAAACCATGAAAATGACATACCTGAACTTAAATGGTTGTATTTACTGGACCCTTTGGAGTATGGACACAGTTGTAGTCTTTTTGAAAGAAGAAACTTTGGGTTTTATTTACCAAGTTAGAGTTAATATACACTCACCTAAAGGATTATTAGGAACACCTGTTCAATTTCTCATTAATGCAATTATCTAATCAACCAATCACATGGCAGTTGCTTCAATGCATTTAGGGGTGTGGTCCTGGTCAAGACAATCTCCTGAACTCCAATCTGAATGTCAGAATGGGAAAGAAAGGTGATTTAAGCAATTTTGAGCGTGGCATGGTTGTTGGTGCCAGACGGGCCGGTCTGAGTATTTCACAATCTGCTCAGTTACTGGGATTTTCACGCACAACCATTTCTAGGGTTTACAAAGAATGGTGTGAAAAGGGAAAAACATCCAGTATGCGGCAGTCCTGTGGGCGAAAATGCCTTGTTGATGCTAGAGGTCAGAGGAGAATGGGCCGACTGATTCAAGCTGATAGAAGAGCAACTTTGCCTGAAATAACCACTCGTTACAACCGAGGTATGCAGCAAAGCATTTGTGAAGCCACAACACGCACAACCTTGAGGCTACAAAAGCAGAAGACCCCACCGGGTACCACTCATCTCCACTACAAATAGGAAAAAAGAGGCTACAATTTGCAAGAGCTCACCAAAATTGGACAGTTGAAGACTGGAAAAATGTTGCCTGGTCTGATGAGTCTCGATTTCTGTTGAGACAGAATTTGGCGTAAACAGAATGAGAACATGGATCCATCATGCCTTGTTACCACTGTGCAGGCTGGTGGTGGTGGTGTAATTGTGTGGGGGATGTTTTCATGGCACACTTTAGGCCCCTTAGTGTCAATTGGGCATCGTTTAAATGCCACGGCCTACCTGAGCATTGTTTCTGACCATGTCCATCCCTTTATGGCCACCATGTACCCATCCTCTGATAGCTACTTCCAGCAGGATAATGCACCATGTCACAAAGCTCGAATCATTTCAAATTGGTTTCTTGAACATGACAATGAGTTCACTGTACAAAAATGGCCCCCACAGTCACCAGATCTCAACCCAATAGAGCATCTTTGGGATGTGGTGGAACGGGAGCTTCGTGCCCTGGATGTGCATCCCACAAATCTCCATCAACTGCAAGTTGCTATCCTATCAATATGGGCCAACATTTCTAAAGAATGCTTTCAGCACCTTGTTGAATCAATGCCACGTAGAATTAAGGCAGTTCTGAAGGCGAAAGGGGGTCAAACACAGTATTAGTATGGTGTTCCTAATAATCCTTTAGGTGAGTGTATGTTGTTATTTTTTAAAGTTAGAGAAGCTGAAGTTTATAGTAAATGGAAATATTTTGTGCTGAACATGTTTTTATAATCTAAAAAAACAATAATAAAAGTGCCAAGACAACCCAGCAATACAATGTTCTCAAAGCCACAAGTCTAAAGAAGTCATGATTCAAATTTGAAGATGATCTAACAAAAAATGAGGTTCCTGCAAGCTTTTTTCCTGCAGGGTATAAATGTTCTGTAAAGAGAGAAGTATTCGAGGATACAGCGCTGAATGATCAGTGCTATCTACGCCCAAGTGCTTGCGCTGTACACAGCTCTGTTGTTTTGTCGCACGGATCACTTGAAGTATAGAAACGGTGAGATGGGGCAGCAACAGTCAAAATGTCTCGCAGTCTGCTAACTGGTGTCCGCTGATCTAGCTTATGCCTTCTAAGGTCTCACAGCTGTCTCTCATTGCTCATTACGCCGCATTGTTTTCACCCACCACCACTCCAACACCACCAGTTTAGGTCCTGTCCTGTAAGGTGTAAGTTCCTCTCCCTTGCCGTCATCGCTTTCCTGCAGGATCTGATGGTTTGAGTGAGAATCCTGGCCCTGTACCATAGGACCGGTCTCACACCAAGAGAAACGAATCTATCACTAAATCATGTTATTTCATACTATTGAGTCCTTAATATGTAGGCTTTACTCAAATACTTTGTTTATCAAAAACCTAAATGAAGTGAGTTAACCTAACTTAAATTTAAATCTATTAAAATATCTCTATTGACTCTTGCAGCTTGTTATCAACAAACACGTCAGCATATTTGTCTACTACTTGATTTATTTTATGTTGAAATAGATTTAATTTTACTTAATTTCAAAATGTACTCTTCCAATTCTGTCCCATGGAAAGCATGCTGGGAACTTTAAATTCCCTGTTAGGTTTTAGTAATACACCGATGCAACAAAACTTATACAAATAGTCCCAACACAATTGAATTAGGTACAGATTTAGATTTAAATTGAGACCAAATGATTATGTGTTGTGTTACATTAGCCAATTTTAATTAAGTTAATTGACCAAGCAGTAAAAATTATGTTGCGTCAGCACCATCTGTTTTTAGTCTGAATCCATTTGAAAATTTCATAGCAATGTGATCATATCACTTTTTTGATGACTGTGTTTTAATCTCAAAATGACTGTGTTTTATGCAAAATGGTCATGTTCTCATCACAAACATAAATGTATTACGTTGATTTTAAGTGCACTGGTTTAGTATTTTCAATAGAATCCCCTTTTTTCAGTGTGGTCAGGGCAACAAGAGGACAAGCATTTTTTAGTTAGTGATGGCCAAAAATTAAGTGAATATCCCTGAAAATTAATCTTGATAATTCATGATCAGATCCATGGTACTAAATTAAGTCACTCTTCATAGTTACCTGTACCAGTCAAACTGCTCAGTGGTAGATGCCAGATGATCCAGTGACAGATCTGTATTGCTCCAGAAAGGCACCTCCACCATCAGATTAATCAGGTCGTCCAGTTGGCCCTGCAGTTTCTGGACGATGGACAGGTAGTCTGTCTGTTTGGAGTACACAGTCTCCAGCTGCACCAAACCTTCTTGCAGGGTTTCATTCAGACTGCTGGTGCTCTCTGATACCTACAAACACACATACACACAAATGTTTTGGACTACATACACCAAATACAGTTTTATTTCTGACCCTTGAATCACAACAGCTTCACTTCTGGTGTGGACAGACAAATTGCTTGTTCTTGGAAACGTTCTGCATTGTGCTGGTTATGGCACAGTATTGTAATACCTGCATTAACTGATAATTTTACTTTAATAGTGTGCATACACTAATGTAGGTATCTGCGACCTCTCTGGCTCTTGTACAGTCTTGAACACCTGCTGAGGGATATTTCGATACACATAGAAGAATTTCTGGCCAAAGAACAAAACAATTAAACCCTAACCCTATGATAAACTAACATTTAACAGGAGTGTTTAGCTGGGGCAGTCAATTTAGTGGAGTATTTGGCCCGAGGAGTAGTTTATTCAGGGTAGAGGGATCAACAGGGGCAATGGACTCTCTAGCAACAGCAGTGAGGCATTCAGTATAGAAGGTGTAATGTTTAACTAAAGGAACAATTCGAGCAAAATTATAATTCTGTCATAATTTACTCTCATATCATTCCGAACATGCATGACTTTCTGTCTGACTGAAGCTTTCAAAAAAGGATGAAAACCATAAAAGTGAGTCTGAATCATTCTGAATCATCTGAAGCCATATGATAGTTTTGTGTGAGAAAATATCTAAATGTCATTATTTTCTGATAATCTTCCCCTCTATTTACCTGTAAACAGCTGCGACCGGATAATTTAGTTAGTGAGTTGAACGGATCACTCAGACCGGTTTCGTGAACTGGATGAACCGATTAATAAGAAAAACTCCCAATACAAAACATTTTGTGAATGTCTAGATTTTAGAACCAGGGTGAATGTCTAGATTTTCAGTGAATAAGACTTACATTCAGTCCCTATTTATTGTGACTGCTTGTAAAAGAGTCTTCAGTATTGCTCCATTTGTGTTTCATGAAATAAAGTCATATGGGTTTGGAACGATGAATAAGGGTGAGTAAATGATGACAGAATTAAAATTTAAGGTGAATTATCCCCTTAACATAGTGAGGTGTAGAAGGATATGTCAAGCAAATTAAGTGTATAATTAGTGCTGTAAAATTTCAAGCAGAAACTTGGTATAAAGTTTAGGACTGGCAACAGAAGGGCAGTATAGTGTTTTACTAGTTTTTTTGAACACTTGGATGGAGCAAGATGTTCTCAACTCAGAACAAACAGAAAGCTGAATGACTCACCAGTTTGTCGATGCCTGCCACTGTTTGGTTAGCATGCCGCAAGGAATATATCAGTCGTGTCATGCCATCGCAGGTTTCGCCATTTCCATAGAAACCAACTGCAATGCCAGCACTGTGGGAAAGTGATCAAAATTGGAATTAATTCTTGTGATAGTGACAGACTCTTTTATATATTGTAGGATATAAATGAACTCTCTCACATAAGAAAGGTCTTGAATATAAACCTCTAAAAGACACTGCAAATGATCAGGTTAGCAAAGCTGACTTGATTAAATCAACTAGTATTTGTTTTACAAGGGCATTGGAACACAGAACACAATTTCCTAGCATCAGTGAAACATTTTCTTGTAATAGATGCCTTACAGCAATCACATAATGTCATTTTAAAGGGATAGTACACACACTCCTTTTGTGTTCCACAGAAGAATAAAGTAATACATGTTTGGAATGACATGAGGGTGAGAAATGGAGTACAGAATTTTTAATGGTATTGTTTAAAGAGGGAATACAAGAAAATAAACTAAACAAAAATGGAACAGTAGGTAACACTTTCTATGAAGCCTGAATGCATTATAAGGGTGTTCTTAATGCATTATAATGCATTCATAAAGCCTCCCCCACAATATGCCTAATGCCTTATAATAAACAATCTTGTTACTTCAAAAATTCGAAGAATGCAAATAATTAACAATCCATAAATTACAGTGCAAGTGCCTAGCCTTTAGTAGAGCTGTTACTTTGTTAATTTTTGAGTGTTTCCTCTGAGACCAATGTTCATTATAATGTAAGCAAGTTTAAGCTGATAACCTTGTTACATAGGAAATAATGTTATGTGGTTTTGTTGATTTTATTAAATATTTTATTTTCTAAGTATTACAATAAAAATGTTCAAAGCAAATGTGTCTTTATAACCACCTTCGTTTTAAGGTTCGACAAAATCTGTCGACCGATCAAGTTTTTAGAATGCATTTGTAACTGTTTAAGGTTACCACTTGAAGCCTGTGGTCAACTAAGGAACAGCACCATGTTGTACCAACACAAAGAGGCACCAAAACACTTTCCCGGACTTTCGGTTTCATCGTACCACGTTGGTGGAATGACCTTCCCAACTCCATCAGTGTAGCGGACTCACTTTCTTTCTTAAATAAAACGTCTAAAAACACATCTTTTCCATGAGCACTTACCCAGTCACTAATTAAAAGTAAAAATAAATCTTGTTGCACTTTTATTTGTCTTGAATACGACTATTCTGATGCTAGTGAAACTTTGTAATGCAGTACTTTTCGTACCACTGTCTCCTTAAGATGATTCGCTTGGAATAAATGTAAAATGTAAGGATTACTATCATTGTGTGGTCATTTGGTCCTTTGGACAGTAATAACAGTAATACTTTGTGCAGACAAATTAACAGAAAGGTATTAATGTGACACAATAAGACATTCACTTCAGGCACATCTCAGAGCAGGTTTATTGTAAGAGACGTGTTTTATCTGATGTGGTGTGCATATTTTTCTGCATATGTTACCCTTTGCTTCTGTCACTCAAATACACAAAGATTTAGGCAGGAGAGCTCTTATAAGCTTAACAGTGTGTGAGACAGAGAGATATCAAGAGAGAGAGCGAGAGAGAGAAAGAGGTCAGGCTGTCATTCTTTGTTAAAATCAGGAGTCACGTGGCATACTGAGGCTTTCCCACCCTGTCCCAGAAACTCTCCCTTTGACAGCACTGACCACGATCACTTGCTTGTGGGTTTATCTGTTAGATTATGGGCACACACTTATAGTTCTGTTTAGATAGGAATAGAATAAATCTAACCAAACTGTTTATTAAAGTAAAATGAGAATGAAAATATGTACTTACTATTTGGGTTCATTAGACTATGCATTTTGCAATGGATTCAACTTTTCTTTTACTATTTTTTGGCATCCAGTCAACTTGAATATCACTGAAAATATTATTAAAATCATCGTAATATAATACTGAACAATACTGAAACATAATAATAATAATAATAATAATAATTATCACAATAATGGTTATTGTTTCTACATTAAGAAATGACAGAAATATATTACATTTGTAGGCCTTTTATAATAAATAATAATAACTACATTATTATTATTATTATTATTATTATTATACAAGTAATATTTCTCTAATAATTTCTTAACTTGTATGCGGCATTGCTATGGGATCTGGTTAAAACTGTTGAAAACTTCTGTTTGAAGTCAAGTTAACAATGGCCTTTTAATGAGCGCCTATTAATTCCAAATATGGTGAAATGCTCTCCTCTCCGGTCCACAAAAACATGGTGTCATAGGGTTGTTTTTGATTATCTCATCACATTAAATTCAGACTGCATGCTTACAACTTGGGCATCATTCTTTTGCTGTGGTGCTGGAGATTCAATAGTGGGGGAGAGCCACTGCTGAAAAGCAATGCAGGAAACACTGATGTATACCATAATACTGTATGATTACCACATGAATGTAGCTACCATAGACTTGTACTGACATGTTAGTCCCATGGTACTTCTTGTAAGCGTACCCCAGTGTGAACCATAAGATAGAGAGTCCGACTTAATATAAAGTGTCTTTAACTACTATGCAGTAACATTAAAATACATACAATACAATGTATTTATTGTGTAACTATTTGATGTTCTGAAAAATTTCTTCAAATATTAGTACAATGCAAATGTAAATAATAAGTACTTTTTTCAAATACTAAAGTACATAATAAATAAAGACATCTAATGTAAAGTGGGTCCTGTGCACATGTAGGTAACATAACATTGATGTTTTTGTAAATGTGCAGGTGAATGAGGGCTCTTTCAGATATTCAATCTACTCTGACCGATGGCATATATGGGTCACTTACAGACATAAATTTGAGCAGTCAAGACTAATAGCCTCAGACAATAAATCATAACAGGATTAACTCAAGTGAACAGCATTGTGGAAAACAAGCCATTACTTTTTATGAGTCCTTGTTTCTTTAAATAGAATCGATTCTGACTTGATGGGTCAATTGCTGAGCCAAAGCAATAGCAATAGACAAAGACAAATTTACTCACATAAAGGTTGCAATATTTTGCAATAAGTACACAGCGGACACAAATTCATAAAGATACAAATAGATAAATCTTTGTAAGAACCTAACAGGGTTAGATTAGGGAGATTTAATGATGACTATGCGGCTATGGCACACACATACGCAGAGCCCATATACACACTGGCAGAGAGCTGCAGTGCATTATTCATCTCTTAGCTTCAATGTTCAAAATCTGATTCTGTTTCTATGGCAACATCTCCAAGGCACCAAGGGGGCACGAGTGTGCTTTGCTGATCTGAATTGTGATTCAAAGTGAGTATGTTAGATAGGGATGGGAAATGTAAGGAAATGAACTAGTCTGATGTCAATTACGATTCCACTTAAATGGATATTTCACCCCCAAAAAATGTCAAACCCATATATGGACCTTTCTTCCATGGAACACAAAATAAATAGAAAAAAGATAAACATTAAATTAACAATAGATAAACACAGATTTCCAGGAAACACTGTCAGGGTATTTTAAAATGGTGTTACATCCACATCGATGACAGAATAGTCATCAAAGAACCGTTAACAGACTTAAATTTCATGAAAATTACTCCAAGAGTTCCAATGTACTCTTAAAAATGGAACCAGTCCCAACCCTTGTGGTAAAGTTACTAAAGCTCAAAGACACAAAACTATGGGGAGATTATGGTTCCAGAAGAGCACTGCAGTGTTTTGGGTCACACCATGAGCATATGCATGTGTGAGCACTTGTGCATGTGTTCACTTTTTGTGTCTTTTTTCATGCGTTTCATCTGAGCCATCATATCAGCATGACATCTCTGCCGTGGACTCATCAGTCTGATCTGTACTGTATCTCTCTCTTATCCCCACAAAGCTTTATCTTTATGTCTCTCAATCAATTTTCACTGTACTTTTTTCTGGTTGTTCAGTATCCATTTCTTTCTAAAGGAAATAATCTCTTCTTTGTTTGTCAATCACAGCTAGAATGGCTAAGCATGCAGTGCAGATATAGGACAGATGTGTGCTAATGAGGAAGGGAGAGGTGAACGGGGCGATCAGGAGAAAACATAGGGGAGGAGATTATCGAATGGCCCATGTGGGGGTGGGAAAATGGGAGAAGAGCCCAGAAAAAAATCAGAGCATAAGACAAAGCAAGCGGAAAGGAACCCAAAGGTAATTAGAACAATAAATAATGACTAGTAGTGGAAAATAATGGTGAAATTTACGTGGCAAAATTATAGCTTAATATTTAAACATATTAAATTAAATTTATTTCATGTAAAAAGTCTTACCCCTCAAGAAATTAGTAAAGAATACTAATTTTGATAAAAATATTTAAAACTATGTGCACTCACATGAGTAGAAGATTAGGCATATCAGTGGCCTAGAAAAGATATTGAATCTTTGAATGACATTGAATGAAAAAGACATTCTGATCCATGTTGACATGATTGCATCATGCAATTTCTGCAGATTTGTCAGCAGCACATTCATGCTGCGTATCTCCTGTGCTACCACATCCCAAATGAGTTCTATTGGATTCAGATCCGATGACTAGAAAGGCCACTCAAGAAAAGTGAACTCATTGTCATGTTCACAATATCAGTTCGAGAAGACTTTCGCTTTGTGACATGGTGCATTATCATGCTGGAAGCAGTCACTAGAAGAAGGCTAAATAGTGGCTATGAAGGGATGCTAATGGTCAGCAGCAGTAAATAGGCTGTGGCATTCAAGTGATGACTGATTGGTATTATCTGCCTCAAAGTGTGCCAAGAAAACATTCCCCACACCATTACGCCATCACCACCTGCCTGGACTGTTGACACGAGGCAGGTTGAGATTCATCAGACCAGGCTACGTTTTTCAGTCTTCAACTGTCCATTTTTCATGAGCCTGTGCCAACTGAATCGTCCGCTTTCTGTTCTTGGCAGAAAGAAGTGGAACCCTGTGTGGTCTTCTGCTGTTGTAGCCCATCTGCCTCAAGGTTCAACCTGTTGTGCATTCTGAGAAGCTATTCTGCTGACTACAATTGTACAGAGTGGTAATCGGAGTTACCATAGCCTTTCTATCAGCTCAAACCAGTCTGGCCATTCTCTGTTGATTTATCTTATCAACAAGGCATTTCCATTCACAGAACTGCTACTCACTGGTTACAAAAAAGGTTGGTGTCATGCCACGGTCAGAATAACATTCTGATGGTTGATGTAAACATGGTTTTAACATGCTTTTATGCATTGCACTGCTGCCACACAATTGTCTGATTCAAAAAAGTAAGTGTACAGGTGTTCCTAATAAAGTGCTCAGTGACACTACTTGTTGTTTACAGATACACCTGTGAATAGTGTATTTCTACAATGGCATCAGTACTTAAAAACTGTATTTACACAATGTTTCTGCAAGGCTTAACAAACAAATACAATATAAAACAAATCTATCCATGTCCATATCAAGATCACAGAATGAAACGAGCAGTTGGTTTCACTAAACAGGGTCATTGCATCACAATTCAGTGACCACATTCCATCCTCTAACTAATGCAGACACTTGATTAAACCACTTATGGGGCTTTTCCACGGCACTGTACGGCTCGACTCGCTTTTTGCGGGTTTTCCACAGTGAAAAGCACCTGGTACTTTTTTAGTACCACCTCGGTCAAGGAGCCGATACTGTTGAATCGTCAATACTAGCATCACAGGATTTGTGACACTGGACAACCTGCTAGTTTTAAAGTTAGCAACTGCTCTCGTTAGTAGACGAGGAGAGGATCCAATGAGAGCTGGATGGGGCAATGCAACTATGGCAATCAGCCTATAATCCCACCCACGTTGAGGCTGCACTAAACTGCAGTGGAAAAGCAAACTCAGAAAAGTAAAGTGAGGAGAGTCGAGTCGAACCGTAACGTGCAGTGGAAAAGTGCCATTAGCCTGTTCAGTGTGTTCAGTGGTCACTGTAAAATGGCTGCCAGCCTGCTCTGACTGCTCTCTATATTTAAAGCTGCTCTGTGATTTTTTGCAAGCTTGATATGCAGAAACACCTATAAGTAAGCAATTTGTTTTTTACAGCAAGTCGATTTCCCTGAGAAGTGTGAACACTCACTGTTTGTTGCTCTGCAGCACTTTCAACGTTGCGCCGATTGTTTAAATGGCCCAGCATTGCAATAGTGCACCAATTTATCCATACCTTGGAAAATATTAATTATTTTTGCAATTCTGTTTGATGCTGCTACTGGCAAAATAAGCAAAGTTTATAATACCTAGAGAAAACTGTCCGTTATTCATCTATTGGCACTATTTATCTTAATTCCAATTGCTTATCTTGCATGACCCCTTGGAAGTACACAGTCTGCTTGCTGCCATCTTAGCTCATGGGCACACATATTTTGAGCAAGTCACCTGAGTCTCAATGCATTTTTAACTATTTAATTTAAGATCTTCTTTAATTGAAGTTCTTTTTGACTTAACTAATCGATGTTGCGTAGCGCCGCAACAGTATGAGCCTCTTCATAGTAGAGGTCTGCATTCCTGCAGAACTCCCACAGGACCCGCAGGACACAATTCGATTTCTTTCCGATGTGAAGGCAGTAGTGGACGGGAGCGGGCGGTCAGAGAATAGCTTGAAATATCTGATGTGGATATCTTTTTAGAATTAATTAATGCAAAAAAACAATCATTATTATTTTATTTTAAATAAAATGTATTTTAATAACAATAAACAGAAAATGCTACGTAAAAATTTGCACACAGCACGCGCAACAAATGATCCAATATTTAGAGCAGGCTAAAAACAGTCCTGCACAGAACTCTAGTTTATACTCCATAGAAGCGAAGAGCGAAAAGATAACATATGATAAAATGAGGTGTGAGCTGTAGAGCCAAGGGCATGCAGCACATCAGAAGTACAACGGTAAGTCCATAAACTGGTCACATCTAACATCCTAAAATCACAGTCGCATCCAGTGTAGAGAGCATCATTGTTTACGAATTGCTTTTTATGCGATGCATTTCACCTCTCTCACTCGGTGTAGACAGGGTGCGATATGGCATCTAAAAATGCGCCACTCATGAGCAAAACAATGAAAGCCCTGCAAGATGCAGAACACTGGACAATGGACACCACACCACAGATGCCAAACTACTTTCAGTGTAAACTGCCCTTAACCCTTTCTCTCTCTCCATTTATTTTCTCTCACATGCTAATGAACAATGCATTGCCCTAATGAGACACAATGTGAGCAATTAAATGTTTAATGCAGTAATGCGTTTGCGGGACGCTCTCAGCCATTCACTGAGATACAGAGAGGGATTATTACTAAAAATACATTTAAGAACGGCTAGTCCAAGGAGAAGCACATACCTACTATTTCATATGAATCAAGGCCAGCACTCATTAGTGTGGGAAAGGTGTTTGATAGGCTGCCATATGCTGGGCTCTGTACAGTGTTACATACTCAGCTATTAATTCAGAGTTTAGTTCTGGTTCCTGAACTTATTTGAATTTTGGTGACTGAATAACTGTCAGTTTATGTCTAAAGATTCATGTATAGAATTTATTACTCCCTAGGAAAGTGCTCTTAATGCAGATATTTAACACCAATAATTAGCTTTGGATGTCATATTGGCTCTGTTCCACACCCAAGTGAGCTGCTTTCCTAGACAGCATTTTTAGATACTCCCAACACAATGGCTTTTCCAAACAGTAGCCAGCAAAATTATGCTCGAAAAATTGAAAAGATATCTACATTTGGACAAAATCTTAGATGGCATCGCATGAATCCTTTGCCAACTGAATTTTCATATAAATGCTTTTATTTAAAAATTTGTATGAATGTAAAAAGATTCAACAACTAAGACATAAACTGAAGAAGTTTCACAGACATGTGGCTAACAGAAATGGAATAATGTGTCCCTGAACAAAGGGGGGTGTGACAGGGCCCCTTAGAAGGTAGCTGTCCATGTAGGTAGTTCACTATGTTTTGGAACAACCATTGCTAGTTAGATTAACTGTGGTGACAATGTGGTTTTATTTTTGTAAAAGGGCATTAGTTCAGGTAAACCCATGAACTGTAATTTATGAGTGTATTGCTACTTTATGTGTGTGCTGCATGGAGGAAATGAGGTGAAGTGTTGTGTGTGTATACTGTAAGAGCACAACGAACAGACCTGCACACGAGCGTGGAGATGATCACACACCAAGCGGTGCAGCAGCAGTCTGCATTTGGCGAGTCCTGGCTCTTCCTGCGGCGGCAGCACAGCCAAAAGGAGTAGAAGAGGAGGAAGAGGAGATCCAATGCCAAACACACCAATGCCACTGCACCTAGCAACAACACAGACTGTACAGAGAGCAATAGAGAGACAAAGAGAGAAAGATTCAGAGAGAAATATGATCCAAAATTAGATCTTTGTCTATCTTTTGTCATTGTACTGTACATGAATAGTATCTCATGTTTTAATTTATTTTCTACCAATGATATACTGGAATATATTTTTAGACCAATCACCCTTACAAAAAAGTACTGTGGTGGTACCATTGTGCAGTAAATGTATTAGTTGGTAATACTATTGTACTTTGATATAAACGATGCACGGTACTGATGATTACCATATATATTATGAGGGGATGGGTTACGATTGTCATCCAATGTCAACCTAGTGAGATCGACTGGTATATCTAGGGTTTTTTTTTTAAATAACTTTTAGATTTTAGATTTTTTTTAAGACAGTGCTATAATAAGTGTGCATATATTTAATGAGATTGACTAGTTTGTCTAGATTCTTAAAATATATAATATATATATATATATATATATATATATATATATATATATATATATATATATATATATATATATATATATATATATATTTGTATTTATTTGTATTTTTTTTTGCTTGCAGCAGTGCAATATTTAGTGTGCAAATAATTAGTGTGGTCAACTAGTTTATCAAAACATTTTCTTATATTTTTATATTTTCATGGCAGTGCTATAATTAGCATGCATATAATTAGTGTGGTCGTCTAGTTTATCAAAATATTTTCTTATATTTTTATTTTTTTCATGGCAGTGCTATAATTAGCATGCATATAATTAGTGTGGTCGACTAGTTTATCAAAATATTTTAATATATTTTTATTTTTTTCATGGCAGTGCTATAATTAGCATGCATATAATTAGTGTGGTCGACTAGTTTATCAAAATATTTTAATATATTTTTATTTTTTTCATGGCAGTGCTATAATTAGCATGCATATAATTAGTGTGGTCGAATAGTTTATCAAAATATTTTAATATATTTTTATTTTTTTAAATAGTGCTATAATTAGCATGCTGACAGTTTTCTGAGCTTTAGTTGTTACATAGTTTGCACAGCAAAACCCTCTTGAAAATGTGTCTTAAATTCATCCCTTTAAAGCACTGCTGCTACATATACACATTCAGACAGGCTTCTTTGGCCATTGCACTGTGTCGCACTAGAGCGTTGTATTTTTAAGATGGTGTGTCAAGTTAAAAACTAGGCTCAAGGCACTTTCATTCTGTTCCATTCCGTTGTGCTCTGTCTAGCCATTTTGTAAAAAAACAAGAACGAATCATAAATGGCCCCTATCAAATCAGGGTCATATGAATCAGAAAGCCAGCCTACATTATTCCTGGGCTTCCTTTAGACTGATTATTCAACTAGTCAATTTTAAAAATATGTAGTTTTGTACATCACTAATACCTGGTATTTACATGCCCCAAGGTACTTCAAAGAATATTACCATGGTACCATATCCAACTTGGCAATAAACATTGTAAGTGAAGTGCTATTCTGAATAAAAAGCCTTTCTTTCAGATGAAAGAGACATTCTTGCAAGACGCGGTCCTAAATGTTTAATCCAGATCTACATGCAGCAGCTCTTCCACCGCACCAGAAGTGTCATGATCTAGATTTTTTTTAAATCCATGGCTATTCTGTAGCACTAGATTCTCCACATTCAGCAAAATTATGTCACCCTGAACATGGGTGACTACTCTTGGTTTCAGAGTGGTGATATAAGAGCTCGGTAGTGTTACTGTATACAAGTCTGCCTAACCACACACAAAGTAATTTAGCCAAGTAGGATGTGATCCAAAAACAACTTCCTTTGTTGGCCCTGGAACAAAACTCCTATCAAAAAATCATAGACCAATCCTCATCCCTAAACATAATATATCCCTAAAATCAACAAGGAAATTGTTCATTGATAAGAATGTTGTTAATATAACCCCAGTCCTAAACCTTACCCTCAAATGTTGCTCAAGGATCAACAAGGATGTTGATCCAGGACCGTGTCATGATTGGGTAGACCACATTAAGCATGATCAGTATCCTCAGTTATCTATTTAAATTATAAGTAGGAATTCAAATCTAAGGGTGATGAGGTTGAAATAACGTAGGCCTTTACAGTTTAGGCTTATAAATAACTATTACTATTACTAATATTACTACTTTGCAACGGTTACAAACTAACTAAATATTTAGAATTGGGGATAAAAGTACTGAAAACTCCATATTTGATAACAACTAATCTGAATATTTGGCAGAAAAATTGGCTAAATATTAGACAGTGATCCCCCACTGTATATTGTACAGGTACTTTGAGTTGAAAACCAACATTTCTTAAAAGTTCAGCAGTAACCTTTTCAAATAAAATAAAAAATTATTGAAATTTCCTGAGAATAACCTTTATCCATATCATAAAGGTGTATTAAAACATGGTCAGTAACCTCTTCTAACCTATAAATAACCTTAGCCAATTCAGTTCAGAATATAGAATGTAATATATGCAAACAGCCAATAATCACACCATGAGGTCAGGGGCTGCTGAAAAAAAGCTAGACCACTAATTTCCCTCAGACACCCAGAGTGACCCTGATGATCAACTCTCATGGAAGGATCACATGTCATACATGCCAGCAACAGCGCCTACACAGTGATGTCATTTACACCCTTAAAGATAAACCTGGGTACTTATTTGATCTCAAGTGGGTTGAGATATTGTTAAAGCCTGAAGGTGATGTCATTAGATTTTCACAACATTAAGGAATAGTTCGGCCAAAAATGGAAATTCCCTCATCATTTATTCACCCTCATGCTATTCCAGATGTGTACAACATTCTTTCTTCAGCAGAACAAAAAAAATTTGATTTTAAGAACAATATCTCAGCTCTGTATGTCCATACAACACAAGTTAAAGTGTACCAAAAATGTTAACCACCAAAAAGCACATAATGGGAGCATAAAAGTAATCCATAAGAATCCTGTGATTAAATCCAAATTCTTCTAAAGCAAACCAAATGATTTGGGGTGAGAACAGACCAAAATGCAACTCCTCTTTCACTATAAATCAGGGGTTCTCAAGGGGGGGTGGTACCACCCCCTAGGGGGCATCCAAATGATGCCAGGGGGCACCGAGAGCAAATTAGTAGAGGGGGGTGGGGGGGCATTGGGTTACAATTGGGGGTGTTTATTAGTAATGATAATCAAATCTATTGTCAAGTTCCTAAGGGAATGAAATAGGGGGGTGTTCATCAAAAAAAGGTTGAGATCCACTGCTATAAATCATGATATTAGCAGTCTCCTTGGTGATCAAGATTTCAAGCTTGATTACAGTTCCTAGCACTATCTAGCGCTCTGCAGGAACATTACTCACAGCAGAGGATTTAACGTCCGACAGTGACCATGGTTTACATGCACTTCAGAAAACAGTTTATCTCTCTGTTTACAGAAAGCAGCATTATGAAAAGTCATGTAAAC